>NC_068978.1:28318957-29529508 GCF_016808095.1 Vigna angularis
GTATGAGGTGCCTAACTTAGGGGTGCCTAACATAGGAGGTGCCTAACTTAGAGGTGCCTAACTTAAGGAGGTGCCTAACTTTTACTCCTATAAATACATTAGTATGTTGTAATAATATGTATTGAAATAAATATAGTTCTACATGTTTATCAAGAGTTATTAGGTAAGTATCTCAATTATTTAGGGCATTTATATTGAATTCCTTTTTATAGGTTCCACATGACATAACTTTTGATCCTCCTCGTGTTAGTAAGTTGTAGAAGTCTTTACTAACTAAAAAATTGAACTCATTTAGTGCATGTTGAAAATATATGCCTAAATATTTTTAATTTTGAATTTGATTAACATAGCTTTTAGGAGTTTTTGTTGTGATTCAAATTTTAAAATATTGTTCAGAGAAAGAGAAATATATGGTTTTATAATCAAAATTTAGGAAGCTATTATTTTGTTTCTAAGATTAATATAATGCTAATATTTGAACTTTTTATATAGAGTTTGTTGGAAGTTCCACATCGACTAGAGATAAGGCCAATTCATAGTTTATAAATGGGTGCAAACCTCACCCTACAAGCCGGTTTTGTGGGGTTGAGTTAGGCTTAAAGTCCACTTCTAACATGGTATCAGAGCCATGGTTAGAGCCTATCCTAGCGATATTTGTTGTTTGCTGGGCATATTCCACCCACTATCGGGCCGCTATCGGACCACTCATTAAAAATGTCTAATCCCACACTCGAGATGTATATACCTCGGTGTAAGGGGGTGTGTTGGAAGTCCCACATCGACTAGAGATAAGGCCAATTCATAGTTTATAAGTGGGTGCAAACCTCACCCTACAAGTCGGTTTTGTGGGGTTGAGTTAGGCTTAAAGTCCATTTCTAACAGAGTTAATGATCAATATGTTGAAGCTCCTTCACTTCACATAATACATCTCTTGTTCTTTCAAAATATATTTTAAACAAAAAAAGCTAAACAGTATCCAGCATATTACACTATTTTGATAAGAGATGCTCAAATATTCCAGTTGTCTAACATTGACTAAGAATACTATAAGAGGAAAAGTCAACCCATGTAAACCTTGATGTGAGTTGTGATGATATATTACTTATTCACTTACCAACTTTTGTTGTTTGATTTTTAAAGGCATGCATGTAGTGTCGTAGACATAGAATAACATTACATTGGTACCAATTTAGGTGTAAGAGGTGTCAAATAATGGTGATATCACTTGTCAAATTAATACTGGAAAAGAAATTGACTGGGTTGACTTAAATGGAAAGGTGCATATTTTCATTCAAAGGAATGCATATGCTCTAGAATATAAATTTACATATACCTTTGTTTTTTCGTCTTTTTAACACCCACTTTTAATTTTGCTATCTGTAATTTTATAGAAAGTATTATGTTTTAACTTAGTGTTTTAAGTTTAATGCTCCAACTTCCATCTTCACACTGCTTTTACCATGTGTCAAATTTTTGGCCACCTTTCATGTTTTTGGTTCCGTCCTTGGTGGCGTTATGTAATGTTAAAGTTTCGGCTGTAATAGATTGGGACCTTTAAAGGTCATCCTTTTTCTGGAAGTACGTGATCATGTAATTTACTTGAGATTTCCAGTGCTTTTTAATACCATCTACTCCCTTGTGTTTTGAGTCCATCAGCTACACTAAAATATATTGGCAATTAAAATATTCATGTAGAGTTAGCCGTTTTTTTTCTGGTACTTTTCAGAAAATGATTTATAATTAAATATAGAAAACAATTATGATAATTAGACAGGTTTTCCAGAAATTGTTAGGGAGCAAAAGCCCCTAACAAGAATTTTATAGTTTTTCTTTTCTCTGAAATCAGGAAAAGTAGCTTGTAAACAAAAGTTGTCATGACAACACTTTACCATAGGAGATAAATTACCTGTCTTATGAGTGATATAATCAATAGTTACCTGTATAAATTACCTGTCATGACAACACTTTATCATAGGAGTTAAATTACCTGTCTTATGAGTGCCCCTCCCTAAAAGAACTTTCGTGTTGGCTCAAGCCATTGGCGCATGTTTGGCATCAGAGCAAACTTTATTCCATTTCTTTTTACTAACCATAACCTTGGAGTCCACTTTTTTTTTTCTTGTGTTACCTGAATTCCGACAGTTCCGTGCCCTGTTTGTATGCAATACTTCGTGCCATTTAGTTTTCTGCAATACTTTGTGTTATGATGGCCCTTGCTTTGCACTTAAGGGTGTCTGGTGCCTTATTTTGTGAGGTTCTTCCACTAAACAGTATGTGTGCGAATCTTGTAATGATGCAGTTCTTTAGATACTTCACTAAAGATAATAGATGGAAATATGGTTAAATAGAAGTTTAGTTATTAGGATCTCTCTCATTTAGGTATTCTACATCAAGAAAATGATAGAATTTCAGTTATTGCTAAACCAGCTGAGCTATTGGGTTAGAAGTTCAATCTGTTATGCTCAAGATTCCTTGTTTAAGGTCTTAGTTAAATGTTGACATGTACACTTCAGATCTAATTCAATATTAAAAAACTAGTATGGTGAGAATTGTTCTTTACTTGTATATACTAATTTGGTCAAAATAATAGTGAATGTCGGATCTCCAATATACTTTTTCTTGTCAATAACAGCCTGATAAATAAAGCAATAATCCATAGGATAAATTCTAATATTATTTTAGAATTTAGGTTTGGTACCTAACCCAACCTTATAAAATATAGTTGTGAAATAAGGAAGGACTGTTCTCCATTCGTACACATTATTTTGGTCACATGACTATTGATGTTGGATTTCCAACATTAACGATACCAATATTTTCTTATGTTTTCATTGCGCAGCCTGATTATTTTTGTATAACAATGCATGCTAATAAATTCTATTTCTTATTAATGATTTCATCTCAGGAATTTGCAAGAGATAGGCTTACGATGGAGTTGGCACGAGAGCAAGCAATGTCGATTGAAGCAAGGAGAGGTGCTCGAGCAAAGGAAAATTCATTGAATTCTGCTGCTGTGGGGGCATCTGTTGGTGCTGGTCTTGGCCTTGTCCTAGCAATTGTAATGGGTGCAGCATCTGCCCTCAGGAAGCCCTAAGGACCAAATGGACCCGGGGCTCGCTCAACGGAAGTTGGATCTTGTCTTCCCGGTGCTCATATAATTTTTGTTATTAGGATTTCATTCTTTTCCTAGATAATAGGTATATAGATAGAAGAAAAGTATACGAAGGCAAGTTTTAATTTATTTGTCAAGTTAGCAGCATATTTCACTCATTTATTTATTGAATTATTTTAAATTTCTTGAATTTTGAGTTTGTTATATTGTGAGGCTTGGTAAAAATGCCAGTAGATTGGAGTCCAATGAAATTGTGCTGATTGAGCTAAATGGTCAATGCATTATCCATATTTATTTCAGAGTCCAATGTCAGCAACTAATGACCAATGGGACAAAACTTAGGGATGCTCCCTTAGTATTCATTATGCTATTCTTTACAAAAGTGGATAGAAAGGCTTCAAAAGAAAATATAGTGGATTTTTTTTTCACCTCCATACTTTCCTTTTGCAGCCTCATAAATAGGAAAATCCCTACTATGCCCTCGGGTTTTAAGTTTCTTTTTCTTTCTTTTGTTCAAATTTTGTAATTTGGAAAGTTTTTGTATTGTGAAAGCTGGAGTGGGTTTTGAATTTTATAATTCAAAAGTCATTTTTTTCATAAAGAAATGCTTTTAGATTTTATAATTTGGAAGCTATGTTTGGATTTTAGATTATATAATCTGAAATTTAGTTTTGCATAAGTGATTTTGGATTTATAATTTTGAAATAATTTTTTCATAAAAGAGCCTTTCAGATTGTGTAATTAAGAAATGTTTTTTGTGATTGTGAAATTTGGAAGTAATTTTTAAATTGTGAAATCTAGAAGTTGTTTTTGAATTTTATAAGGTAAAAGTCATTGTTGAGAATAACAAGTTTTCATTATAATTTTTTTATCGGTAAAAAATAAATAAATATAAAATAGAACACTTGAGGTTTTCTAATCCTTTTAAAAGAAAATACAAGATATCATCCTTCTTATGTTGCACATTTTTATGGTACCTTATATTTGTAGCATACAAACTAATTGCACCAGCTGGAGGGGATTCGGTCTATGTCAAATGGTGCATGATAGCATCTTTCTGTTCAATCTTCCTGCACGAACAATTTTTTCGCTCCTTGCCATCACAGAAAACAACTTCGCCCTGCGTAGACTAGTATTTTGGGTGGCTTATCTGGACTGATTTAACCCCATTTCATTAACAGCAAGCCTTGACACAAACAACATAGATAGTCAGTGCATCCAAATTGTGTTTTTCTTACAAAATAGCATAACAATTGTTATTCTCTAAAAACAACATAGATAGCTCTGTACAAACAACATCAAGAAACAATTGTGTTTTCTTACAAAATAGCATAACAACGTAGATAGTGAGTGCATCCAAATAATATTACTCCTGCTCACTGATGGAGAAATACAAACTACTTGCAATCAAATGTTGTGTTAATTATAATTTAGATATTATTATAATTTGTGTAAATTTGTACAGCTGTCATTTCTTTAATAGATGAAGAATTATAAGATCATTTATATATATATATATATATATATATATATATATATAGTACTTTACTCTTTCAAATAATACATGAGAATTATTTTTTAAACCTTTTTTTGTATGGCATTAAGAGCCAAACACTGATATCCTTTACAATATAGAAATCAATGCTTCTTTTTTCATTGAATATTTCTGATGACTTCTTCTGATAAAATCAAGGCTTAATACCCTATTTTGTCCCTAGTTTCGCTTAAAAATGCTAAATTAGTCCATCCTTTAAAAAATGTGTCAATTACGTCCTCACTTAATAAAATTTGCATCAATTAAATCCCTTCCGTTAAATCCGTACAAACGGCGTTAATTATCTTGATGCAAAATAATTAACGCCGTTTGTACGGATTTAAGGGAAGGGATTTCATTGATGCAAATTTTATTAAGTGGGGACGTAATTGACGCATTTTTTAAAGGATGGACTAATTTGACATTTGTGAGCAAAACTGGAGACAAAATAGGGTATTAAGCCTAAAATCAATAGGAGAAACATGATTTTGGGACTTCTGTTGCTACCCATATACATGAATCGCTCACCCCTGAATGACTTGTCGACACCAACTATGTTGAGTGGTCGTTGAACACACAAAAAAAGATCAGAGGTAGAAAACGTTGGGGTTACATATATGGAACAAAGGCTGCACTAGAAAACAAGAAATATGATGAATATGAAGAATGGGAAGATGAAAACTGCCTAGTCAAGTTTTGGCTTCAAGACTCCATGACACAAGAAATCAGATCCCTCTTTATTCACTTAGCTATGACAAAGGACATATGGGACACTGTGCAACAAACATACTCGGTCAACCAGGATGCATTCCAATCATATCAATTATATCGCGAGGTAGTATTTACTCAGCAAAGTATTGTAATAATTAATATGTCTATGTTGTAATAATATTCACGAGTAGTTTCAAAACAAAATAAATTTTAGAAGGTCTTGCGACATCATAATTTTTCATATAAAATTAAATTATTCAATGTCTAATATAAATCCATAACAATATTATTGTACACTAAAATTATTGTTAACAAAAAATGTATTTATTTAGATAGATGTAAAGAAAAAATATTTAACTTGCATAGTATAAAAGGTGATGATTTATTCATTTTCAATTTTTGTATTTATTTATTTTCTTAATGTACATTTTGGTCTGATTTTAGATTCACTCTCCATAAGTCTTTTTATTGTTGTTGAACTCAAATTGACTCTTGGTTTACAACATGTTTTCTAAATTAGTAGACTGCATTTTCTTAATGTATTATTACTAACAATATTTATTATGTCAAACAATGCATCAACCAAACACTATAACATAAATAACACAAGAGATTTTATACTGGTTTGCTCCAACTGAGCTACGTCCAGTGTCCTTTGCAGAGGGTTCCACTATAATCTTCACACGATTACAAATGAGTATTAGCACTACTCCTAGTGCTCAACTACCTAGTTGAGATTTTCTTTGAGTATTAGCACCACTCCTGGTACTTAACATCCTTGCCGAGATTTCCTTTGAGTATTCGCACCACTCTTGGTATTTAGCAACCTTAGTTGAGATTTACTTTGAGTATTCAAACCACTCTTGGTACTCAGGAATCTTAGCCGAGATTTCCTTTGAGTATTTGAACCATTCCTGGTACTAGAATATATGGTGCCTAGATTCCTCAACTCAAACAGAGTTCAGTTGTAAGTATTTTAATTCTTTTCAGAATTTCAATCAATGATTGCTTACAAGTAATTTAGACAAAATTTCTTACAAAGAGGATATGATTTCAATACAATGTATTCTAAATACTCGCAAGTGTTTCTCTATTCTCCCTTACAATAGTAAGAAATTGGACGCTTAAGCTTGAGAGTATGTCTTTCTCTTTTTCTCTTCTCTTCTCTTTTCTTTAGTTCAGATGTATTTTTTTCTTTGAGTTCTTTCTCTCTTTTTCTCTTCAGAATAGATATATCATTGTAAGCTTTACTTATGCTCTTATATCCTCTTTATTTTCTTTTTGAGAGATCTTTAATTTATAGACTTCATGGATATATGTTCGTTAGACTGGATTTGTAATTGATAGTCTCGATACTTGTAATTTCTCTTCTTCTTTTAGGTAAACACTTGTAATTTCTCTTCTTCTTCTTCATGGATATATGGTATCAATTGATCAAGTAAACACTTCTTTATATTTTGTCTTTGGTCAGATAACATTTAGCATTTTTAGGTTTTTCTTATATTTTAACAATTTAGTCTTTTAAAAGGTTTTGTCAGAGACATTGTCTCAACCCATTTTTGTTTTCGAGAGATGTTGAATACCTACTCAAGGTATTATAAGTATTGAGCATTTAACTCAATCTCTCTTGTACGCTTTAAGACAAGATATCGTGTATCTAAGCGTTTAGGTGTTTTAGCCTATATGTTTTTGTATTTCTAAGTATTTCCTAGGTATTTTTCTATTCCTAAGACCTAAGTGTTTTCCTAGATGTTTTTCTATGTTTGGAGTTCATGTTCTAGGTTGTGTCTGTTTAGGGTTTAGGCTCTAAGTCTCGTGTTTTTATCATAGGTTATTTTCTGGTTATTCATCTGTTTTAATGTTATTTGATTAAATTTCAAAACATGAGAACATTTGATAGTATAGACGATTTTGTCATTAATAAAAACGTCTAATGTAAATTTGTTTATATTTTTTCATGAAACCCCTTTCTTCCTCACTTCTCCCTTGTGTTTCAAACATTTTGGCTATATGCTCTGGTTGTGGCCCTAGCGAGTGTGTACTTAGGTACAATGGTGATCTAAAATGCATTTATCTCTCCTTTTAGCGTTCGGTGAGGTGGACATTTATGTTTGATTAGATTATAAGTTAATTGTTTTAGGTTAGTGATCAAAACCATTATTTCATCTTTTAAATCAACATTTGTGGTTGTTTTTTTTTTCTAAATCATAATAGTGTATAAATGTTTTTATTGGATTGTTGTGTCTTTGATAACGTGTTATATAGATACTTAAATTTGATATTATGAATATCAAAGTTAATTCTTAAAATTAAGTTAAATAAATAATTGTAATTAGATTTTTATAATTTAAATTCAAAATATATGACAAACGGACTACTTAGTTATTTAAGTCAAGGAAAATTATTAAATCATTACTTTGTTTACAAAGTATTGTAGTAATTAATATATCCATGTTGTAAGAATATTCACGAGTAGTTTCAAAACATAAAAATATATTTTAGAAGGTTATAATTTTTCATATAAAATTAAATTATTTAATATTTTATATAAATCCATAACAGTATTATTGTACACTTTTTAGTTAACAAAAAAATGTATTCATTTATATAGATGTAAAGAAAAAATATTTAACTTCCATAATATAAAAGATGATGATTTATTCATTCTCAGTTTTTGTATTTATTTAATGTACATTTTGGTCTGATTTTAAATTCACTCTGCATATAAGTCTTTTTATTGTTGTTGAACTCAAATTGACATTTGGTTCAAAACATCTTTTCTAAATTAGTAGACTGCATTTTGCATTTTGTTAGTGTATTATTAGGATAACGATATTTATAATCAACCAAACACTATAACACAAATAACACCATCATAAATTAAGTTGGGCGTTAAAAGTAAAATAACATTAATACACTAAGTAATAATTGGAAACTGATATTTGTGTATTACAACTATCTTTCAAATTAAATATGCAAAACTTAATTTGAGCAATAATACATTAAGATAATTAATCTTTTAAAAGGATATAGAATCTAATAAAACATTTATTTACTAATGAATACAAGAAGTGCGCAAGATTTATATAAGAAGTGTACAAGATTTATCGTAAGTTTATCTATATAACTTTTACAAAAGTTAATTATATGAATATCTATATGTGTGTAAAAAAACAATAGCTTGCATAATACAAGAGAAAATTTATTCATTTTCAGTTTATATTTATTTCTTTTTCTTCATCTTCACTTTGATGAGATTTAAAATTAATTAATCGATTCAAATTGGCACTTGGTTCACAAAATATTTATTCACAATCATAAACCAAGTAGTTGATTAAAATTAAAACAACATTAGTATACATAGTAATGATCAAGAATTGGTATTAATGTATTGTAATTATGCGACAAATTATATAAGTCATTACAGAAAGATAAATTACTAGTTTTACATCAATTTTCCTCCAAATATTTGTTTGGTATTTGTTCTGCCAAGTGAATGTAGAAATGTCCCATAGCTCCAGTGCGAAACTTGTTTTCATATATGGATTCCATTGTTAGAATTTCTCCATCTTCGATCTTGATGGAACCAGGTTTGGGATAACAAACTGACATTCCAACTAGGTAACCCTTTTCATTTCCTGCTTCTTTTCCAGTTCCGTATTTTGGATTTGAAGTGCATAAAACCCTTCCATCCTAAGTTAAGCATCATCATAAATATAAAGATGATTCAATAAACTAATTAACTTCTTATAAAGATATATAAATATCAACAAAATTTATTCCTAATGAATATATGAATTACACAAGTTAATGTAAGTTTATCTACATGATATAATTTATATGGGAACAACAAATATCAAACATTACCTGTCCATATAGAGTAGCATTGACAACACCAGTGTGCATATGAGCAGTGCCATATATAAGATAACCACCTTTTGTCATTGGGTTGTCTGCTTTCTTAACATGAGGAAAGTCGCTGTCATGATTTCTCGGGATCGTATACTCTGCCTATAACAAATTTACGAATTTATTTTACTCACATATCGACCAAAAAAGTAATTAATACCCTAATAGTTTTGTTTTGAAAATAAATAAGTTTCTAATGTTTGCTTATAATTTTTAAAGTATATTATGTATTGAACAAATCATGTACCTGACAATCATGAATTGGTGTAGAACCATTTGATCTTACACGATCAGTTGAATCAAGTATGTAGAACTTAAGAGGTACTTGATGTTCATCCCAATCAACCCACCTTATTTTGTATCTTAGGGAAAGCTTTCTTGTTGGGCCATGAAAACCATTTCTTAATTTGCATTGTATGTTATCTTGACAACAAAAGAGTCCTCCTTTATAATTTTTAGATAACAATTGACCATTAATGCCTGTCGTGACATTGTAAAAGTCCTTTGGAAGATTCATAAGCTTACACCTACACTCTGTACAACCTTTTCTATCATGTGTTCCACGTGTATCAATAACCATGATGCTAAACAACCATTTTTCTTTAAACCCACCCTTTATTTTTGCAGTATTACCTAATTCAACTGCAAAAGAATCTGGAAGATTTGATTATGTTCCTCGTGATTCTCCTCCCAAGCCCCAATAATGTGGAAGCAAAAAACCTTGGCATGCACCATCATTTCTTTCAAATTCGATACCATTGCGAAGATCGTGAGATTGTTTAATGTAGGGTGACATGGTAATGTTTTCAATATATTTTACAGCAAACCAATGATGAAGATAAGTTTCATACAAAGGTACTGAATCACCAACTTCATCAACTACTTCAACATCAAAACTCTTGACCCCAATGTGACCCCTTGGAAATTCAATATCTAATAATGTTTTCACCGCAATTTTTCCAGGTCCAACTTCAAATTTTTCAGAAAAAAAGTAGCTGACTTTATATGATTTTCACCAGACTCCAAAACAACTGAGTGAGTTGTTTCAGAAAGCAACATCATTATTGATAATAAAATCATAGCTACTTTAGAGATACTCATATTAACCTACACAGAAATCGTTGCCATTAGCCATGAAAATATGTATATAGGATAATTCATTTGATAATCATATAGATAACTTAAAACATAATGAGAACATATGAATTTGATAAGATTGAAATTAAAATGTGAAGTAATAGAAAATTCATGATAAAAAGTGCATACCTTATAAGAAAAAGATAATTTGTTGATCATGATCATGATTTCTTATTAGATGAAGATTATGATAATTTAAATTTTAAACCGAGTAAATTTATAGTTATAGAAAATTAGTTACTAGTGTTATATATAGTGGATCACTATATAATGATATATTTGGCATAACTAAATTTTAAATTGATGTTGGTTGTCAACTTTTCATTACATGTATAGGGTGTTTGGTAAGGTGTTTAAACCTAATTTAACATGTATTGACCTAGTTTTACACATTACAAAACTATTTGGAAACTTTTGTAACTTTGTTTAGACGTGAAAACAACTTCATTAGTGATTTGTTTAGACAAACTTGATATGGTTTCACTTTTATAGGTTTTTCTTTTTCTTAAATAATAGAAATTACTTATTTTATGACAACAAATTTTTATCTTAAATTATGCTTAAAAGATGAAAATAAAAAAAATATCAATCATATAAATTTAACAAAAGTTTTTTATTCAAATAAACTTATAAGAAAGACACACAAAACATAATTTCAATAACATTATTTAATGATACTTTAATAGCATATATAAAAGGAGAACTTTGTACATGACAATAATTAATATATATAATGTTTTTATATGATTTATAAATATTTTACCTACCTCTAAATTTATACAAGTTAAATATATTTTAAGATTATACTTTAAAACTTGATTATTGAATTGTTGTGGTCTTGAATCATAAACTACTAGAAACAAAGATGTTATAGAGCAATTATTACCAATAACATAACTTAGATTTTTTAACCAAAATGAACAAGTAATACAACACACAACAATAGTGTTAGCATAAAGATGAATCTTAAAAGTTTTGATGATGTCTCAAAATCAAGTTTCAAGTGCTCTTATTGCAAGAAGATCTTCATGAAAACTTGTTTTATGTTAAAACTTTTGTAATTTCGTAGTCTTATGTATAGGAAGTTGGTTTCATGTATTGCCTACTTTTAGTTTGCTTTATAATTCGTTTTGGAATCAGAAAACCTTATTTTGACTCAAAATACTAGAAATCATGGAAACTTAAAGGTAGAAGGGTATATTGATGCAAATTGGGCAGGTTTGAAAGACAATAGAAGATCTACCTTTGGATACTTTACTTTTGTAGGAGGGGACCTTGTAACTTGGAGGAGTAAAAAAAACCTATAGTAGCAAGATCTAGTGCTAAAGAAAAATTCAGAGGCATGTCGTTAAGTGTATGTGAACTTTTGTGGATTAAAAATGTTCTATCAGATTTGGGCTTTAAACCAAATGAAGCTATGAGTTTATACTTTGACAATACGTTGGCTATAGCAAATGCTCACAATCCTGTTCAAGATGATAGAACAAAGCATGTGAAGATTGATAAACATTTAATCAAAGAGAAGCTTGAAGCTGGAATAATTTCCTTTCCCTTTGTAAGATCAGAATTGTAGTTGGCTGATGTTCTTACCAAAGGAATGTTAAGCAGAGTGTTTAATGAGTCTCTATTCAAGTTGAGAATGTGTGGGGGTGTTAAGATATGCCAATATTCTATTAAAAAATATTAGGCAATCAAATATTGTGTTAGTTATAATTTAGATATTATTATAATTTGTGTATATTTGTGCAACTGTCATTCCTTTAATATATGAAAAATTATAGGATCCTTGTATGTATATATATATGCTACTCTACTCTTTTAAATAACACATCAAAATTATTCTTTACACCTTTTTTTATACAATCTAGTATTACAAACTGACCTCGTCTTTTGTAAATTATAGCGAAGATTTTAAGTATATTATGAGTTTAATGCACTAGTCTGATGATGAAAACTTGACTTTAGAGTTTTTAAAAGTTATCCAACCCCATGTTTTGAGTTAATCTAGGATAAATACCTTTTAGAATTCATTTTTAAAAATAACTCTAATTCTTTGTCTTCATAGAACCCACACAATTGCTATCCTTATACAATCCATATACTATTTTGTTTACTATTCACTTTTGTAAGGTAAAACTGTTAGAAGTGTTCTTGTCAATCATTTTGGTTAACTTTGTATTTCCAATTCTTTATGACATTTATTCCAAATGCTCCATACATTTTTACACATAAAGAATAAATGACTAATATTTTCTTCTACATTTCCCTACATAACACATATGTTTAAACCAATTAGTATACCTCTCCTACCCAAATTGTTTAAAGTTGGCACTTTGTTCAGAAGAATATTCCAAGAAAAGTGTTAGGTAGATGAAAGAGCTTTAGTCTTCTAAATTTTCTTAAAAATCTTGTTTTGCTCTCCGTGATTCACACCCATCAACTTCTTGTAGGCTGATTTAACGGCATAAGTGTCTCCACTTATGTCTTTCCATTTCAATGTCTTCCATATCCATACAAAGTGTTATCCTTGTCAATTCACCCTTAAGTTTATCTAATTGAGTTACTTCCCATTCAAACTAACATCTCCTCCACTTCATATCCCATTCCCCACCATGATTGTTCCATCTTCCAAATTCCACTATTGCATTAGATTATGGAATTGACACATAATCTTATAAAGATAGCTCTTAAAAGTTGCTCCAGAATTCATACATTATCCCAAAATTTAATCTTTTCCCCTTTTCCAACTTTCCACTTAATATTATTATATTTGTATGGCCTTCCGGTCAGCCTAGGACCGGACAACCCAACTAACCGATAATACGTCCTCTAGACTGGTCGGTCGAATAATGTGCACCGAACGATAAGCCTTAAACACCAATTAGAATTTATGATGATTAACTTAAGTCAAACCACTATCATTACCAGTTGGACTGTAATTAGGCTAACATTAATCTGAAGCCTATTCCGACATCTATAAATCCAGGTTTGAGGTAATATAGTAGGCTAACTATATTTATACACATTTATGGCTAAGACTGTCAAATCTTTGTTGACTTTGATATCAAAGTACCTTCTACATGTAACCCCCTAGTGCAATCGAATAGAGTGAAGGACGAGCGGTGATCAGGACAAGCAGTTGAACAAACGAAACTTAGAAGATTTATAACCTTTGTAGAAATAGATGGGCCAAGTTTCTCAACCAAGAGGGGGGTGAATTGGTTTCCCTTTATAAAAATTGTTCTTTTAAAAAACTTTTTGAAATCTTTAGAGTTTTCTTGGAATGCAATTAACAAAGAATGAAAGGTAATGTAAAAGTGTAAGGAAAGAGAGAATCACATTGTTGTTTACACTGGTTCGGCCCAACTGCCTACGTCTAGTCTTCTTTCAATCAACCTTAGATTGAAAGGATTCTACTATATTGATTGAGTTCTACACGCAAGACTTACAGAGACAACACTCTCAATGTACTCTCCTCTCTAACTCCAAATCCGATATTGTAACCTAGAAAGAACAACCTCTTTCTGTCAACCCTTAGAGATACCACACTCTAAGTCACTAGAACTTCTCTAAGCCATCTTCCTGGCAAACATCAATAGGGAACCATAATCACTCTTGATTGCAAATGAATCTGATCTCTAGAAAATACAGCTCACTTGTGCATATATGATCATTCTATGACATCACTTGAATTCTTCAAGAATCTTTGAGAATTTCTTCCAAATTTGATAGTCTTTATTCTTGGAGAGTTTCTGACGCTCCTACAATAAAAGCTCAACAAACAAGTTAGATATGAAAGTTATGAATCATTAAAGTTGTTGAATACAAAGAGCAATGCATCTATTTATATATATATATATATATATATATATATATATATATATATATATATATATATCAGTGTAGATGCATACCAAATTTACATTTTTTAGATTTTAAGAGACTAAGTAGAGTACATAATCGATTAAGCAATTAATACAATTTATAACATTTAAAAATATGACCGTTATGATAGTTATGACTTATCAATAACATTAGCGATTAAGTATCATACTTAAGCAAATTTTGAATTTTTTTTTATACAAATCACATCAATGCACTCAATAAACATATGCAGGCATAACCACGAGTTTTAATCGATTATACCATAATCTAATCGGTTAAAACTTGTTGTTTTGCCACAATTAAGCATAACTGACACAAGATGAATCTAACAGATTATATAATCAGTGTAATCTATTAATTTGTACAAATATATTATGTGCAAAGTGTTTCAATCAAAGATTCATTTTCACACAATGAATATACATCACAAGTAGTTCAAGAACATACACAAATATAATCAAGCAACAATTTGCTAATTAGATGTGCTAGAAACTATAAAACAATTTTGTTGTCATAATAAAAAACACAATGTGAGATATAAGTTCATTTACATGACTCCCCCTATCAACAACCTTAACCGCATAAACTGAAACATTTTGACATCCACTGTGTGACACAAGTAAGTTGAAGAAAATCTAATGGTGACCACAAGGAACATGGGTCCAACAAGATCAAGAGAGATAGGAGAGCAACAAGATCCCTTGGAAATGATCAGGGAGATGCAACGACAAATATAAGAGATGTAGAGGAGACATGAAGTCGAGATAGCAATGTTGAGGGTTGAGAATGTAGTCGTGTATCAGAAGCATATCACCCAACATGTTATGTTAGGTGGGACTGGTCCATCAAATGTCAGCAGACAGGTTGAAGGACCTACCAAGATGGTTCAGGAGACGAGCACACGAGCGAGAAGGGGAGCTTTCAAGGTGCAAACGGTGCATATGGAGGGTTTGTTACCTTTTCCAGATGTTATCATAGAGGCACCCATGCCCGAAAGATGGATGCCTCCCGCGTTCGAGAACTATGATGGGTCAACTGACTTGATGAACATTTATGGTCCTTTGTCAACATCATGGCTTTCTACTCGGCGAGCGATCCCGTGTGGTATATGACATTCACCATGTCCATAAAAGGGGGCAATGACGTGATTCAACACTTTTTCCCCAACATATTGGATAGCTTCTCCACTATTCGTACCCTGTTCAATCAACAAGGGTTAGAGCTTAACACACCTTGTGTTGATTAACACCAAGCAAGACAAAGATGAGTCCTTAAGAGCTTTCATGGACCGTTACAATAAGACTACTCGACAAATGAATAATGTTAGCTAGGAGTTCTTCCTCAACAACCTCTAAATGGCCCTAATAACGGGATCATTCGCTGAAAGCTTGTGTGTTAAGCTGCCTAAGACCATGGACGAGCTGCAAGAGCGAGCAGCTGAGTTCATGTGTATAGGAGCAATGTGTGCTTTTCGTAAAAAGAAAAGCAAGAGGTCGTAGTAACCGATGGATGACGGAGACAAGGGGAAGATCTCTTGACTAGAGGATCTTCCTCAGGGGCCAACGTTCTACCATATACTCCCTTGAACTTTCCAAGGGCGAGGATCTTGGAAGAGGTGTTAAATGTAGACCTTCTCCCTTTGGTGAAGAAGAAGCCAACCCCTAGGAATACTGATGGTAAGAAGCACTGTCGGTATCACCAAAACTTGGGGCATACCACGAAGGAGTGTACCATCCTTCGTAACAAGACAAAGGAGCTGATCTGGTTGGGTCATCTCCCACTTTATGTGAAGATCAATCATCCTTAGAGGAGCCCTCCTTGAAGACGAAGCTTTAAGTGGCGTCCAAGTTGCGATGATCATGGACGAGAAAACCAACAAAGAAGGAGCAGAAGCAAGAGCCATGACCTCACCTTGCACGGTCACATAAACAACATAAGAGGAGGATTCATGAGCGGCAGGTCCTCATGGACCGTAAATTGATGTCTATATCGCCCATCACGTGCACATATGAAGACTTTCAGGCACCAAACCCCAATCAAGATGACCCATGGTCATCATAATAGAAATTATGCAGTATGACGTGAGAAAAGTCCTAATTATCAAGGTAGCTATGTTAATATTCTCTACGAGAATGACTTTCCAAAAGATAGATGGTGCTTCAGGACACCAAATCCTAAGCTTTTTAGATGTGTATTCTAGTTATAACCAAATACTCATGTACCTCTCAAGCAGTGCACAACTATCTTGTAGATGAGGAGTCGCAAAACTTGAAGGAGGTGTAACGACTTGTTGGGTGTCTGACTTCCTTATCCTAGTTCATCCCTAAGTTGGCAGAAAAGATACGACAAATTTTGAAGGTAATGAAGAAGAACGCCGACATTAAATAAGAAGAGTAGTGCGAAGGTGCATTTGTGAACATGAAGGTTATCCTGGCCAGCCTACTCGTCATGGCCAAATCGGTCTAGGGCAAAGAATTACAACTCTACTTGGTCGTGTTCGAAGGAGTGATCAATGTCACTCTCATCGAAAAGGCTCCAAAACTATAATTGATTTATTTCATAAGTCGTGTTTTGCAGGATCTAGAGACGTGTTATCGATATATCGAGAAGGTGGGCTTGGTGTTGCTCACGATTGTCCTCCGATTAAGGTCATAATTTTAGAGTCACTAGGTGGTCGTACATGTTATCTATGTTGGCGAGTGGAAGAGAGAATGAACAATTGTCTACCATAATTAGACAAATGCTTACCAAATCTAGTGTAGAGTATTTACCTCATCAACTAGGAGCAAAGACTTAAGGGAGGAGATCAAGCTACTTATGAAGAAGCAAGATAATGGGGAAGTTGTCAGTTTTGCCAAAAGTAAGAAGATCACTCAATATGTTTTTGTAGGTGATGACCTTTATAGGAGGGACTTCTCCACCCCTTGTTTAAAGTGTGCATCTTTCAAAGAAGCCAAGCATGTGCTAAACGAACTCTACAACAAGATGTGCGGTCTACATACCGGACGACGAACACTGAAGGCCCAAGCATTGCGAGTCAGGTATTATTAGCCAACAATGGATGAAGATTGAAAAACCTTTGTCCAAGAAATAGAAACAATGTCAGGGTACCCCCGAATGAGCTGCATAATATCATCTCCTTATTGTCGTTCGCTTAGTAAGGAATGAACATTGTGGATCCCTCGGATGCAGAAGAAGTTCCTCCTTGTGGCCTACACTATTTCACCAAAGTGCATAATTTCATGGGAAAACTTATCTGCCACTGCGGTCTTCCCTGCACATTCATTATTGATAATGGCAGTCAGTTCATCAACAAGAAGTTAGCTGAGTTTTACAAAAATTGGGCATCAAACATGTGACGAGTTCAATCAAGCACCTCCAAACGAACGATCAAGTCGAAGCAGTCAACAAAACCATCATGGTCGAGCTTAAACGTCATCTGAAGGACACTAAAGGAGCTTGGGTAGATAAACTCCTAGAGGTCTTATGGGGATATCACTGCTCACCGCACGGTACCACGAGCGAAACACCCTTCAAAACGTACATGTAATATTTTGACCGACCAACTTCCTTTATTACTTTCTTTAAATTATTAGTTTTAAATCCTTTAAAGGAACATTGAAAAGCATGAAAAACCAGTACCCTTTTTCGGATATGAGGGATACCCATGTCCTATTAGTGTGCAGTCGGGTCTGAAAGAAGAGAAAGGAAATAGGGTGTAGGAGTAATATCCAAGGCTTTGCATATCACCTAGAACGCCTACATGAAGGCCCACCAATTCACGTTGAACTCCCTTACGACGCTCATTTGGAATTCGCTAAAGGGTAACCGGACGAGCAAATCCTTAAATAAGGTAGAATATGCATAGAAGAAATCTTGAGCGACACCTTCCTTTCTGTGGAAGACCCGTTCATTCCTCTTACACACGAGAAGCTTGAAATGTTCAATGTCAATTACTACCCTAGCTAAGTCCATTGTACCAGTGAATTCCTCTAAGGAAATTCACGTGATGAAATAGGACACATACTCCCCAACCTCATAAGAAGCCCAACAATAACCTGGAATGGGCGAGACAAATGCTCAAGACTCAGTCCACTCCCCAGCTACATGCATTTCAATCGTAACCACCTCACCCACATTGACTTGAGTAAACACTAATCATATTTACACCCGTTGTTGTGTCATCTAAATCCACTTCCCGCTTGATTGATCTGAGGATGGAAGACTCAATCGACGATACCGATGATGCCAAGTTGCTATCAACATAACCTCGACCTCCCCTCCCTTCGGACTCCTTAGAGAAAGATAGCAAAACGGTCAACATTATTACCATAAAAGGAGAAGTGTGCAACGCTCGATTCATGCAAAGAAGGTGGACAACAATGATGAAAATGATGTTGAGCCCTACCTCTATCTATAGTTGAAACAGGTGCTCCAATGAACAAATCCTGACCGTTAAATCAAGGAAGATCTGATAGCCTACAACTCACGACCTTTCGTTTCAAGGGATGCACGAATCCTAATGAACCACTGATTGTAACTTCTCCTAACTGATCCCTAGATAACATCTCAAGCGGTCACCCATTACAAATTGACCAGTTACGAAATGAGTCAATCATCTCGAAAACGCCTAAGACCCTTTTTACTACAAACTCATTCGCACATTAAGATATGCTCGGGTTTGAGAGGCTTGTCTATTGTATGGTTGTTTGGTCAGCTTAGGACTGAACGTCCCAACCAGTTGTTAATACCCCCACATAGACCAATTAATCAGATAATATGAACTAAGCGGTCAGTCTTAAACAATAAATAGGATTGATGATGATTAATTTAAGCCAAAAAACGTAGTTGGGCTGTAATTAGGTCGATGCTAATCTGAAACCCATTGCAAAATCTACAAATACAAGTTTGAGATAGTATGGTAGGTTGGTTACATTTAATATGCATTTATTGTCAAGACAATCGAATCTTTGTTGACTTTGACATTGAAGTACCTTCTATAAATAATCTCCTAGTGCGACCAAATAGAGGAAAGGATGAGCGCGATCATAACAAGTAGTTGAACGAATGGAACTTGAAAGATTTCTAACATCGATCCCATAAAGCGAAACAATTATTATTAAGCCAATTTTCCCCTTTTCCCTTTTTATATATATATATATATATATATATATATATATATATATATATATATATATATATATATATATATCATTTTTATATCCCACATAGATTCCTGATTTTATGAACCCTCTTGTTGGATTTTTTCTATTCTACATATTTAGATTCTAAAATTCCTTTCCATAGTCTTTCCTTCCTCCTTGCTAACATCCAAATCCATTTTCCTAGTACCTTCGTTACCACAACTCCAAAGGAACTCTCTTTGAATTTTTCTTATATATCTCTTCACATTTGGGGGCATTTTAAAGAAATACACATAAAATAAGGGTAATGCCGTTAATACCGATTTTAGTAGACATGTCGTCCACCAAGCGGTAGACGTTTTCCTTTCCATCTAGCCAACTATTCCCTAACCTTCTCCATTACCTCATTCCACATGATCATTCCCAAGTATGAAAAAGGAAGATTCATGATTTTACAATTCAGTAGTTCTCCATACCTCAATATCATACCTATTTTGGTTTTAGAAAGGTTTACCTGAAGTTCAGAGGCTAGCTCAAACCACCTTAAAATACTCTTAATAATCATAATATTTTTGTGTTAGCATGACATAGAAATAAGGTATTATATGCAAATTATCGAATATTCACTAACACCTATCTATCCCCTATCTTAACTCCTTGTAGTAAATATTTCTTTGTTGTCACACCCTAACTATTCCGGCCAACCCTTATGCCATAATGAGGAACAAAAAAGGGGTTAAAGAGTCTCTTTACCTAAGACCTTTTGATGGACTAAACTCTATCATTTACTTTCACCGAAATCGTGGAGGACTCAAAACATGCTTTTACCTAATTGATCTGTAAGTTTGTAAATTCCATCCTTACCATCATATAGAATAAGAACTCCCAATTTTAGATCAAATTCTTTTCCTTTCTCCAATTAGTTATCATGTGAAAGAACCTCGTAATCAAATCACCTGACTTTAACATTGAACTCTAGATTTTTGTCTCTCTAAAGCCTCTTGTATAAGATTTACTCTTTTGAGGTGAGCAAGAGTTGAATTCTCTCCTTTCTATATTCATCATCTATTTGACCTTCCTCCTCATGATCAATTCTTTCTATATGATTATTTATGTCACCAAAGATCTCTTTGTTCCATACTTTTAAATCATATTTCATTCTTTTAAGCTTTTCTTTACCTTGTACAAACTTGTCCTACGCACTCTGTAGTAAACAATAATAATAATTTATAGAGAATTCCTTATTTTGGTATTCATTTTGTTTTTCAATTTTATCTTTTAAATATTTTTTAAATTAAGATAATTATTTTATTAGTTTTACATTTTAAGTGAACATTTCTTTGAAATTAACCGTTTTTATACTTAACTATTTTATTACAAAATAAATAAAAACTATTTACAATAAAGATACAAAAATTATTTTAATTTTATAATAATAATAATAATAATTTTATTATCTTTTATTATTATGTGAAAACGTGGCATATGTGTTTTCACTATATATTAGTGATATTTTATATTATTATTTATATTATTATATGATGAAAAAGATTATTTATTTTGGTATATGTATTTTTTTTTACTTTTATCCTTTAAATAACTATTTTTTAAATTAAAATAGTTACTTTATTAAATTTATCTGTTTTTTAAAATTGATATTTTCTATTTAATATTTTTAAAATTTTACCATTTTAAAATTAAAATAATTATTTATAATTTTTTATTATCCTAAAAAAAATTGTACATACATACACGCGTTTTCACTATTAACAATAATAATAATAGTTTTGTAAATAATTTTTTCTTAAATTTCTTCTCCCTTACGCTTATCATGGAAAACCGTCTCTAAAAAAGGTTAAAACTTAATCGTAACTTAAGACTGGATCGGTGGCATTGCCATGCATGAATGCAAAAACAAAGAGACTCTTACGTATGCTGCTAACCTCACCCGACTGTCTCGTCTCTTCTCCCACGATCCACTCCACTTCTCCTGTCATTTTCTTCGTCACCACCATCAGGTACACCAATTTTCACTTTTTCTCTTCACTATTTCAAAATCTCATTTTTAACATTCTCAATCTGTCATCATCCACTTATCATTCATACACATATCAGATGCTGTTCTCCGATTACAACTGAATTGTGACGTTCATGAGAATCTGGGTAACAAATAATTCAATAAATTTCATAGGGCATTGCCAAAATTTGTAATTTTAGATAAATCCTTAATTTTGCATACATTTTTATTTTCGGTCAATTTGAATCCTAAACCTAACATTTTGTTTTAATATTTCTTGATTGGTTATTGGGGTTAGTATGATAAGTTTGTGTAAGGTTTGGTTTGTGACAAGAAATGTGTTTCCAGATTAAGGGAGTTTAAGGGGCAATGGATGTAATAAGAACAAAGAAAAGAGCTGATGTAGATATTGGTGATGAAGGAGAAGACTTGGTTCTTGCAACTCTTGTTGCCAATGGAGATGACATTAGTCCTCTTGTGAGGCATGCCTTCGAAATGGGGCGCCCCATGGGGCTCCTGCGCCAACTGGATTTTGTGGTGAAGAAAAAGGAAGCTGAAATCGAGGCAATGTGCAAGACACACTATGAGGAATTCATCCTTGCAGTTGACGAACTTCGTGGTGTGTTGGTTGATGCTGAAGAACTCAAGAGTGAATTGCAAAGTGACAATTTCAAGTTGCAGCAGGTTGGCAGCACCCTTCTTGTCAAGCTGGAGGAGCTTTTTGTATCATATACAGTGAAGAAGAATGTGACAGAAGCTATAAAGATGTCGAAGAACTGTATGAAAGTTTTGGAGCTGTGTGTGAAGTGCAACAATCATATTTCTGCAGGGGAGTTTTACCCTGCTTTGAAAACTGTTGATTTGCTTCAGAAAAGTTATATAGAGAACATTCCTGCCAAGGCTCTCAAAAGGGTGATAGAGAAGAGAATTCCTTCCATAAAATCACACATAGAGAAGAAAGTATGCAGCCAGGTTAATGAATGGATGGTCCAAATACGAAGTTCTTGTAAAATAATTGGGCAAACGGCAATTGGTCGGGCTCTATCGAATCGTCAGAGGGATGAGGAAATGCTTGAAAGGAAGAGAAAGTCTGAAGGATTGAACATGTCAGGAGTTGAGGATCGAGCTTTTAGTTTGGTGGTTGAAGAAGATGAAGATTCTGCCATGAAATTTGATCTCACGCCCTTATATCGTGCTTGTCATATTCATAGTTGCCTTGGGATCCTAGGGCAGTTTCATGAATATTACTACAAGAATAGATTGCTACAATTGAATTCGGATTTGGAGATATCTTCAATGCAACCTTTTATCGAGTATTATCAGACATTTTTGGCTCAAATTGCTGGGTACTTCATAGTGGAGGATAAGGTCCTGAGGACTGGTGGTGGGCTCCTAGAACCTGATCAAGTTGAAACTATGTGGGAAACTGCTTTGGAAAAGATAACATCAATGTTAGAAGTGCAATTACCCCAGATGAAATCTGCCACACATCTTCTCCTGGTTAAGGATTATGTTGCACTTCTTGGGTCTACTCTTAGACAATACGGATATGACATTGGCCAACTCCATGATGTGCTTGATAATAGCCGTGAAAAATACCACAGGCTTCTTTTGGAAGAATGTAGGAACCAAATCGTTGATGTTCTTGGCAGTGACACATACGAGCAGATGGTGATAAAAAAGGATTCTGATTATGAGAACCATGTTCTGGCCTTTAATCTTCAAACATCAGATATCATGCCTGCTTTTCCATATGTTGCATCATTCTCCTCCATGGTACCTGATGCTTGTCGCATTGTGAGATCCTTCATCAAAGGCTCTGTTGATTACTTGTCTTATGGTGTACGCACCGGTTTGTTTGATGCTGTGAGGAAATATTTGGACAAGTTCTTGATTGAAGTGTTGAATGAATCTTTGCTTGACATCATCAACAGTGCAAGTATCAGTGTTTCTCAGGCCATGCAGCTTGCTGCAAACATAACTGTTCTTGAAAGAGCTTGTGATTTTTTCCTTCGACATGCTGCTCATCAGTGCTGCGTACCCGTTAGAGCAGCTGAGAAGTCTCAAGGTTCTTTGACTGCTAAGGTATTACTGAAAACTTCGAGGGATGCAGCTTATATTGCTCTGCTGACTTTGGTAAACGCAAAGTTAGATGAGTATATGAATCTTATAGATGGTATCAACTGGATTATAGAGGAGACAAAGACTAGTGGAAATGAATACATGAATGAGGTGATATTTTACCTAGATTCACTAATGTCCACAGCACAACAAATTTTACCCTTAGATGCTACCTACAAGGTTGGAACCAGTACACTTGAGCATATTTCCAACACAATTGTGGGAGCTTTCCTTAGTGATAATGTCAAAAGGTTTAATGCAAATGCAGTTATGAACCTCAACGTTGATCTTAAGATGTTGGAGAGTTTTGCAGATGACAGGTTTTATTCTTCTGGTTTGTGTGAAATTTATCCAGGAGGTGGTTTCAAGGGCTGTCTGATAGAAGCACGACAGTTGATCAATCTTCTGTCTAGTAGTCAGCCCGAGAACTTCATGAATCCTGTGATAAGGGAGAGAAACTACTATGCTCTTGATTACAAGAGGGTAGCATACATTTGTGAAAAGTTCAAGGATTCTCCAGATGGAATCTTTGGAAGTCTTTCAAATAAGAACACAAAGCAAACTGCTAAGAAGAAATCAATGGACGTGCTCAAAAAGAGACTAAAGGATTTCAATTGACTAGAGTTGGGATATTATTCTTTCATTTCTACTAGGGTATAATTGTAGTGTTCTTCTGTTATGGATATTTAACTTTCAGTTGAATAGTATTCTGTATTGCTCTGATTCTTTTTTTTTCATATAATAAAAAATCATTTCTGTCTTCAGTTTGTTTATATGACACTAATAAATGTTTCTCGCACTAGAATAACGAAGTTTGATACCATTGTTCATTAATGTTGGTATCAAATATACTTTTATTGAAAATAAAAGCTTTCAGAAATACAACAATCACTCTTAACTCTCACTGTGGTGCACATAATAATCACAACTCACAATAATTCAACACAATAAATAACATACAATCCCACTCTTTTCTTCTCTGGAATTTCACGCTACACACACACCACACTCCTCTAGCTTTCTCTCTTTCACACACTCACAATATTCCTCTCTTTCTTCTCTTGTGCAAGAATGCCTACTTCTTTCTTGGTGGTGTTGGTTTTTCTTTGCACATCTTGCTCTCATTTTATAACCAATAAAAGAACTAAACTCCAAGAAACATTGGTGCAGATTTTCGGTGCTTCAGCAGACAAGGAAAAATACTTTCCTCAAAATCCTCAACTTTACAAAGTAGGGAACATTGGCTTCCTTATTCAACAAGTGGGCCCCATCCATTTAACGTTTACCCAACAAAATTCCCCCGTAAACGTAAATGGGTCTTGAGTTTTTCTCATCCTATACCAAATTTACTCATTCCATTATTACTTGGATTCTTCCTGTCGAACATCTCTTTTGCTTCGGTAGTCTTCTTCTTGACCATAACTGATTTTTCACTAATTGGATTCATCTCTACACTTTCATCTATTCTATTCGCCATACTGCTGAAGTTTTCAGCCTCCGATCGCAGTGCGACACTTTCCGTTGCACTTTCTTCTAGTTGCTTCGTCATTTCTTTCTTCTCACGAAAAATATCATCTCCCAAGTGGTCAATTTTATCACGCTTCTCTGTAGCATCCTGATCCATCATCTTTAATTGCTTTAATGAATCATGCAATTCGGACATCGTATTTTCCGCGGCAACATGGGCTCGACGCTCTCGATCCAGCTCTGCAAGAACCTCTTGAAATTTCTCTACAGAAACATAATCTGAGTTTCCCACTTTCTCTGATGGACTTTCCGGACTCTCCACCTGCTCCTCTACAATATCTGGCAAAATCATCAGCAAACTCTCCATAGTGCTTTCTGTTGAGCTATCCACCACGCTCTCTGCAAGCTCCTTCGAGCTATACAAACTTGTCGCAACCGGAATCGCGACGAGACGACGATCCAATAAAAGAAAGATTATATTGAAAAAGAGATTTTAGAGTCGCCACCATAGTTTATTCTGGAAAACTACGGAAAAACCATAAAATGACAAGGCATGGTCAAATTGAACCAGATTCTTGGTTCGGGAGTCGGTTACGTGTAGGGAAGGTATTAGCACCCTACAACGCCTGCCCTAAGGCAGTACCTTTAACTAAATGTGCGAATGTGGATGTGGTTTTCAAAGTATTTAACTTCCCCTTAAAATAAAACGCTAAAGAAAACAAACAATATTTTTTTAGCTTTTTGGGCCCGACAAGGATTGACCTTGCTCCTACGTATTCTCATGCAGAATGAGAAATCAGGGTTACGTAGTTCTTTTAGAAACTATTTGAGAAAATTGTTTGGATTTTGTACAAAAAGTCCATCACAGGTACTCAGTCAGGTGAACATGGGTCACCATTGGAAAAAGAAGTGACTTTTCGGCACTTTTGCACTTGTCTTGGGCTGTTCCTTGTGAACCACATGTGAAAAGAGTAAATGAATGTGCGCAACTTTGTGCAAGTTTAAATGAAGAACAAGTTAAATGGTGTGTCCCTTGGCAGCATAGATCGCATATCACATATCATTGCAGGAGGTATCCTAGTGTACCCCTCATGGGTATTAGGTGGTGTATTAATTGCAATCCTATGTTAGCGCAAAAAAATAATTTTAAGTATCCTGAGAGGATCGCTAACACCTGCATCTCTCGCCACATTGCACCAAAAACTGAAATATGTCATGGGAGATAAGTTGATCATAGTTTCTGGAGAGGAGGATCTCCTTGTGAGTGGCCCATCCTCCACCCGCTACATAGAGGCAGCCGAGGAAGCTCTGAAAACAACTTTTCAATCATTAGAAATCGTGGGAAACACATATGTTGAGCCATTTCCTATGAACCCACATTTATCGTACGCCTCTATCATGATGGCCAAGGTCATGCTGAAAGAAGGTTATAAGTGCGGGAATGGTCTAGGCAAGTATGGACAAGGACGTACATTCCCATTGGAGGTGATTAGGAACAAAAACAGATATGGCCTGGGGTATAGACCCAGCAAGGAAGATAACAAGAGGTTGATTGAGGAAAGGAAGGAACGTAGTCTGGCTCGAATGGGGAAATGGCAACCCAAAGTGGGAAGAATTCATATCTGTGACCTCAAGGAGAGCTTTCGCAGCGCTGGTTGGGTTAACGCTGGCCACATAGCAGTTGTGGGAGAGGGAGATGAATCAGGAGGCTCTAGTTTCGTGCGGGCCTGTTCCCCGGATGCACAACTCGACAATTGGAAGATACTGAATTTACCCGTGATGCTCAATTTAAATAAGATGTAATAACTTTAATTAATCCTATAGCTTTACCCGGGGCTTTAGGATTCGTGACTTACGGGTTGACGCTTTTAGTTTGTTACGCTCAGCGCGATAATCAAAGTGTGTTTGTTTTATTATCATTTTGCATCCCTCGTCGTCTTCCCGTTTATTTATTTCCTTTTCGTAAACTTAAATAATGCAGATATGACAATGAATATTTTGAAAGTGATAATGTCGATATTCCCGATTTTGGGCGCCCTGTCAGTAATACAGAAGATGATTTTGATGACGACCCGGAACCCCCTCCTGAACTGTTAAGACTAGTGGAACAAGAGTGTAAGGAGATGAAACCTCACCAGGAAGATGTTGAAGTACTCAATTTGGGGAATGAGGATGAGGTAAAGGAGGTGAAGATCGGTACAGCCATGAAGACGGGAGTGAAAGAAAAATTGCGTGTCTTATTGAGGGAGTTCAGGGATGTGTTTGCTTGGTCTTACAATGACATGCCAGGCCTCGATACGAATATTGTACAACATCATCTCCCACTTAAGCCAGAATGCCCACCGGTAAAGCAAAAGTTAAGAAGAATGAAGCCGGAAATGTCATTGAAGATCAAGGAGGAGGTACAGAAGCAATTCGATGCAGGGTTTCTAGCTGTGGCGAGATACCCAGAATGGGTGGCAAACGTTGTACCGGTGCCTAAGAAGGATGGTAAAGTTCGGATGTGTGTCGATTATCGAGATTTGAATCGCGCAAGCCCAAAGGATAATTTCCCATTACCACACATCGACACCCTAGTTGATAATACAGCCAAGTATTCACTATTTTCGTTCATGGACGGTTTTTTGGGGTATAACCAGATCAAGATGGCCCCAGAAGATATGGAAAAGACGACTTTCATTACATTGTGGGGCACATTTTGTTATAAGGTGATGTCTTTCGGACTCAAGAATGCTGGGGCTACGTATCAAAGGGCGATGGTGGCACTTTTCCATGATATGATGCATAAGGAGATTGAAGTTTATGTGGACGACATGATCGCGAAGTCCGAATCAGAAGAGGAACACATCCTCAACTTGAGAAAGTTATTCGAAAGATTGAGAAAGTACAAACTCAAGTTAAATCCTGCCAAATGCACGTTTGGAGTAAAGTCTGGAAAATTGTTGGGCTATATTGTCAGCCAAAAAGGGATAGAAGTTGATCCTGACAAAGTGAGAGCAATAACGGAAATGCCGACGCCTAAAACAGAAAAAGAAGTTCGAGGGTTTTTGGGTAGATTGAATTACATTGCTAGATTCATCTCCCAATTAACTGCTACTTGTGAACCACTGTTCAAGTTGTTACGAAAGAATCAGGCTGTGGTGTGGAATGAGGATTGTCAGGCCGCTTTTGAGAGAGTCAAACAATACTTACAGGACCCTCCTGTATCACGACCACCAGAACCAGGAAGGCCCCTCATTTTGCATTTGACTATATTGGACAAGTCCATGGGCTGTGTATTGGGTCAGCATGATGAGGATGGCAAAAGAGAGCACGCTATATATTACTTAAGCAAGAAGTTCACAGACTGTGAACAGCGATATTCATCGTTAGAGCGGACTTGCTGCGCATTGGCATGGGCCGCTCATCGTTTAAGGCAATACATGTTGAGTCAGTCCACATGGTTGATATCCAAGATGGATCCTATCAAGTATATTTTTGAAAAGCCTGCTCTTACAGGAAGGATAGCTCGATGGCAGATGCTATTGTCGGAGTACGACATCGTATATGTCACTCAGAAATCTGTGAAGGGCAGCGCACTAGCAGAATACCTGGCTCATCAACCCCTTTGTGATTATCAACCAATGCGACCTGAATTTCCCGACGAGGATATCATGGCTATATTTGAAGGGAGCAAAGAAGGCCGAAACGAGAGAGCATGGACAATGTTATTCGACGGAGCCTCGAATGTGATGGGACACGGAATAGGGGCGGTGCTTATCTCCCCGCAGCGTCAGTATATACCAATGACGGCAAGGTTGTGCTTTAACTGCACAAATAACATCGCTAAATATGAAGCCTGTGCCATGGGTATTCGAGCAGCAATCGAATCAAAGGCAAAAGTTCTGGATGTGTATGGAGATTCAGCTCTGGTCATTCACCAATTGAAAGGAGAGTGGGAAACTAGGGATATAAAATTAATTCCCTACCAAGCTTACATCAGGGGCTTAATGGAGTATTTCGATTCCGTCACCTTTAACCATATACCGCGAGAAGATAATCAATTGGCAGACTCACTAGCTACCTTGTCGTCAATGTTTGAGGTTGATCAAGATGCAGAATTACCGAGAATCAAAATGAAAAGCCATGCAGAACCAGCGTATTGCCACTTCATCGAGGAGGAGTTGGACGGTAAACCTTGGTACTTCGATATCAAGCGTTATCTTACAACGCGAGAATACCCTGAGGGTGCGTCCGAAAACGATAAAAGAGCGCTAAGAAGGTTGGCCGGCAGTTTCATTTTAAGTGGGAATGTTTTGTACAAGAGAAACCATGACATGGTTCTCCTTAGATGTGTGGATGCAAAGGAAGCCGAGTTGCTACTGAAAGAAGTGCACGAAGGTACATTTGGTACACACATGAATGGACATTCGATGGCTAGGAAGATCTTAAGAGCTGGTTACTTCTGGTTGACCATGGAAAATGATTGTTGCATACACGTGAGAAAGTGTGAGAGATGTCAGGTATATGCGGACAATATCAAGGTGCCACCCACGACTCTGAACGTGTTGTCCGCACCATGGCCATTTTCGATGTGGGGAATAGATGTCATCGGAGCTATAGAACCAAAAGCGTCAAACGGACATCGCTTCATACTAGTCGCGATCGACTATTTCACCAAATGGGTTGAGGCTGCTTCGTATGCCAACGTGACTAGAAAGGTGGTGGTTGGATTCATAAGGAAGGAGTTGATCTGTAGATATGGGCTACCTAGCAAGATCATCACTGATAACGCTACCAACCTGAACAATCAGATGATGGTCGAGTTGTGTGAGGAATTCAAAATTCACCACCATAATTCCTCTCCTTATCGTCCAAAGATGAATGGGGCAGTAGAGGCTGCTAACAAGAACATCAAGAAGATCGTGCAGAAGATGGTGGTCACCTACAAGGACTGGCACGAAATGCTTCCTTTCGCTTTGCACGGATATCGCACATCAGTACGAACATCGACTGGGGCCACGCCATTCTCGCTAGTGTATGGAATGGAAGCGGTACTTCCATTTGAGGTCGAAATTCCCTCCTTACGCGTGTTAATGGAAACTAAGTTAGTGGAAGCTGAATGGGTTCAAACCCGATTCGACCAACTCAACCTTATCGAAGAAAAAAGGTTAACAGCAGTGTGTCATGGACAACTGTATCAAAGGAGAATGAAGAAGGCGTTCGACAAAAGGGTACAACCAAGAGAATTTCACGAAGGCGAACTGGTGTTGAAGAGGATTTTGCCCATCCAAAAGGATTATAGGGGCAAGTGGACCCCAAACTATGAAGGGCCGTTTGTGGTGAAGAAAGCATTCTCTAGTGGGGCACTAATTCTCACACGGATGGATGGGGAGGAATTACCGTTACCGGTTAATTCTGATGCGGTCAAAAAGTTTTATGCATGATGATTCTGCGATAGGAGTTGCCGTTAACGAATATTGACATTACCGCATATTAATTTTTGTTCATACTCTCTGAAATTATTGCATGTCGCGCTGAGCTGTTTAGGCAGATTGAAAACGAAAATAATTGAGCAAATGTCAGTAAAAGCATCATGGGTATTCAGTCGGTTTAGCCCGGTCCTAGAGGTTGTCGTACCAAAAAAAAAAAAAAAAAAAAAAAGCATAAAGAATCTGATTTATTACTTCATCAGAGCAGGGTTTACAGTAAGGTCGGAGAGAAATGTTTCGAACAAGATACCAATTCAAAAATAAAATAAAAATGCAAAAAAACGATAAGGAAATATATATATAAACAGAAAAGGGTACAAAGTTACAAATTCGGAAATAAAAAGCAAAACAAAGAAAACATAAGCAAATAAAGGATGTTCGGGGTTCGATCATTTCTGATCGTAAATATTACACACCAAAAAAAACTTGGAAATAAAATAAAATACAAAAAAAAAAAACATAAAATAAAATACATTCTTCCAGTCTCCTCATGGGTACTACTCGTCAGCCGAAGGCAGTCGCAGGGTGAGTTCGACAGAAGGAGGCTTCACCGGGAACCCAAAGACGGGAGGGACCTCAGCTTTGACTGGAACAGGTGGGATCGGATAGAGATCGAGCGTCACTCGATCTGGCTCTGGCGACATTGTCCTCAATAGATCTAAAAAAAAAAGAGAAGAAAAAATTTAGAAAAGTTAAAATGCAAAAAATGTGTAATAACAATTCTTTCTTACCATCCATAAAAGGCGAAAGGAGGGGTATGGGAGAGTAGGACGTGGTGGCTGTGCTGCGCTTCCGGCGTTTCTGTCTCTGGCGGTATCCATGGTTTTGGAACCAGCATTGGACACTATATTCTCTAACCTCCCCATAAGCCCTAAGTTTTGCTGCGATTTCATGTGCTTGTTCTTTACTCGGGTTTCTTATCCCTAACGCGAATAATGCCTTTAAGGTGGCAACTTGTTCTCCAGTTGGGGACCACCTTTTATACTTTTTCTTGTACTGAACTTGCGGATTTGTTAAATTTTGGTCCATTTTTTTTTCTCTATATATAAAAAAAATATAATAATATTAGTTTTTCTTTTAAGTCAGGTTTGTCCATTTTCCAGTTTTAGGTCCATCAGTGTTTTTGTCCAGTTTTAGGTCCAGGTCCTCGCAAGGGGTCCTAACGGATCTAGGTCCAGCATTTTTTAGAGCATAATAAAAATGGAAAAGCGGAAGGGAAACAAAAGTAAAAAAAAAAAAAAAAAAAAAGAAAACATAATCTGGAGAGTAGGACAAGGGAGAGGGAACGAAGAACAGGAAAGCAAAAAAAAAAAAAAAGAACAGAAAGCGAAAAAAAACAACAAAGGAGAAGAGCGAAAAGGGGAAAAGGAGGAGAGGCAGAGAAAGTGTAAAAGACAGAAAGAAAAAAAACTGGAAAAGAAAAGAGACTAAGAGTTCAGAAGACTTACCAGGAAGCGGAAGGCACGCAGGAAGAAGCTCGTTGGAAGACTGGGACGACTTCGATTGTACGGGGACAGAAGCTCCTCGCAGCGAATCCAAACACTCAAGGTAGAGAAAGAAAGGGAGAGCAAGAGAGAGAGTGATCAGACTGAAATGTCGGCCGATGCGGAGGAGCGCTCGATTTGTAGCCAAATTATCCACTGTAGACATAGTTTCGGTCATTGCCACCGTTTGATGTCACAGTCCCGGTCTTTCTGAATTCAAAAAATACTAAAAAATTTTATTTGAAAATCTGAAAACGGGCAGGGTTTTGTTGGGTCAATCCGGGCCAATTCAAGATTTCTTAGATGATCCAATTTCAAAAAAAAAAAAAAATAAAACAAAAAAAGTCAAAAATATGATAAATAGAAAATTTTCAAAAAAAAAATAATTAATGGAGTGATGTAAAATTTGAAGTTTTCAAAATTGTTTATCATTTGCATGATCAAGGACATTTTTCAGGTTCATTGGGCCTCATTGTCATGTTAACCTTCTTTGAACCCAATTCTTCTGAAATTTAAATTTGAGTGAAGAATTATTTTGGCATGTTTGTAATTTTACATCACACCATTTTGTTTGATTTTTTATTCTTTCTTCTTCTACATTTTGAATAAATCTGAGAACGAAAGGGAACAATGCTCGAGTCCGTTAGGCCCAATGGCCTTCGTGATTTTTCTCTCGAGTATACTTCTTTTGAAAATATGTCAAAAATATTTTGTTTTCACATTTTTGCTGTTGAGTGATGTTTTGTACATTTGTTCAATTTGTTTTGTGTGATTTTCGTTGAATTTGTAGTTAAAAAAAAAAAAAAAAGGGGATCTGAGAATGAAAGATGAACAGTTTTGAGCCCATTAGGTCCCGTTGTCATATGTGGTTTCTCTTGAACCAGTGCATCTGAATTTCTGAAAAAATAAAAAAATACATGTTTATGTAGATTTTGTGTTTTCAATTCATAATTTCCCTTCTCATTTGTGTGAACAAGTATTTGTGCAAAAAATAAAATAGAGGAATTCAGACCCTTGTCTGAAGATTTTGTCATGGTTGTAAAAAGAATAGTGTTGGGCCCATCGAGTCTAGTAGTGTTGCAAAACTTTCTTTAGTTCGATCTTGTGAAATCTTCTCATAAAAAAAAATAAAATAAATGAATTTCTTTTAGCTTCTTCCATAAACTAAAAAAAATGTTTTCTTGGTCATCTTCTTGTATCAAGTTCACACGGCTCAGGTCATCTGATCCATTGGGTCAATGTGCCTGGTAAGCCCAACTTCCTTCTATGTTACTTCTGGATTTTCCCATGTCGGAAAGTAAAAAACAAAAAAATTCGGTTCGGAGCCCATTGAGTCCAATTGTCCTTCTCTGTCCCAAAAGAATATACAAAAAGATTTCTTTCCGTAAATTGCATAATTTTCCTTCAGTAATATATTTGTCAAATAAAAGCAGCATAATTGTGGAAGATACAAATTGTTAGCAATGTGTTTTCAGTACAGTCTTCCAAATTATCATGCATGATTTTCTTGGAATTTGTTGTCAAAAAAAAAAAAAAAAATTAAGACTTAAAGAAGCCCAGTTCCTACACTGGCCCACAAAAGCCCAGTCTCCACATTGGCCGAAAAATCTCAGATTCCACAATGGCCCAGAAAGCCCATTTCCTATACTGGCTTGCAAAGCCCAACTTCCATGCTGACCCGCAAGGCCCCAGATTCCATTGGCCAAGAAATCCCAATTTCCACAATAGCTCTCAAAGCCCATTTCCCATACTGGCTTGCAAAGCCCAGCTTCCATGCTGACCCGCAAGGCCCAGTTTCCATTGGCCAAGAAATCCCAATTTCCCCAATGGCTCACAAAGCCTATTTCCCATATCGGCCTGCAAGGTCCAGTTTCTAGGCTGGTTCGCAAAGACCCAATTTTCAAACCAAAAAAAAAGAATTTGTTTTTCAACTAGCATCATCATTTTCATTTCATATACTTTTCTTCATGCATAAAACCAAAAAAAAAAATACGCAAAAGTTGTGTCATTTGTTTTCGATGCAAATCATCCATTTTATGAGATTTCAAAAAAAGGTAATGGATGTCATAATCTAATGTAGTCAAATGTGTGAGCCAAATATTCTTAAGAGATATCTGTGTGTGCATTGCTTGAAATCATCGTCCTTCAACCTTCATTATACCAAGAGATTGGCCCAATCATGTTCTTGAGCCCAAATGATAAACACTAAGCTTTACACTGGGGCAGATTTTTCGATACTTCCACTGCTTTCATTCGGGAGGTCCTGGAATCCGTTAAAAAAAAAGAAAAAGAAAAAAAAATGAATGACTCTTGTTGAGATCATTTAGTCTTGTCTCCTAACTAATCTTTTGAAAATGAAACAACCAATATTTGAAATGATGTGTGGCCATTTTTCTTCATCCAAAACAAAAATATATATCCTTTGATACCAAATTTGAGCCAATAAGAAATTTCTTTTCAAAATTTTACCCAAACAAGGGTTACCATTACAGTAGAAGTCAACTCAAATTGCAAAAGGAACACACTTAGTGATCAAATGAAGAGAATTCCTCAAAACTGAAGCAAAAACGGAAAGAATCACAAAGTGATGACAAACAAAGAATGAAGTTTGCAAATTAGCAAGGAAAGTCAAAACAGATTTGACAAATAACTCATACAAGCGCAGATGGTAACTCTTGTTTTTCAAAAAAAAATACCCACAAACATTTGTTTGGGCCTTTATATCCTTTCTTTAAATACCCTTAGCCCAAGCCACATTACAAGCCCAATAAAAGTCCACACAGATTGAATGATGGTTGCTTAATTTTTCATGAAGCTTAATTTTGGGACAAGACAAAAATGACCAAAAAAAAAAAATGAGTGATGAAAAATAAATGTCCTCAGATGAATGGAACTCCCTATTGATCAAAATTATACAAAGGAGAATCAAGCCAATTGGGGCAATCTTTTCAAGCCAACCCTTTCCATATCCATCACAAATTCCTGAACACATTCAAATCCCATTCAAACTCTTCCCCAGCGGAGTCGCCATCTGTCGCAACCGGAATCGCGACGGGACGACGATCCAATAAAAGAAAGATTATATTGAAAAAGAGATTTTGGAGTCGCCACCATAGTTTATTCTGGAAAACTACGGAAAAACCATAAAATGACAAGGCATGGTCAAATTGAACCAGATTCTTGGTTCGGGAGTCGGTTACGTGTAGGGAAGGTATTAACACCCTACAACGCCTGCCCTAAGGCAGTACCTTTAACTAAATGTGCGAATGTGGATGTGGTTCACGGTGGTCGGAGGCTGAGTTGCCTGGTAGTGGGCGAATGTTGAGAGCGGGGAGAATGGTCTGGCAGTTGAGGATGATGATGATGGATGACTACGAGGGTAGGAAGCTCACTAGTGGTTTGATTAAGAACTTGGGAGCTCACGGACGAGGACGCCCATTGTGTAAGGTAGAATTATGATGATGAATGAAAGATTGTATAGAAAATATGTTGTATTGAATGATAAATGAAATATACATTATTTACCTTGAACATAATCAGCATTCACAGTTTAGGTTGAAAGACTTACCTCTTGTAGCCCTCATTATCTTTGTTCTTCCAGTTTCAACTTCTTCCTTTCTTCTTTCTTCTTCATTGTAGCTTCTATCCTTCTCCTCCGCAGCTCCAAGTTTTTTTTCTTGCTTTCAATTCAGTTGTGCCTTAAACTCCCCTTCTTTTTGCCTTTTTTCTCCTCCCTCTCGGGTTTTCTTTTTCATCCCCTCTCTATGATCCCCCTGTCATCTCTCCTCCATCATGGTGAATGATAATGCCCACTAAAAAATGTTCCCAGAATGATGATAATGAGTAAATGGTGTGCCCGGAATGATGATGCACTGAGTAAGTGGTGCACTCAGAATCACTTGCAGACAAAACAGTAGGTGCATGTAGACAAAACAGTGGGTGGTGGAGACCTTTTTTTTTATTTAAATTTTTATTTTGTAATTTTGTATTTTGATTTTTGGTTTATTTGAATAAAATAAAATAAAATAAAATAAAATAAAAACAAAACAAAATAAAATAAAGATAAAATTAAATTAAATCAAAACAAAATTTATTTATTATATTTTTATTTGCTTTTTTTTATATAAAATACATTAAAAATAAAGATAAAACAAAAATGAAGATAAAACCATACAAAGTTTGACACATTGATTTTTTTTAATTTTATTACAATTACCCAGACAAAATTGGGTGTTGACAAAACTGACCAAACACCTTTCTGGACTGTCTGATCTCCATGACTTTGCATAATCTGGATGCGTCTCGACATCCGATCTCCACAACTCTTCACACCTCGGACGCATCTCGGCATCCGGTTTCCACATCTTCACGCAACTTGGACGCAGTTCAGCATTCGATCTCCAACTCCTCAATGCAGTGTCCGGGCTCTTTCTCGGCAACACTGCGTTTGGGCTCCTTGACATCAACAAAATTCCTAACTCTTCACTTTCTTTCTCCGCTTCCTTTGTATGGAGAATCATCTCCTCCTTTTTCTCAGCCCTACAATATTTTGCTATATGACCGGGCTTACCACAATTATAGCACTCAGCCGATCTACAGTCATATGTGTTGGAACAATCGGTACCGTTATAGAGTTGCGCAGCGGAATTAAAAACTTGAAAGAGAGTGGAAAGCGTGTTCGGTCACCTTTTTAAGATAAATTTGTAAAAATAATTTTCTTTCAGAAAATTTATCGAACAGTTGATATGCGTAAAAAATAAAGAGTGTAGGGAATAGAAAATCACACGAGTAATTTTTATACTGGTTCGATTCAACAGAATCTACGTCCAGTCGTTAATCACTATAAAAAGTGATTAACAATTCCACTAAAAAGATGTTTCACAGATTACAACAAATTGTTAATAAAGCAGATAAATAAACCTTCCTTCGACGAACGAACCGGAAGAAGAACACTCTGCCAAACTCGAAGAGAACCGCTCCGACTATCGACAAACGAAACGCGAGCTTCTCCTATTCACGAGACCAGGCAGAGCACCTTGCTAACTCGAAGAGAGCTTGCTCCGACAATCGACACACGAAACGCGAGCCTCTCCTGTTCACGAGACCAAGCAAGGGAACTTGAACTATAGCTTCTGAGAACTTCCTCTGACAAACAGTATTCTGCTAGAGCTTCTGTTCAACAACGTTGTATTCTAATTTCTCCAAAACAAAATATATAGCCAAGTACACTGAGTGCCAAAGATCAGCTCCCAACTGCCATGAATAATCGATTATTGTAAGTGATAATCGATTATTCAAGTCCGTTACAGGGTTTTCAAAATGTGATAATCGATTATATGAAGAGATAATCGATTATTCCTGTATGACTTTGTGATAATCGATTATTGTCATTCCATAATCGATTATTGCAGTTAAAAATGCAAGTTTACAAGGTTTACAAGAATTTCCTACTACATTTAATTTCTACAAATTGCTTTTAACTAATTCTAATATCTTCTTCAACTAAAACTTCTTGTAGCATCATCAAAACAAATTTCTTCAAGATTTACCAATACTCCTTATTGGTAACAATCTCCCCCTTTTTGATGATGATCAAAAATTCAATTTTAAAAGCAAGTTTGGCTTACCTGCAAAACATACAAGCTAACAAACAACAACAAGGTTAGCAATACCTGTAATAATTTATACTTCTCCCCTTGTATTATTCTTCTCCCCCTTTTTGATCAGAAGCAAAAAGATCGGATGTTGAAGGCTCCCCCTAAATATGATCTCCCCCTCAATTAATCAAAGGATGCATATAATCAAGAGATCATTTTATTTATGAAAATAAATATTACATTATAAGAAGAATGGACAAACTAGCCGTTTATGGTCGTTTATGGCCGTTATGGGATGCTCCAACGGCTCTATTTTTGAACCTGTCAGCGTGATAATCGATTATGGCTTGTGATAATCGATTATCAGTTCAATAATTACTGCCCAGAATTGCATGATAATCGATTATGCATAATGATAATCGATTATCTGCTCAAGATTTTCCAGAATTGATTTTAATGCATGAATAATCGATTATAGCTTAGTGATAATCGATTATGAAGCGTTAAGTTTACGAAAAATGCAAAAATTTGCATAGATTTTGATTCTAAGATATGTCTAACACTCCTAACTCTCTTCTAAGCTCAAAAAATCTATCTCCAGGTTTAACAAGAAAGCATTTCAACTAGCACAATCAGTTCAGAAACTAATTTTGACAACACAAATTTCAACTTCCCAAACACCAACTATGATTCATGCACTCTCATATCCCAATTTGTTAAACTTCATATATTCAACTATGCATATCAAAACAACATATGAAAAAAAAAAAATTCAATCACAAGAGCTGATTCAGGTGCTATCTTTCAACATTTTTTAAACAAAATAATTTACATCAAAATTATGCAAATTTGATAAGTTCATTTTCTGCATCCAGGCTCTCAATGTATATTATCATAGCTCATTCGTTATGCATTTGAACTTAAAAATAAATCTCCATAGAACCAACTTTGAAATAGAAATGACAATTTAATTTTCACATATCTTAATCATTAAAAATTTCTAATGAAAATCTGTCGGCCAACTCATTTAAATGACTTTTTCATAGTTTTTGATGCTTGACAGAGATTACACCAAAGTAACTTCAAAGTACTCATGAAATTGAATACTAAGCCAGTTAAACACAAATTCAATAGATAATTATCAACAAAGCACTGAAATAACAATGCACATGGCTTTACATGACATGAATGAAATTCAACACCTGAATATTTTAAATAAATGAATTCACTTGATCAAAATGTGTAAACAGACACGAACATACCACAGGATGAATGAAACAGTGATCAACATATCATTTTCTCAACCAGGCATGAATATAACAGTAACTAAATAATGGAAGATCAAGTAAATACAGGATGCAACACCACAGTTTAAACAACACTTAGCTCAATTACTTGGTGCTTGAATGAAGGCTTTTGGATACCACGTGATGGAGTTACATCCTGGTTTGTAGCATCACTTCAAAGAGCATAATACCATAAAGCTCTCTTATCCTTTTGAAAACTTAACCTGCAAAGTAAAAACAATAGAGTTTTGGTCCCCATAATCTCATTTGGGTCCTTTGAGGTTAGAGACAATTTACTTTATAACAGGAATCCAAGCATATTTTCCATTTGGAACATCAAAATGTTTAATTTTACATTTGTTAGAAGTATGTCCCTTTTTCATACAATAAAAACAACAAACATCATGCACCTTGTTTTTCACAAAAGTCCCTTTCTCAACCCAAACTCTACGAGTTCTCTTAACTTTAGACTTTTTATGAAGATGCATGTTTATATTTCTAAGATTGCTCTTCCTAAAAACATTTTGAACATGTGAGATAGGCTTGATTTCTTTAGAAAGTAAATTTTCTAATATGTCAATGTCAAACATGTGACTTTTACAAGATAAACACTCAACAGGTTTTTCATTTGAATTAGATTCAGACAATTTTGTTTCAAGATTACTAACTTTGTTTCTTAATATGACTTCCTCATCTAATGCATTATCATACTTAATTTGCAATTGTTTAAATTCCTTTTTCAAATTTTTATGAGCAACATTCAATTTTTCATATTCATCAAGCAATTCAAGAAAAGCCTTTTGTACATCAAATTCACTAGATTCAAAGCTGGAATCACTTACTTGGCTTCCAGTATCTTCTGATTCAGCCATTAGACAAATATTGGCTTCTTCATCTGAATCACTTGAGCTTGTTGAGCTAGATGCATTGTCTTCCCAAGCTATGTAAGCTTTCTTCTTCTTTGGGAATTTCCTTTCTTTCTTTTCTTCACTTTTCTTGTTCTTTGGACATTCAGTTTTCATGTGTCCTTTTTCTCCACATCCATAGCATTTAACACTTGAAGAAGATTCTTGATTTTCTCTCCTTTCTTTATGAAATTTGTCCTTACCTTTTGCCTTCATAAACTTGGCAAATTTCTTTATCATGAGGCTCATGTTCTCCTCATCATCAGAATCATCATCTTCAATCCTATTAGATTTCTTTACTTTGGAGATTTCGGACTTGAAGGCTAGTGTCTTTCTTTTGCCTTGATCTTCTTCAGCCGTCAATCTTCTCAACTCAAGCTCATGCTCACGGAGTTTCCCAAACAAAATTGGCATTGACATTTGAGTGAGATTTTGAGACTCAGAGATGGCAGTTACCTTTGGTTGCCACGACCTGTCCAATGATTTCAAAATTTTTACATTCAATTCATCAGTATCAAAAGTCTTACCCAACCCTGTCAAGTGGTTCACTATGTGAGTGAAACGCTTTTGGACATCAGAAATTGTTTCTCCAGGTTGCATTCTGAACATCTCATATTCCTGAATGAGAGTGTTCTTCCTTGCACGTTTCACATCCTCTGTTCCTTCATGTGTGACTCTCAGAACTTCCCACATTTCCTGTGCTGTCTTACACACAGAAATTCTATAAAATTCATCAAGCACAACAGCAGATGAAATAATATTACGAGCCTTAATGTCAAATTGGGCTCTTCTATTTTCCTCAGGAGTCCAGTTAAAGTATGGTTTTTCTTCTTCTACACCATCAACAGTTCTTTTAGGAATATAGGGACCATTTAGCACAACTTCCCAGATGCCTCTGTCAACAGACCCCATAAAAATTTCCATTCTGACTTTCCAGAATGCATAGTTATCACCAGTAAAGAGTGGTGGTCTGTTGATGGAAGCACCCTCGGCATATACTTGATTTTGATGACCGGCCATTTTCGAAAGAATTTGAAAAAATATCAAAGCAAGCTCTGATACCAATTGTTGGAACAATCGGTACCGTTATAGAGTTGCGCAGCGGAATTAAAAACTTGAAAGAGAGTGGAAAGCGTGTTCGGTCACCTTTTTAAGATAAATTTGTAAAAATAATTTTCTTTCAGAAAATTTATCGAACAGTTGATATGCGTAAAAAATAAAGAGTGTAGGGAATAGAAAATCACACGAGTAATTTTTATACTGGTTCGATTCAACAGAATCTACGTCCAGTCGTTAATCACTATAAAAAGTGATTAACAATTCCACTAAAAAGATGTTTCACAGATTACAACAAATTGTTAATAAAGCAGATAAATAAACCTTCCTTCGACGAATGAACCGGAAGAAGAACACTCTGCCAAACTCGAAGAGAACCGCTCCGACTATCGACAAACGAAACGCGAGCTTCTCCTATTCACGAGACCAGGCAGAGCACCTTGCTAACTCGAAGAGAGCTTGCTCCGACAATCGACACACGAAACGCGAGCCTCTCCTGTTCACGAGACCAAGCAAGGGAACTTGAACTATAGCTTCTGAGAACTTCCTCTGACAAACAGTATTCTGCTAGAGCTTCTGTTCAACAACGTTGTATTCTAATTTCTCCAAAACAAAATATATAGCCAAGTACACTGAGTGCCAAAGATCAGCTCCCAACTGCCATGAATAATCGATTATTGTAAGTGATAATCGATTATTCAAGTCCGTTACAGGGTTTTCAAAATGTGATAATCGATTATATGAAGAGATAATCGATTATTCCTGTATGACTTTGTGATAATCGATTATTGCCATTCCATAATCGATTATTGCAGTTAAAAATGCAAGTTTACAAGGTTTACAAGAATTTCCTACTACATTTAATTTCTACAAATTGCTTTTAACTAATTCTAATATCTTCTTCAACTAAAACTTCTTGTAGCATCATCAAAACAAATTTCTTCAAGATTTACCAATACTCCTTATTGGTAACAATATGCATAATGGTCGTGCTTACCTCATCTAAAGCACTCTACACTTGACCGATCTCCTCGGCCTTTCCATTGTCCTCGGTCACGCCAATTCTGCCGACCGGTTTGCTCTTCCTCATCTTCATAATCACTTTGGCCTTGACCTCTTCGTCCTTGGCCTCTTCCTCCAGGATCACCTCGGCCTTGAGTGTTCCGAGCTCCTCTCCTCAGATCAAACTTTGCCTGAAGTGCCTGATCAAGTGGCTGATACAACTTTCTTCTCCGTTGTTCGTGCTCCTCCAAAGATCCTGCAAGCTCTTCAACCGAGAGTTTTGACAAGTCCTTTGACTCTTCAATGGCACACACAATGCTCTCAAAATCATCTGTTAACGATCTCAGAATTTTCTCCACAACCCGACTGGCTGATAACTCCTCTCCGTTTCTACAGATTTGATTTGCCACTGCTTCCACCCGAGATATATACTCGGTTACTCTTTCTTTTTCCTCCATTCTCAAACTTTCAAACTCGCTTCTGAGAGTTTGGAGCCTGACTTGCTTGACTCGGTTGTCACCTTTGTATACTTTCTCCAGAATCTGCCACGCTTCTTTTGAAGATTTAGCATTTACTATCTTCTCAAAGCCAGATTCATCCACAGCTCGGTACAATATGTATAGAGCTGATTTATCCTTCACACGCGTTTTCTTCAATGCTGCAAGTTGGGCAGCCGTCTGTCCTTCGTCGTCTGTGGGTTCTTCGTACCCACTCTCCACTACATCCCATACGTCTTGGGATCCAAGAAGAGCTCTCATCTGCACACTCCAATTATCAAAGTTGACTTTCTTTGTCAATTGAGGAAGGGACACACTGTTTGCAAGGTTTGCCATTTCTCACTCTTTTTTTTTATTTCTCGGACACTCAAGTTCTCACAGCTCTGATACCAATTTGTTCATTAATGTTGGTATCAAATATACTTTTATTGAAAATAAAAGCTTTCAGAAATACAACAATCACTCTTAACTCTCACAGTGGTGCACATAATAATCACAACTCACAATAACTCAACACAATAAATAACATACAATCCCACTCTTTTCTTCTCTGGAATTTCACGGTACACACACACCACACTCCTCTAGCTTTCTCTCTTTCACACACTCACAATATTCCTCTCTTTCTTCTCTTGTGCAAGAATGCCTACTTCTTTCTCGGTGGTGTTGGTTTTTCTTTGCACATCTTGCTCTCCTTTTATAACCAATAAAAGAACTAAACTCCAAGAAACATTGGTGCAGATTTTCGGTGCTTCAGCAGACAAGGAAAAACACTTTCCTCAAAATCCTCAACTTTACAAAGTAGGGAACATTGGCTTCCTTATTCAACAAGTGGGCCCCATCCATTTAACGCTTACCCAACAATTAAAACATGCTGCAAGGTTTTTAAAAAAAGTGTAAATCTTGCTGCGAAATAAACTGAAGCATCTTGTTATATATTGATAGAAACTGGATCTGATTATGGAGTAATTAAAGAAAGTGTAAATCTTTATCGAACATCTTGTTGCATATTATACTCAGTACTGGTCAACTGAGAAGTTACTTTGACGGAAGCACTAGAGCAAATAGTTCTGATTAGAGAAGTTACTTTCATATTAATACACCATAGGAAAGAAGATCAATTTCTCTCCAATTCAAGGTTTCTTGGTAATCCAGAATCCTCTGCAAAGAACAACACAAAGAACTGTAAAAATTTCTTCATCACATGACATGAGTGATGAAAGAGAATACTGTAATGACAGACAGTTAATGTCTGCTCCTTTAAGAAATCAATTGGGTGAGTCTTTTTGACAAGAGTTCTTTTTTCTGTACATTGACCAATATTTTATGAATGAGTAATGATTCATGCACACTTTCATAGCACCAAAAAGACTATAAACACTTCATATATACCTAGCAAGAGTAAAAACTATAAGTTTATAGTTTATATGATGTGATAAGAAGAGGGAGATAGGAAGAAAAAATAAGTGTATAATAGGTGTAGATAAATGAAGGTGTCCATGAATCATTACTCATACTTTATTTCCCTTTTATGGGTTTCACTGCTCACTATATAGTGAGAATTAAAGCAGAAGATTTTTAGTTTTTGATTCACTACACTATTAACCATATGAGGGGAGAATATAGGCATTGCTATGGTAAAAGGCTAGAAAGAGTAGGTGGCCAAAATTTGCTCTATTGCTTCAGATAATGCTACTAGTTCAGACATTAAATTCTATCATATTTTATTTTATACCAAGTAAATGATAAATATTTTCTATTTCAAACTATTGTAAGGCTTTTAAGAAAATATGTACTTTAGATTGACTTTATGCATTAAATATTTTAATTATTTAAAAATAATATAAGTAATTTATTTTAATTAAATGATGATGCTTTTGAAATAAAATCTTTGCCATTTCTTCCTTTGAATATTTTGGTAAGATTCAATGTGTCATGTAAAGGATAGAAAAGTAATTAAAAAGAAAATTTTCTAAAAAATACTACAACTTTAATAACAAATGAATAAAAAAATGAAGAGGATAAGTTAGAGAAAAAAAAATTAAAATAATGATCACGAGATCTGTTGAAAATAAAATAAAATCATAGAATACTTAAATAAAAACAAAAAAATTGAAGCATTCAATATAACAATAATTTGCAGTAAAAAACTTGATTAAAAGTATTTAAATTTTTAAAGAAACAAATACTTAATTAAAATTTAAGACAACTTTTTTATTATATTTTTTCCTTAATAATTCACGCGTAAGTGGAAGTCTTCATAACTAGAATTTGACATTTTGCTTTGCACTCTACAAACGTATGCAAACAGAATACACTACTTCCCGCCCAATTACCGAACACCAAAGAATACCAAACCCAAAACCCAACACAACAAAAGAACCACACAACACAACCTCGTCTAACTCCGAAATAGAAACAATCCCTTTCCTTCTCCCTCAAACCTAAAAACCTTCTCTAAGCAAAGCATCTTTCTCTCTCTATATCATCACCATGTCTTCCCCTTCTCCACTCACACCAACAAACAAATCCTTACTCCTCAAGCTTTCCTCACCACCATGCCAACAACAACAAACCAACAAACTTCTCCAGCTCCTCTTCATCTCGAATCGTCGCATGATGTCCCACCGTTACAATATTCGAATCGTGTCCAAATCAAGACTTTGCTGGATCGATCAAATAGTGTGGTGGGACAACGGGTAACTGTTGGTGGATGGATAAAATCTGCCAAGGAAGTTGAGAAAGCGGTTGTGTCATCTTCGTCGTCGTCTATGGCAAGTAATGTCGCAGTAAAAAATTATAAAGGCAAGGATGTGTCGTGTGTGGAGATTCTGCAATCGAAGATACCTTTGATAAGGAGCATATTGGATGTATTTGGAGGAAGCGGTTACGTGCAGCGCAAGAAACGTGAGTCTGTTGTGACTGAGCCCAATCATGCAACGCTTTTGCCTCCAAAAGCTTCTATTGTGTATTTGCTTCTCACGGATGGGTCATGCGTTCAAAGCCTTCAGGTTTAATGCTCTGTTTGGTTCTGAAGTTTTTTTTGTTCCTATAATGCGTTTTGAAAGTAAACAATATGAACACACCCAAACACTCCATTGATTAAAATATTTAGGTACGTAGTCAAATAATCAAAATTCATTATTGTAAAAACTAACAATTTTAATTACCTGGTTATGAATTTTTATTCGATGAAAATGTAGTTAGAGTCACTGTGTTGAAATTGAATTAAAAAGTTTGTCGAATGAAAACTTATTTTTGTGTAACCTTATTTTAAAGGGTTAATTAGATTTATGTGAGTTAATCATTCTTTTTAAAATATTCATAGTTGACATATAAATAAGGCAGCTTTCAGAATGAATACAAACTATAACAAAGTCTGTCTGAATTCATGTATTGATTTTGCATAACATAAGGACTTGCTGAATAAAAAAATTCGAAAACAAATATGATATAATTTTTCAAAGTATGTATAATAGTTGTTTTTATCATTCATTTCTTTTATAAATTATTTATATTTCTTTTGCATATTTTTAGTTCGAAAGCCATTTTTTCCTTACAAAAATTACCGTAAAATAAGTAGACCTATTGAACAAAATCAGGAATTAAAAGAAGCATATAACTTCCTTGAAAGTGAAGGCCTTTGATTTCTTATCATCACTCTCAAAACATAAAAGAAAAAACAAAATTTAGAGAATTTTATGCTTAACTTCTACACCTAAATTTCCTTATTTGAAGTTAAATCATTCATTAAGTAGGGAATTTTATGGCTTATTTATGTGTCTAAACTAAAGTTACAAATGGATGGTTTTCATGCGTTTTAAAAAGCAAAGTGGCAAAGTAACTTTTCAAAATCTCATAACCATGAAACACTTTTGTTGTATATGTTTTAATTGAATTCTTTTCATGTTTTCTTGTTGTTTAAAACCTTTCAGGTTGTTGTGGATTCGTCTCTAGCAAGCCCAAGCAGGGTTATGGCTACTGGGACTTGTCTATTAGTGGAAGGTCAGCTAGAACGTACATCAGAAGGGAAGCATGATATTGAGCTTAAAGCTGAAAAAATTCTTCATATTGGAACAGTTGATTTTGACAAGTACCCATTATCAAAGAAACGAATTCCACTAGACACATTGAGAGATTACTCCCACTTTCGCCCTCGAACTACCACGGTGAAATTCAATTTCGGATTATAGTGTCTTGTTCATTTTACACAGCTAGAATTTTTGCATATTAACACATCAGATTTTCTGAAAACTGACATGTGATACGGTAATAGATGAGGTTAGACCAATTTATAGTGTGTAGATTGATGTAAACCTTGCCGTAGGATTGGGTGTTTTGAAAATCATCTCATACAATTGTAAATCATTTTATACCATTTTTCTGGACAAAATTGCAAACTCACATACAATATATTTTAGACTTGGAAACTTTCTCATGACTCACAAATATCCAAACACCATACATCTAAAGAACTAATTGAGTTGTAATGGTAATTCTCAAATCAACTTTTCATTTGATTCCTTCTTCATATTTCTCGATTAGGAACTTCAATAAATATTAACTTGAGAACCAACCGTTAGACATGAATTCTAATAGTTGGTTATACTTTCTTAACTGAGATAGCAATTAATGAGATTTGAAGAAGCAAATTTGGTAACAATATTGGTGTTACTAGCAAGACCCTTTTTGTGTTTTTTGGTATTAATATAGCATCTTCTTCTACAAGAATATAAATTTTAAGAACTTGATACTTGATTGCATTCTACTGATAATTGTGTGTTTTATGTTAGTTTTGTATGATGAGAAGATTAGCTTTGATCTGGTTGTAGGTGGCAACTTTGATGCGGATTCGTAGTGCTCTCTCTTTTGCAACCCACACGTTTTTCAAGAAACATGAATTTATTGATGTGCAAGTACCCACTATAACGACCACAGACTCAGAAGGATTCAGCAACATGTTTAAGGTTACCACCTTGGATCAGAATCAGAAAGCAGAGAAGAAGGAGAAACTGGAGACTATTTACGAGAATGAAGGTGTTAGCCTTGAACATGTGAAGGCAGCTGTGAAAGAGAAAAGCAACATAGTTGCGCATTTGCAGAGAACTGAGAGCAATAGAGAAGCACTGGCTGCTGCAGTTCAGGATCTGAAGAAAACAAATGACCTGGCATCACAATTGGAAGCAAGAGAAAAGAGAAAGTTAGGAACATCTTTTAAGGATGATAAAGTAGACTCTTCAAATGATTTTTTCCCTTTCCAAACTTATTTGACTGTCTCTGGTCGCTTGCATCTGGAGAGTTATGCATGTGCTCTTGGAAATGTCTACTCTTTTGGACCTAGATTTCTAGTAGATAGAACAGATTCTGCTAAACTTGCTGCAGAAATGTGGATGGTTGAGGTGGAAATGGCTTTTTCTGAGTTAAAGGTATCACTCTCTGTTCATCTGCATTTGCAACATCAGTTTAATTTCTATGCAACCTCATAGTAAATTTTTTACCCTGATATAAAATATTGACATTATCTCCAATCAAGAACTTTAAGACTTGATTTTCATAGCTTTATTTTTCTTATATACTATTCGACTTTCTTATTTCTATTTAATGTGTGATTTTCAATTTATATTTAGATTCTTAACCATATCTTTCATAAGTGTGAGTTGAGTTGAGTTTTATCACCGATTTCTACTCCAATAGGACATTTGACTCAATGTTACATAAGGATTGTTACTTAAGTTTGGTTCAACGTTCCTTCAGGTAGTGTTTGATGCATGTATAGAACAGAATGAAACATTCTATACTCTTATGTTCTCTTTTGGTTCCACTACCCATTTTAGTAGAACCAAAATGTTCCAGATTAACACTATGTAAATTCTTGTTTCTTTATAGGAAGGCTTTTTGTTTTGTATCATTTAGTAGCATGAATGCACTTTGTGTTACTTGCAGGATTCCATGAACTGTGCTAGTGACTTTTTCAAGTACCTCTGCAACTGGGTTCTTGAAAATTGCTCTCAGGAAATGGAGTTTGTTCGTAAAAGAATTGACACCACCTGTTCCAATCGTCTTAAGCAGATTATAACAGGTTCTCCTAAAAAGTTGACCTACCATGAAGCTATAGAAGCTCTTAGAAAGGTAGGCAACACTACCAAATCCTATAAACAAATCTCATTTTGACTTTTACCATTATGATCTTTCTTTTCAAAGAGAAATTAAACTTTTTTCCTTTTTAATGTTAACTAGTCATCTTCTCAGACTGAAGATAAGAAATATGAAACAAACTTTGAGTCTGGTTTTGTACTCACTTCAGAGCATATAAGGTATACTGATACTTTCATCATATTCTGAATTTTCTGATTTCTAACTAAGAAGAAGTTTTTCCTTCACCATTATCAGTTGCTTATGGTTCTATTTGTTTCTTGACAGCTCTCTCGCTGAAGACATCTTCAAGAATCCGATTATAATATACAATTATCCAAAAGAAGCTAAGCCATTTTACGTTCGCCAGAATGATGATGGAACTGTTGCTGCATTTGACTTGATTGTCCCAAAGGTATGTCCAAATGTGACTACTACTATAGTGCAGTATGTGTTGATAGATTGGCACATTTTTGTGTGTTGAAGTTCTTAAAAACTTTTTGCAGCTTGGAACAGTAATTTCTGGTAGCCAAAACGAGGAACGTCTTAACATGATAAGCTCCAGGTACTGCTTGTGTGATTCTTCTCTCTTTTATGTCCTCATAATAGAAAACTTTCAACCAAATGGTTGATGTATGAGTTGAAAATTGGTAAACTTTTTTCTTTCTCTTTTGTGTTGAATGGCAGGATTGATGAATTAGGTTTGGAAAGAGAGAAGTATGAATGGTACTTAGACCTTCGTAGGAATGGAACAGTGATTAACTCTGGGTTCACCCTAAGGTTTGATCTTATGGTTCTCTTTGCAACTGGCCTTGCTAATGTCAGGGATGTTATCCCTTTTCCAAGAAGCTATGGCAAAGCCAACAACTGATGAAACTAAGAACATTCAAGTTCCATTTATTGGAATCAAAATTCCAATGTTCATGCATAGAGAGGCTTCTGTAACAACAATTATCATATCAGTTGTTTATTTGTGTGTGCCTGATGTATATAAGGAATGTCCAAGTAATCAAATTTACTCAAGTCTTGTCAAGTTCTTCTTTGTATATTAATTCTCCTAGTTTCTGTTTGATTTACTACAGTTTGATTTTCTTTTCTTTTTTTTAAAAAAAAAAATAAGATCTCAGATTTAAGTTTTACAGATGAAAAATTCTACTCACAGAGGGAACTAGTTTATACAATGTGAGTATTGAAGTTACCTCACAAAAAGGTTTCATTTTAGTAATAAGAAAATGATTTCGACTTTAGTGTTGTGTTTGTGAGAAAAAAAAAAGTGTATACAAAATGTGAAACTAAGAATTGTTTGATTTAGACTAAAAATAGAAAATAAGTATAGTAGAAATAAGAAAAAAATATAATTAATTGGGTAGACTAATTAAATAAGCTTGAATTTTATTTTTATTAAATAGCCAATTAAAATTACGTGTCATTTATAAAATCTTCTATTTTTCTTTTCTTCAAAATAATCGTTAAAAACGTGCCTTGATCAAGTTAAAATATATATCACAAATATCTTCTATTTTCACCAAATATTGAATTAATTAAATAATAACGAAAGAATTAATATTAATTGGGAATCGCACTAAAAATACAAAGAATAAATAATTTACAAAATAAATATAAAAAAACGCATGAGGAAAACTTACAAAATAAATTGAAAAAAATATATATGAGAAATTTAAATATAAAGTTAAAAGTTTCATATAAAATAAAAATACGACACATATTATAAAGAAATATATTTATATATTCTAAAAGTTTAAAATTATTTAAGATAATATGTTTCTTATATATGATTTGACTCATATCTTTTCATATATTGAAATTTTCTGGATTGACCATTTTTATGTCCAATTGAAATACCAAATGAGCCCTCGAGTCTAAGTTTTCACAGTGAAAATGAAGAGTTGGAACAAATTATCCATGAGATGGTCGTTTATGTTTATTATTTGGGCCACTTCCATTATTATTTAATAATGCATGTACATTTTTTTCTTTATTGAGGAATTGAAAATTGAAATGGATTATGTGTCGGGTATGGTAAAATTGTACACAAGCTCTACCGAATTAACCACATGCTTCTTTAGTTAAATACAACTCGTTTTCTAGATAAACTTTTTTTTGTAAACACTTCTAAAAGAAATAAAATAAGTGTCTTATAAATGTTCTATGGTGAAAAATATTTAATTTTTCTTTTCCTTTTTTATTTCTAAAAGTCTTTATGGAAACATTTGTTCATAATTCTTATGAGGGGAGAGAGTCGAAGGTTTTTAGTATGATAAGAGTGTTGTAGAGTAATTCATCCAACAAATCTAGGTGAAAGTTATAAGAAGAAATATAGAGTGTATCCTTGTCTCTTACCCAACAGGTGGATTTTCAAGAAAAACTTTTTTTCTTGTTAAAGAGAACTTAAGGACCTAAAAAATAGTTTGAGAGTAGTAGTTATTTTAATAATGACACTCAATTATTTTATTCATAAAAATGTTCAACTACAAATAGATTTAACATTAACTGAGTTTATTAAAAATACCATCTCTAACAAGATTTTTTAGATCTTCATATGTCTTCTCTTTAATCTTTTGAGTTTATCTACTCATTTGTTTGACGATTAGAGACCACTAGTGGATTCACAATAGAGAGGTCTACAATTCTAATAGATTAAAATATCAAATAGGGCAAGGTCACTTCTTTCTTTATTTTTTTGAGTTTGTTTAGCATTTTGAGGCACACATAGTTTTAGAATCCATGTATGTGACTCAAAATAGTTTAAAGGAAAACTTTGTTTAGTTAGATTGTAATGACATGCTTAGACATTTGATATGATGTCTATATAGGTAGTTAAGAGCATCTTGTGAAAAATAGAGCTCAAAGGAGCAACTATGACATAGGCAATGGTTTAACAAAGGTAAGGGAAACTAATATTGTTTTATATAATATGATTTATACACTCTTGATTAGTGAATTTTTATTTGTATTTGTTGTTTTTGGTTTTATGTGTGTGTTTTTATTTGGATAGTAATATGAGTTTCAATGTTTAAATTGATCTCTAAGTTGTGAAATTATGGATGAATCTATGGAATGGTATCTTTGGCTTCTAATGAGTCATTTTAAACGAGTTGTCACTGTTTTTTACTTGAATAAAGAATGAGAACACTCCCTCGATCCAAATGTACCTTCTGTTATGTTGAGACAATATCATCTAGAGATAGAATCTCTAGCAACCTATGTTTTGAAGTTTATCAAACAAATACTCAACGAAATATTGCTTATAAAAAGTAGCGTCTAAGCAATTGGTTACGCTAAAAGACAATATTGAATGAAGTAAGTGTTTGTCAATATAATCATCTATTTGAAACACTGAGCAGATCAAAATACTTACAATGTATGAAATGTTTGAAGTCATTTTGTCTAATAGATAACATTTGATATATTAGAGACATCCACATTTTGAAGTCATCTTAACTCTACTAGACTCACCTACTCATATAGAGGATGAGATTTAGGTAGTGAGAGATGAGGGAGGCTCTTATAATGGGATCTAGGGCTAGGGGTCCCTTTTCTGGCATGACTATAAGTGAATTTACTTTGTCAATGTATGATTGAGACCTAATGAATTTGGATCAATCACGACACTTTATTCATGATTACATGATATGTATCTGACTTCATGAGTATTTATTTAATGCATAAATCCAAAATTGAGTCTAAAGTAGGTTATGTTAGAATTATAAGATATAATTGATTAATAATACCTATTGCATGTAAATGTGTAGAATGATGTTTTTGTTTAATCTTTGTGATGTTATAATATGTTATATTATAAAATACTATTAGCTTACCCTCTGTTCTATGTTGTGTTGTGGTTTATATACCTGTAATCATTATATGTTATATATGAGTAGACGATACTAGAGGTGAGGGGAATCAACAGTGAGATAGTCCAAGATGGATGTAAATAGTGGAAGCTACTTATGTTAGTTTATTTTGTATTCTGTTTGATTAAGTATTTTGTTTTGAAAGAATTTCTATTTAAATCTTTGAGAAATATTATAATACATGGAGCATACTTATTTTAACACTCTGATTTAGGAATGTCACGTGTAAATAAAAGAATATTATTTGATTAAGACAAATACAACTTTGATATCATCACAAAATAGTGAAATATTTAAAAATCTTATTACGTTGTGTAAAATTAATTAAAACTCGCGGAAATAATAAACAATCTCAAGACAACTTGAAATGTCCTAATAAAATTCCTCAACATAATTTATTTAAAAGAAATAAAGTTTGAAAAACCTAAAAAATAATTCCCCACTTGCCTCTCGATCTACATCGCATCATCAATAATATCCTTTCTAACATCATCTCCTCTTGTATAAATACGATCATCGCAGGTGGAAACCATTACCACAAATGCAAAGGTGAGATAACAACATCAACATCCAAAAACACATAATAATACAATTATAATAATACAATTATCTAATAATGTATAAGCTCATAACATTAAACCATTTCACAATTCAAAACACATTGTTAATTCAAACTCTTATCTAGATGAACCATGTCACCACCACCTATCATTATCGCTATATGTCGTCTTTCATACTTCACCACACACGACCAGTTCACCAAAACTTTGCCTCACATAGAAAAACTTGGCAAAGTGCTCAAAGAGCTCGAACAACACCATTGACAGCTTGACCATGTGTTAAAACCCCTAAGCCAACCTAAACCACACTCAAAAACAATTTTCAGAACCTTGAAACCAAGGTCCCAAAACAGCTCAACTAACCTCATCAAGAGGTTGACCAACATAAAAAACCCCCCAAAACGACCCTAAAAACGTCCAAATCTAAGCTTGAGAACCTCGAAACCAAGGTCCAAAACATCCTAGACCTGAAAAACCCAACCAACTCGGCCAGACAGCTCGACCTCAACTCGGCTAGCACGGCCAGCTAAACCAGACAGCCAAGACAACTCAACCACAACTTGATCAGCCCGACCAACTTGGCCAAACACCCTAGCCAACCCAATTTCACACACTATTGTCCCTAGAATAGTAAAATAAGGCACATAAACAGAAACACACCAATTACTCATCATTACAATCATAATACATAATTACAACAACATCGGAAGCATGGAAATCAACTATAACAATAAGTCAACCATCCCTAAAACACCATATCCTCATGCTAACCAACCTCACGTAAAATAACCCTAAAGAACTCGACATAGTCTTTTAACAATATAGTCTAGGCATATATCAACATGTCATTACACATACATAACCAGGCAACCCCATAACACATGTTATACTAACGTTATAGCATTCCCACATAACCCAAAACCACCCCTACACAAGTCATTCTTGGAAAGCAATAATCCAATAAAATCATATAATACAAAAAATCATGTCTCATGTTCATCCAACACGTAAAAACCCTAAAATCATTCATAATAATTTACGAATACAAGGATGAATAAAACTCAACAAAACATATGCAACACAATGACCACTAGTACAAAAATCGCGTACAACGTCGAATATTTTGGGCTTTTAATGGCGAATTCGCGAATGACGTCATATCAGGAGACGTTAAATTGACGTCGAATTTTAAAAAAACGACGTTAAATTAACGTCGAATTTTGTCAATATTCGATGTTAATCAATTATTGCCATTCCATAATCGATTATATGAAGAGATAATCGATTATTCCTGTATGACTTTGTGATAATCGATTATTGCCATTCCATAATCGATTATTGCAGTTAAAAATGCAAGTTTACAAGGTTTACAAGAATTTCCTACTACATTTAATTTCTACAAATTGCTTTTAACTAATTCTAATATCTTCTTCAACTAAAACTTCTTGTAGCATCATCAAAACAAATTTCTTCAAGATTTACCAATACTCCTTATTGGTAACAATATGCATAATGGTCGTGCTTACCTCATCTAAAGCACTCTACACTTGACCGATCTCCTCGGCCTTTCCATTGTCCTCGGTCACGCCAATTCTGCCGACCGGTTTGCTCTTCCTCATCTTCATAATCACTTTGGCCTTGACCTCTTCGTCCTTGGCCTCTTCCTCCAGGATCACCTCGGCCTTGAGTGTTCCGAGCTCCTCTCCTCAGATCAAACTTTGCCTGAAGTGCCTGATCAAGTGGCTGATACAACTTTCTTCTCCGTTGTTCGTGCTCCTCCAAAGATCCTGCAAGCTCTTCAACCGAGAGTTTTGACAAGTCCTTTGACTCTTCAATGGCACACACAATGCTCTCAAAATCATCTGTTAACGATCTCAGAATTTTCTCCACAACCCGACTGGCTGATAACTCCTCTCCGTTTCTACAGATTTGATTTGCCACTGCTTCCACCCGAGATATATACTCGGTTACTCTTTCTTTTTCCTCCATTCTCAAACTTTCAAACTCGCTTCTGAGAGTTTGGAGCCTGACTTGCTTGACTCGGTTGTCACCTTTGTATACTTTCTCCAGAATCTGCCACGCTTCTTTTGAAGATTTAGCATTTACTATCTTCTCAAAGCCAGATTCATCCACAGCTCGGTACAATATGTATAGAGCTGATTTATCCTTCACACGCGTTTTCTTCAATGCTGCAAGTTGGGCAGCCGTCTGTCCTTCGTCGTCTGTGGGTTCTTCGTACCCACTCTCCACTACATCCCATACGTCTTGGGATCCAAGAAGAGCTCTCATCTGCACACTCCAATTATCAAAGTTGACTTTCTTTGTCAATTGAGGAAGGGACACACTGTTTGCAAGGTTTGCCATTTCTCACTCTTTTTTTTTATTTCTCGGACACTCAAGTTCTCACAGCTCTGATACCAATTTGTTCATTAATGTTGGTATCAAATATACTTTTATTGAAAATAAAAGCTTTCAGAAATACAACAATCACTCTTAACTCTCACAGTGGTGCACATAATAATCACAACTCACAATAACTCAACACAATAAATAACATACAATCCCACTCTTTTCTTCTCTGGAATTTCACGGTACACACACACCACACTCCTCTAGCTTTCTCTCTTTCACACACTCACAATATTCCTCTCTTTCTTCTCTTGTGCAAGAATGCCTACTTCTTTCTCGGTGGTGTTGGTTTTTCTTTGCACATCTTGCTCTCCTTTTATAACCAATAAAAGAACTAAACTCCAAGAAACATTGGTGCAGATTTTCGGTGCTTCAGCAGACAAGGAAAAACACTTTCCTCAAAATCCTCAACTTTACAAAGTAGGGAACATTGGCTTCCTTATTCAACAAGTGGGCCCCATCCATTTAACGCTTACCCAACAATTAAAACATGCTGCAAGGTTTTTAAAAAAAGTGTAAATCTTGCTGCGAAATAAACTGAAGCATCTTGTTATATATTGATAGAAACTGGATCTGATTATGGAGTAATTAAAGAAAGTGTAAATCTTTATCGAACATCTTGTTGCATATTATACTCAGTACTGGTCAACTGAGAAGTTACTTTGACGGAAGCACTAGAGCAAATAGTTCTGATTAGAGAAGTTACTTTCATATTAATACACCATAGGAAAGAAGATCAATTTCTCTCCAATTCAAGGTTTCTTGGTAATCCAGAATCCTCTGCAAAGAACAACACAAAGAACTGTAAAAATTTCTTCATCACATGACATGAGTGATGAAAGAGAATACTGTAATGACAGACAGTTAATGTCTGCTCCTTTAAGAAATCAATTGGGTGAGTCTTTTTGACAAGAGTTCTTTTTTCTGTACATTGACCAATATTTTATGAATGAGTAATGATTCATGCACACTTTCATAGCACCAAAAAGACTATAAACACTTCATATATACCTAGCAAGAGTAAAAACTATAAGTTTATAGTTTATATGATGTGATAAGAAGAGGGAGATAGGAAGAAAAAATAAGTGTATAATAGGTGTAGATAAATGAAGGTGTCCATGAATCATTACTCATACTTTATTTCCCTTTTATGGGTTTCACTGCTCACTATATAGTGAGAATTAAAGCAGAAGATTTTTAGTTTTTGATTCACTACACTATTAACCATATGAGGGGAGAATATAGGCATTGCTATGGTAAAAGGCTAGAAAGAGTAGGTGGCCAAAATTTGCTCTATTGCTTCAGATAATGCTACTAGTTCAGACATTAAATTCTATCATATTTTATTTTATACCAAGTAAATGATAAATATTTTCTATTTCAAACTATTGTAAGGCTTTTAAGAAAATATGTACTTTAGATTGACTTTATGCATTAAATATTTTAATTATTTAAAAATAATATAAGTAATTTATTTTAATTAAATGATGATGCTTTTGAAATAAAATCTTTGCCATTTCTTCCTTTGAATATTTTGGTAAGATTCAATGTGTCATGTAAAGGATAGAAAAGTAATTAAAAAGAAAATTTTCTAAAAAATACTACAACTTTAATAACAAATGAATAAAAAAATGAAGAGGATAAGTTAGAGAAAAAAAAATTAAAATAATGATCACGAGATCTGTTGAAAATAAAATAAAATCATAGAATACTTAAATAAAAACAAAAAAATTGAAGCATTCAATATAACAATAATTTGCAGTAAAAAACTTGATTAAAAGTATTTAAATTTTTAAAGAAACAAATACTTAATTAAAATTTAAGACAACTTTTTTATTATATTTTTTCCTTAATAATTCACGCGTAAGTGGAAGTCTTCATAACTAGAATTTGACATTTTGCTTTGCACTCTACAAACGTATGCAAACAGAATACACTACTTCCCGCCCAATTACCGAACACCAAAGAATACCAAACCCAAAACCCAACACAACAAAAGAACCACACAACACAACCTCGTCTAACTCCGAAATAGAAACAATCCCTTTCCTTCTCCCTCAAACCTAAAAACCTTCTCTAAGCAAAGCATCTTTCTCTCTCTATATCATCACCATGTCTTCCCCTTCTCCACTCACACCAACAAACAAATCCTTACTCCTCAAGCTTTCCTCACCACCATGCCAACAACAACAAACCAACAAACTTCTCCAGCTCCTCTTCATCTCGAATCGTCGCATGATGTCCCACCGTTACAATATTCGAATCGTGTCCAAATCAAGACTTTGCTGGATCGATCAAATAGTGTGGTGGGACAACGGGTAACTGTTGGTGGATGGATAAAATCTGCCAAGGAAGTTGAGAAAGCGGTTGTGTCATCTTCGTCGTCGTCTATGGCAAGTAATGTCGCAGTAAAAAATTATAAAGGCAAGGATGTGTCGTGTGTGGAGATTCTGCAATCGAAGATACCTTTGATAAGGAGCATATTGGATGTATTTGGAGGAAGCGGTTACGTGCAGCGCAAGAAACGTGAGTCTGTTGTGACTGAGCCCAATCATGCAACGCTTTTGCCTCCAAAAGCTTCTATTGTGTATTTGCTTCTCACGGATGGGTCATGCGTTCAAAGCCTTCAGGTTTAATGCTCTGTTTGGTTCTGAAGTTTTTTTTGTTCCTATAATGCGTTTTGAAAGTAAACAATATGAACACACCCAAACACTCCATTGATTAAAATATTTAGGTACGTAGTCAAATAATCAAAATTCATTATTGTAAAAACTAACAATTTTAATTACCTGGTTATGAATTTTTATTCGATGAAAATGTAGTTAGAGTCACTGTGTTGAAATTGAATTAAAAAGTTTGTCGAATGAAAACTTATTTTTGTGTAACCTTATTTTAAAGGGTTAATTAGATTTATGTGAGTTAATCATTCTTTTTAAAATATTCATAGTTGACATATAAATAAGGCAGCTTTCAGAATGAATACAAACTATAACAAAGTCTGTCTGAATTCATGTATTGATTTTGCATAACATAAGGACTTGCTGAATAAAAAAATTCGAAAACAAATATGATATAATTTTTCAAAGTATGTATAATAGTTGTTTTTATCATTCATTTCTTTTATAAATTATTTATATTTCTTTTGCATATTTTTAGTTCGAAAGCCATTTTTTCCTTACAAAAATTACCGTAAAATAAGTAGACCTATTGAACAAAATCAGGAATTAAAAGAAGCATATAACTTCCTTGAAAGTGAAGGCCTTTGATTTCTTATCATCACTCTCAAAACATAAAAGAAAAAACAAAATTTAGAGAATTTTATGCTTAACTTCTACACCTAAATTTCCTTATTTGAAGTTAAATCATTCATTAAGTAGGGAATTTTATGGCTTATTTATGTGTCTAAACTAAAGTTACAAATGGATGGTTTTCATGCGTTTTAAAAAGCAAAGTGGCAAAGTAACTTTTCAAAATCTCATAACCATGAAACACTTTTGTTGTATATGTTTTAATTGAATTCTTTTCATGTTTTCTTGTTGTTTAAAACCTTTCAGGTTGTTGTGGATTCGTCTCTAGCAAGCCCAAGCAGGGTTATGGCTACTGGGACTTGTCTATTAGTGGAAGGTCAGCTAGAACGTACATCAGAAGGGAAGCATGATATTGAGCTTAAAGCTGAAAAAATTCTTCATATTGGAACAGTTGATTTTGACAAGTACCCATTATCAAAGAAACGAATTCCACTAGACACATTGAGAGATTACTCCCACTTTCGCCCTCGAACTACCACGGTGAAATTCAATTTCGGATTATAGTGTCTTGTTCATTTTACACAGCTAGAATTTTTGCATATTAACACATCAGATTTTCTGAAAACTGACATGTGATACGGTAATAGATGAGGTTAGACCAATTTATAGTGTGTAGATTGATGTAAACCTTGCCGTAGGATTGGGTGTTTTGAAAATCATCTCATACAATTGTAAATCATTTTATACCATTTTTCTGGACAAAATTGCAAACTCACATACAATATATTTTAGACTTGGAAACTTTCTCATGACTCACAAATATCCAAACACCATACATCTAAAGAACTAATTGAGTTGTAATGGTAATTCTCAAATCAACTTTTCATTTGATTCCTTCTTCATATTTCTCGATTAGGAACTTCAATAAATATTAACTTGAGAACCAACCGTTAGACATGAATTCTAATAGTTGGTTATACTTTCTTAACTGAGATAGCAATTAATGAGATTTGAAGAAGCAAATTTGGTAACAATATTGGTGTTACTAGCAAGACCCTTTTTGTGTTTTTTGGTATTAATATAGCATCTTCTTCTACAAGAATATAAATTTTAAGAACTTGATACTTGATTGCATTCTACTGATAATTGTGTGTTTTATGTTAGTTTTGTATGATGAGAAGATTAGCTTTGATCTGGTTGTAGGTGGCAACTTTGATGCGGATTCGTAGTGCTCTCTCTTTTGCAACCCACACGTTTTTCAAGAAACATGAATTTATTGATGTGCAAGTACCCACTATAACGACCACAGACTCAGAAGGATTCAGCAACATGTTTAAGGTTACCACCTTGGATCAGAATCAGAAAGCAGAGAAGAAGGAGAAACTGGAGACTATTTACGAGAATGAAGGTGTTAGCCTTGAACATGTGAAGGCAGCTGTGAAAGAGAAAAGCAACATAGTTGCGCATTTGCAGAGAACTGAGAGCAATAGAGAAGCACTGGCTGCTGCAGTTCAGGATCTGAAGAAAACAAATGACCTGGCATCACAATTGGAAGCAAGAGAAAAGAGAAAGTTAGGAACATCTTTTAAGGATGATAAAGTAGACTCTTCAAATGATTTTTTCCCTTTCCAAACTTATTTGACTGTCTCTGGTCGCTTGCATCTGGAGAGTTATGCATGTGCTCTTGGAAATGTCTACTCTTTTGGACCTAGATTTCTAGTAGATAGAACAGATTCTGCTAAACTTGCTGCAGAAATGTGGATGGTTGAGGTGGAAATGGCTTTTTCTGAGTTAAAGGTATCACTCTCTGTTCATCTGCATTTGCAACATCAGTTTAATTTCTATGCAACCTCATAGTAAATTTTTTACCCTGATATAAAATATTGACATTATCTCCAATCAAGAACTTTAAGACTTGATTTTCATAGCTTTATTTTTCTTATATACTATTCGACTTTCTTATTTCTATTTAATGTGTGATTTTCAATTTATATTTAGATTCTTAACCATATCTTTCATAAGTGTGAGTTGAGTTGAGTTTTATCACCGATTTCTACTCCAATAGGACATTTGACTCAATGTTACATAAGGATTGTTACTTAAGTTTGGTTCAACGTTCCTTCAGGTAGTGTTTGATGCATGTATAGAACAGAATGAAACATTCTATACTCTTATGTTCTCTTTTGGTTCCACTACCCATTTTAGTAGAACCAAAATGTTCCAGATTAACACTATGTAAATTCTTGTTTCTTTATAGGAAGGCTTTTTGTTTTGTATCATTTAGTAGCATGAATGCACTTTGTGTTACTTGCAGGATTCCATGAACTGTGCTAGTGACTTTTTCAAGTACCTCTGCAACTGGGTTCTTGAAAATTGCTCTCAGGAAATGGAGTTTGTTCGTAAAAGAATTGACACCACCTGTTCCAATCGTCTTAAGCAGATTATAACAGGTTCTCCTAAAAAGTTGACCTACCATGAAGCTATAGAAGCTCTTAGAAAGGTAGGCAACACTACCAAATCCTATAAACAAATCTCATTTTGACTTTTACCATTATGATCTTTCTTTTCAAAGAGAAATTAAACTTTTTTCCTTTTTAATGTTAACTAGTCATCTTCTCAGACTGAAGATAAGAAATATGAAACAAACTTTGAGTCTGGTTTTGTACTCACTTCAGAGCATATAAGGTATACTGATACTTTCATCATATTCTGAATTTTCTGATTTCTAACTAAGAAGAAGTTTTTCCTTCACCATTATCAGTTGCTTATGGTTCTATTTGTTTCTTGACAGCTCTCTCGCTGAAGACATCTTCAAGAATCCGATTATAATATACAATTATCCAAAAGAAGCTAAGCCATTTTACGTTCGCCAGAATGATGATGGAACTGTTGCTGCATTTGACTTGATTGTCCCAAAGGTATGTCCAAATGTGACTACTACTATAGTGCAGTATGTGTTGATAGATTGGCACATTTTTGTGTGTTGAAGTTCTTAAAAACTTTTTGCAGCTTGGAACAGTAATTTCTGGTAGCCAAAACGAGGAACGTCTTAACATGATAAGCTCCAGGTACTGCTTGTGTGATTCTTCTCTCTTTTATGTCCTCATAATAGAAAACTTTCAACCAAATGGTTGATGTATGAGTTGAAAATTGGTAAACTTTTTTCTTTCTCTTTTGTGTTGAATGGCAGGATTGATGAATTAGGTTTGGAAAGAGAGAAGTATGAATGGTACTTAGACCTTCGTAGGAATGGAACAGTGATTAACTCTGGGTTCACCCTAAGGTTTGATCTTATGGTTCTCTTTGCAACTGGCCTTGCTAATGTCAGGGATGTTATCCCTTTTCCAAGAAGCTATGGCAAAGCCAACAACTGATGAAACTAAGAACATTCAAGTTCCATTTATTGGAATCAAAATTCCAATGTTCATGCATAGAGAGGCTTCTGTAACAACAATTATCATATCAGTTGTTTATTTGTGTGTGCCTGATGTATATAAGGAATGTCCAAGTAATCAAATTTACTCAAGTCTTGTCAAGTTCTTCTTTGTATATTAATTCTCCTAGTTTCTGTTTGATTTACTACAGTTTGATTTTCTTTTCTTTTTTTTAAAAAAAAAAATAAGATCTCAGATTTAAGTTTTACAGATGAAAAATTCTACTCACAGAGGGAACTAGTTTATACAATGTGAGTATTGAAGTTACCTCACAAAAAGGTTTCATTTTAGTAATAAGAAAATGATTTCGACTTTAGTGTTGTGTTTGTGAGAAAAAAAAAAGTGTATACAAAATGTGAAACTAAGAATTGTTTGATTTAGACTAAAAATAGAAAATAAGTATAGTAGAAATAAGAAAAAAATATAATTAATTGGGTAGACTAATTAAATAAGCTTGAATTTTATTTTTATTAAATAGCCAATTAAAATTACGTGTCATTTATAAAATCTTCTATTTTTCTTTTCTTCAAAATAATCGTTAAAAACGTGCCTTGATCAAGTTAAAATATATATCACAAATATCTTCTATTTTCACCAAATATTGAATTAATTAAATAATAACGAAAGAATTAATATTAATTGGGAATCGCACTAAAAATACAAAGAATAAATAATTTACAAAATAAATATAAAAAAACGCATGAGGAAAACTTACAAAATAAATTGAAAAAAATATATATGAGAAATTTAAATATAAAGTTAAAAGTTTCATATAAAATAAAAATACGACACATATTATAAAGAAATATATTTATATATTCTAAAAGTTTAAAATTATTTAAGATAATATGTTTCTTATATATGATTTGACTCATATCTTTTCATATATTGAAATTTTCTGGATTGACCATTTTTATGTCCAATTGAAATACCAAATGAGCCCTCGAGTCTAAGTTTTCACAGTGAAAATGAAGAGTTGGAACAAATTATCCATGAGATGGTCGTTTATGTTTATTATTTGGGCCACTTCCATTATTATTTAATAATGCATGTACATTTTTTTCTTTATTGAGGAATTGAAAATTGAAATGGATTATGTGTCGGGTATGGTAAAATTGTACACAAGCTCTACCGAATTAACCACATGCTTCTTTAGTTAAATACAACTCGTTTTCTAGATAAACTTTTTTTTGTAAACACTTCTAAAAGAAATAAAATAAGTGTCTTATAAATGTTCTATGGTGAAAAATATTTAATTTTTCTTTTCCTTTTTTATTTCTAAAAGTCTTTATGGAAACATTTGTTCATAATTCTTATGAGGGGAGAGAGTCGAAGGTTTTTAGTATGATAAGAGTGTTGTAGAGTAATTCATCCAACAAATCTAGGTGAAAGTTATAAGAAGAAATATAGAGTGTATCCTTGTCTCTTACCCAACAGGTGGATTTTCAAGAAAAACTTTTTTTCTTGTTAAAGAGAACTTAAGGACCTAAAAAATAGTTTGAGAGTAGTAGTTATTTTAATAATGACACTCAATTATTTTATTCATAAAAATGTTCAACTACAAATAGATTTAACATTAACTGAGTTTATTAAAAATACCATCTCTAACAAGATTTTTTAGATCTTCATATGTCTTCTCTTTAATCTTTTGAGTTTATCTACTCATTTGTTTGACGATTAGAGACCACTAGTGGATTCACAATAGAGAGGTCTACAATTCTAATAGATTAAAATATCAAATAGGGCAAGGTCACTTCTTTCTTTATTTTTTTGAGTTTGTTTAGCATTTTGAGGCACACATAGTTTTAGAATCCATGTATGTGACTCAAAATAGTTTAAAGGAAAACTTTGTTTAGTTAGATTGTAATGACATGCTTAGACATTTGATATGATGTCTATATAGGTAGTTAAGAGCATCTTGTGAAAAATAGAGCTCAAAGGAGCAACTATGACATAGGCAATGGTTTAACAAAGGTAAGGGAAACTAATATTGTTTTATATAATATGATTTATACACTCTTGATTAGTGAATTTTTATTTGTATTTGTTGTTTTTGGTTTTATGTGTGTGTTTTTATTTGGATAGTAATATGAGTTTCAATGTTTAAATTGATCTCTAAGTTGTGAAATTATGGATGAATCTATGGAATGGTATCTTTGGCTTCTAATGAGTCATTTTAAACGAGTTGTCACTGTTTTTTACTTGAATAAAGAATGAGAACACTCCCTCGATCCAAATGTACCTTCTGTTATGTTGAGACAATATCATCTAGAGATAGAATCTCTAGCAACCTATGTTTTGAAGTTTATCAAACAAATACTCAACGAAATATTGCTTATAAAAAGTAGCGTCTAAGCAATTGGTTACGCTAAAAGACAATATTGAATGAAGTAAGTGTTTGTCAATATAATCATCTATTTGAAACACTGAGCAGATCAAAATACTTACAATGTATGAAATGTTTGAAGTCATTTTGTCTAATAGATAACATTTGATATATTAGAGACATCCACATTTTGAAGTCATCTTAACTCTACTAGACTCACCTACTCATATAGAGGATGAGATTTAGGTAGTGAGAGATGAGGGAGGCTCTTATAATGGGATCTAGGGCTAGGGGTCCCTTTTCTGGCATGACTATAAGTGAATTTACTTTGTCAATGTATGATTGAGACCTAATGAATTTGGATCAATCACGACACTTTATTCATGATTACATGATATGTATCTGACTTCATGAGTATTTATTTAATGCATAAATCCAAAATTGAGTCTAAAGTAGGTTATGTTAGAATTATAAGATATAATTGATTAATAATACCTATTGCATGTAAATGTGTAGAATGATGTTTTTGTTTAATCTTTGTGATGTTATAATATGTTATATTATAAAATACTATTAGCTTACCCTCTGTTCTATGTTGTGTTGTGGTTTATATACCTGTAATCATTATATGTTATATATGAGTAGACGATACTAGAGGTGAGGGGAATCAACAGTGAGATAGTCCAAGATGGATGTAAATAGTGGAAGCTACTTATGTTAGTTTATTTTGTATTCTGTTTGATTAAGTATTTTGTTTTGAAAGAATTTCTATTTAAATCTTTGAGAAATATTATAATACATGGAGCATACTTATTTTAACACTCTGATTTAGGAATGTCACGTGTAAATAAAAGAATATTATTTGATTAAGACAAATACAACTTTGATATCATCACAAAATAGTGAAATATTTAAAAATCTTATTACGTTGTGTAAAATTAATTAAAACTCGCGGAAATAATAAACAATCTCAAGACAACTTGAAATGTCCTAATAAAATTCCTCAACATAATTTATTTAAAAGAAATAAAGTTTGAAAAACCTAAAAAATAATTCCCCACTTGCCTCTCGATCTACATCGCATCATCAATAATATCCTTTCTAACATCATCTCCTCTTGTATAAATACGATCATCGCAGGTGGAAACCATTACCACAAATGCAAAGGTGAGATAACAACATCAACATCCAAAAACACATAATAATACAATTATAATAATACAATTATCTAATAATGTATAAGCTCATAACATTAAACCATTTCACAATTCAAAACACATTGTTAATTCAAACTCTTATCTAGATGAACCATGTCACCACCACCTATCATTATCGCTATATGTCGTCTTTCATACTTCACCACACACGACCAGTTCACCAAAACTTTGCCTCACATAGAAAAACTTGGCAAAGTGCTCAAAGAGCTCGAACAACACCATTGACAGCTTGACCATGTGTTAAAACCCCTAAGCCAACCTAAACCACACTCAAAAACAATTTTCAGAACCTTGAAACCAAGGTCCCAAAACAGCTCAACTAACCTCATCAAGAGGTTGACCAACATAAAAAACCCCCCAAAACGACCCTAAAAACGTCCAAATCTAAGCTTGAGAACCTCGAAACCAAGGTCCAAAACATCCTAGACCTGAAAAACCCAACCAACTCGGCCAGACAGCTCGACCTCAACTCGGCTAGCACGGCCAGCTAAACCAGACAGCCAAGACAACTCAACCACAACTTGATCAGCCCGACCAACTTGGCCAAACACCCTAGCCAACCCAATTTCACACACTATTGTCCCTAGAATAGTAAAATAAGGCACATAAACAGAAACACACCAATTACTCATCATTACAATCATAATACATAATTACAACAACATCGGAAGCATGGAAATCAACTATAACAATAAGTCAACCATCCCTAAAACACCATATCCTCATGCTAACCAACCTCACGTAAAATAACCCTAAAGAACTCGACATAGTCTTTTAACAATATAGTCTAGGCATATATCAACATGTCATTACACATACATAACCAGGCAACCCCATAACACATGTTATACTAACGTTATAGCATTCCCACATAACCCAAAACCACCCCTACACAAGTCATTCTTGGAAAGCAATAATCCAATAAAATCATATAATACAAAAAATCATGTCTCATGTTCATCCAACACGTAAAAACCCTAAAATCATTCATAATAATTTACGAATACAAGGATGAATAAAACTCAACAAAACATATGCAACACAATGACCACTAGTACAAAAATCGCGTACAACGTCGAATATTTTGGGCTTTTAATGGCGAATTCGCGAATGACGTCATATCAGGAGACGTTAAATTGACGTCGAATTTTAAAAAAACGACGTTAAATTAACGTCGAATTTTGTCAATATTCGATGTTAATCAATTTTTTTATTTGTTTTAATTAATTGTGATCCTTTTTAACAACTCTACGAGATCTAAAAAGTAGAAAAATAACAAATTTCAAGTTTTTGATATTTTATAAAGCATGAACTTTGATCAACAACAATAACCAATAATAAACAAGTTCAATCAAACAACAACAAACAAGTTCAACCAAAAAACAACGACAAACAAGTTCAACCAAACAACAACCATAAACAAGTTAAAAAAAAACAACAAACAAGTTCAACAAATAAGTTCTTCAAAACGAAAACGAAAACTAACCTTCAAAAGGTGGGTTCATCGGAATAAAGTGTCGTCACCCGTGAGAGAGAAAGAAGAATGCATCTATGAAGGACTAGAACACGAAAATAATCGGTTAAAACAAACAAAAATCATACATAAAGTAGTTAATTAACATGCATTTGTATCAAATGAAAGAAAAATTACTTGTGATGGTCGTCAAACTTCGTTCGAGAAAAGTTTGAGAAGAGAAGAGGGTTGGCGTGCTAAGATAAAGTGAATTAATTTTCAATCTCCCGCTCAAATTTTTATTGAATTCACTAACCTTTTAACGTCTAAGGCTAGGACATTCGACGTTTTATATCCTTTTACGTCGAATTACAATTATAAACGACGTTTAATAATTGTATTTATTTACAAAAATATCACCGGTCATTTTTAACTTTGGCTATTTAGTGGTTCGACGTTAAACATGTGACGTTATATGTTGTTTTTGCACTAGTGGACATTTGGTTAAAACAATTAACATGACTCACATGATTCATAACATCACCTTCACGGCACACACACCAAACAAAAAGGACATGCACTCACACATAATTTCTCAAACATAAACATTGAAGGCTAGCTCCCCTTACCTTTATTCTAAGCAAACATTTATCGATATTCAACCTCTAACCTTTTCAACTTCTAGACCTTAGCGTGATAAACCTGAAAACCTTCCTCTTTCTCTGAAAATTCCCTCAAGGTGGCTAGGTTTTAATTATGAGACTAACCCTCATTGGTTTAGTATTTATACACCTAAACTAAACTTAAATATGTCACCCTCTAGCCCATGAGCCTAAATGGTTCTCACCGTGTTAGGCCTTTTAAAAAAAAAACTCAAAACAAAAGCTAAAGAGCTTAAAAAACATCATTTATGGTTGTGGGTCACTACTACGTGAGTATTAACCAAATTGGACCGAACCCAACAAGTTTCGGAGTGTCGCTGTCAAAATTTGAAGGGTCCCCACACACGTAGGACCAACACCTCCACCATTAGGCCAACGCACCCCAATTAATATATAGCGCAAAAACTAATTATAACCCCTTTTAATTCTTTTGGTTTTTTTCCCACGTCATAAAAATTAACAATCACTTATACAGTTTTACATGCATTTGCCCAACATATTTAAAATATGGTAAATTCATACTAATATATTTATAAATATTCCTAATATTTTCTCAAGTTTTACAATTATATAGTTATTAGAATAATACCAATTATGTGTTGTTTTAATTAATAGAATAAGTCTATTAATTAATATGGAGTGTTACATGTTATAATTACTTTTCATTTTTATCAAATATTGAATTAATTCAAGAATTAATAGAATATTAATTGTGAATTATACTAAAATCTATTAAGAACAAATAATTTAAACAATATAAAAAGTATGAGAAATTTAAGTGTAAAATTTAGGGTTTTACATTAGATAAAAAACAATTGAGATGAGAAAAAACATTCGTAAATTTATTTAATAAATTTATGGTGAAAGATGGTATGTCTCTTGTATAAATTAACTCATGATTAAATCTGATAAATTATTATTGATTGTAAATATGTCCACTTGAAATATTTATAATTGAATTTTCCTTAATTTTCTAATTACTTGGTTTGATGAGTAATTCAAAAATCTTAAATTTCAATTTTTTTATTTGAATATATTAATTTCATTTTAATGTTAAAGGAAAAAAATTATTTTAAAAATATTTGGATAACTCAACTCTATTCTTCAATCTGAGTTAACTTAGTTTGATATTCGGTAATGACTGACTCATTCTCACCTTTGGTCCGACTAACTCATCCCAACCTTTGGTGTGGTGAACTTTCCTTGAACTTTCATCTATACTGACTTGTTTCGACCTTCGACTAGATCGACTCATCTCAACCTTCGACTAGGGTATATTTTGGTCGACCTTCAACTTGGGTTGACTTGACTCGACTTTCAGTCGGAGTCAACTCGCCTAACCTTCGACATGAGTTAACTCGTCTTGACTTTTGACTTTGTTGACTTGTCTCGACAACTAACCTGTGTAAACTTATCTCCGCCTTCGGCCTAAATATAGTCATCTTGACCTTCAACCCTTACTAACCTGTCATAACCTTTTGATTTACTAGTCTACTGGTCTCGAACTTCAACCATGACTGACTTGGCTCAACATTCGTTTGAGACGAATCAACTTGACTATTGATCTGTACTGATTCAGTTTGACCTTTGGCCTACACTAAATCAGCTTAACCTTTATCCTACACTGAATCAACATTACCTATGGTCTATGTAACTTGTCTTCACCTTCGACCCAATCAAATCGTCTTGACCTTTAGTCCATGATGACACGTCTCAACCTTTAGCTTGGTTCTAGTAATCTTGATTTTCACCTTGGTTGACTTATTTCAACCTTCAGCCACAATCGATTTGACTCGTCCTTCGTCCTATTCCTAATCCACTCAATCTTTGGTTCGACTCTAATAAGTTCAAACTTCGACCTATGTGATAGGGAATAACATGCTTAGAGAGGAAAACTCTTCACTGTTGCCCATCTATGATCATATCACTATGCCAATTCAGTTCAATCTTTGACCTATGCCAACTCATCTAAACCTTTGACCTGACTGACTCTTCTCAACCTTCCATTTGAGTTGACCCATCTTGATTTTCGGCTCAAGCTAACTCGATCGAGGTTTCAATCCAAATTGATTCGACTCGATCTTTAACTTGAGTCAATTTCAGTAAACCTTCAATCCAAACCTTATTTGAAAACTGACTAACTCAATCTTTGTAAATAAAATAAAAAATATATAAAATTTCATATTTTTTTTTTGTACTTTTTGACAATATGTAAAATTCGTTTATTTTATTAATTTAAAATACGTTTCAGTTACTTAAAATTTTAATTTCTTTCTAATTACTTTATACAAACAAATTATTTTAATGTAAAAGATTTTAAAATCTTCCATTAAATGAATTATTCATTCTGTACAGTATAAAATATTAACCGAGTGGTTACAAACAACCAACCGGATATTCAGGTAATCTGTTTATATCTTATTCTGTTTATATTTTATTGGGCTTATATCAGCTTAGGATCCATGAGGTAAATTATAAATACAAAGCCAGGGCCGAAAGCCAGGTACGTTCCACTTACGCATTATTCACTCTAGGCTACTCTCAAATACTCAATAGTGATAATCATTCACTAAATATTCAACCAAGAGCCGAGGCTCTTCAAATCACACGCCTAACTTGAGCGTCGGAGTATCTTTTGCAGGTACATCCACCCTCGTCAAGAAGGAGACCGATCGGCTTGCGCCAACACCGATCGACCAACAGTAGGAGTTTGGAAGCGAGCGAGCGGCCTAGACGCGTCAGCAGGTTAGTCTCTCGGTCCAAAAAATATCTACCGAAACATTTTGGCGCCCACCGTGGGGCCGAGCGTCAAACCCAGTGATGACCACGAGGAGCATGGATGAACAACAAAGCACCAGAAAGATGATTAGAAACCACAAGAAACCAAGACGAGCGTTCGGTCTCGACATCACTATTTCAGATCAACACCAGAAACTTTCGACAAAGTGAAAACTACAGTAGATGAATCATCATCTCTATGTGAGACGTCGTCAACAAGATAAGTATTTTTTGAAATATGAATATTTCATAAAATATCTAATTGATAATAGATATTATAACAACTATTTTTATTTTAAATATATATAGTATAATCCATAATATATTATATGATATATGATATATAATATAGTATATAACTATAAATATAGTTATCTAATTATTATAACCGAAACATTTTTTGGCATGATTAAAATAGTCAAAGAAATTGTTGTGTTAAAGATAATTATCAACAACAATATTATAAAATCTCAAGACGGTTTTGATACCTTGTTTATTATATATGTTAATTATTCGGTGCAATTCATAATATCTGGTAACCGAATCATTTATTATACGGTTATATACCATAATATATATCATCATGAGAATTTCAGCAAGACAACATCTTGAAGAAATATATATCAAAATCCACGCCATCAACTATGCAAGTGCGGACTAAGATCTTGTCATAAACGGACTTCATGCTTAAAGTATCATGGAATTCAATTAACGAATGGGAAGTCTCCTATTGCAAACATTGATTGCCAATTTCGTCAGCAAAGTTCATAATTAACGATCAAGTCCAAGACCGAGCAGTAAATCCCTCTAGGGAGAGAGGTAAAGCCCTCTCAAAGCCGAACGGTAAATCCCGTTCACTAGGAAACACTCCTAGCTCAAAGCAGAGGTAAAACCCTCTCAAAGTCGAACGGTAAAGCCCGTTCCCTAGGAAGCACTCCTAGGTCGAAGACCGAGCGGTAAATCCCTCTCGGGAGAGAGGTAAAGCCCTCTCAAAGACGAACGGTAAATCTCGTTCACTAGGAAACACTCCTAGCTCAAAGCAGAGGTAAAACCCTCTCAAAGTCGAACGGTAAAGCCCGTTCCCTAGGAAGCACTCCTAGGTCGAAGACCGAGCGGTAAATCCCTCTCGGGAGAGAGGTAAAGCCCTCTCAAAGACGAACGGTAAATTCCGTTCACTAGGAAACACTCCTAGCTCAAAGCAGAGGTAAAACTCTCTCAAAGTGTAACGGTAAAGCCCGTTCCCTAGGAAGCACTCCTAGGCCGAAGACCGAGCGGTAAATCCCTCTCGGGAGATAGGTAAAGCCCTCTCAAAGACGAACGGTAAATTCCGTTCACTAGGAAACACTCCTAGCTCAAAGCAGAGGTAAAACCCTCTCAAAGCCGAACGGTAAAGCCCGTTCCCTAGGAAGCACTCCTAGGTCGAAGACCAAGTGGTAAATCCCTCTCGGGAGAGAGGTAAAGCCCTCTCAAAGACGAACGGTAAGTCCTAGGTTAATGTTGAAGACCGAGAGGTAAATCCCTCTCGGTTCCTGTTGAAGGACGAGCGATAAATCCCGCTCGGTTAATGTCGAAGGTCGAGAGGTAAAGCCCTCTCGGTTAATGTTGAAGACCGAGAGGTAAATCCCTCTCGGTTCCTGTTGAAGGATGAGCGGTAAATCCCGCTCGGTTAATGTCGAAGGTCGAGAGGTAAAACCCTCTCGATTAATGTTGAAGACCGAGAGGTAAATCCCTCTCGGTTCCTGTGTAAGGACGAGCGGTAAATCCCGCTCGGTTAATGTCGAAGGTCGAGAGGTAAAACCCTCTCGGTTAATGTTGAAGACCGAGCGGTAAATTCCTCTCGGTTCCTGTTGAAGGACTAGCGGTAAATCCCGCTCGGTTAATGTCGAAGGTCGAGAGGTAAAGCCCTCTCGGTTAATGTAGAAGACCGAGAGGTAAATTCCTCTCGGTTCCTGTTGAAGGGCGAGCGGTAAATCCCGCTTGGTTAATGTCGAAGGTCGAGAGGTAAAACCCTCTCGATTAATGTTGAAGATCGAGAGGTAAATTCGTCTCGGTTCCTGTTGAAGGACGAGCGGAAAATCCCGCTCGGTTAATGTTGAAGGTCGAGCGGTAAGACGCTTTCAGTTCCGCAAACGCAGCCTCCCTCAAACTCATCAGTCCTATAGTTAACCACGGCTAAAGCCAACTGCTTAACTCGGACTTGGGGGGCATAGTGTACAGTATAAAATATTAACCGAGTGGTTACAAACAACCAACCAGATATTCAGGTAATCTATTTATATCTTATTCTGTTTATATTTTATTGGGCTTATATCAGCTTAGGATCCATGAGGTAAATTATAAATACAAAGCCAGGGCCGAAAGCCAGGTACGTTCCACTTACGCATTATTCACTCTAGGCTACTCTCAAATACTCAATAGTGATAATCATTCACTAAATATTCAACCAAGAGCCGAGGCTCTTCAAATCACACGCCTAACTTGAGCGTCGGAGTATCTTTTGCAGGTACATCCACCCTCGTCAAGAAGGAGACCGATCGGCTTGCGCCAACACCGATCGGCCAACAGTAGGAGTTTGGAAGCGAGCGAGCGGCCCAGACACGTCAGCAGGTTAGTCTCTCGGTCCCAAAAATATCTACCGAAACACATTCTAAGTTATTTCATACAACGCAATGAAAATGAAGAGTTGAAACAAATTACCCATACGACGGTCGTTTATGTTTCATATTTGGGTCACTTCCATGTGCCACTTATTATTTAATCATGCATGTACATTTTCTTTTCTTTACAGGGGAATTGAAAATTTAAATGGTTATGTCAGGTATGGGAAATTGTACACAAGCACTACCAAATTAACCATATGCTTCTTTAGTTAAGTATAAGTCATTTTCTAATTTAGATAAACTTTTTTATAAACACTTCTAAAATAAATAAAGTAGGTGTTTTATAAAAGTTCTATGGAGAAATTTATCTTTTTTTCTAAAAGCATTTATGAAAAATATTGTTCATAATTATTATAGCGTAGATAGAAGAACCTCGGCCTAATTCTTGGACTTAACATGTAAAACATAAACTATCATATATTCTGAAAGATCCCAAATGTTACTTCTAATTGGTATTATACCATTTTGTTATATATATATATATATATATATATATATATATATATATTCCATAGTCTTTCTAAATATAAAAGTTTAGAAAAACAATTCTTCAAATAAGATTTAGCAGAGTTAGAATGACTTCACAATTTGGATACATATTCAATGTATAAAACTAAACTAATCAATATGACATTCCTCCTGTTAGGAAAGACCATATCCATACAATGCACACAATATCTCTATAAAACCATAATCCTTTAGTAACATGAATAAACCAAATCAAAATTTTCAAATTTCAAACATATTTCTCATTGAGAACACATACTCGCTTAATGAAATCACGAAATCACATGTTCGTTTAGTGAGTTATCATTCAGGATGTATTTGCTTAACGAATAGGTGACTTTCCTAGCAAGTCAAGCATTGAAACAAAAAACATATAAATTTGCATAACGATATTAGACTCACTCAGCCATCAAGCCTCCTTTGCCTTTATGCCAAATTCAAAATTCACTCTTGCTCAATGACTCAAGCTTTGAAAGCTTTTTTACATCAAGCTTGCCCAACAAGTGAAAGGTCTTCATGGTCTTTGTAATCTTATTTTTAACGTTCACTTAGCGAAAATATGGCTCGATCAGTAAGCCTTCATAAAACCAAAACACAATTTACATATCATATTGTACCATTAGCTTTAATGGGTGTTTTTATCCCTTAACCCAATCAAAATCAATATTAACTTAGTTAAAATGATCCATTAGAAGCTAATGATACAAACTCGTTTATCCACCCTAAACTTTCACCAATCAAATACCAAATTTAACACAACCATGTACTTTACACAATAATCAAATCAAGCAATATTTAAAGTCAAACAAATCAACCATTCAATCAAAGATCAAAATAGACACATAGGTATAAGATAAATCAAATTAAAAAAATATTACTAGTTTCCCTTACTTGAGGTAGAAAACCTTGTAACTCAAAGTTTCTCCTTAGAACTTTATTTCTGATAGAATGATCTAACTATATAATCAAAACTCCAATCAGAAATTGAAACATATCCTTAGGATCATAAACAAACAGAAGTTCAGTTTGAGTTATTTTGAGTCACATGTGTTGAATCATCAACACATACAATTCAAAACGTTAATTGACTTAAAAAAAGAAAAAAAAATTAACTTACTTTTTCTTAACCTTGGTCGAATGATTTTGTAGAGTTCTTTGCTAGAATCACTTCTATGACCTCTTACTTCACAAGAATTAAGAGTGAGACCAAAAATTTAGAAAGGAGAAAGAAAAGTTTTATAAAGAAAATTGTTTCGGCTGGATCCGGGCGGACCATGCTAAAACACACGAACTTACTGTTGATGGCGGACGAGCGGACGTCGAAGATGAACGAACGGGCGACTGATCCGGACGCTGGAGCCGGGCGGATGATGGCAAATGCAGGAGCCGGGCGGATGAGCGATCACGAACGTCGGAAACGGGCGGACACTTTCAACTGGATCCCACGAACCGAAGCAAGCTTCACTGGCGGGCGATACCAAGATGGACGATCGCTCTGTGCTCCAAACCGGGCGGACGTCCTCCAATCCGGACGCTCGCTCTCTGCACCAAGCTGGACGGGCGTCCTCCCCTCCAGGCGGATGATCCTTTGCTTTCAACTCCAAGCTGGGCGGGCGTCCTCCCTTTCCTTAGCGCTGCTCCACCCTCCTAGTGGGGAGGGGCCGGGTACCTGCTAAAGGCACTCCGACGCTCAAGTCAGTAATATGACAGGGCGTTGAATAATGCATGCATGTGTTGCGTTGTAAGCAATCTGTCCAGAAATCATACCTGAGACCTTTATTTATACTGATCGTAATGGGCTTTTACCTTTTGGGGGCCTGGAAACGGCCCAATAATACCTTAATCTTCATTAAGGACTTAATGTGCCATTAGCATTTAACCGTGTAATCAGCGAAGTGCGTCGGTTGGGAATGATGGTCGGTCAGGGATGTTACCCTAGGTAGGCGTCCAGCTCTTGGCCGGACGATCCTTTGCTTGGGCGGACGTCCAATCCTTGGGCGGACGTCCAGCTCTTGGGCGGACGTCCAGCTCTTGGGCGGACGTCCAGTCCTTGGGCGAACGTCCTACTTCTTGGGCGAACGTCCAGCTCTTGGGCGGACGTTCCACATTGGGCGGACGCTCCACATTGGGCGGACGCTCCACATTGGCGGACGCTCCACTTTGGGCGGACGTTCCACTTTGGGCGGACGTTCCACATTGGCGGACGCTCCACTTTGGGCGGACGTTCCACTTTGGGCGGACGTTCCACATTGGGCGGACGCTCCACTTTGGGCGGACGTTCCACTTTGGGCGGACATGCCAACCTTGGGCGGACGTCCACCTCTCAGATGGTTTGGCCGCTCGTTCGGTCCTGATTCCTGGGCGGACGTCCTTGGACGGTCGTCCGGTTTCTAAGGACGGACGGTCCAGACTATTTGGCGGACGTCCGGATTACTGGGCGGGCGTGTCTTATGCCGGGAGGACCTATCAGTACATAAGCCCCCGAAGCCCGAGCATAATTTTATTGTGCGAAGGGGTTGTCCGTGCCTGGATGGGCGTCATTTTGGAAAACCGCTGGATCCATGCAAACTCGGACTAATGTTTGTTTGGGCGTTCGGTCTTTGGTGCTTGACACGGGTGGCCGCTTGTCATTTTGACCGGACATGCCATCTTGGGTGGACGTCCACATGGCTGGACGTCCGTCATGACTGCCATCTTAGGGCGGACGTCCAAATGGCTGGACGCTCGGCCAGATTGCCATTTTTGGGCGGTCATTTCATTCTGGACGGACGTTCCATCTTGGACGTCCCTTTTTGGGTGATTGGACGCTCGTTCAATCTTTGGGCGGACGTGCTACTTTAGATAGACGTCCGGTTCTTGTGTTATGCGAGTCGTCCAGGGTGGGCGCTCGACTTTGGTACTCAACAGGGGTGAACGCTCGGCCTTGTGGCGCTCGAGCGGCCTTGGTCCTGATTGCCATTTTGGGGGGCGGCCTTGTTAACCGTTCGCTCGGTCTATGTTGGGAGGACTTATCAGTACATAAGCCCCCCAAGCCCGAGCGTAATTTGATTGTGCGAAGGGATTTTTCGGATGGTCCCCGAATTGTTGGGTCCATGTGGTGGTCGACTTGGCGTACCTTGGAGGACAAATGGCCGGATTGTTGACTGACGTCCTCCTACTCCAGATTAGTGTTAAATGCCAGATTCGGCTAAGTTACGGATGGCCGGCTGATCGCTGAATGCCAGATTTGGCTAAGTTACGGATGGCCGGCTGATTCCTGAATGCCAGATTTGGCTAAGTTACGGATGGCCGGCTGATTCCTGAATGCCAGATTTGGCTAAGTTACGGATGGCCGGCTGATCGCTGAATGCCAGATTTGGCTAAGTTACGGATGGCCGGCTGATCGCTGAATGCCAGATTTGGCTAAGTTACGGATGGCCGGCTGATCGCTGAATGCCAGATTTGGCTAAGTTACGGATGGCCGGCTGATCGCTGAATGCCAGATTTGGCTAAGTTACGGATGACCGGCTGATTCCTGAATGCCAGATTCGGCTAAGTTACGGATGGCCGGCTGATCGCTGAATGCCAGATTTGGCTAAGTTACGGATGGCCGGCTGATTCCTGAATGCCAGATTCGGCTAAGTTACGGATGGCCGGCTGATCGCTGAATGCCAGATTTGGCTAAGTTACGGATGGCCGGCTGATCGCTGAATGCCAGATTTGGCTAAGTTACGGATGGCCGGCTGATTCCTGAATGCCAGATTCGGCTAAGTTACGGATGGCCGGCTGATCGCTGAATGCCAGATTTGGCTAAGTTACGGATGGCCGGCTGATTTCTGAATGCCAGATTCGGCTAAGTTACGGATGGCCGGCTGATTCCTGAATGCCAGATTTGGCTAAGTTATGGACGGCCGGCTCTTTGCTTTCTTGCCCGGCCAAGCTGAGAGTTGTTCTCGTTGGAACACTCTTTTTCACCAGCTTGGTCTTACTGGGGTGGACGGTCCTTTTGCCCAACCAAGCTGAGAGTCGTTCTCTTTGGAACGCTCTTTTTCACCAGCTTGGTCTTAATGGGGCGGACGGTCTTTCGCTCCGTCGTCCAACCAAGCTGAGAGTTGTTCTCGTTGGAACACTCTTTTTCACCAGCTTGGAGTTTAGTAGGGCGGACGGTCTTTCGCTCCGTCGCCCAACCAAGCTGAGAGTTGTTCTCGTTGGAACACTCTTTTTCACCAGCTTGGAGTTTGGTAGGGCGGACGGTCTTTCGCTTTGTCGCCATCGTTGCCGGTTACCTGCACCATGAAGGGAACATAGCGAATTTCAAGTTTAACGAAAGATGTGTCCGTACCTTGTAAGGCCGAAAATATGCTATGGCCAAATGGCTGAGAAAAGGTTGAGGCCGAATGGCCGAGACTGTACTGAGGCCGAACGCTCTTAATCAGGTGGAGGCCGAATGGCGAAATAGGCTGAGGCCGAAAATATGACGAGGCCGAACGGCCGAAATAGTTCTTAGACCGAGCGTCCTTAAATATGAGGAGGCCGAACGGCCGAGACTGCTGAGGCCGAACGTCCTAGATTATGCTGAGACCGAGCGTCCTTAAATACGAAGTCCGAACGATCAACAATACGCTGAGGCCGAGCGGGCCTATAATATGTTGAGGCCGAGAGTTAAGGCCTTATGGACGAGCGCCTGATGAGGCGTGATGGACGAGCGCTTCAGCCAAGTGGATGGGCGCTCTTTGAAGCTGGACGGACGAGCGCTTGAGTCCAGATTTGGACGAACACTCTTTGAATCCGGGCGGACGAGCGCTTAGGTCCGGATTGGACGAACGCTTCAGTCCGGCTTGGTTGGTCACCTGCAGTATAAGGGAAACATGATCGTATTTCTAGCTTAAAGGGTGTGTTCGTACCTTGTAAGGTCGAAAATATGTGTCCGAATGGCCGAGAATAGGTTGAGGCCGAACGTCCGAGATTATGCTGAGGTCGAACGGTCGAGACAATGCTGAGACCGAGCGTCCTTAAATATGAGGAGGTCCAACGGCCGAGACTATGCTGAGGCCGAACGTTCTTAAATATGTGGAGGTCGAACGGCCGAGACTATGCTGAGGCCGAACGTTCTTAAATATGTGGAGGCCGAATGGCCGAGGACATATGTCGTGCGGCTATGAAGTACTGGTGATGGGGTGGTCCGTGCTCATTTCTCGTGGTCACCTTTGGGTAACCGAAGTTACACGGCCCCACGGTGGGCGCCAAATGTTTCGGCTGGATCCGGGCGGACCATGCTAAAACACACGAACTTACTGTTGATGGCGGACGAGCGGACGTCGAAGATGAACGAACGGGCGACCGATCCGGACGCTGGAGCCGGGCGGATGATGGCAAATGCAGGAGCCGGGCGGATGAGCGATCACGAACGTCGGAAACGGGCGGACACTTTCAACTGGATCCCACGAACCGAAGCAAGCTTCACTGGCGGGCGATACCAAGATGGACGATCGCTCTGTGCTCCAAACCGGGCGGACGTCCTCCAATCCGGACGCTCGCTCTCTGCACCAAGCTGGACGGGCGTCCTCCCCTCCAGGCGGATGATCCTTTGCTTTCAACTCCAAGCTGGGCGGGCGTCCTCCCTTTCCTTAGCGCTGCTCCACCCTCCTAGTGGGGAGGGGCCGGGTACCTGCTAAAGGCACTCCGACGCTCAAGTCAGTAATATGACAGGGCGTTGAATAATGCATGCATGTGTTGCGTTGTAAGCAATCTGTCCAGAAATCATACCTGAGACCTTTATTTATACTGATCGTAATGGGCTTTTACCTTTTGGGGGCCTGGAAACGGCCCAATAATACCTTAATCTTCATTAAGGACTTAATGTGCCATTAGCATTTAACCGTGTAATCAGCGAAGTGCGTCGGTTGGGAATGATGGTCGGTCAGGGATGTTACCCTAGGTGGGCGTCCAGCTCTTGGCCGGACGATCCTTTGCTTGGGCGGACGTCCAATCCTTGGGCGGACGTCCAGCTCTTGGGCGGACGTCCAGTCCTTGGGCGAACGTCCTACTTCTTGGGCGAACGTCCAGCTCTTGGGCGGACGTTCCACATTGGGCGGACGCTCCACATTGGGCGGACGCTCCACATTGGCGGACGCTCCACTTTGGGCGGTCGTTCCACTTTGGGCGGACGTTCCACATTGGCGGACGCTCCACTTTGGGCGGACGTTCCACTTTGGGCGGACGTTCCACATTGGGCGGACGCTCCACTTTGGGCGGACGTTCCACTTTGGGCGGACGTTCCACTTTGGGCGGACATGCCAACCTTGGGCGGACGTCCACCTCTCAGATGGTTTGGCCGCTCGTTCGGTCCTGATTCCTGGGCGGACGTCCTTGGACGGTCGTCCGGTTTCTAAGGACGGACGGTCCAGACTATTTGGCGGACGTCCGGCTTACTGGGCGGGCGTGTCTTATGCCGGGAGGACCTATCAGTACAAAAATTATTTTTTTCATAAAATGATACTCGATAAATAAAATTTTTATTTATAGTCTAACTGTTAAATAATAAAATAATAGTATCACTTTTTAAAATCACTTTTATTCTTAAACTATTTTCTAGTTCTTTATAATATTTTTCTTTCTAAATTAATTAAAAAAATAATTATTTTATAGACTAAAATTTAACTTCAAGTAAAAAGAGTTTTAAATCTTTATATTTGACTATTATTATTATAAGTAATTAAATTGTATTAAAATAGTATATAAAATAAATTTTTGTTTCACTTTGTATCTCTTTTCCATTATATTTTATTTAATTCGAATAATAATTTCTCTTTACGCTAAAATGTTCATCTCAGTTTTCATCATCTATTCTAAATAAGCATTGAAAATAGATAAAAATTACTTTTTCATCCTTAGTTATAACTATCTACTCAGATTTTGTTCATTATTGACGGTTGATTGTGCAGCGGCTCTTCTCTTATTTGGAACAATTTATCTTACCGTCCTTTTATTAGTTAACATGTCATTCGTGACACCTTTACACATAAAGTATTTCGTACTATATTGTACTATTTTCTTTTTACCACCAAATGCTACTATTTATAAACCTCAATAATGATATAAAATTGTTATTATAGTCAATATTAATTTAAAATGTTTAATCACTCATATTGTCTTTATTTTATCGAAAGTATGTCTAGTTGCTTTTCGTTTTCTTAAAGAAATTTCAATTGTTATAATTTTTGTAAAAGTATTTTGTAATATCCCAAAAATACAGTATAAAACTATAGAAACAAGTATTATTAACAATCACATGTTAATAATACTACATATCAGTCTTACAAAAGATAGGACGTACGCTTATGGCCGAACGACCTTATAGAGTAACGATAAAGTTAAAACTGTACAAATAAGCAATCTAGACCGAATGGTTTACAAAAGGCCTATACCGAACGGTCTTACAAAAGAAAAAGGTAAAAGATGATCGAACAGTCATCGTACAAATAAACTAACTACTGACCGAACGGTTCTACTATTCGGTCTTAACTTCTACCTCGACCAAACTTTCTTCTTCCAGCGCTTCTTCTAGCATCTCTTTTCCTTCTGCTCACATCCACACGGATGATCATTGCAACAGGACAAACGACCGAACGTACAAAACGGACAAGACAGGAAAATAGGGTAAGGTTATGTAATTTAATTCATGTATCAACAAATATTTCACACAATCAACTAAACAAGATAAATCATTAACTCCTTCATGCAAAGCCTAATACTAGACTCTGACTATCCGGACTGTATGAATTCTGTGTAGCTACGACGTTCGTGCACCCGAGTGATGTAGTAACTGGGATACCCTCAACAGCTGCCACCCGAGATTAGTCCTATTTGTCCAAATTAACTATAAGGACTAGGACCTCCTGCCATTCCCACACATGACTTACCCATCTCTACGTGAGAACGAGTAATCACGGAATATCAGGATGATCCGCCAGCTTAGCGTGCCCACATTCATACTTTACCAATTCCAATATTCATTCATGAGATATTCCTCCCCGGAATACTCTTTCATAATCAAAGTCATTTCATCCATATCATATTCCATCATCTTTCATCATTAAAACTTCAACTTAACCAATTTGAATAAAGACCCCGTAGGATGCCAAATACCGAACGTTAGTTTTTAATCTAGAACAAGACCGAACACTTGGAGTGAGACCGAGATGTCTCCAACTCAAACATAATCAAATTGAGAGAGTTACTCACTAGTTGTGAAAAGGATCGAATATAATAATACTTCTCAGAGAGTAATATAATCGAATGTTGTTTACCAAGTGAGCCAATTTAATGAACTGACTCTTGAGAGTTCAAACCGAACACCGTAAAGCCTAGGCCGAGTACTAAGACTCTAGGCCGAAACCAATTAAGACATATATTGTAGGACATCAAATAATAGCACTTGACGGAATCATATGAAGAAACCGAACACCAATAAATACTTAGCTTCTTAATGAGTTAAACATCAAGGAAACCGAATGCTAGTCGAAGACCGGACACTGTAAAGAGCGAACACTATTGAGTTTGGACGAACGCTCTTATTATAAAGATAGATTACGGAAATGAGAACTAGCACTAGGTGTAAGACCCAGCACTTACTTAGTACGAGCGCTTGGTGTAAGACCGAGCACTACTTAGTACGAGCGCTTGGTGTAAGACCGAGCACTACTAAACTTATAGAAGAAAGGCTTGATAAATATAATAAGATACCATTTAAATATTGATTACGAACGAATGAAATATACAAATACATATAGATATACTTAAGTTTATCATCAAACACCAAGGAACGAATATCCTTGGTTGAACGCTTATATACAGATATTACTGAAAGAAGACGTTCGGTCCTCAACTAGAATTCTTTCCAAATGAAAGAATCCAGTTCCAACCGAGTCCCCAGGAAAACCCAACGGTCAAAGATCTTCAGTGACGAACATCAATTTTCACATAAAACTCTAGACTTAGAATTCATAATCTTATCAATACATTTCTCAACATCTATCTTCATACATTCATACATCCATATCATAGTAAATATTCACACTTCATACAGTCAAAACATATCAACACTCATACTTCATATTCATTCAGAAATCAACGAACGTACATTCATTCAAAATAAGAATCTTAATCAAATTATATAAGCTTCCTTTACCTCTAAGCGTGACCGAACGTTCACAGAGGCAGAATACGGGTTCACCACTATGGTTTCTTCTACCCTTAAAGCTCACCAATTTCAAAACTATACCAGAGTAAAGGACCAACACACTATCAGAATTAAATATGGAAAGGTGATCAATTCAAGCAGCCAAAATTAGGCTTGCATGCGCAGAAAAATCACTCGGCTGAGAGAGATGAACTTACCAGTCCAGAATCCGAAACTGATCGGTTCAAACGGACGCCCTCGATGCTGGGAAAGAAGAAATGGTGCCTGAGTGGTGATCGGAGGAAGGAAAAATGAGGATTTCTTAGAGAGAACAAAGAGCTTTTTAGAGAGAAGGAGGAGAAAATGGTTTCAGAGATTTGGAGAAGAAGGTAAGCATGAAGAAGTGGCGTGAACTTTTGAAAACCCAAAATTTTACTCATACCGTCATTAGCGAACGTCCACTCCACTACTCACACCTGTCTTCCACTTTCTGTTTTCCAGTTCTCCTTCCTCGACACTTGTCTTCCACTCAACTGGGTTTTGGGTGGATTTTTAGTGGGTCTGACATATTTCAATTAAGTTATTTAAAAAAAAGTAACACACTTAAGAACTTGTGTCAATATGTAATTTCTTTTAATTTTTCTAATTCTTTTTTTAATTTTTTAACTGTTTTTTTTAAATTATTGTCTGTGTCATATTCTTTGTATGACACATATTATTGTAAGTGTTACGTGTGAGTGTTTAGTTTTAATTTAATTTTTTTATTTAATTTTTTTAATTTTTTTAAAAATAAATCATATTATCTTTCTAAATTAAGATAAAATTTATTATTTGTATAAATATCATATTGATATTGTTTTATTAAAAATGACATTTTAACCTATTATATTATTGTATATTATTAAGCCATGATTTGTTAATCATGATTTTAATCATTAAATTTTAATATAAACATTAATATTTATGCAAATAAGAAATTTGGTCCTAGTTAAAAGAAGACCAAATTTATTATTTATATAAATGATATTAATTAATTTATTTTTATTAAAACACATGAATTAATAGTATATGTTTTAATCCTTTTTTTTTTAATATTAGTTTTAATTTTATAAAAATTAATAATATATAATAATGTAATATGTTAAAAAATCATTTTTAATAAAAATATCAATATAATATTTATACATATAATAAATTTTGCCATAATTTGTAGAGGGACCATATTGCTCCATTTTGAAAAAAAAAAGACTAAATTGAATCAATAAGAAAAATATGAGGATTAAATTGAAATCAAGACATCTGTCATGTGGCATTGACACAAGATACTTGATACGTGACAACAAAATATTTAGAAGAAAAAATAATTAAAAAATTAAAAAAATTTATAAAAATTAAAAAAAATCACATTGACACGTGACATATTGTTAATGTTGTTATTATTTTTTTTTTCAAAAAAACCTAATTGAGACACTTTTTAAAAAAATTAGGACACAATTGAAGCTTTTTAAAAATTGGGATGACATACAACCCACAAAATAAAAATTGATTCCTGTTTCGGGTATAGGATTGAAGTCCCTTACTCAAAGCACTTCAGGTTGACTTGAAGATCGGGCAGACCCTGCTCAAAGCACTCCCAGTTGTGTTGAAGACCGGACGTTCGCTGTTAGACTCCAGGTTGTCTTGAAGATCGGACGTCCGCTGCTACCACTCCTAGTTGTCTTCCGTCTTTCAAGTTACGTTGTCTGTTCTCCCTCTTCCTTGTCCAAGCCGGGTGGATGGGTACCTATCAAAGGCACTCTAACGCTCAAGTTAGTAATGTAACCAAGTAGTTGTCACAACAAGTAATGCATATATTGTGTATCATGATCGTAAAGTCATACTTGAGACCTTTATTTATACTAGTTGTGATGGGCCTTTACCTTTCACTGGCCTAATGACGACCCAATCACACCTTAATCTGCACTAAGGTTTTAGTGAGTTATTATCATTTATAATCTAACCATGTGGTCGGCCTGGGTGGTCGACCTGGTGGTTGATCATCCTGGATGGTTGGCCAGCCGGCCTGGTGGTTGATCGTCCTGGATGGTCGGCATAGATGGTTGGTCTGGTGGTTGATCATCCTGGATGGTCGGTCTGGTCTGAGGACGACCTAGTTTGGTGGTGCCGGGAGACCGTATAGTACAGTCGGAGATCATGTCTTTTTGCGGGTGACTTCAACTACAAGAGTAGGAAGGGCTCTTCGTTCGAAGAAACTATCTCCTAAGTTCATTGGTCCATATCAAATTTTGAGAAGAATTGGACCAGTCGCTTACGAGATGGCGTTACCTCCTCAGTTAGCCAAACTCCATCCAGTTTTTCACGTTTCTCAACTAAGAAAATATGTTCATGATCCTTCTCACATCTTAGAAGTAGAAGATATTCAAATCAGAGATGATCTATCCGTAGAAGTGCAACCTGTTAGTATAGAAGACACTAAAACAAAGGAGCTTAGAGGGAAAACTATCAACTTAGTCAGGGTAGTTTGGGATAGGAAAACAAGTGACTCTACATGGGAATTAGAAGATGATGTAAAACATTCTTATCCCCATCTTTTTTTATGAAGTGTTGAATTTTCGAGGTCGAAAATTTTTGTTGTTGGAGAGAATGTAAAGTCCAATAAAAAAAATGTTATCTATTGTAATAAATAATATCAATTATTTTTTTTGTAGTAATAATTTTAAAGGTAGAAAATATAATTAATAATAAAATTTATGATAAGAAAAATTAACAATTTAAGATAAAGGATTGGAGTAATTTTAGAGGTTTTAAGAAAAAAGTGAATAGTAAAAAAAAATGAATAGTAAAAAAAAAATGAATAGTAAAAAAAAAAATTAAATTGTGGAGATAAACACTCCACGTAGAATTGAAACATCAAAGATAAGAATTTAGCAAATGGTGATTAAAATAAGATTTTTATAATAGTAAATGAATAGTAAAAATAAATAGTAAAAAAATGAATAGTAAAAATGAATAGTAAAATTTTTTGGCTATAAATAGCAAGGGAGGGAAGGCTGAAACTTACACCAAATTTATAGAAAAATTTGTGAGAGAAGAGAGTTGGAGAAATTTTTAGTTGCAAAGGGGGAATTCTGGAAGTTTTCGGAGAACTGTTTCAGAGGAGGAAATTAAGTCTAGAATAGAGGTAAGGGGAGTTACATTTTTGTTTGGTATTATCTTGAGTCTTGCATATGTTGCTTTTGTTTGATCTTAAATCTTGAATGTGAAGTATTTTGTTTCTGTATGATTTTGAATTTTGGATGAGAACATGCTTCCGTGTTTAGATCCAAGTGTAATAATTGTAAAATGTGATGTTGATTATGTTATGCCATTTGTATGTTATTAGTTGTTTATTTTTGTATTTTTGGATGGATTAGAAGTTGTCTAACCGGCTATGCCAGATTCAACTTCTTGTTTCCCCATACTTTATATTGTTTTCCTTATTCGTTTTTATTTTTGGAAGGATTAGAAGTTGTCTAACCGGCTCTGCCAGATTCAACTTCTTATTTCCCCAGACCTGTTATTATTCTTATTATTTAATTACATTGTATTCTTGGAAGGATAAGAAGTTGTCTAACCGGCTCTGCTAGATTCAACTTCTTGTTTCCCCAAAACTTTTATTGTTCTATTTAATTTTTATTGCATCTTCCTGAAAGGATGAGAAGTTGTCTAACCGGCTCTGCCAGATTCAACTTCTTGTTTCCCCAAAATTTTTTATTAAGTTTATTTTAATGATTGTCAAACATTTGATTCTTCTCCGGTGACCATTTATAATAACATTTTATTATTGTTAATTTGTTTGTAATATATTTATCTTCTATGATTTCTGTGTTGAATGTATTTTATGATGTTGATATGAAATTATGCATCTAACATGATATGAGTATTGTGGGGAGATTTTGTAATGGTATGATATGAGTTGAGGAATATGAGCATGATATGAGTCTCATGGAGAGATTCTATATTGGTATGGTATTAGTGTATATGTTGATGTTGAGGGTCCTGTTGTTGGTGGTTATCCTAAAACTCTAATAATTGTTCAGTCTCAATTAGAGAAGAATGTGTTATATGGTGAGAGTAGTAGGAGGTCCTAGTATATGTTCATAGACGTTAATGGACTAACCTTGTGGGTGATGTGATATATTATTTTTGGCCATAACTGTGTTGTAGATGTCACCACAAGTGCATGACCACCCGAGACTTCCATCAACATTATATCCGGATAATAGAGTCTAGTATGATAATTGCATCTTACATGAATTTATGGTGAATGTATTGCATATAATAATAGTGTAATGCTTTTCTTTGAATTTTGCATGGTAGCTCACTCTTACTTGTTTTGTTTGTGCCGGAAAATCTTATTTTTGCGATGATCGTATAACGTTTATGTTATACGGGAGCAGATGCCGGAACGACATCCGAACCAATACAAGTGAAGGAAGAAGCAGAAGAAAAATGAAGAGTAGTTTAAAGAATTAAATAAATAATTTTAGGAGTGTTGTAATGATGTTAAAAAAAAATATGTATTTCGAGTGTGATGTTTAGAAGTGGATGATTGTAATACTGTACGATATTTTTATTATTAAGGAAATAATTTGTGTGTGAGATCCTTCGATGGGGTCGGCCGGGGTTCCTTCGATGCAAATCCACGGTCACCGACCTTCGGTGAGGCCGACCGAGATTCCTTTGGGGTATGGCCAAACAGTTGAACACTTGTAGTACTTGTGAAGATCCACGGTCGCCGACCTTTGGTGAGGCTGGCCGAGATTTCTTTCGTGAAGATCCACAGTCGCCGACCTTCGGTGAGGTTGGCTAGGATTCGTTTGTGGTATGGTCGAATGGTTTTCGATGAATGTGAGGCCACGGGAGGCCGAGTTGAGTCGGACGGTTGAGGCTCAACACTTGAAGCTAAATGGTTGGCCGAATACCTATGAGGACATGTTTAAGAAAGTATCTGAGAAGTCAAGGTATGACCGGACGAATGAGGCCACGGGAGGCCGAGAAGTTGAGGCCAATGTAAGGCCGAATGGTTAAATGCTTGAAGCTAAATTTGGCTAAATACTTGTGAGGCCATGGGAGGCCAAGCAGTCAGGTCATGGACGGCCGAGCAATTGAGGCCGGATGGCCGAATGCTTGAATGTTGATGCCAAATTTGGCTAAGTACTTGCAAGGCCATGGATGGCCAAGTAGGCCATGGAATGGTTGAGGATGGACATCCGAATAGTTGAACATTTGATGCCAAATTTGGCTAAGTATTTGTGAGGCCATGGAAGGCCGGGTAGGCCATGTAAGGCCGGATAGTTGAGGACGGACATCCAAATATTTCAACGTTTGTTGCCAAATTTGCCGAAGAATTTGTGAGGCCATGGAAGGTCGGGTAGGCAATGGAAGGCCGGGTAGGCCATGGAAGGCCGGATAGTTGAGGACGGACGTCCGAATAGTTGAACGTTTGCTACCAAATTTGACGAAGCATTTGTGAGGCCATGGAAGGCCGGATAGTTGAGGACGGACGTCCGAATAGTTGGACGTTTGTTGACAAATTTGGCGAAGCATTATTGAGGCCATGGAAGGCCGAGTAGGCCATGGGAGGGCGGATAGTTGAGGATGGACATCTGAATAGTTGAACATTTGATGTCCACGGTGTGCGCCAAAATGTTTCGGGTATAGGGTTGAAGTCCCTTACTCAAAGCACTCCAGGTTGACTTCAAGATCGGACGGACCCTGCTCAAAGCACTCCCGGTTGTGTTGAAGATCGGACGTTCGCTGCTTAGCACTCCAGGTTGTCTTGAAGACCGAACGTTCGCTACTTAACACTCCAGGTTGTCTTGAAGATCGGACGTTTGCTGCTCAGCACTCCTGGTTGTCTTCCGTCCTTCAAGTTACGTTGTCCGTTCTCCCTTCTCCTTGTCCAAGTTTCGCTAGCCTAATGACGGTCCAATCACACCTTAATATGCATTAGGGTTTTAATGAGTTATTATCGTTTATAATCTAACCATGTGGTCGGCTTGGGTGGTCGACCAGCCTGATGGTCGGTCTGGTGGTTGATTGTCCTAGATGGTCGGTAGGCCTGGATGGTCGGTCAGCCTGATGGTCAGCCTGGTCGTTGATCGTCCTGGATGGTCGACCTGGTCTGAGGACGACCTAGTCTGGTGGTGCCGGGAGACCGTACGGTACAGTTCCAGTGTGGGGTCTGGGATCATAATTGAAACACTCATTCACACTTTTCTGCAAGCATCCTAACGTGGTTTGCATAGCATCCTTAATACTCCTTCTCCAAGTCGTGCATGGGTGTACCTGCTAAATGAATTCTGACACTCAAGTCGGTACTAGTTAGCACAGTAAAATCTTAAATTCGCAATAAATACAAGTAACGTTTTACCTTATACCCGTATTTATATGTTTTAAAATGAGGTTTTAATTAAGGTTAACTTAATCACAATCCAAAAGCTTATAAGTATATTTTACCTATAAACGTATCCAATTGTAACATGATCAATTAACAGGTGTTTGACCGATGGGTTACTCACTCTTTTATACAAAATAGTCCGATCTACGAAGGTAAACAAAAGTGAAATAGTTGGCTAACTGATTAATCAAGAGTCGATCGATCATATGATACAAAAATCATCCAAATAATTAAGTCGAACTAAAACCACTTTAACCATTAGATATTTCAATAATTCATAATAGAATTAATTATATATAAAATTAACTATAGTCGATAGTAAATTTTCTAGTTGGTTTCTTTTGTGATCTTTCACTATACTTTCAAAATATACTTATTTTGAAGGATTACAATTTTTGTTTTAAAGAATCTAAATTTTTATATGATTAATCACATCAATAATGATATAAAATTATAATTATAATACAATTTTTGTTTTAGAGAATCTAAATTTTTATATGATTAATTACATCAATAATGATATAAAATTATAATTATAATTAAATACTAATAATCACTCATGTATTAATGATAAGTTAATCATATTTATTCATGATAACTTATTTCATGATAAGTGACTATTTTATAATTAGGTAATAATCATCATTCATATATTAATGAAAAGTTAATTAAATTTATTAACGGTCACTTTGTTCCGTGATAAGTTACTATCATAATATACCACAAATTAGTTATAAGAATATTAACTTTATATATGTAGTTTAATAAAATAAGTAAAACATTTATTGTATTCTAAATTTTCACTATAAAATTTCAAAATGCAATAATTATTGAAATAAGAGTATGAAGCATTTAAAAATAGGTTTAATTATAGTTTGGTCTTAATATTTTTCATTTATCTTTTAATTAAATAATTCAATTTAAAATCAACGTGACTTTTCAAAGTTGAATAATTTTTTTAATTTTTAAAAATATAAATAAAAATTGACGATTCTTCTATACATTGAAATTGACCTAATTAATTTTATATGAAAAAATATAAAATATCACTATAACTAAACTAGAATCATCACATCAACGTACTTTTAACCATTTGACGATTATGGTTAGTGATAGAAATAATATATCTTATAAGGTTTTATAAATATTAAAAAAATTATTAAAAAATGAAAAAAATTCAATATAATAAATAAATAAATAATAGGATAAAAAGGTTAAAAAAAATATTGTAATAGCATTATATATTATACCATTAATCATACATCACTAATATATATATATATATTGACATCCATGATTAAATGGTATAACTGTGCACCTTTTTGAGCTCATGATTGAGAAGATATAATGGAAACTTGGAAAAGAAACGAAGATTGTACTAATTAGTGATGAGTGATGAAGAAGGTAAACCAAAATCTGCTTAAATCTGCCTGAATAGACGATTACATCCTTGAACAATGAACCAGGGTTTCCATCATCTATGACAAACACATCTATAATGATAGGGGCTATTGATCGGATCATTCCCCTCCACAGGAACCTGTTCAGCTCTGCATTTGTACTTGCATCCTTTACATTCATTGTAAGTGCAAGTTGGTGCTGTTGATCCAATCATGGCTCTCCATGATTTCCTCATTCTCCATGCCTCATTGCCACCCTATATATCATTCCACATTTTTCAAACCACAAACACTTTGGAAAAAAAAACAAAGCTTTCCAAGGAATTATTCAGTTTGATCATAATTAACCTTTATTCTTTGATCTCTTTGAGGTTGCGAGTACTTCAACACCCATGCTTCTGTTTCATTGACTGAAGCAACAATGGCGAGAAATTTGATGACAATGACACCCTTTTGATTAGAGATAACTAAACAAAAATGCTTGACAATAACATGCAACAGAAAGCGTGTTTCAGCATATCAAGAGGAAAAATCATTACAACAAACAGATAACAGACATAAACATAGGAAGAGATCGAAGCACAGAGAGTATAATTGAGTATATATAAGCAAGTGGAGGCATTAAGAGAAGAAGAAATGAAGTTGTGGAACAAGATAAGCGGAAGAAGAACATTGCATTTGGATGAGTATGACCTTGTATTTGTTGAGCAGCAAATGTGAAGGCCAAGAGTATGAAGAACAATTTAGCTAGTTTGGTGAAGTCTTCCATTTTGTGCTTGTGTTGTGCAAGAGGGTGCAAGCATATATGGAGAAGATGTTAGAGAGAGAATGAGGAGAGAGAAATGTGGGGTTAATGGCAATAAATAAAGAAATAGGGTAAAACCTGCAACTTGACAGAGGAAAATATGGAGAGAAAGCATAGCCGACAGATAGACCATTATCACCAACTCCTGGGGAATTCTAGAGTCAACTACAATTACTAGATTGCCCATCTCATAACTTACTGAATAATTACATTTGACTTTTTCAAGTGAAAAAAAAAATATGCTTTATTATTTTACTGATATAAATATTTTTTGTACTGTGGATAAGATATGTGGTTAATTTGTAATATTCAAGTAAGAGCACACTTTATTTCATATTGTAGAGTTTTAAATTATATCTTAAATATTCTTAATAAAGTTTATCCTATTGTAACACCTTTATTGAATTGTTGTTAAATTATTTGTAAATATTTAATTCACATAAATAAAATTAATTTATAATAAATGTAAAGATTTTTTTTTTTAATTTTAGGTGTAAATTTAATTATATATGTTTAATAAAAAAGAATACAATAATAAAGAGAAATATGAATTCTGTATTTAAAAATTCCTTCTACCATAGTTTTCTTTGAAGACAATTCCATCATAGTATAAGTTTACTCTCTCTTTTTTATGTAAAATCAAATTAACTTCTGAAGGGTAAATTTTATAAAATCCATGCACAGAAGCATTTGCAAAGAATCAATTTGGGATGCAGTCACATTAATATTCACAAATCATATGGCTTTCACTGTTATACTTGAATTTTGGTCAACTTGATGTTGTCATCTAAAACATTAAATTATGAATGTTCCATTTTCCATAAACCGACACACAATAAGTAACTGCACAAAATACGAGCTTCGGAAGATGCTGTTTCTGAATTTTGTTTCTTCCACTTCACTTACCACTTCAGTAAACTCAATTCTTTAAGTATGTCCTCCATTTTTTTAAATCTCAGCCAAAATTTTGTAAGACTTTTGTTTTAGTAATATTTTTTAAAATTTATTGTAAGAACATTTAATTTCAAGATAATTCTTTTTTCTATAATTCATTTTAATTTTGTCATACCAGCACATAAATGGCAATGTTTTATTAAATTCTATGTTTTAAACTTATAATACTGTTATGACCTATGGAAGACATTTTTATCACATATATCTTATTTTGTAGTCATAAATTTAAAACTTTGCTCATATAAGATTCTCTCATTATATGGTGTTAACCAGTAGGGATAATAACTTCGACTTATTTTAGTTTGTCCTAGTTTGTTTTCATTTTAACCATAAAAAAATTGGCTAGACCCAAGTCAAAATTGCAGTTTAATAAGTCTACTCTACTTTTCATAGTTTTGTATAAATTAAAAAAATTCAAAAATTTCTTTATGATTTTTCAAGGTTTAATTAATAACTTGTTTTTTTATTTGATTTATTAGTTATTTATGTAATTTATTTTTTTTCACTCAAATGAGTTCTTATTTTTTTTGAAAATAGTCGTTTGTTTTTTTTATATTCGTGTTAAGTGTCAAAATATAAATTATCTTCTAGATTTGTAATTTTTTTTATTTTTGTTGTTGTTTATTTTGTGTCTTTTTCCCACCTTCAATTTCAGCTTTTTTTTCTCCAACATTCACCTTCCACCATCCTTTTTTCTTTTCCTCCTCTCTTCTCTCACTTTTTTTCTTTCCTTTTCCCTTCCTCTCTCCCTTAGGATTTTTATGATTTATGGATTGTTGTTTGAACTTAGGATGGAGTTGATGTATTTGTTGACAATGAATTTGTTATTACTTATTAAAATTTGGGTTTGTGGAAGATGCACACGACGTGTTTAAAGAGGTTTTTGGTGATATTTAGGAAGATGAAATGAGATGAGATGATTCCTTGTAAATGATGAAGAAAGGTGGTACGAGGTGGTTAGAGGTGAGGATGACAGATGAAAGTTGAGGATAAAAACAAAAAACAAAAAACCAAAAAACTAAAAATAAATTAGAGAGAGTTAAGTAAAAGATAACTTAAACTCTCACACATGTCACTTTGCAATCAATGTTAAGTTGATTTAAAGAAAGAGATAACATTGAGTCTATCTAAAAATCTAAGGATGCAATTAATTAAAGAAATATAAGACCAACCTACTTAAAGCAAAGTCTAAAAAGATCGTACAACCTGCTTTAAGATAAGATCTGAAATAAAAAATGTTTGCTCTAACAAAGTTGACTTACACAACGACTTCTGTGAAAAGAAGAAAGAGAAAACACAAGCATCAAGACTACGAACTGCAAACGTGGTCCAAAGGATAAATTTTCATAAAGCCTATATATAGAAGATCTCTCAAGAAGAAAATCAAGAGATAAAATAGAGAATAGCTAAAGAGCACAAAGCTTACAGCGACATATCCATCCTAAAGAGAAAAAGAGACAAAAGAGCTCAAAGAAAAGAATACATCTGAACTGAAGAAAAGAAGAGAAAAGGAGAAAGAGATACTCTCGAGTTTAAGCGTCAAATTTCTTACTATTGTAAGAGAGTATAGAGAAACACTTGCGAGTGTTTGAACTGCATTGTATTGTAATCAAATCCTCTCGTAGAGAGATTTAGTCCGAACTACTTGTAAGCAATCTTTGATTGCAATTCTACAAAGAATTAAAATACTTACAACTAAACTCTTTTGAGTTGAGGAATTTAGGCGCAGTAGTCTAGTACTAGGAGTGGTTCGAATACTCAAGAAAATTTCGACAAGGAGTTGAGTACCAAGAATGATGCGAATACTCAAGGAAATCTCGGCAAGGTGCTGAGTACCAGGAGTGGTGTTAATACTCAGAGGAAATCTCGGCGAGGTAGCTGAATACCAAGAGTGGTGCTAATACTCATTTGTAATCGTGTGAAGATTATAGTAGAACCCTTTGCAGAGGAGACTGGACGTAACTCAGTTGGAGCGAACCCATATAAAATCTCGTGTGTTATTTTCTCTTCTCTTTACTAAACAATCCTCTTAGAAAACTTACAATTGAGTTTTATATTTCAAAATATAAGAACTTCCAAGCTACACGGTCCTTTATTTTTAAAGGAAGTTCTTACAAACACTATAGTAGAAAAATTCTTAATAGTGCGACGATGTTATCCAAGCATATATATTTCAAGTCGAGCGTCTAAGCCTTCAAAAAAATATTTCATACACTCGACAAAGTACTATATCAAAAGGATTGCGAAAAATGTTTTCCATAAACACTATTCAACCCCCCTCCACCTTTAGTATTTTTTAGGTACTTCATTTATTCCTTATCTTTTTCCTTTCTAAACGTAGTTTGTAGTTTTAATCCCTATTAGGGTGTTGTCTAGGTGATCTAAGCTTCCTTGGTTCTTATTAATTAAATGGTCCAAAACTTGCTGGGTTCCAATGTCAGTCTTAGCATTTGTAATATGTTAATAATGTAAAATGATGTGACCAAGGGTTTAAGTTAGTTAGGTGCGTGCAGTTGCCATGGATTTTCTACCAATTGTTTAGTGGGCATATAATCTATATTCTCTTTGTTTAAATGTTATGTGGTGTTTTCCAGAGGTTTAGTTGCTATCATAGTATTATGTAGTATTTATAATTGATGTAGAGTGTACTTTTTATTGAGATAGTTGTTATAGGATGTGGTTCCATTTGGTATGGAGTTTTTTTCCCTATAATATCACCATACCATAACATCATAGTGGAAAGAGTCTATCTCATTCATGTACCCTACCTCACTGACTGTAGCCGCTCCTACAGCCCACCTGTAGCCTCCCCTATAGGACATATGTAGCCTCCCCTATAGATATGCTCGAGTAGTTCCACAATCCAGCTCAGGAACATGTAGTCTTGTCACACAAGGACAAGGAACACACCTTTACCCCACACAAGGAAAGTTCAATATTTGAACAACACTTCTACTGCACATAAGGCAAAAGGAAGCACTTATCTGCAGATAGAATCAGGATTTACGAGGTACAACAAGTAGACTTATCCTTCACTCTCATGCTCATCAATCACATACTCAAATACATCTCAAAACTCACTCATGCTCCATTCTCAATCACTAGTCAAACTAATTGTAAACATAACCACTAACCTTAATCTCTAATTATCATCATGTTCCACAACTCATCAGGCTTAGTCCACGTTCATTCTTCATTAATTTCACCATTTTTCACCAAAATGCACTTTGATAATCGATTATCACTTAAGATAATCGATTATCTTAGTAAAATTTATCAAAAACGTCATGTAGGAAAGGATAATCGATTATTCCCGAAACCACACTCAAAATCAAAACGCAGATAATCGACTATAACTAATGCTAATCGATTATTGTTGAATTGAAACACATCCTGAACATTATTCAAGCATTCAAACGTACATAATCCTAGATCACGTGAAAACATACTTAACACATCGTACATGCATTCAAGCATTACATACACATGTCCACATACTCAAACGCATATAATAAATCACTTGAATCCTCCAAATCCAATCATTGACATGTTATACCCCCAATAAACTCAATTATATTGCATATGATTATTACCACACCCTTACTGATGGGAAAAAAGGCCAAAAAACAATAGCAATTTAACAAAGAGCAATAACATAGCGAGAATTCAATCCCCCTTCTTGTGAAAATCTGCTAGGAGCACCAAACAAATAGAGAAAAAATAGAATCCAAAGCACAAAGGGACATCAACAATTTTTAATGTTCAAAACCCTTCAATGGAAGGGTAAAAATCATGAGTCGTTCAGACCAAAGAAAAATTTCCTATGATCAATAATAAGATGCAAAAGAGTCTCCGATAAAAACATCAAATGGGTTTCAATAAGCTAAGGTAACTAAGCATAATGCTTACAAATGAGAACCAAGAAGATGAAAATTCTCCAAAACAAAGTTGTTGATGCGAGGTTGTTTTCTCCCAAACTAGACATCTGATTGACGATCCGAATGGTAAGAATGAAGAATCATACATTTGGAACCCAATGTCCAAAAATCAGTCTGATCCAACGGTGAACAACTTCACAACGAAAAAAAAAACATCGGTGCAGGTTTTATGTTATGCGAGAATGACTTATTCTCTTCCTTTCTCTCTCATTTGACTTTTCCCTCTCTTCAAATGACTCTAATGTGCCCTACTAATCTGACCCATCTCCACTAAAACAAAGTGAAACATAATAGTCCACATTATTTGACCTATTCTCCACATAGGAAGGGAGTCCAATAACCGAACACTTACAACATATATTTGCATGAAAACTCTGAAACATTATAACTTTGTTCTCTCTTAACATCAAACTATCTGTTGGGATAACCCAACAAAACATACATAATACATTCATAGGAAAAACACATCACAAATATTACCAAAACATATTCTCATGCACACACAAACTCTTGCCCAACAATAACAACAAATAATCATAATCATACAACACATATCAAACAAGTATTTTCATGCAAGTAAATCAAGAATGCATAGCATACAACAAACAATGGTAAGCTTCGCCATACCTTGGCCAATACTAGGGTTTTATCTTACTTCAAAAACACCATAAATCCTCCCTTGAACTAAGGTTTTCTATAATTCTTCCTCATTTCTCCTAGAAAACGTCTTTTCTCTCCTTTATCTTTCTAATTTTCGTTTTTTGATTTAAGGGTAACAAAATCCAAATCTCTTTTTACTCTTCTATTTTTTATCTTCTTTTATTTTATCTCTATTTTTTTAATGTTAATAAAATCTCTCAGTTTATCTCTAAAATCACTAAGATTTTCTCTCTTATTCTCTCTCAACTACTTTTTAAAATATCATCAACCACCAAATCTTTTTAAAATCCACATAATCTTTAAAATATCTAACAATATCTAATAATGATTTTTTCTAAAAAAATTATTAAAATTATCGAGAGTCTTTTATCGACGAAAATAAATATGTTGGTAAATTTGAATTATCGATAAATTTAATAATGGATTTTTAGAATTTGAATTACCGACAAATTTTTCTGTCGGTAATACATATTTCATTTATCGACGAATTTTTTCATCAATAAATATGTCGGTAATACATATTTTATTTACTGTAGAAAAATTCGTCAGTAATATATATTTAATTTACTAATCTGTCGGTAATGTATATTCCATTTATCAACGGAGAAATCTATCGGTAAGTTAGTCGATAAAAAGAGAGATAAATTTCCCGCTCACTCTTTCTCTCTCACTACAAACCACACATTATTATTCTCTCTCTCTCTCTCTCTCTCTCTCTCTCTCGTTCCAAACTTATTTCTCTTCTTCTTTCCCAACTTCAAACCTCAGTTCTCGTTCCATCATCTTCCCTATTTCTCCCATCTCAACTGAGACCACCATAGTTGCAGGATCCCATTTGATGCGCCTCCATCTTCGTTGAGCCAGCTGTCGTCTCTGTTGCCACCAACGTCATCGAGCATCGAGTTTTTCGCTCCATCTTCTTCTTCTTTAACACGTGCAAGTGGGTGATGATGCTTCTATTCTTCCACTGTCGTCATGCCACACACCGCCACCACCATGCATCATCGTTGGACCATGCATTGGAATCCCACTTCTCGTTTCCTATATTTTTTTCTTTATATTTATGGTGAAGTAATTTGCTAGGATGGCTTTCTAGAAAGTATGAAATTGTATGAAATTGTTGTAATGATAATGGTAATTAGGTGATAATAAAATTGTAAAACAAAGCAAAGCAGAATAATAAATAAAAGCGGGATGATAAATTTTTTTGCAGGTTATGAAATTATATGAATTTGTATAACATTTGTTTGTAACGGATTGTAGTCCATCGGTAATCTATTGAAGAAATTATTACCAATAAATTTTTAACATTTTTCAATGGATATATTGACAATTGGTAATACCTATTTTTATTTGTAGATATTTATTTTTAATCACAAGTTATTAAATACTAATTGTTTTAGTATCATCGTTACAATAATCTCAACCGATAGAAAAAAAAGTAACGAAGTCTAAAGATACTTACACTAATAAAGATTTAACAAGAACATGCAGAAAGACACAAGCCAGCACCTTGTTTTTTAGCACACCACTTTTAAACATAATAAGTTAAAAATACAAAAACACTCAATTATGAGATATTCGAACTGAACAATATTTATAAAAAATTCAAAATATTTCAATAATATAAATAATTTTCATGAATAAAATAATTTAACGGAAATTATATCAGTGTCACTTAGGACGATGACACATGTTAGTTACTAGTTAATGTTAACCGGGTTTTGAATTCAATTTAATTTTTATATTTAAAATTTTGACTGTTCAATTCTTTTTAAAATAAATTAAATTAGTATCAATAAATTTATTTAATTATAAATTATTTTAAAAATATTTTAATATGTATATATACATTGTAATAAGATTTAGTCACAATATTATTCTATTTAAAAAGTTGTCAAAATTTCAAGTATAAAAACTAGTATTACATGAACTAACGCATAACAAAAAAAAAACTTAAAAAACAAAAAAAATATAAAAAAGTTAAAAGGTAAAACAAAAATTAAAAATAAAAATATTACAACTTGTAACCGCGTTAACCTAATCTAAAAAATAATCTAATTAAATATTTGAAAAAAAAAATAAAAATTAATTGAACAACAACAAAAATAAGAAAACCAAATAGAATAATTGAAAGAAAATCACGATAAAATGACAATATATTTTATCCAAAATCTCACAATCTCATTCAAGTATACGCAGAAAGACACAGGTGAGCACGTTATAAAAACACCAAAAACATTAATTATAAAAAATTTATAAATATTAAAATTATATAAATAATTGTTGTGGTTAAAATAATCTAACGGAAATTATATTCTTTTAACGGTTTAATGTAAAAGAAAAACAAAAATGTTAAAACTTATTCATTTTATAGTGAGTGATTTTAAAACTATCACTTTTATGTTAACAAATATTAAATAAGATTCAACGTAAGATATTGCCATTACAGTAAAATTATTAAATATCAACGAGAAAAAAAATAACTAGTTGTTAATTTATAATAATAATAATAATAATATAATACAAATAATTTAATTAAATCGTTTTAAAAAATATAACACTTAATTGAAAAATAACAAAAATAAAAATATTAAATTAAATGATTTAAACAAAAATTAGGACAAAACGAGGATTTTAGTCAAAATCTTATAAATTTATGGAAATTTCGGATAATTATACAAAACACAAGTAAGCACATTGTTTTGTAGCACACTATTTTTTAATGCAGTAAGTTAAAAGCACATAAAAAAAGATAGAGTATAAAAACACCAAAAATTCATTATAAGATATTCAAATTAAACATTAATTATAAAAAGATATAAATATTAAAATTATATAACTAATACTCTTGGTTAAAATAATCTAACGGAAATGCTTTAATGTAACACCATATAATAGAATTAATTATAATTAATGATAATTCAGTACCGTCTTAACATTAAAAAGTGAGTACGGTTATGGCCGAACGACCTTACATAAATTCAAGCCAAAACTGTACATCAGAACATAAGTTCTGACCGAACGGTTTACAAAACTAACACCGAACGGTCATAGAAAAGAAAGGAAGACAAGGGTGATCGAACGTTCACATCACCAAAACTACTCTACTGACCGAACATCCTACTGTTCGGTCTTAACTTCAACGTCCACCAAATTCTCTTCTTCCAGATATTGCTCTTCCAAAGCTTCTTCCAGCAGTGCATCTCCTTCTGCTCACATCCACACGGATGATCATTGCAACGACAAGGACGAACGTACAACAAGACAACACAAGGAAATACAGGGTACGCTTATGTAATTTAATTCAAGTAATAACATACATTTCTCAACATATCAAACATATCACATATATTCCAATATACAACTCAATCAATTCCTGATACTAGACTGACTGTCCGGACTGTATGAATTTTGTGTAGCTACGACGTTCGTGCACCCAGGTGGTGTAGCTGGAATTCTCATCAGCTGCCACCCGAGGTTAGTCCGTTCCGTCCAAATTACATTTATGGACTAAGACCTCCTGTCGTTCCCACACATGACATACTCCCCTCTACTTGAGGACGAGCACTCACGGAACATTAGGATGAATCGCTAGCTAAGCTTTGTCCACATTCATACTTTACAAATTCCAACTTTCATCCAAGAGTCGTTCCTCCCTGGAACGCTCGTTCAAAATCCACAACCATCATTTCACCTCATATACTGTTCATTCTTTATAATTTTTCACTTTAATATCATTTTCATCATCCGTTCCAATTTCTTAAAATGACGAGCGTTCAACCCTCTTGATAACGAGGACGAACGTTAAAACTGAGACCGAGAAATCCTCGTTTCAGAATAGAATAAAACCGACACATATCAGATGACGAACGTCATTACCATTCGAATCAGTTGAATGAACTGACTCTAGAACGATCTGATCAATACTCAAAATAAGTTAAGTACAAAGGCTCTAGGCCGAATCCAAATGGATAAAGATACCTCAAGATGATTAAATGACCATATCGAGAATAATTCAATTATAGAAACCGACTGCCAGTCAATGACCGAACGTGGTACACGGAGTTACTGAAATTTGGACGAACGCTATTTCCACCCATTTGGTAATTAAAGATAAGGACGAGTGTTCGGTATAAGACCGAGCGCCACTCATAACGTACGCTTTGGGTCGAGACCCATCATTGATTCGAACTGATAATAGAAATAAAAATTAATATAATATGAGATGGGGAAGTTAGGTTTTTAAGAATGACTAAGATTACGAATGTATATTTACAGGCTTCTCAATTTCTCACATAACACTCAGGGTATCTACGTTTGGCCGAACGCTCAAACGTAGCACTTAATACAAGAGGGCGTTCGTCCTCAACTAGAAATCTTTCCAAATGAAAGAATTCAATTCAAAGAAGTTTACTCACAGCACCGAACGGTCAAGGACCGTTCAATGACGAACGTTCATTATCATAGGAAATTCATATTCAAAGTTTCATTTACATTAAAATCATTTCTCAGCATAAACTTTCATACTTTCAAATACTCATATCATAGTCCATTTCATTTTTCTCATACATCAACTCATAATCATAATCATATACCAAAAATCAAATAATCCAGATCATACTTCATGCGACACACATAACGTTCATACAGTACAAGACAAACATACGAATTAAATCAAATAAGCTTCCCTTACCTCTTGAAGTGAACGGACTTGCTTCAGACTAAGACTCAGTTCGTAGAAATACGATTTCTTCTACCCACAACGCTCAAACAAACTCTTCAAACTAAACAATTTACAGAAAACCAAGATTGGTTTAGATAAGGTGACCACGTGCAACCAAAGCTTGGCTTGCATGCTCATATGAACGAACAACTAAGGACGAGAGACTTACCAGTTTCAGAACGCGGAAAGGATCGGTTTAAACTGAAGCTTATACCGCCGGAAGCACTTCTACGGTTTCTGAAATGTGATCGGAGGGGAAAAATGGTAAGTTTTGGTAGAGAGAAGGGAGGGTTTTCTAGAGAGAAGAAGGAGAAATGGAAAGTCAGAGTTTGGAATGGAGAAGGTGCATGCAAAAGAGTGACGCGGATTTCAGAAAGTTCAGTTTTGTTTAAAAACGAACGTCCGTTCTCCTGCTGACACCTGCATCCCATTAACTGATTTTCGGATCCTCTTTTATTGACACCTGGCGTCCGGTCAGAGGGGTTTCTAAGTGCGTTTTTAATGCATCTGAGGAGGGTTTTGGGTGCATTAATTGTGATTAAACAGGTGGGGTTTGGGTGTATTTAACAAGGCCTGACATTTAACGGTTTAATGTAAACGAAAAACAAAAAATGTTAATAAAAATTATTCATTTTATAGTGAATGGTTTTAAAACTATCACTTTTATAAAATATAATTGATAATAGATATTAAATAAGATTCAAAGTAAAATATTATGATTATAAGAAAATCATTAAATATCAACTAATTTTAAAGACAAAAAATAATTAATCTAATTTAGATATCAATATTTATAAATTAAAAAATATTAATATCTAAAATAGTTTTTATCATAAATACAATTATAATTGATTTGTAAATGAGGATTCTAAATTTATCTATAACATTAGTTATCAAAATTAGTGTTTAAATTAATCTTTAATTTTAAATAACAAGAATAATAAGTCCATTACAAACTTTTAATAATTCAAAGTATATTACAAACCCTTTATGATAACTATTCATACATTATTAATTCTATAATATTATAAATTAGTATAAGCAATAGAGAAACTATCTTTTAAGTTTTTTTTTTTTAATTTTCATCCTTAAAAAATGTCAGTCTTGTTTCAAGTGTTTATGATGGAATGAGTTTTTACATTGTTGATTATTAATTAGATCACATGCTAATTAATAGAAAAATAAATAAATAAATAGTTTATTTATTATATTAAAGTATTAATATATTTTGTTTTCAATACAATAAAATAAACTATACAATAATTTTAATATTATTGTTTTTTTTTAAATCGGTTAACTGTTAATATAATTGGGGAACATGTGAGATTTTATAAAATTGTCCCATGTACTTATTAATTAAATTAAAATTAAATATTAATGTGAAACCTTTAAAAAATTTAATAAAGATTTTAAATTTATAAAACCCAAAACAAAGCATAAATATTTACTGCATTTTAAAGTTATTTTTTTCTCAAATAAATACACATAACAATTAATAAAAACTAAGCGTTTAATTTTCCAATTATTATCCGAGTTTAAAAAAAAATTAATAGAATTAAAAATTTTGAAAATTTATTTGTTACTAAAAATAAAATAAATCAATAGTTATGATACTTTACCAACCATTTGTTCAAATTAAAATGATTTAACACCTATAATGAATTAATGTATAGTAAATTTTGCATCATTTATTATTCTTATCATTTTGGCTTCCAAAAATAAAAATAAAAATAATTTTTTTTAGTTGTCAATTTCATTTTTTTTCCTAAACTCTTCAAACCATGTGAAGTTCACACATAAATTAATCAAGGTGTCAACTTCATCTAGACATGCATGTTGTTGTCTCATCTTATTGTAAAAAAAAAAACAAAACAAAATCTTCAAACTGAATTCTAGAGACATCTTCATACACATTCATGTTCATGAGTAACACATCACTCACTCGTCCATCACTGAGGCTTCATTATCAACATATGAGGTGTTCAGATCAATGTCTATAGGCATGAATGACAGGTTTGCACGTCCTGAACAGAAAAAACAAAGATATATATATTCAAAAAGTGACAAATATGCTGCATATAGAAGATATATTTCAACAAAATATCAAAGACCTTGAATGAATTTGTCTCTATCTTCTTCATTGGCTCCATTGTTTGAGACATGTTGGGTTCCACCATTGATCAGTCCTTTGTTGGATGCTTCGTTGTCATTCACAGTGGAATCAATGTATGGAATGTTGAGATCAAAATCTAAAGGAAACATTGAAAAGTTTGTATGTACTCAACACATAACAAAATTATGATAAATGTATACATGTGTTTTCTTCTTAGGAATGAAAATTTAATTTTTCAAGTAAAAAAAAATAGTTTTCTTGATCTTTGATTGGGATAACTTCATAGTTTTGTTATATTATGAATGTCTTTAATTTGATTTATTTTTTAATGTAAATTTTTTTGTTAAATAATGTTATTATAGTAATAGCAGTTCAAAGGTTTGGAGGCCAAAAATAAACTCAGCAAACTCAACCATTTTTAACATCTAAAGTAATTAGTATTAAAAATAAATTTTGAAACTTTTTTTCAGGCTAAAGTATTTGGTACTAAAAAAAATTTAGACTTTTTTTTTTAAGATCTAAAATAAAAATTTTACCTACTTGATGAGCTTTTTGGATAGATATGATATTGTTGATAATTGGTTATGTTACCTGTTACTTTTGTCAATAATTCTTCTTTATTTCCTCCATGGTTTGAATCATGTTGGGTTGCATCTTCCTTGGAATCCACCATGGATGCTTCATTGTAAGGGATGTTGAGATCAATATCCAAAGGAAAGGTTGGAAATTTTGCATGCACTGACAAAGGTATACAAAATTGAGACATTCAAAAAGAGTTTGAAAATGGCACATAATAAAAAAAAACAAAAGAAAGTAACAGTATAGAACAAACGTTAAAAAGTTACAGCACCTTGATTGTTTGAACCATGTTGTGTTTCATGGTTAGGAAGTGGTTTGTTACCGTTGATGACAGGTGTTACAGTTTGAAGAGAATGAGAATTTTCATAGGGAGCATTCAAATCAATATCCAGAAGCATCTTCAACAGGTTGAGGTTTGATAATTAGATGTTCAATCTCAATGAAATGAAGGGAAAAATATCAATGGAGAAAGAGAAAAGAAAAAGATTAAATTTAACTTGAGTTTTGTTGGTATCTGCCATCACCAACTTCAAGAAAACTTTTGGAGGCATTTCATCATATATGGCAGTTAAAAAGAAGATAGAGGAAAAAGATGTTAATAGTAAATGAAGAAAGAGAAAACAAATTAAAGTTTTTCTTGCATGTTTGTGGAGGCAAAGTATTAATACATTCAAAATGTTTTTAATATATCCGAATATTTTGAAGTATATCTTGAATGCACATTACAGTTACATGATCCAGAAAATTGTAGGAAGTATAAGTCATTTTTAAAAGATGATGTTTAATATTTTTATTATTTAAAATGTTAGATTATAAATAAAATTTCAATTAATTGAGTTTTGAAGAAATCTATTTAAAACATTTTTTTTGTTTTTTTAATTTTTTTTTATTTCATATTTCATTTGTTTGAAATAAGAGAATATATAAAAAAATTGTTGTTGAGTGTTTTACACATTTAATTGATTAGAGTTTAAAACATAGTAATTCTTTTTTTTAGTCATTTTTTAGGCGTTTTGAGCCACGTGTAGGCTTGCATGTGTCTCACAATAACTCATTGAATATTTATTTCTATGTAATTATGAAGATGTAATCAAATCTTTAATTCAAATTTTTTATATTAGATAAAACATCTTGTGAGAACTAAAATTGTTAGCAATAACATTTAACATTATAAGAAAAATATGGCTTATCCACTGATATTGACATACAAATTTGAGTCCGTAGGTAATATAAATATTAAGTTACATATGAAATTTTCCGTAAGTAATGAAAAAAATATTTTTTATTGATTTTTTGTATGTAAATTTCATATGTATATTTGGTGCGTTAGGGAAGAATGTTTGCGAAGGATAGTATTTGTAGATAATGGTACAAGATCCATATGTAATTGAAAAAAAGAACTTACCTACTAATTTTACAAACGAATTTAAAAATAATTAATTATTTAAAATAAAATTCACGAGATATTTGTGCACTGTCTGACTCGAAATTTTCGTTCTCACACTCCTCAAACCCTCACAACTCGATTACTTACTTGAAAATCACTCTCTCACTCCAAAATTACTCACTTAAACCCTTCATTCTTCATTCTTCGTTCATTATTCTTCTTGCAAAGAAACTCTCCCATGCTCACACTCATTCTATGTTCAAACCCTTGTCGAGGTCCATACAAGGTCAAAACCCTTGCCAAGGTCCATACAAGGTCAAAACCCTTGCCAAGGTCCATTGCCTGCCTCAACTGCTCACATCTTCTCACCTTCAGCAAGGCTTCCCAAGGTTAGAGTAAACAACTTTCAAATTCTAAAATCAATTGGGGTTGTGGGTAGATTAAAATTCTGTTTATTCTGAAATCACAAAAAAACACTAGAGGGAGGGGGATGAGTAGTGTTTTAAATTTTTTTTGCAAAACAACATCTAATGGGTTTGTAAGAGATATATGATTCAAAAAGATGTTTAGACGTTGGTGTTTATAAAAGGCATATATAGAAAAATGTTTTAAGAAGCAAAGCAATAACACACAAATTTTATACTAGTTCACTCAATCCTAAACTACAATAAGTTCTTCTTTAAGAACTCTTAAGAGGTTCGACTGATCTTTAAGAAGATTACACAAGTTTATCTCTTCAAATTTACAACGAACATTCACACCATTCCTGGTTCACCTAGTTAACACGACTAATTTGAGTTTAACCAATCTTGGTATTAACCCTAGACAATTGTCTAGACTACTTAACTCAATTGAGCTAAACATTAAGTGCTTTAGTTCTCTTAAGAATATCCAATACAATCAATGTTAAGAGTAAATACAGTTTGGTAACTCTCAAAGAGAGGATAAAAACCTTACAAAGAAATCTACGATTTTGCAAAGGTTCTTTCTCTTTGAAATTTAGCTTTAGACGGTATATGGACAAAGTAATAACAAGCTTATGTGAGCGTTCAAGAGTTCTCCATGTTATTCGTCTTGTCTTCTCTCATGCGTCCATCTATTTATAACTTTCATTGAGAAATGTCTATTAGACAAAGAGGTTGACTTCACGTGGAGTTGGTAGCCTTTTTAAGTGAAAAGTCAGACTCAAGTCTACATTGCAGAGGTATAGTGTTTTGTGATAGCTTTTGTCAAAACATAGCTCGTACGATGTGTTAGAGTAGAAGTCTTCAAGGAAACATTCCCAGAATGTTCTTCATATTTCTTAACATCTTTATCTTATGTGTAGTGATTCTGATAAAGTCTTTGTACTTTTATGATCTACACAAATATCAAGAACAAGGTATACAAACATCAAAACACTTTATCGCACATGCATTTAAAGTTTTGAACATTGATAAAAGTTATGTTGTATTGTCAGTTCAAAACATTTTATCATTTTTCAACTCATTAATAAAGCATTGTTTAGCAAAGCTTTCAAAATGTAACTATTAGACGCATTAGATGCTTATATTCAAAAGTTGTTTGTGATTTATAAGTAAATTTTTTAATTAAATAATGTTAATATTTTGTAACGAATGTATAAAATCTTTAAATTTGATGATAACTAAATATAATACTATTTGGACAACTTAATGAGATATATTTTGGGCATTTATATTTCTCTTATACGTTGAAAATACTTTTAATAAATTTTATTTGTAGTTTTTAAATTGTTTTCTTTAATAATGATAAATTGAATTAAATTAAAATATAATTTTAATCTTTTACTTTCAGCTAATATGTATTTTATTTATTATGTTGACCATAAATTTGCTTGTAAATATTTTTTATTTGATTCTAAATACCTTGAATTCTGTATTATGGAGCCTAAAAATAGAAATATGAACGGCTAGATTTGAAGTCTTTTGCTGTTTTTTATTATTTTTGAAGTTAAGTTAAATTTGTTAATTTTATTATATAGGCTAATACAAATTTAAGTTTTTTTCTTTCATTTTAAATTTTTATAATTAAAATTATGGACCTAATATTAGAGCTAACGTTTAGGTTCATGTTTGCAGCTTATCAGATAGCATATGTATAATCCTAATTATGCTCTAAACATACAAAAATTATTTGCTTAATTTTTTAGTTTTATAAATGGTTTGTTTTTCTACTTTTCTCTCAAAATTCAAATTGACTTTCTTTTTCTTCTCTTCTTTAGTTTATTGGAAAACTAATTTCTAAAATAAATTTATAAAATCAAATCAAACAATTTAAATTTATTCTTTTTTTTTCATTTAAGCCTTTTTCTGAATTCGTGGAAAAGTGATTGAATGGATAGGAAAGGATTTGAAAATAAATTTTTTTGTTGTTTATTTAAGTAAATTTGAAAATAAATGAGAATAAATTTGAAAATAAATTATTTTAATCTGTCGCATCAATCAAATCTTGCACTAATTTTTACATATTGAAGAGAACAAGAGCTTATCTTCTATTATGCATCGCATAACAGTGGTCTCGCAGCGCCTCTACACCAGCGACGTCGAGTCTGTTAATTTTTGGTCACATTAACGAAGAAGAGCTTAAAGCTAGCTCCAATTGCAGCATTCTTTTGCCATCTGTTGTTAATGTTCCTTCCATTCTGATTTCCTGCTTCAAATGCGCACTCGAGGTGCCAGACAACGACCACATTATCGTAATACTCTAAACGCTTCAGCTTTTCCTTGCTCAGATTTATTGATATTAAAATGTTTATTGATTTTCAATATTTATTAAATTGAATATGCTCCGGTGATGGAGATGTGTCCTCTTTCGATATGATACAAATGAGTTTATGGTAGTGTTATATTAAATTGACTTAATATTATTTTTTTTTTCTCTGCTTTAGTCGATTTTATTTATTCAATTTCTTTTATTGTTTAATCTAGTCTTAATTCTTTTAATTTATGTTGAATTTAAATTTTTTATGACACAATCTAAATAGTTAAGAATAAATTAATAATGTGTATTATATGTGTGATTCTTTTAATTTTTTATTTTTTTAATTTAATAATAATAATATACAATTATTTCTCTAATTTTAAAGCAATAAAGAATTTTCATTCTAATTTAAAAAATAAATTAGAATTTTCATTATAATTTAAGAAATAAATTAGAATTTTCCTTCTAACTTATACAAAATGAAGAAATTTCATTTTAATTTTAAAAATAATGAAAAAAATTTCATTTAATTTTAAAAATAATGAAGAATTAACCTTCTCACACTATATCTTGATATGTGGCACAATATTGACATGATACGTGAACAAATTTTTTTAAATTAAGAAAAATTTTAAATTTTCAAAAATTTTAAAAAAATTAAGAAATAATGGCACAATATTAACATGATATGTGGACAAATTTTTTTAAATTAAGAAATTTTTTTAAAATTTTTACAAAAGAATAAGAAATCACGAACGTGACACACGCGGTTCATCTACCATTAATGATTTAGACATTATCATAAAAAAAGACTAAATTGAACCTAAATTACAAAAATTGAAACCACATTGAACACTCGAAAAAAATGAGTCTCACATCAAACAAAGTCGATGAAAATAGAGACCATAAGTGATATTAAGTTTTGTTTTTTCTTCTAGCATGATGTTAATAGAGATTTTGATCTCGATAAATTAAGCATTTGTTTTTCTTCTAGCAAAACTAAAGCCTTTAACATTATAGACAATACAATTCTAAAAAATAATCTAAAGTGATTTAGGCCAACCCATGGACCACGAAGGATATAGGGTCGGTCATGATATTGAGCTAGTTTTTGACATGTGGAACAAGCTAGTCTAGCCATATTTTGTTGGTCAAGTGCGAAACGAGCCTAAACGAGTTGGACTGGTCCACAATGCTACCTCTAGTTAGTGTCAAGCTTACATCACTAAGATAATTCAATTTTCCAACTATATAGTCTTCTATATTTCTCGGGGTCTGACAAAGGTTCCCCTACTTTGGTAGAAGTTTAGTATTAGGATCTATGGGTGTGTCGACAGATTTTGAATTCATCAACCCAGTTTTGATGGCATACCCCCTAGCCATGGGCAACCACTTTGAAGAAGAGTTGAAGTCATCTGTGGAAGATAAGCCTAGACTCTATCTCTTGGGCCATCATGAAGCTTTTAGAGTAAGAATAATTTTAGGCCTTGTATTTTGGGCCAAGTAGTCTAGGATTTATTTAAGCTTTGTATTATGGGCCTAGTAGTGTATGATTTATTTTGGGCCTTATAATTTGGGCCAAGTAGAATAGGGTTTTGACCACTTAATTCAACAAAGGGCCAAGGCCCAATGTTGAGCAAAGTGGGATATAAATTTGGCTTAGTTGACCAAGGGATCAAAGTTTCATCTGACTTGGTGGACAAGGAGGAGTGGGTTGTCCATGCCATTTTTCATCATCCCTTTAGAGAGATTTTCCTCCTAGTTAGTGGTCACATGTCATTCTAAGAATGGAAAGGATTCTCCAAAGGTAGTGGCCACATGTCCCCCTCTCATTGGAGATGATTTTTGCCATTGTCCTTCTCCTAATGGAAAAGATTTTCTCCTTGCTCTCTAAGTTAGCAAAGGTAGGGTTTTTAGGTATAACTTTCATAAATTAGGAGCACCCTTAGCCTATAAATAGAGGTGTCTCCCACTCTTGTATTCACCTTTGATTTAGAGTATTGTTATGCTGCCTATTTTGTGTCATACTACTCTTATTAGGTCACCCTAGGCTAGAGAAACCCAAGTGGCCTCCTCTAGACACCTTCCTCCACGATTTGGCCCAACCTCTCTTAGTGAATCATCAAGCATCCCCTTCATCATCTTTAACCACACAAAACCTTGAGCTTAGCTCTCATTTCCACTAACTTCGGCAAACACTCACCCTTCACCCTTCACCCCTCACCATGGATTTTTCTTTAGATTTGGCCCAACCTAGCTAAGTAGATTTCCACCATTTGGTATCAAAGTTTAGGTTCTTCAAGAGCTAAATATCGTTGACTCTATCTTTGTGTTTAAATTTTGTGTTGTTCATATTTTTCCTTATTGTCTTATTGTAGCTATCTTGAAATGATCTACCTCACACTGAGTCGTACCAAATTGGTAAACAACATTACTAAATTTTCCAAACCAAGCCTTAAGAGATTGTTTTAGGCCATATAAGGATATGCGAAGACGACATATCAACCCAGAAGACTCCTTTTGAGAACCAAATCCTAGAGGTTGCTCCATATAAATTTCTTCTTGCAAATATCCGTTAAGGAATGTATTTTTGACATCCAGATGATAAAGAGGTCATTGTTGAAGATTTGTCATGGCTATAAATAAACAAACATATGTCATCTTTGCCACTGGAGAAAAACTATCATAATAATCCAACCCAAAACATTTTGTGTAACCTTTGGCCACAAGACAAGCTTTGAGGCGATCAATAGTTCCAATGTATTTTTGACATCCAGGTTATAAAGAGGTCATTGTTGAAGATTCGTCATGGCTATAAATAAACAAACATATGTCATCTTTTGCCACTGGAGAAAACTATCATAATAATCCAACCCAAAACATTTTGTGTAACCTTTGGCCACAAGACAAGCTTTGAGGCGATCAATAGTTCCATTAGGATCAACTTTGATATCAAAAATCCACCTATAACCAACAAGAGATTTTCACGAAGATAATGGGACAATCTCCCAAGTTCCACTATTTTGAAAAGCACTTAGTTCATCTAGCATAGTCTAACGTCAACCAGGATGGACTAAGGTATTAGTAACAAATTTTAGGATGGCCATAGAAGAAATAGATGAAAGGTGAGTGTAAAAAGGTTAAGACATTCTATGATAACCTAAAGTGTAAGACCCATAAATAATATATATATATTTCTAATAGTAATTTTTAGCATTTTATTAGTAATAATAATTTTAATGGATAGAAAAATGTAAATTTTTGGATATAAAATTATAGTAATTCTAGAGGGAGAGCTTCAAAATTTTGATAACTTATTTAGGATTTTTTTTAGAAAAGTGAATAGTGAATAGTGAATAGTAAATAGTAAATAGTAAATAGTGAATAGTGAATATTGAATGGTTAAAAAAAAAAATATTAAAATAAATTGTGGAAGAGAACACTCCACGTAGAATTAATCATTCAGAGATAAGAATGGTGAATAAAAAAATAATTTTTGAATAGTAAAAATGAATAGTAAAAGTGAATAGTAAAAATGAATAGTAAAAATGAATAGTAAAATTTTTGGCTATAAATAGCCAAGGGGGGAGGCTGAAGATTTACACCAAAATTCTAGAGAAATTGTGAGAGAAGAGAGTTGGAGGAAATTCTAGTTGAAGAGGGGAAATTCTGGAAGTTTCCGGAGAACGGTTTGAGAAGAGGAAACTAAGTCTGGAATAGAGGTAAGGGGAGCTAACTTTGAGTAATTCCTTTTATATTATCTTGAGTCTTGAATATGCTATATTTTGCTTTTGTTTGATCTTAAATCTTGAATATGGAATATTTTGTTTATGTATGATCTTGAATTTAAATGAGAGTATGCTTTTGTGTTGATATCCGAGTGTGATAGTTGTAAATTGTGATGTTGAATATGTTATGCCATTTGTATGTTATTAGTTGTTTATTTTTGTAATTTGGAAGGATTAGAAATTGTCTAACCGGCTTTGCCAGATTCAATTTCTTGTTTCCCCAAACATTTTATTGTTTTCCTTATTTATTTTTATTGTAGTTTGGAAGGATTAGAAATTGTCTAACCGGCTCTGCCAGATTCAATTTCTTGATTCCCTAAATTTTTTTATTTCTTTCCTTACTTATTTTATTACATTTTTGGAAGGATTAGAAGTTGTCTAACCGGTTCTGCCATATTCAACTTCTTGTTTCCCCAAACTATTTATTGCTTTACTTATTTATTTTATTGCAATTTTTGGAAGGATTAGAAGTTGTCTAACCGGCTCTGCCAGATTCAACTTCTCATTTCCCCAGACATGTATTGTTATTGTTATTTAATTATATCGTATTGTTGGATGGATTAGAAGTTGTCTAACCGGCTCTGCCAGATTCAACTTCTTATTTCCCCAAACATGTATTGTTCTTGTTATTTAATTATATTGTATTGTTGGATGGATTAGAAGTTGTCTAACCGGCTTTGCCAGATTCAACTTCTTGTTTCCCCATAAAATTTTATATTAAGATTATTTTTATGATTGTCAAATATTGTATTCTTCTATGACCATTTATAGTAATATTTTATTATTGTTAATTATTTATAATTATCTTGTATGAATTCTATTATGGATGTTTATTATGATGAATTTATTGAATGAGTTTGTTGGCTGAAATTGATCTTGTTGGAAGGTTTGGAGAAAGGGTTTTGTAATAACTTGTATATGGGTATTAAATATACAGATACTGTTTGAGGTTGTTGTGAGAGGAAGTAAAATATTAAAATTAGGTATTTTAGATTTAGAGCATAAGAGAACAAGGTAGATAAATTAAATAAATAAATTGTAAATTATTAAGGGCCTCCCTTTGTTGGTAGGATAGAGGAACCTTAAAAACCTGAGTTGGCACATCCCTGATCATAGAGCAGCCCTGGCCTGGTCCAGTCAGTTGTGACTAGTCATATGTACTGGCGTCGAAGGTGAGTTTGATGCGTTCAGACATCTGGGTCCTCTCCGGTGACCAATTAGGGTAAAGAAAGATCTCTAATAGGATGAAAATAAAATAAAATAAGTCAATTGTAGATGCATAACGTTATCATGGTAAAAACTTCATATATATTTTATTTGTTATTACATTGAGCCCAGACTTTATTATGTAGTTCCTAAGATATGTTGATATATTTTTGTTGATCCATAATCTTTGTTTGGTGAAAATATGTTGAGTTATACTCGTTATGGGCAAAATGAGTTTATAATATGAAGCATGATATTTGGCAATATGTTTAATTTATTGATACCAAAACGGGTTATTATGAATTCATGATTAAAGAATGAACATGATTGAGTTAGGTGGATAAGAGGGTATGAATTGTTGGTTTTATGAAATGTTGGGGTGGATATGAGAAATTCATTACTTATGAAATGATGTTACTACCGGGAGTAGTATGATCGAGTTATACCATGAGAGTTTGGTATGAACAAAGTAACATTGAGGTTTATAGAAGCAGGCAGAGAGGGGTCTGACCACAAGGCTTCAGAAAGTAAGACATAGTATATAAGTGAGGCTTAAGGAAGCAGGCAGAGAGCGGTCTGACCATAAGGCTTCATGAGTAAGCATGGTACACTTGTAAGATTTATGGGAATGAGGAAGATGATTTTGATAATGATGAATTAATGACATCGGAATAATGATATTTTATCAATTGCAAAAATACATGATTATAATATCTTTATTACAAGTTTAATGATTTTATGATATGATTGGCTTACCCTTATTTGTTTGTACTATGATCATATAACTCATGTTATATGTGATTAGATAATGTTGCAGATGCGGTTGAAAAAGCTTAGAGATGAGAGAGATGCGGGGAAAAACTTTCAGGAATTTTTGTAAAAAGAATAAATTTGTATTGGGAAGATTATGTTGTGTAAAACTTATAAGTTGAAATTTCAATGGTGAAGACTATATTGTTTAAAGTTTGTATGTTTGGTATTGTACTTTGGAGTAATTGAAATAAAGTTTGAATGTTTATATGAGATATTAAATTAATTTAGTCTCTACTATCAGTAATACCCTTTAAAATATTTGGGTGTTACATAAAGCAATATAATATGGAGAGGGATTACGAGTAGTGCCGTCAAAATGGGTTGAAACCCGTGAGCCAACCCGGCTCACCACAGGTTTGAGCCGGGTTGGGTTGGAAAAAAATCCAAAATTTTTTATGCGAGCCAATTTTGACCCGTCTCACACGGGTTGAACCCGTGGTGGGTCGGGTTGGCTCACTAACCCACCTTTTTTTTAATTAAATCAAATTAATTAAATTAATTATTCAAGTTCTATTTTTTTATTGAAATCAAATTAATTAAATTAATTATTCAAAACGCACAACCTTTACTTAGCAACAGATTTAACTCAAAATTGGTTGCATGGTTTTGAACTAACAGGTAACATTATTGTTATTCTCATATGTCTTTAATTATTTATTACTTTGTGTTTCAATATTATTAGTTAACACTATTTTTTATTGTATTGTAGATGAAGATAAAGAAGAAGATGCTTCAAGAGAGTATAATACTATGGATTTATTCATTCAGGACTCCAATTTATTAGATGGATAATATTATAGATTGGATAATTCAGGAATATATCATTTGTTTTATCTTGTTTTTAGTCCTATCTACAAGCATGACAGTTTTATCTTGTACTATATATTTTTGTTAACGGTTATATGTAGTTTCTTGGTCAAACAGTTATGTATGTCTTATTAAACTAAATTGGCAAAATTTTATGCTTGATAGCTTAGAATATATATAACAATATATTTCTTTTATTTCATTTTCTTTTATATCAATTGATCCAATTATTATTGTTTCAATTTGATCGATCAAAGTAACATGTTATAAGAATCTTAGAAGAAGAGAGTGAAAAAAAAGTTAATTAAATGAGCCAATGAGCCAACCCGTTTAAGCCACCAACCCGTGGTGGGTCTGGTCAGGTTCGAATTTTTTCGGCTCGCTAATAAATGAGTCGGGTTAGGTTGGCTCACTAAGTGACCAACCCGTTGTGGGTCGGGTTGGTCGGACCGGATTATCCGTTTTGACAGCTCTAATTACAAGTAGAAAGTATACCTTTTCGGAGGGCAATTAGAAGGGTAGGCTCAATTGTCAGAGCCGAAGGAGACAAGGTAGTTGTCACTTGAATTGAGTCACTTGGTAGTTATTGAGAAACACCTGGTGGACTATGCATAATTGGAGGAGTACAAGTAATAAGAATATTAATAGTATTAGAAAGAGATATATCAAAACAAGAACGATTGTTAAAATAAAAGGAAAACTCATTGAAGGTGAAATTTGTAGATATAAAATAGTGATTAAGAGAAGGAGAAAAACATGTGCATCCTTTCTTTGATTTTTTATGTATATGTATGTGTTTCGGGAATAATCGATTATTACTTATGATAATCGATTATCCTAAAGTGTTTTCACTAGACATAGTGTGTTTTGATGAAGAATGGACGAGAACCAAGCTTGAGGAGTAGTGGAATGTGATACTAATCAGAGAATGAGATTAATGGTTATGTTTAGGGTCAGGTTTGACTTATGGTTGAGATTGGAGCATGAGTGAGTATTGGAGTGTATTTAAGTATGTGATTGATGAGAATGAAAGTGGACGATAGGTCTACTTGCTATACCTCGTAAATCCTCGTGATTGATGTTGCATGTAAGCCTTCTTTTAGTTACATGCATCTTTTTAATCATCTATATGAGTCTATGCTAATTAGTGATCTTAAAGGTATGTCTTAATCGTTCTTGTGATGTTTCTATGTGTAAATAAAACATCATGCAAATTGGGAGGAGTTTCGTTGGTTACAGTCTTGTGAACTGTAAGGTCAGGTAAGGGAAACTAGGTTTTTTGGTGCACAAGAGTTTGATAATTTGATGTGTTGCATGTTGATGAATTTAAATTATGCGTATTATTGTTTTAAATTGAATGATTGGTTCACGATTTTTATGCTTGTTTGTGCCTGGGTTTGTGTGACTCAGAGAATTTATAATTTGAGCAATTAAGCAATTGGTATGAGTTTTCATGTTTAAAATTGTTTTCAATCAATGCACTGAGAAAAAAAGTACCAATTTGAGCAACTAATCAGGTCAAAGTTTACTTAAAATCACAAAATCTATTTTGTTGTTAATTGATACGACGCACAATGGTATTAGAGTGACATTAAGAGCCAATTTGTGTGTCAAGTCTATGAGCATTTTAGCTCCAGATGTTGAACGATAAGTTGTACCGTTGAGCTCCACTTTGTGTGAATGCTTTGACATTGAGTAGTGTTGAGACCTCGGCAAGTGTACCGAATCGTACAAGTAATAAACCGGTAAGTCCGGAAATCGTTTTCCCAAGAGATTTGTTTTGATTCACAGATTGATTAAAGTTTACTAATTTAGCGATTAATTTTACAACACAAGTAAGATTTGCATACAGATGAAATTAAAGTGGTAAAAACAGATGAATTAAAGTTCACTGGGGTTGATTTTCAAGTTCATCACTCAAGTAATTTTTCTACTAACACAATTCCTCAAAATTAAGCATCAACATCCTAGGCGCATGCAGTCCTGATCTCTCAGATGACCGTTCAGAATCATTCAAACTAAATCCTAATCTCTTAGATAATTTAGTTATCAGATTTGCCTTAATCACAATGTCACAGATGACTAAAAATTTCCTCCTATGTCTAGGACTCGAAATCCTTTAGCAGTTCTATCCTAGGTCCGTGGTCTCATACATTTCTCAATGATTTAACCGTTCAAATAGCTCAGATTCTCATCATAGGCATGAATAATAAAGATAGAACACAAAATTCATACAAGATCATGCATTAATATAGAAATTACAAAGAGTTTCAGAAATGTACTCTCAACCCCAGTGAAATGGAGTTCTAGCTACACATATACATCATAGAAGCGATAAAGCATGGATTGAACGGTGGAAATTGGTGATTTTCCACCTTGGAAGCACCCAAAACGAGCTCTGCAGCGTCCTCTGGTCTCCTCCCCTCCAGAACTGCCTCTTTCTGCCTCTAGATCGCGTCTTTAAAGAGAAAAGTCGTAAGTGACTTTTCGCTGGGCGAAAGGAATCCACTCGTTGGGCGAGTGGGCTAGCTGGGCGAGTTGCTCCAGCTCGCTGGGCGACTGGCTCGCTGGGCCACTGGTTCCTGGTCGCTGGGCCACTGGTGCGCTCTGGCTGGGCCACTGGCTCGCTGGGCCACTGGTTCCTGGTCGCTGGGCGACTGGTTCACTTCTGGCTGGGCCTCTGGTGCGCTCTGGCTGGGCCACTGATGCACACAGGGTCTCTTTGATATTATCCAATCCTTATTCTATTGCAAAAATAAACACACAAAAGCATCAAAACACATTTAAACATTACAAACTATACTTACATCAACAATTATATACTTTTCATGAGAATTAATACTAAAACTTACTCAAAAACACAACATTTTAAGTAACAAAAGCAAGTAAAGTTTACACCTATCAAACTCCCCCAAACTTACATATTTTCATGTCCTCATGAAAATAAACAATATCAACAGAAAAACGAACCCAACAAAGCAGTTAGTGATCCATCACATAATATCTGTCACAAAAGTAAGGATTGTACCTACACCTCCAAATATTCAGATCAAATGTTATAACTTTTATATTAACAAGTTCTTGAATCCAAAATGATAAGACAACCAGAAAAATAATAGTACAAATGTGCTCAATCAGTGTTTACCTCAACTTGCAAGTGTTTACACTCAAATTCACGCTCAAAGTGTCATCAACTACTTCATCAACTTTTGCAAGTCATCTCATATACAATTCAAACATTCTGATTTAAATCAAAAGGACTTTCTCAGGTTATAACTTGGCTTGGCTAGAAGAAACATGGTTTTACAGGGAAACAAACCAACACTAGAGAAGAGGAGAACAAGAACATAACAACATTGAAACTTTATTTATCAACTTCCTCTTCATTCATCACATAACACATTTTCTGAATTTTTCTCTAACTTTGATATTTTTTATTTATTTTTTTTTTCAGATTGCTTTTCATCAGTTTAAGACTCAACTGATTATGATTTCCCCCAAACTTAATTTCTACCTATATCTTGACAAATATGTTTCTTGTTCTCTTCTTCTAGAGTGTTGGATAAGGTAGATTGTTCTGTGAGAAGCTCAGGGTTCACAACAAATATATATAAGGCTCAACAGGATAACAATGGATGAATATTCACATATGGGTAGTCATCTGGCCAAGTAGTTAATTTCGAAAACAAACAACTGCCTTTCTCATTTCTAAACCAGAATGCATCTATAATAATAAGAATTATGCAAAAACCAATTTCATAGCAATAACAACTTCTCACTTGCTTTCAAAGCTGTCTCAGTACACTCAGATATTCAAATTCTGGGTCACAATCAATCAGATTCAAGAACAACTCATATATAATCATAACACAAGTTCTAAAACTCAGATTTTTCAATAACAATCTCACAATCATGCCAGTTATCATGGACAGAATTCAAAATTCATTATTTTAGACACAATATATCATAATCCTCATTTACTTTAAAAATAAAACTAACATTTAAATAAACTAAAATTTAAATAACTGCAATTAAAAGAAATAACAATAACCACTCATGGTTGATGTGGCCATAGTCTCCACGGTGAAGGCTGTCTTTGTTGTTCCTCAACATGTCCTTGTTGGTCAGCCTCTTCTTCATCTGGTTGTTGTTGTGGTGCTTGATTTTCCCTTCCCCTCACAAATGTTGGCCTGTCCTCAGGCCAAGGTACATGCTCCTCAAATTGAGTAGCAGTCATAACGCTGTCATCAGGGAAATCAGGAATTCCAAGAGATAGTCTATGCATGTTATCCATCAAGCACATTTGCCCTCTGCGTAATGCATCATTCTGTGCATACATATACATCATGGCGTCCTGAAAAGAAGGATTTGTATAAAGGTTAGGAGTACCACGAGGTGGGCGTGAAGGTTCAGCATGTTGTGTCTGTGTTGGTTCTGGAGGTGGTTGCTCATGTGACCTGTTGAAGCAGTTTTTTCGAATGAAGCGGCCATCAATTGGTGGTTGCAAAGGTAAAAGAACAGGAGTATCAGAAGTGACTCCTCTGGCCTTACATAAGGCAGTAATCAGAGCAGGGAAACCCAGACTAACATTAGCAGCATCAGCAATATTTGATAACTCTAAAGAGATGTGTGCTCCAATGTCAATATCCATACCTGTGATGATCCCATAGATGAGATAAGATCGTTCCAAATTAATATCAGATGTATGCGTGGTTGGACTTAAGTTGGAGTAGGAAAATGCACTCCACATCTGTGCTAAAGAGGTCAGATGTTTCCTCAGGATGCGCACTGGAGTGCCATTAACCCCTAAGATGTAGTTGTGACCAGGGGTGCAGAGCAAAGAAGCAATCATATCATGGTCTTTTGCACCTCTCCGGAATGCTCCATAGTTAGTGATCTCGCCTGGAGGTGTAGATGGAGTTCCCAGAAGAGTATTGATTGCTTGCTTATCATAGTGTATAATTTCTCCTCTAACCATGCTCTGACGGTCACCATCTCTATCAACTTGATACGCATTTGCATAAAATTCTCTGACCAGGGTATCATCAATCTCATCAGGAGGATTAGCTAAGAACATATGCCAATTTCTTCTCATTATTTCATTGTTGAAGTTAGCAAATTCCCCTTCATTCAAGTGAACCTTCCTTTCAGCAATTAACTTTCGATTTCTCAGTGTAGTGAACCTGTTAGCAGCTATTTCACTTGGGAATCGCGTCTGATCAAAGTTCAAGACATAATCATCATCAGTATCATTAGTCTCAACTCGTCTTCTGATACGAGGTCTCCGGGATGCCATCTGATACATACAATAACAAAATTCTAATTTTATCAAACATTTATAAAAATAGTACAAAATAAAAAAATAAAATAAAAATAAAATATATATAAATATATATATATATATATATATAAATTATTGAAGAAATTACAACATATAAGAGGTCAATAAATTCAACATTGCCATAGCATGTACCAATTTGAGATCAACAATGTGTCATGACCAATGGAACTAAGAGAAAATTTAATGCAAACAAGAACCAACACACTGTAATAATACAACAGAGTCAACATTTCAAGCATTAGCACAGCAAAGTATAGTCGCAGAAATGGAAACCAAAACTGTGCATTTTCGTACCAAGAACGCAGTGGCTCACGACCACCAAAGAAGGGGCTCGCGAGCTCGCCGGCTGGCACAGTCGCTGGGCGAGCTGTGACAGTGCCGCGAGCCAACTCGCTTGGCGAGGATGACAGCGAGAAGAACGGCTCGCGTGGTAGACAGCCAGCGACCAACTTTTTGAGTTTCACAAAGATGAATTATGCAGAAAACAGAAAACGAAAACTACAGCACAACATCATTCCAAAATCTAATTCCCCAAAACGAAAAGAATGGTTAAAACCCAATAAAGAAGAGTGTAAGTTGAAGACAACTTACTAGACTTGAGATGAGAAGCAAAGGAGCAGGAAAATTTTTGAAATAGATGGAGAAGAAAACGCTTCACACGGCGTCAATGGCAGCAAAGGGGAGGGAGGGGGGCGGCTGGAATGAAGGATGAAGGAGAAAGGGGTTAAAACCCTAAAATTTCAAAAATTTGGGCCGAGCCCAGTCGCTGGGCGAGTCCACATGGTTCGCTGGGCGAGTGCCAAGTGGCAGGCCCGTGTTGACGCGCAGAAAAAGTGGCTGATCCAGCCCACTTTTGTTCAGTCGCTGGGCGACCAAATCCTACTCGCTGGGCGAGTAGGTCAAACGTGGTCAAAATAAATTTTTTTTTTTTGAACACAACTTCTAAAAAAAACAAATAATTGAATTTTTCTTCATATCTACAACATGAAAGAGTACAAAATCTAAATTTACAATCAACTACAACATATTTTAAATATCTGCAATTTCTTGAACCAATTCTAACTACCACTCAAATAATTTCAAATTATATAAAACAATAAGCTTCGTAAACTTATCCAAACTTCAATCAAACAATTCACAATAAAATCATTGCAGAAACATCAATCAATCTGCACAACCAAACAGATTCAAATTCAATCCATACAACCAAAAGAACTGAAAACATAAATTAAGATAGAGTTAGAAAGCTGGGTTGCCTCCCAGTAAGCGCTTGTTTAACGTCTTTAGCTTGACACCTGTTATGATTAAGGATCAGAAAAGTGGGTGATAGTAGTGAGGCGCTGAATTTGACCACCCAGATAATGCTTTAAACGTTGACCGTTTACTACCCAACTTTGATTTGGATCATCAGAGGAAGGATCACTTAATTCGATGGCTCCATATGGTTTTACTTCTTTGATGAGAAATGGTCCTGACCACTTTGATTTGAGCTTGCCATGAAAGATTTTTAACCTCGAATTAAAGAGTAGTACTTGCTGACCTGGTTGAAATTCTCTATGTAGAAGATGCTTGTCATGATACAATTTGACTTTCTCTTTGTATGCCCTGGAACTCTCATAAGCTGTCAATCTCAATTCTTCCAATTCATGAATTTGCAATTTTCTCTTTTTTGCAGATAAATTAGGATCAAAATTCAAAAACTTCAGAGCCCAAAATGCCTTATGTTCCATTTCCACTGGCAGATGACAAGCTTTGCCATAAACAAGTTGAAAAGGAGTTAATCCAATTGGTGTCTTTAATGAAGTTCTGTAAGCCCATAAGGTGTCATCTAGCTTTATTGACCAATCCTTTCTCGAGTTAGATACAGTTTTCTCCAAAATCCTCTTGATTTCCCGATTTGAAACCTCGGCTTGACCGTTTGTCTGCGGATGATAAGGAGAAGCAACTTTGTGTCTTACCTCATAATGTTTCAAGAGCTTTTCTAATTGGGCATTGCAAAAATGAGACCCACCATCGCTAATTAACACTCTAGGAACACCAAATCTTGAGAAAATATGCTTCTTGAGAAATTTAATAACTGTTTTTGCATCATTTTTCTGACAAGGTGTTGCCTCAACCCATTTACTGACATAATCAACAACAACCAGAATATATTCATTATTGAATGATGGTGGGAGAGGACCAACAAAATCGATTCCCCAACAGTCGAAAACCTCCACTTCCAAGATATTCTGCAGTGGCATCTCATGTCTTCTGGAGATGGTTCCTACTCTTTGACATTTGTCACAGCTTTTTGCATGAAAATAAGCATCTTTGAATATAGTGGGCCAAAAGAATCCAGATTGTAAAACCTTGGCAGCCGTTCTTTCTCCATTGAAATGTCCACCATATGGCGAATTATGGCAATGCCACAAAATATTTTCAGCTTCCTCTGCAGTAACACATCTTCTCAAGAGGTTATCACTACATATTTTGAACAAATAAGGATCATCCCACACATATTGCTTAGCATCATGCAAAAATTTCTTCTTCTGATGCCATGTGATATCATCTGAAATAACTCCACCTGCTTTGAAATTTGCCATGTCAGCAAACCATGGTCTTTTCTGAATTAACATAAGAGTTTCATCTGCAAATTCATCACAAATTTCTTTCTCCTTACTTGTGATTTCTTCATTAACTAGACGAGAAAGATGATCAGCAATCACATTTTCACTTCCCTTCTTGTCTTTTATATCTAAATCAAACTCTTGTAACAATAATACCCACCTGATTAACCGTGGTTTTGAATCTGGTTTGTTCAACAAATACTTGATCGCAGAATGATCAGTATATATAACCACCTTAGACCCAACAAGATATGATCTAAATTTCTCCAGTGCATAAACAATTGCTAGAAATTCTTTCTCTGTGGTAGCATAATTCTGCTGAGCACTATTCAGCACTTTACTAGCATAGTAAATTGCATGAAAAACTTTTTCTCTTCGTTGGCCCAAAACTGCACCAATAGCATAGTCACTAGCATCACACATTAGTTCAAAATTTTTATCCCAATCTGGAGCTACAATAACAGGAGCAGAAATCAACTTATTCTTCAACAAATCAAAAGATTTCAAACAATTTTCATTCATAACAAAAGGAATATCTTTAACAAGAAGATTGCTTAATGGTTTAGCCACTTTTGAAAAATCCTTTATAAACCTTCTGTAGAATCCTGCATGACCAAGAAAACTTCTGATACCTTTCACATTCATTGGCGGAGGTAGCTTTTCAATAACCTCTACCTTAGCTTTATCCACTTCAATACCTCTGGCTGATATCTTATGCCCAAGAACAATTCCTTCTGTCACCATGAAGTGACATTTCTCCCAATTAAGAACAAGATTTGTTTGAACACACCTCTTCAAAACAGTCTCCAGATTTGACAAACATACATCAAATGATCTACCAAAAACTGAAAAATCATCCATGAAGACTTCTATGCATTTTTCAACCAGATCAGAAAATATGGCTAACATGCAACGTTGAAACGTAGCAGGTGCATTACAGAGTCCAAAAGGCATCTTTCTATAAGCAAAAACTCCAAAAGGACAGGTAAAAGCAGTTTTCTCTTGATCCATAGGATCTACAGCAATCTGATTATAACCAGAGTATCCATCTAGAAAGCAATAAAAAGCCTGACCTGATAGCCTTTCTAGCATTTGATCCATGAATGGAAGTGGAAAATGATCCTTTCTGGTTGCCTTGTTGAGCTTTCTATAATCAATACACATTCTCCACCCAGTCACTGTCCTTGTTGGTATCAGTTCATTTTTCTCATTACAAACCACAGTCATACCACCTTTCTTTGGCACGACTTGAACTGGACTCACCCAAGTGCTGTCAGATATAGGGTAGATGATACCTGCTTCTAAAAGCTTTAGAACTTCTTTTCTGACCTCTTCTTTCATCACTAGATTAAGTCGTCTCTGTGGTTGAGCTACTGGTTTGAAATCATCCTCCATAAATATTCTATGCATGCAATAAGAAGGACTTATTCCTTTCAGATCAGAAATTGACCAACCTACAGCTCCTTTGTTCACTTTTAAGACTTCAATTAATTTCTCTTCCTCCAGAGTGGATAAAGCATTGCTGATGATCACAGGTTTATTATCATCTTTTTCAAGAAAAACATACTTCAAATGTGAAGGTAACAATTTCAATTCTAGCTTTTTTTCTTTTATCTCTTCTTCAGTCTTTAATTCTCCAATCTCCACTTCATCAGGTGGAATCTCCTTCAAAGAATCTAGATTCTATAGACATTCATCAATTAATTTCTCTTCCTCTGCATGTAAGGATTCGCAAGCATCAATAAGAGTTCTTTCAAGAGGTGATGATATATGCATCGTCTTTTGTGTAATCATGCAGACTTCCTCAAGTTCATCAGTTTGAAAGCATGTATCTTCATCATTTGGGTGAGACATTGCTTCAAAAACATTGAAATTTACTTCTTCATTCTCAACTCTCACTTTAAGCTTTCCATCATCAACATCAATCAACACTCGAGCAATCTTCATGAATGGCCTTCCCAAAATCAAAGGAATTTCTTTATCCTCTTCCATTTCCATGACAACAAAATCCACAGGAAATAAGAATTTGTCTACCTTTACCAGAACATCTTCTACTACTCCATGCGGATATTTGATCGATCTGTCTGCCAATTGTAGAGTCATGCGTGTGGGCTTCAACTCTAATTCTCCAATCTTCTTAAACATTGACAGAGGCATAAGATTGATGCTGGCTCTAAGATCAATTAACGCCTTCCCAATAGCCAGTTTACCAATGATGCATGGAATTGTAAAACTACCTGGATCTTTAAACTTTGGTGGGAGCAACTTTTGAATGATAGCACTGCATTGGCCCTGTACTTCTATAGTTTCTTCCTCAATATACTTTCTCTTCTTTGTGAGCAAATCTTTCATGAATTTCGAGTAAGCAGGTATTTGTTTCAGTGCTTCTGAGAAGGGCATCTTGATTTCCAACTTCTTGAAAATATCAATGAAACTCTTGAACTGTCTTTCCTTCTCCTTTCTAGAGAAAACCTTTGGATATGGAAGAGGTTTCTCGTACACATGTTCTTTCTTTTTCTCTCCCTCTCTCTCTTTTTCACTTTCTCTATCCTCTTTCTCTTTTTCTTTATTTCCCTTTTTACTCATCTCATCTTTTTCTTCACTCAAATTTTTAACTCTCACCATATCTCTTTCTTGCTCTTTTTTCTCATTCCCTCTTTCTTCCAGAATTCTTCCTGATCTTGTAGTAATAACCTTACAGTCTTCCTTTGGATTTACTTCAGTGTTTGCCACAAATTTCTTCTCTGGTTTTTCTTCCAACTTTTTAGCTAATTGACCCACCTGAATCTCCAAATTTTGAAGTGAGGCTTCTGTACTTTTATGATTAGAAATTGATACCTGCATAAACTGCTGAAGAGTTTATTCCAATTTTGAAGTTCTTTCTGTCAGAGTAGGTTGTTGCTGAAAGTTCTGTGGAAGTGGTCTGTTGGATGGACCTGCTTGTCCCATACTAGGATGAGGTCTCCATCCTTGATTAAAACCTTGGCCTTGATTATAATTCGTCTGACGACCTTGATTTCCCATATAATTTACTTCTTCATGAGACATGCCTTGCACTGCACATTGACCATTATTATGATTTCCTCCGCACAATTCACAACTTTGAACCGTCTGATGTTGAGCTTGAGAAACATTCTGTAGTTCTTTAGGTAGCTGAGATAACTTCTTCATTAATGTTTCAAGTTGCTGAGTCATAATCTTGTTCTGAGCTAGTAAAGCATCTTGAGATTGAAGCTGAAGAACACCTTTTTGTTGAAATTGAGCTCTTTCACTCTGAACTTCATTATCATTTGCAGCCATGTTTTCAATCAGTTCATGTGCTTCTTCAGGCGTCTTCCATCTGATACTACCTCCAGCTGATGCATCTAACATTAACTTTGTTTGAGATTTTAGCCCTCCAAGAAACAGATTTAACATTGTAGGCTCATCAAATCCATGAGTAGGAGTTTTTCTCAGTAGGCCTTTGAATCTATCCCATGTTTGACCTAGAGTTTCATCAGCATCTTGTTGAAAAGAAGAGATCTCCTGCTTTCCCTTATTGACTTTGGACTGAGGGAAAAACTTATTCAAAAATTTAGCAACCACATCATCCCATATTGTCAGATTATTCTCTGGAAAGGAATTCAGCCACATTTTTGCATTACCAGCCAATGAGAATGGAAATAAGCTGAGTCGAATTGCTTCATCTGGAACCTGATGAATCCTCACTGTATTACAAATCTCCATGAAAGTAGCCAAGTGAGTGTATGGATTCTCGTGAGATAATCCATGAAACTGATTGTTCTGCACCAGATGAATAAGAGCTGGCTTCATCTCCATGTTAGCAGCATTCACCACCGGTCTTGCAATACTGTTGAAGTGCAGAGGTCCTGAGAAAGTATTATAATCTGCAAGAGTACGTCTTCCTTGCCCAGAACCTTCTCCAGTGCGATTATCTTCCATTTCTTCTTTTTCTTGCCCTGATGAAAAGTCTAGAATTTCTTCAGAGATAGCAGATGATTCTTTGGATTCTCTACTTTGTCGCCTCCTTCTACTGTTGTTTCTTCGAGCAGTTCTTTCAATTTCCGGATCGAAAAGCAGATTTTCAACCTGTTCTCTGCTTCTCATACAAAACACAAACTAAAAGAAAACAATCCAAAAATACACAATCTCTACAGATGATAACAATTATGTACAAGAATTCAAATATAATCACAATACACACTTAAACAACAGATAGCTAAAATCAACTAAACCAGATAAACAACAAACAATCAACGAAAACAAAAACAAATCCCCGGCAGCGGCGCCAAAAACTTGTTGAGACCTCGGCAAGTGTACCGAATCGTACAAGTAATAAACCGGTAAGTCCGGAAATCGTTTTCCCAAGAGATTTGTTTTGATTCACAGATTGATTAAAGTTTACTAATTTAGCGATTAATTTTACAACACAAGTAAGATTTGCATACAGATGAAATTAAAGTGGTAAAAACAGATGAATTAAAGTTCACTGGGGTTGATTTTCAAGTTCATCACTCAAGTAATATTTCTACTAACACAATTCCTCAAAATTAAGCATCAACATCCTAGGCGCATGCAGTCCTGATCTCTCAGATGACCGTTCAGAATCATTCAAACTAAATCCTAATCTCTTAGATAATTTAGTTATCAGATTTGCCTTAATCACAATGTCACAGATGACTAAAAATTTCCTCCTATGTCTAGGACTCGAAATCCTTTAGCAGTTCTATCCTAGGTCCGCGGTCTCATACATTTCTCAATGATTTAACCGTTCAAATAGCTCAGATTCTCATCATAGGCATGAATAATAAAGATAGAACACAAAATTCATACAAGATCATGCATTAATATAGAAATTACAAAGAGTTTCAGAAATGTACTCTCAACCCCAGTGAAATGGAGTTCTAGCTACACATATACATCATAGAAGCGATAAAGCATGGATTGGACGGTGGAAATTGGTAATTTTCCACCTTGGAAGCACCCAAAACGAGCTCTGCAGCGTCCTCTGGTCTCCTCCCCTCCAGAACTGCCTCTTTCTGCCTCTGGATCGCGTCTTTAAAGAGAAAAGTCGTAAGTGACTTTTCGCTGGGCGAAAGGAATCCACTCGTTGGGCGAGTGGGCTAGCTGGGCGAGTTGCTCCAGCTCGCTGGGCGACTGGCTCGCTGGGCCACTGGTTCCTGGTCGCTGGGCCACTAGTGCGCTCTGGCTGGGCCACTGGTTCCTGGTCGTTGGGCGACTGGTTCACTTCTGGCTGGGCCTCTGGTGCGCTCTGGCTGGGCCACTGATGCACACAGGGTCTCTTTGATATTATCCAATCCTTATTCTATTGCAAAAATAAACACACAAAAGCATCAAAACACATTTAAACATTACAAACTATACTTACATCAACAATTATATACTTTTCATGAGAATTAATACTAAAACTTACTCAAAAACACAACATTTTAAGTAACAAAAGCAAGTAAAGTTTACACCTATCAAGTAGTAGTAGGATATCATTAAGCGTCATCTTTGTACTCCAAGGCTGGAGCAGTATAATTACATAACGTTGAGTGACAAAAAGTGTCACTAAGCGCAAGCTTTTGTAAGAAGAATGACAACGATTGTCAACATTGTCATTGATCGTCACTCTTTGTGATGATTTGGTGCTAAGTGCCACATTTAAGCACCAGGTTCTTTGATTTGATTTGTTGTCTTCTTTCACTATTTGAAATAGATTTGTGATGAAACTGATGTATGTTTATAATATTTTTTATTATTAACTGAGGTTATGATATGGTTCTGGACATGTATTATGATGTTGTTGAAAGAATTTTAAGGAGAAATTATTTATGGTAGTGATCTTAGCGTATGCATTGACATATGGGAATCAGTAAGGAGGTATCCTGAATTCTAATAACTATTTACACTCAAATAGAGCAGAATGAGTTATGTGATGAGAGTCGCAAGAGGTCCATGATACTGGACCATTTGGTTCTAAACGTGAAGAAGTCTAACCTTATGAGTAGTAAGGTGATAACCCCTTTGTCTATGATTCTACAGAGCATTAATACTACTGCAAGTGCACGCCTAAAGTGAAACCCAATGTCAAAGGCATGTGTCCAGATAATTAGGTCTAATGTCAACTATATATGATTTATTATATTTGATCCATGCTTAGCTTATATTTGATATGATTTAATTGTCTTAGAACAATTCTCTTACACACTAGCTTATTTTGTCGTTTCTTTTGTGTTTTTTGTGTTTTGTTTATCTCTTTTACGGTGATCACTTCACAGTGTGAGCAGATAATGGATAGGTGTTGATGTGCCTTTGGTAAAAAAGAGTGATGATGAGTCATTTTCATTAGTTTTTAGTAATTATCTTTAAGTTTTCAAAACTCCAGATAGTTTATATACATTTTATTTTACGAATATTTATTTTTTGAGATAATTATATTAGTACTATATATTTTGAAATAATATGTTAAAATAATACTTTGAAATTTTTAACAAAAGTTAGAATCAAAAGACTAATTAAGAAATAAAACTTTTTTTACATATCATTTAAAATTAGAAAATAAAAATTTTCTTTTTGAAACGTTAAAATTTAAAATATTTAAGTTTGTCTCTATTTATTTATCATTTACAAAATTCAATATCACATTAATTAGTATTAATTATATTTTTATGTATTTTTTATTTTTAAATAACTCACATATACAATTTTGGTATTAGATAAAAAAAAGTAAAATAAATAATTATACAACTATTTTTTATTTCTGCAAAATCAACCTTAAAAAGTTAGTGGGAATTAATAATTCATAACAGTTAATGAATACGCATGTAACTTCTTCAAAGATAAAACGTTAGTTATATACATATTAAAACTAATAAATTAATGCTTATTGAATACTTTTATATCTTCATTAAAAGAAAATATTAAAGGAGAAAATTAAAGCATATTAAATGAACCAAAATATTAAAGTAAAAAATAAATCATATTAAATGATCTAAAATATTAAAGGAAAAAAATAGAGCATTAAATGGTAAGATTAATGAATTAACATTTTTTTTAAAGTAATCTCTTTTAACTATAAATGTATAACATTTAATATTTTAGAACATATTTTGACCATTTTTTAGTAATTATTTCTAAATATTAATATATATATATATATATATATATATATATATATATATATAACAACATTTTTTGAATTAAACTTAATTTATACCAAGTCTCATAATTTAAATTTACGAAAAAAATATTTTTTTATATTTATTTTTCTCTCTGGTTTTTATGTTCTTAAGTTAAGAAGTGAGAAGTGATCTTAATCCTTATATATGTTATAAAAAATTAAAAGTGACATACATGTATATATAAATTAAGAAAACAGGTTTCTAACAAAAATTATAAAAAGAGTTTGTATAACTATAAATACCAAATAAATAATTAAACATTAAACTAAATAAATAATTAAATATCAAACAACTTCATGCAGATTAAAATATTCTAATATAAAAACACTTAAGAATTCAAAATAAATTAGACGCTTTGTGTAATATAATATATAAATAGAAGAGTAAAGAATATTTTCACACCTACATTTACACTACTTTTATTTACTTTTCATTCTTTCTTTATTGAAATAATACAAAAATTTACATATTTTTACCATTTTATTTTTATAATATGTATGATATAAAGGTAAAGGTGTGTCGTTGTATCAATTACTCTAGATAGAATGATTATATTATCTTCAGTTTTTAGATTAAAAATAATAAAATGATATGTTATACTAACTTATTCGTAATTCATTAATTAAGGTTGAATTTCTTTTATATATTTCTTAAAATGATAAAACAAAAAGAAATAATTAATTTACCTATTTCTACAAAAAGGAGAGAAAAAGGGGTCCACCCCACGGGTTTCACTCTCTCTTTTTGTACGAATTTCAAAAAAAAAAAGAAACAAAAAAGTCCATCAATTCCCGAAAATGACACTGCTGCAACATCCACCTCAATTGCTTCAATACTCTTTCCGAGAAAAACAAAAGCTTTCCACACTCATTTTCTTGTCTTCTGTTTCTTATATAATGAGGTGCTAGCTGTTTTCATTTCTTCATTCTCATCTCTCTCTCTCTCTGTTCTCATCATCATTTTCATTCTCTCTGCTCTGAAAACATGACTGGGGTTTCTGAAAAAGCAGCTGTTTCTCTTGATCAGCTTAAGGAGATTATGAGTGAGTTTGCAAAGGAGAGGGATTGGGAGCAGTTTCATAGCCCAAGGAACCTCCTTTTGGCTTTGGTATGCTTCTCTTTCTCAACAAAAAAAATGTGCTTTCATGCTGCTTGTCATTTCACCTTGCATGAACACTGTTTCTTTCTCTTCTTTTTCAACCAACCCATGTCAACTTTTGTGTTATTTTTCAAGAAGCTCATCCCAAAATTTTTACTTTTTTAATGTTATTTTCTTGAGGATTTCACTGTGTTTCTATCAAATTTGTGTTGTTTTGTTATTTATCATGGGTGTTTGAGTATTGAGGATTTTTGTTTTCCTCATTTATGCATTTGGGTTGAGAACACTGAAATTTTCTTGAAGTTGGTTCCCTTTAATGTTTTTTTTTCTCCATCATGGGTGTTTGAACATTGATTTAGCTTAGGTTGTTTGTTATAGCTTCATTCATGCATTTCGGAACTTTGATTTTTTTTTTCTCTTTAAAGTTGGTTCCTTTTATCTTGTGCTTTTTTTTTATCATGGGTGTTTGAATATTTGACCCACCAAAGAATGTTTATGATCATAAGTTAAGCATTTGGAAAAATTTCTGTTTTTATTTTAAATTAGATCCTCTTAATCTCATTTGTTCTTTACCATGGGCGTTTGCATTTTGAACCACTGAATTTTTTTTTCTTAAAGTTGGTTTCTTTTAATCTCTTTTATTCTTCATCTTGGGTGTTTGCATGTTGATCATGTTTGTGATCTTTATTTATGCATTTTAATTTGAAAACATTGTATTTTGATAAAGTTTGCACCTTTTAATCTCATTGTCAATTTAATTTTTTTTTTCATTTATGAATAGGGTGCATATATTCCAGGTTAAAAAGATTTATTAAATTGGTTGTGGCATGGAATTTTTTCTTTTACTCTGAGACTTTACATAGTAGAAAGATGGTGATAGAAGTTTGAATTTTAAATTCAAAAGATTTATTATACTATTAAAATAATCATTTTTTTTTCTATTTTAACTGAATAAAATAAAATATGTTTTCTTTCCTCTTTTTAAAAGAATTCTTTTATATTTGCCAAGATTAGTAAAATCACACTTTGCAAGCTGTTATCACATTGATAACTTCTAAGATGAAACCCACACAATATATTCCATGCCATTCTTCACACATGGTACATTAATGTGTCAAAAAGACTAATGGAATATTAGGCAAAAAAGGAAAAAAAATGAATAAATATGCTTTTCTAATATATAAATGAAATTCGGACTCTCATGTATATTGAAGCTGTTATTTCAAGTTTGAGACATTTCAATTTTAATTTTAAAAAATCTGTAATTTTAGTTAATCCCACAATATTTTTATATATTTATTTCTTACATTATAATTTCTTAAACCATTTTTATGGTGTTTTAGATTATAACATAATTGAACCAAGAAAATGAAATATATTAACAAAATTTAGAGATAGATTGAAATTGTGGATTTTTTTAAAAAACATATTGAATTTTAAAATTAAACAAAATTAAAATTATGGATTCAACATAATGGTAGGCCAAAACTGTATTAAAGTCTTTATTTATTTAGTGTTTTTCTTTCTTTGATCACCTCATTGAAAGGGAACCAAATAAAAATAAAAATTTGATTTTTAAGTTGAAATTTCAAAGTTTGCCTTGCTCCAAAAAAGGGTAAGTTCAATTTTATCTTATTGATTGACTTTGTAATGATTCCCCAGGTGGGTGAAATGGGAGAATTGTGTGAGATATTTCAATGGAAAGGAGAGGTTCCAAAGGGTCTTCCAGATTGGAAAGAAGAAGAAAAGGTTCATCTTGGAGAAGAACTTTCAGATGTGTTGCTTTATCTTGTGAGGCTCTCTGACATGTGTGGTGTTGATCTTGGCAAAGCTGCTTTGAGAAAGGTTGAACTGAATGCCATTAAATACCCTAAAAAAGTTTCTGAAAAAGAGCCTTCAATCAGCACCAAAGAAGATGAAAATTTAGAAGGTGTTTGATGAAATTGCATTTTGTGTTTTGGGAGGAACAGTGGGAAAGTGGTTTTGGTATATGTTCTTCTATAAAGGGTGGAGGCTATTATTGTTGGATTGTTTTGGTACTAATTTATTCTCTTACCTTTGGCATATTGAATATTATTGAACTGTGTTTTTCTTTTGAACATGTTTTAAGAGAATTCAATTTCACCTTTTTATGATTTTAGTTTGTTACAAATTACCTTAGGATAAAAGTTATAAACAATTCTCCTAGATAAGATACTTTTAAATAGGAGGGTAAAAAACTATTTTTGTGTTATTTTTAAATTAAATATATACTTATTTAATGTTTATTGTTTATAAAAGTTTCGTTAAATATTATTTTTGTTAAAAAGCATTTAAAATGTTTATTATGTAATAAATATAATATTCACGATTTTTAGAAAGATATTTTATATGATATAAGTACGTAAAGTGTTTATTATTGATTATTATATGATAATTGAAATTTTGCAGCAAATTATAATATAATATTCACGAATGCAAGACAAAATAAATATATATAATTTAAGAACGGAATATAATGTAAGGATACATGAATTAAGAGAGAAATATTAAAAGCAATTTGAAGATGAAAATTTAATTTAATCAATGAAGAATATGTATAAATATTGTTAGAAATAATAATTTTATCAATATTTAGTTGGAGTTTCATTGTAACATATCATTATAAAATTACTAAATAAAATACTATAAAATTGAAAAACCAAAACAGTTAAATTCATATATTTATCCAAAATAATAATTATAATAATAAAATATATAAAAAATCATATATAATTAAATGAGGTTTTTTTTAAAAATTTTTATATAAAACAATTACAAAATAATAAATATAATAATAAAATATATACAAACCATATGTGGATCATAGTTTTTCTTTTTAAAAAAGATTTCCTATATACACTAGTGCAAAAAAGGTTTTTTATACCTCTTAAAAAAGGTTTTTTATATCTATTTTTTGGTAGGTATAGAAAAAGGGATATAGAAAGTTTTCGATTTTTAATACCTACTTTAGAATCGGTGTAGAAAGTTTTACTTTTATGCCTGTTTTGTTTATAATAGGTATAAAAGTCTGATATTTACACCAGAGAAAAAAACTTTTCTTTATACCTGCTGATGCTATAATAGGTATAAAAATCTCACTTTTATATCTGTTGGTACTACAACCAGTGTGAAAAAACAAGACTTTTTATATCTGATATAGATTTAACCAGTGTAAAAAGTGACGTTTTTTTAAAAATATTTTATTTGTATAAACTACTATCCATATTCAGACCTGCATAAAATTCAATCACAGAATACAGTTTAAATAATCAATAACAAGTAAAATAATCAATATTATTTCAATTACTAACACATCAAAATGTAATATTTACCTAACAAAGTTCATAAATATATTTACCTAACATAGTTACTTAATATAGTTACACATAAAATAGTTCCTAAATTCAAAATGTAATATTGAAACATCTAATCATTTACAAATGGTTAAAAAATGCAGTCCACTGCTCCCGAACATCCTTTATGACATGTTGCTCCATTGAAAATATGTCATCAAATATCTACACAATGAATACTTTGAATCAAATTATAATATTAATGGCTTAATATCTTAATTATAATATTAATGGCTTAATAATAAGTTACCAATTTGTTTTTTTTAAACCTGAAGGTGCATTCAAATAATCATGTTAGGAACCTATTTACTACTCTTTGTATGGTACAAAAATCAAGTCGGTCAAATTCAGGGACATAAATTTATAATCATGTGATTTTAATAGAAAATAATTGTCAAAATATGATATCACATTCAACAGGACATAATATGGCCTTCACTAGGATAGGTAATATTAATTCACATAAAAAAACAAATTAAACAGAATTACTCACAGTGAGTGGCCACCCCTCAAAGTCAAATTATTGCTACCTTAATTTGATCCTGTCACCAGAAAATATCTTGTTTAATCTTTTTATGTGCATGAATAGTACAAAAGAATCATAAAGAAATTAACAATGTGGAACTTATTTACCCCAGAAAAAAAAAGTATTTTAGGTAGTTAAAAGTACTAATTATAATAGTGAATGAATATTTGTACATCGTTAGTTCTAAGAGGATCCAATCAGCACCTATAAATGAGTGATAGAACAGTTTCTTCCCTGTGTCTCACATACATAATAGAGCAAGACAGAGAATATAACCTGGCATGATCCTTTAATGCTCTGTTCATTTGTTGTGCAGTGCGCTTCACCTCATCAATTGTCATCTAGGAACAATGATATAAGCTAATTAGAACATCCTTTCAACAAGATTAAACAGAACTTTCTAGCAAGTCAGAAATAAATTCCATTTTTTAGCATTAGAAAATATGTCAACAGAAATAAAATGAAAATATGAACATAGACAGTACAATGAGAGCTTGAAATATAGGGAAACTGGTAAAACTAAAATCCATATGGTTTTACTGATCCTATTTTCAACCCAGCTTACTACCATTCAAGATAAGAAAGTTTTCTCAAGTTTAGAAGAAAATAATTTATAGTCTCATTACATACATATGATATACATATGTAATTGGATAAATTTGGAAACAAGCACTGCCTATTCTAGGAAACAAATGCCTGAGATTGTGGGATTGATATGCTATTAATAAAATCAAGATATAGCCAACATACAGAATTAAAAACAATAGAAATCAAATCTGAAACTTCTCAAAATAACTCGCCAAGTTTGGACTTCGGATTTTTCAACTTTTTCCTTGTACATTTTCATTCCAATTCCTCCCTCTCTCCCCACCAAACATTTTTGAGTAATAAATTAGTAAATCCAAATGTTCCACTTTCAGATAGTTTCTACGGGTTAAGTCTAAAGGCTTTGGTAAAAATGAAACAAAAGTTCTGGAACCCAAACTATCTTTGTAGCATTTACATCTAATTTCTATAACTGCAGATTAGCACTGAATTTATTATGGACAAAAGAATAAAATTTCAACACATGTTAGGAGGTATTTGTAAGAGCTTCCACAAATATTATGTGGGCCTCTACCCTTATAAGCACCTTTTAGCTTATTTAAATAAGCTTTTTGGCGAAGTTTATCAACACAAGTTATCTCTAACTTGCTTCTTTAATTGTTTTTACAGTCAAATTTGAGATAATCTCTAATGTGATAAGAGCTACCTAAGTGCTTAATAAAGTTATTCACTCAAACTCCTCATACATTGAAGAATTCTGCCGAAAATTCACAACTAACATATGAGCATGTCACTTAATAATAATCCAGCCATCCAGTAAGTAAGCCAATAGACCATACAAATACAATCATATAGCATAAGCCTCCTTATGCAGTGTTATAACAGCTAATTATAGGCAAATGCAACTACATATATGGTCAAGTTTGGTAAGGATAGATGCCGCATAGTTATTATAAATATAAATACATACAGACACTTAGATATAAAAGAGGGTCTCCTATAAATATAGCTCGTAAGAAACAATTTTATGAAAAAAAAAATAGTAACACGACAAACCTTACTAGCAGGAAACACCATTGCAAGCACAAAGTAGTTCCCCACATCATCATCATCATCAACTGCCTTCCCAATTTTTAGTCCATGGCATTTGGCACACTCATTAGCTAATGACATGAGGGGAAAACTACGCACCACAGGGATCTTGTCTCGTACCCTCACCATCATCCACTCAATCACCTAATCCCATATCTCATTGCTCACTTCTGCGTCATCTAGAAGCCGCAATATTATCTAAAATTCAACAAATCCGAGATATTAGCTCTAATTTTAACAATCTTCCGTGCAATCATAAATCTTGAAATTGTAAGCATTTTTCACCTCAGTATCAGACTTCATAAAACTATCCCTTCAGTGACTGATATATATAAAATTCTGTAATGTTCAGAAAACTCAATTAAATAGTGCTTGGAAATTGTGAGAATCAGTTACCTCGAAGACGATCTGGCACGCTCGGAATCTGGTTGTTTTGTTGGATGTCGTAGCGGCAGCTAGGAGGAACTTGAGGAAGCAATCGAGGAACTCATCGGAGGCGGAGGCAGCAAGGGCATGGACGAAGGAGACGACGCGTTCAACAGAGGCAAGGCGCCTCTAGAAATCAATGAGAGGAGTTAGGGTTCTGAAGAAGGCGGTAAAGAAGACCAAAGAAGAGGATTTGGCTCGGAGGAGTGACATGAGCTTTCGGTTGTGGGTGGCGTATGATGTTCGAGCCTCATCGAGAATGGCCGCAATTTCAGCATCAATCGCATCTAGATGAGTCACGGAACCCTAATCTCCCAAATATAGCAAAAGAGAGAAGTTGCAGTCCAGTAGGATAAGGGTTTTCACGATTGATTTGGCGATTTAGAAGCAAAGGAGAAGAAGTGCAGCGTGAAAGTGAAGACGCGGGGAGAGGAAGTGAAGAGGGAAAACGCCGGCAGAATATTAAATATTCCACACCGGTTTAAAGTTGTAGTCGTTATAAATAATGAACTTTTATACCTATTTTTATTCTAACCGGTGTAGAAGTATTATTTATACCAATTTTCAATATAATCGGTGTAAAAGAATTTATTTTATTTACGATATTACCATTACATCATTTTTTATACCTGATAAATTTGAACAGGTATAAACAGTAGCTATAAAAAGCCTATTTTACACTAGTGATAAAACAACTACAAGAAAATTATAAAGGTTTAATTCCTATTTTGGTCCCACTTTTCGTAGGGTCTGTTCAAATTGGTCCTACTTTCTTTCAAAAGTTCACTAAGATCCCACTTTTCGCAAAAACGGTGCAAGTTAGTCCTTTTTGGTTACGGCGTTAAAAAACTAACGGCACAGCTGCCCAGCTGGAAGAAAACTGATGAGCTGTACATTTTTTTGTTGACGTGGCACTGTGAATTGGTGATTCATCCTGAGAGCAGAGGATTCATGGCTGTTTTACCCAAATTGAAAAGCAAAGTTAGGGTTCTGAAATCTAAAAGCAGGAGGTTTCAGCAAAGTTAGGGTTCTGAAATTTAAAAGCAGAGGTTTAGGGTTAGGGATGAATTCATCACAGAGTTGTTCTTCCTGTTCGAAGGCAAGCTCCAAAGGATTTTCGCAATCCTCACACGGTGTTGTTTCCAGGGGAGTTGGGATAACCCCTATTTGCCACTGTGGTGATATTGCTGTAATGAAAGTTGGTAGAACTTCAAGGAATGCTGGGAGGAAATTTTGGGGATGTCGCCATTACAAGGTGTTTTGAATAGCGTACTGTCCACTTCCATGTGTTTTGGATTTTATTTGTTTTAAAATTTTTGTGTTCTTGGTGAATAATAGGGTGGGATATCAAGTGGGATGTCATGTAATATTTTCAAGTGGTGTTCTGAGGACAATGCTGATGATAGAGATGGTACAATTGTGAGACAAAGCAACAGGATATTTGATCTGGAAAATAATGTCAAAGAGTTGCAGAGAAGGATAAAGTTCTTACTTGGAGTTGTGTTTGCTGTTATTGTTGGGTATCAGTCATACAACACAAGCACACACAACTAAAATTAAAGATGAGAAAATTTATAACTAACACAAGACCAAGGGCAAAGTCAAGAAAAATATTTACTAGATAGAAGAGATTACAACACCCTCTCTTTAGAGTAAGGAGGATACAAGTAATTTGGTGCATCACCTCTATTTATATGCAAATGAGGGAGGGAAGTCTTTGCCCACTTTAGATGTGGGACTTCTTAAGACAAACTTCTAACAATTCTCCCACTTGAAGATTTGATTGAATCAATCATGTCTTCACAATACTTTGTCTTCCTTGTCAGTTTCATGCTACGTTGCTGATAGACCATAAGAGGATCTACTCCATACAAACTTGTCAGTATTGACCGCCTTTGTCATTACATCTGCTAGGTTATCTTTGGTACAGATCTTTTCCAAATCTACATCTCCTTTCTCTACTACTTCTCGGACAAAATGATATTGAACCCCTATATGCTTTGTCCTGGAATGAAAGGCTGGATTTCTTGCAATGTGCAAAGCACTCTGACTGTCACAATATACAGTAATTTTGTTTTGCTTGTGCCCGAGTTCTTCCAATAACCTTTGAATCCAGATTGCTTCTTTGCATGCTTGAGTAGCTGCCATGTATTCAGCTTCTGTGGTGGATAGAGCTACAACAGTTTGTAGTTTAGATAACCAGCTTACCACCCCTCCTGCAAGTTTAAACACATAGTCTGTAGTAGATTTTCTTTTATCAAGATCACCTGCATAATCTGAGTCAACATAACCTCTGACAATAAATTCTGATCCTCCAAAACATAACGCAACATCTGAGGTTCCTTTGATGTATCTAAGGACCCTCTTAACAGCATTCCAATGCTCTTCACCAGGATTTGCCATAAATCTACTAACCGCTCCCACTGCATGTGCAATGTCTGGTCTTGTACAAATCATGGCATACATTAGGCTTCCCACTGCTGATGCATACGGAACTCGAGACATTTCCATCCTCTCTGCTTCATTGCTAGGACACATACTTGAGGATAATTTATAATTAACAGGAAGTGGGGTAGAAGTTGGCTTGCAATCTTGCATGTTGAAGCGCCGCAAGACCTTTCGAAAATAATTCTTTTGTGAAAGCCAAATCTTCCTGGTTTTTCTGTCTCGGTGAATTTGCATCCCTAAAATCTTGTTTGCAGGTCCCAAGTCCTTCATATCAAATTCCCTAGCCAATTGTGCCTTCAATTCTTGGACTCGAACTTTGTTGGAGCCTACCACCAACATATCATCCACGTACAACAGCAAAATGATGAAATCATTATCCTCAAACCTCTTGTAGTACGTACAATGGTCTGAACTTAATCTGTTGTATCTGAGGCTAATAATGAAAGAATCAAATCTCTTATACCAACACCTTGGCGCCTGCTTTAAACCGTACAGAGATTTGGTCAACCTACAAACCAAGTTTTCTTTGCCTTGTTCTTCAAAACCTTCTGGTTGGAGCATATATATTTCTTCTTCAAGTTCTCCATGAAGAAAAGCAGTCTTTACATCTAACTGTTCCAGATGTAAATCATCTACAGCACACATTGCCAGCACTATTCTGATAGTGTTAAGTCTAACAACTGGTGAGAATATCTCGTTAAAATCAAGACCTTCTTTCTAAGCATATCCTTTGACCACCAGTCTTGCACGATATCGCTCCACTTGTTCATTGCCATCTCGTTTGATTTTGTATACCCATTTGTTTCCAATTGCTTTTCGACCTTTTGGAAGTTCAACAAGTTCCCATGTCTTGTTCCTATGTAAGGCTTCTATTTCTTCATGCATTGCTGTCATCCATTGAGAAACATCTGAACTCCTCAACGCTGCTTGAAAGGTTGAAGGTTCTCCTTCTTCAGTTAAGAGACAGTACGCATCATGGTTTGCCATAACATAGTCTGAGTGCCAAGATGGTTTCTTCATCAGACGTGTTGTTCGTCGAGCATCTTCATGATTGACCTCATTTGGTTCTTGTTCATCGTGCTCTGGTTCTGCTTCAGAGGAATCATTATCTTTTGACTTTTCCTCTATCTGTACTGAAGTAATGTCTATTGGTGTGCTGACATTTTTCTGCTCACTTTGCAATTTTTCTGCAAAAACTACATCTCTGCTAACAATAATCTTGTGGGCAGTGGGATCCCACAAGCGATACCCCTTAACATTGTCAGCATAACCCAAGAATATACATTTCCTGGATTTTGGGTCCAACTTTGTTCTTTCTTGGGAGTTGTACATCACGTACACAGGACAACCAAATACATGCAGAGAAGAGTAATCAGCTGGTTTTCCTTTCCACATTTCCATTGGTGTCTTTACACCAATTGCTGTTGATGGTGAGCGATTTATCAAATAGCAAGCAGTTTTGACTGCTTCTGCCCAGAAGGACTTGGCTAATCCTGTAGTTTTCAACATGGCCCTTGTCCTTTCTAGAAGAGTTCTATTCATCCGCTCTGCTACACCATTCTGTTGAGGTGTATGAGCAACTGTAAATTGCCTCTTAATACCTTCTTGCTTGCAGAATGCCATAAAATCACCATCAGTATATTCTCCTCCATTATCTGTCCTCAAGCATTTGATCATTTTTCCAGTTTCAAGTTCCACCTGTGCTTTGAATTCCTTGAATACTGGAAACACATCTGACTTCTTCTTGATTGGGTACACCCATAATCTCCGGGAATAATCATCAATGAATGATACAAAATACTTTGCTCCTCCCATGGATATTTCTGGTGATTCCCATACATCAGAATGGATTAAGTCAAGTATGTGCTTGCTTCTAGCAGTCACTTTAGCAAACTTCAATCTATGTTGCTTACTAGTCACACAGTGCTCACAAAACGGTAAGTTAACTATTTTGAGCCCCGGCAGGAGATTATGATCAGCAAGAATTTTTAAGCCTCGTTCTGACATGTGACCAAGTCTGTAATGCCACATCATCGTTGCTTCTTCTTCTTTTGTTGTTGCAACTGATGCATCTGCTTCTTGCAACGTATCTCCCAACAACATGTATAGATTGACTGCGATCTTCTCTGCTTTCATCACAATGAGGTTACCTTTCACCATTTTTAGGATTCCGCCTTCAATGTGAATTTTGCACCCAAGGTCATCCAATTGTCCAATAGACAAGAGGTTCTTCTTCAATCCCTTCACATGTCGAACTCCTTGAAGAGTGCGTATTGTACCATCATACATTTTGATTTTGACGGTACGAATCCCTCCAATTTCTAAGGCATGATCATTCCCCATGAACACAGATCCTCCTGAGACAGGTTCATAAGTGTGAAACCAATCTCGGTGTGAAGTCATATGCCATGTCGCGCCTGAGTCTACTATCCAGGCATCAGAAAGTTGTCTTCTGCCTTTAGAACTAACTTCTGCTTCACTATACAGGATTTCTCCATCTTCAGAAGTTTTTGCAACATAGCCTTGAGAACTTGATGCTTCGAAGTTCTTTCCTCCACTCTTCTTGTGCCAACAATCTTTTTTCAGATGCCCCCTCATGCCACAATTGTAGCATTTAAAATTCTTTCTCCCTCGAGACTTTGATCTACCATGATTTTGACTCCCACTGGAGCCACGTTCCGTTGATCTTCCTCTCATCATCGTTAAAGCTTCTACTTGCTTCGAACTTTCTGTCCTGTCTTCCTTATTCTTTCGCCTAGATTCTTCTTCAAGAATAGCTCCAGCAACATCATCAAAGGATAAACGACCAACAATGTTGTTATTTGTAATGTTGATGATGAGTTGATCATATGAATCTGGTAAACTCTGAAGTAGTAGCTCTGCACGTTCATTTTCTACTATGTTGAAATCTGACGCGGTGAGCTGAGCAAATAATGTATTCAGATTGTTGATGTGTTCCGTCACTGGCGTGAACTCACTCATTCGAAGAGTATAGAGTTTTCTTTTTAAGAAAATTCTGGTGTGAAGTGACTTGACCTCGTACAGTTTAATGAGAGTATCCCAAATCTCCTTTGCAGTCTTCTTCTCTGCTATACTAGACAGAACTGAATCTGCCATTGCTAGGTGCAAATTGGCAACCGCGTTGTCATCCATCTCTTTCCATTTTTCATCAGAAATTTCTGCACGTCTGTCTTCAATTGCATCCAGACAGTTGTCTTTTCTCAAAATTGCCCTTATCTTCAGTTTCCACAAAGAAAAATTATTTCCATTGAACTTTTCTATCTCAAATTTTGCTGTCATGGTTTCACTCTTGAACCGGCTTATGCACTTCTCACTATGAATAGTATTGTCTACTGGTACGGTACAGGTAGACTGTGAAGTAAAGCACCAAGAAGTTCCCAGGAAAGAGAGGTGGGTCACTGTTAACTTTCTGGCAAGTGTACCAAATCGTTCTAAGTAATAAACCGGTAAGACCGGATATCGTTTCCCAAGAGACTCGTGTAATACTTTAAAACCGTATAATAAGTTAACTAACTTAGACTAAGAATAACATCATTTTGGTATGATTCAAGTGTAATAAAATTTACATTCATAAATATGTGATAAAATGAACGTCTTAGAGGCTAAAAGATTGAAAATGGTTAATGGATGATGAAACAATATGGATGAGATGTTGGAGAATGATTGTAATTACTACGCTATCATGCAAATGCACATTACTACTTCATCAATTGATTGCGTTTGTCAACCTTCCTACTATACTTAGACCCAATTCCTTGGTAGAAAAAGCCTAGACTCACTTTTGCAGTCCCAATTCCTTGGTAACCTAGAAAGTTCATCTGCATTACAATTAGAGGTTTATGACAACTAAAGGATCAAGCTCCATTCCTAGATACAATCTCCTATAGGTGTTAATTCCAGTTCAAGATCCACACAATACTTTCCAATATCTAGCAAATCTTATAATCATGCTATGGTTGATCAAGTCACAACAAGCTTTAAGAGAAGGAAATTAAACACTCACAATCAAATGAAAGAAGCTTAAATTCATTAAACTCAAGTGCATTTACATGAAAGTTTCGTAACTACATCATTCCCCAACAAATTGAAATTAGTTCTCCATAGTCATGGAGAACTTGAGCTTACAATGGAGAAAAATGGAAGAATGGAGATCCAAGGAGGAAGGATGGAGAGTTTCCACTGCCCAAAACCAGCTCCCTTAGGTCCGAAAATGGTGTTCCAAGCTTCAGCCGCCAAGATCCCAACACCCTCAGTTACAGAATGCTTTAAATAGATCTAGGGTTCCAGGTCAGCAGAGGTCGCGCCCGGGCGCCCCACCTCAGTCGCGCCCAGGCGCGAAGCTCTCGCAGAAGGTCGCGCCCGGGCGCCCTCTTTCTCGCGCCCAAGCGCGGAGCTCGCGCAGATGGTCGCGCCCGGGCGCCCTCTTGGTCGCGCCCAGGCGCGGAGCTCGCGCAGATGGTCGCGCCCAGGCGCCCTTTTGGTCGCGCCCGGGCGCGAGGCTTGCGCAGAAAATGTATCCTGCCTCCTTCTTCTTGGGCGCTTAGGCGTGAACTTCCTTTCCTGCTCCATCAGATCCTGCTTTTGAATCCTTTTCTTGCTCCCATTCTTGGTAAATACAGTACTTCTCTAACACCTTGCAATTCTCCTACAAATTTGAGGAATTAATGATGAAAACTTGTATATAACGCTTAAGCTAGACTTATTCGCAAACTTAGATAAAAAGGGAGGATTAAACATGTTTCAAGCTTAAAAAGGGTAGATTTGGTACAAGAATTGGTTCAAAGATAATGGTAAAAATTATCGTTATCACAACCCCAAACTTGAAATCTTGCTTGTCCTCAAGCAGAAAAGCAAACAAATGAACTGGTTTGAACAAACAACTCAACTTTAATGCTTCATCACTCAACAAGAGTAAAATTCAATCATGCTTGCTCATCATGTTGACTAGATTTTTGTCACAAGAGGTGAAACTTTCACTGGTGGTACTCACAAAATTACAGAATTTAAACATCAGCTATGTTCTATGAGGGACCAACACACATGGCAAAAGTATTTTCTTAACTAACATGGAACCCTTCCTCTGAAAAGAAACTGTTTCACTCACTTTCACAGGTGTATGGGGATGTGTGTCTCTCACTCAAACATCACAATATCACACAATTGAACTTTGCCTTTCATTTCCCTTACAATGAACACACTTACCTATAAATTTGAAGTACAAGAACATTCAAGGCTTTACAAGGGTTAGGTTAAGAAGGAGCTTTGGTTTTTCTAGGCAAAACTAATACTAAGAGAGCATTCATTTTAGCACAAGATAACAAAGTCTCGCGTACTTCCACCAATTGTAAGCAAATCTTACTTCTTTTTCCCTTTTTGTAGTATTTTCTGATTTTTTTGTTCTTTTTCCTTTTTCTTTTCATTTTTCATTTTGGCTCTTAATGTCATTTTTCTCATGTCACCTCAAATACCCCAAACTTGAACCATTTTCTTGTACCCCACTTGAATGCTCATCTTAGCTTAAGGTAGAGGGATTACAAATTTTTCGGATTGCTTTTTAAGGTTCATGGATGGGCTACATAAGGTTACAATAGGCTTTGGGTTCAAGAACTTAAGACAACAAAGGGAGAACAAGACAACCTTGATCATGTGTATTGAACAAGTAAATGATCCACTTCAGGGAAAATCAGGCAAAACTCAATTGTGCTTCTAAAGTGAATTCATTCAACAATAATTCTGGAGCACAAAATCTCACTAGGTTACTTAGGGTTCCATATTTGTTTTCAAACACAATGCCATGCATATTAATCACAAGAAGAACAGCGCATGAAATTCATTCAGTCGAGCGTAACCACAGTGAAAAAAACTACCCAACTCGATCCTAATTTCTCAAAGTCTCGCAGAGTAAAAGCAAACATAAGCGATTTCTAATCAAGTCAAGTTCAAAACATTTTCATCACATGTTCATTCAACCAAGTTCAAAATTTGACCAAAAGTACGAGTGCTGAAATTAAAGCATGAAAGTAGTAATTGTTTATGAAAGAGATGAAAGTTGCCCGTCTCATTGTCTCATCTGTCTCCTCAAGAATCACTCTCAGTGTCCTCCTCTTCTTCTTCCTCTTCAGATTGCTCCTCCTCATCTTCCTCTTCAGATTGATCCTCTTCCATTGCTTGAGCTCCAGAGGATGTTCCAGCTCCCCCATCAGTAGAGGTCTGGTCCCCAGGCCAAGCTACTCTTGCAGCATACTCCTCAGAAGTCATGAAACCTGGGTGAGAGGAGGCGTAGACCTGACGCATCATGTCTGCGTGAGCAAGGCCCATCCTGTGGAGTGCTTCCAGCTTAGCATTGAGGTCAGCCATATTGAAGGGGTTTTGTGGGCCGTCTTCTTCAGGCTGTGCAGGTGGTTCTGGATGATTTTTCCTATGACTTCTTGGTGGCTGGGGTGCAGGAATGTTTTGACCCTCCTCATCAATTAAGCAGTATTGCAGGTAATAGGACCGATCAATGGTTTTCCTTGGTTTCTCAAATGGAGGCATTGAAGTGTCAACCCCAGCAATCTCACATAGGTGAGTGATCAGAGATGGGTGGCCTAGTGGAGTGTTGCTCAGTGCAGTATGGGCACAGTCATTGATCTCATGTGCAATAATGTTACCCACATTGATTGGCTGACCCTGCAGTATAAAGAAAAGGAGAAGTGCTCTACTCACATTGAGGTCAGACATATGGGAGCATGGAGATATGTTTACATGTATGAATGCCATCCAATATTTGGAGAGAGGGGTAAGAAAGGAACGCTTGATATGCAATGGTTGTCCCTGTCTGTTTCTATGAAAGTGGCCTCTGGGGAGGCACAAAGTCCTCTCAACCTCCTGATAGTCTATCCCTGCAAAATTAGTCCGGTTTGCGTCTGAATAATGACATGTTGAATTGCCCCCTGGCCACTGAGTGTTGAAGAAAGAGTTGATTGTATTTGCATCAAAAGCCACTGGCCTCCCTCGCACATAACTTGTGAACGGCTGTGGTTCGTCTGAATAGCTGCGAGCATTGGCATAGAATTCCCGGACTACATCAATATTAGCCGGTTCAGGGAAGGAGATAAGATTGCTCCAGTGTCGACGCCACACCTCTTGGGCAAATTGTGGTTCCTCCCGAGGTAGCTGTTCTACTACTCTTTCCATAAGGAGCCGTCTGTTTTGAGACTCCTCAAAATTTTTCTTATGTCTCTGGGAGAGGAAGGTTTGAGGTTTTGAGTTCTTCTTTTGCTTCTGCCTCTTTGTTGCTATGGTTTTGATTCTTTTTGATCCTGAAACAGAGGCCATTTCTGCAAAAACATGCAAGCATTGTGATTGTAAGGAGGAGACACAGAAAAATCAAAGTGAGATGTAACGTTTGTGCAAAGGTTGTGCATTCATGGCTCAAGAGCATACACAAACAATTAGGACACTCACTCACAAACAATCACAAGGAAATCAAAAGACAAAAATTAAAAAAAAAAAAACGTATGAAAAACTCTACCATGGCCAAATGTTGGCCGAACCAGTCGCGCCCGGGCGCGACCCTGCAAGGGGCGCCTGGGCGCGACTTCTGCAGAATGGTTCCTTCTTCTCTACCTATTTTTGTGAGTTTTGGAACTTTTTCAGAAATCAATCCATCATGCAAGCACTTCAATTAAACAACACATACTGAATCAAAGCAGTCAAAACATGGATGAAACATAAAAAGTGGAAAAACAAAAGAAGATCAAAGCATGGGCCAATCTTGGCCGAGCCAGTCGCGCCCGGGCGCGACTTTTCAAGGGGCGCCCGGGCGCGAGTTTCTGCAGAGTGCAGAACTCAGTGACAGTGGTTTGGTTCCACTTTTCCATGATCAAACCCGCATTCACACAGTTTAATTGAACAAACCTACTCTAATTCAAACAACAATCAACACATGAAAGCAAAAGAAATTTTCAAAACTAGCAAACGAAAATAAAACCTACTTGATTTGGAGAATGGAATTTGAATTTGGAAATTGGGGATCTTGAGAGAGTTGAGAGCTTGACCGTGATTGCCCAAAGAAAACGGATTTGGTGAGGAGAATGAGTGGGTGTGATGTGTAAGTGATAAAGTTGAGTGGGTGGGTTGAGTTGGGAATAGGTTTACCAAGTGAGAGAGTTCACAATGGTGAGTGGGATGGTTGTTGAGTGGTGGCAGTTTGTGTGGCTTAGATGGCAGGGTATGGTGGTTTTGGGGTTTTGGAGAGAATAGGCACGAGAGAGAGAGAGAGAGGGCTGGAAATTAGGGTTTGAAAATGGGCAAAATCTGACCACTGTGCACTTAAGAAGCAGTTGGATTGGGCCTGCATAAGTCGCGCCCGGGCGCCCCTCATGTGGAGGGCGCGCCCAGCACGCTGCTGCATCTCGCACCTGGGCGCGGCTGGTCAGGGGGGCTTGGGCGTGAATTCTGCAGAATTTCAGCAGACTGCAGAATGGCTCAACTCACAGTACCATTTTCTGATTTTTGCATTCTCTAGCTCTCAAAGCACCCCAGAACACCTTATTTTTATCAAACACGTTTGCTTAAATCTCCAATAAGGGAAATTCACTTGAAGAATCAATTTGAAGGTGTTCAATTTCACAAATTTTCAACATTCTCCAAAACAAGCTAATTCAAATTCAAACAACACAGAATCACCCAGTAAACATTTCAAGCTATAAAACACACTAACATGCTTTCACACAACCAAATTCTACCACTCAAATAAGAAGAGAAAAACACTTCAAAACAAAATAACACAAAAGGAAGGTTAGAAAGTTGGGTTGCCTCCCAGTAAGCGCTTGTTTAACGTCATTAGCTTGACACACTGATGCTCAAGGATCTGAGAGATGAATGATTGTGGTGAGACGCTGAATTTCACCGCCTAGGTACTGTTTCAGCCTCTGTCCATTTACCACCCAACTTCTGTTTGGATCATCTGCTGCAGGGTTAACCAACTCAATAGCCCCATGGGGCTTTACCTCCTTTATGATGAACGGTCCAGACCATTTTGATTTCAACTTGCCTTGAAGAATTTTGAATCTTGAATTGAAGACTAAAACTTGTTGGCCAGGTTGAAACTCTCTCTTTAAGAGCTTTTTGTCATGATACAACTTAACCTTCTCTTTGTAATTCTTGGAGTTATCATAAGCTGTCAATCTCATTTCTTCCAACTCCTGTAATTGCAACTTCCTCTTTTCTGCAGACAAGGTAGAATCAAAGTTCAAGAACTTCAGGGCCCAATAAGCCTTGTGCTCCATCTCTACCGGTAAATGACAAGATTTGCCATAGACTAGTTGAAAGGGAGTCATTGTTGTGACTTTGGCAAGTGTACCAAATCGTTCAAGTAATAAAACCGGTAAGACCGGATATCGTTTCCCAAGAGACTCGTGTCCTAGACAATCGTATAATATCTAACTAATTTAGACTAAAGAATGATTCCATGTTTTTGTGGTTTTAGTGCAATTAAATTAAAGATAAAACATGAAGTGTAAAAATGATCTTTGATAATGCAAACACTTAGGAAATGCAAGATTAGAAATGATATGGAATGGTATTGTTGGGGATATGATTTCACCTACTTCACTCTTATGTATAGAAAATCACTTCCTCTTCATTAATTAGCCAATGTCAATCTTCTAATTTACTCAAACCCAATCCCTTGGTAGAAAGAGCCTAGACTTACTTCTTAAACTCCAATCCCTTGGAAAATCTAACAAGTTCATCCGCTTTAAGAATTGAGATTCAAGACAACCAAAGGTCCATGTTCTATCCCTAGATACACTTTTCTTTAGGTGTTTAATCCAGTTCTAGATTCACCCAATATTTCCCAATATCAAGCAAACCCTAAAATCATGAAATGGTTGAATCAATCATACAAGCTTTAAGCAAAGGAATTAAACACTAACAATTAATCAAAGAGGCATATAATCATTCAAAACAACTGTAATTTACATAAGAGATCCGTGATTACATCAATCCCCAACAATAATGAAACTAGCTCTCCATGAATGGAGAGCTTGATCTTACAACAAAGGTGGAAATGGAAGAAGGAGGAGGACCCAAGGATGAAGAAGGGTTGTTCCCACAGCTCCTAGCTCGCCTCTGGACGCTCCAATTGAGAGAATTTGTGTCTGGGATGCCAAAGATGCAAACCCCTTCGCGTTCCAGAACTAAATAAGTTGTTTCTGCCAGATCAGCAAAAGTGGCGCCCGGCGGCCCGACAGACAGGCGCCAGGCGCGCTCTCGGTCAGCATTGTCACGCCCGGCGCCGCCTAGGTCAGTAGGCGCCCGGCGTGACTCTCTGCAGCAGCCTGGGTTCTTCATCTTTTCAGCTACTCTTCTCTCTTTTCTTGGGTTTTGGCAATGTTCTTTGGTGGGTAGCTTCTCCCAGCTTCTTTGAATGGGGATTAGCCATCAAAAGGGCTAATTACAACTTATGATGTAATCACTTACAAATAACAAGAAATTGAGTTAAACAAGACTAGAAGTAAAGGAAGAGTTGACAATTTCCATCAATTTGATGTTGGATAATGAAGTAAAATTGGTCATTATCAACTCCCCCAAACTTAGAACCTTGCTTGTCCTCAAGAAAAAGGTAAACAATCCTAAAAAACAATCATTCAAGTGCATTGGTTTCAAATTTGAGATATCCTTTAAGCTCATGAAGTAAAAATCATGTGTTTGCATCTAATGGAAAGAACAAAATGGATATATACAGCTTTCATCAATCAAGCACAACAGTGTTGTTCACCTATCAACAATTATGATCACAATGCAAAGGGTGTAAAAGAAATCAACAAACATGACAGAGTGTTTCACAAGATGTATGGAATCAATCCTCACCTGGAAAGTGTTTCGCTCTAAAGCAATGGTGTATAGGGGTGTATAAAGCTCACTCTGCAGTCATAATATCACACAATTTAACTTTGCCTTTCGTTTCAATCAAATCAAACACATCACAAGCAAGTTGATAACACAAGGACTTTGTTTGGCTTGAATTGTGATTGGGCTAAGAAAGAATCATGGTTTTTCTGGAATTCAAAGGATCTTGAGCTGAGAGATTAAGTAATTCACTTCATGCATATAAACTTCTCCTTTTGCTCCTCATGTACTATTACCAATTTCAAACTTATACCCAACTGTTTTTTCATTAAGCTCTTTTCTTATTCTCTTTTTCTTACTTTTCCATCTTTGTCTTTTTCTCAATACACCATATTTTCCCCCCAAACTTGGACTATTCTCCTGTAATGCAGATGCATGTTCTATTCAGCTCAAGGTAGAAAAGTTCAGGGAATTTTCAATAAGCTTAAGGTACAAAGAAGAAAGATCTTTTTACATTTGTGGTTGAATGGCTAATGTGTATGTAAGGTGAGAAAAGAATGCCTTGATCAAATTCAACAAGCAAGTAGATAGTTCAAATTATAGAAACTCAGGCAAAGTCAATTGTGATCTAGCATGATAGCAATCACACAGCAAAAGAATATGAGGCACTAAATCTCACCCTGTTAATTAAGATTCCACACTCTGCTAAACACAATGTCATGAATTTTGACTGCAATCGACTCCCCAAGCATTAGCATAACTCAGTGAACACATCAACAATCAATGCTCAATCAAATAAGCTATTTCCACACGTTCAATCACACACAGAAAGCATAACAACCAGATTTTCACACATCAACTCATACTGTCAAACCAAATGCATAAAAGATGTTTAAGAACCTAAACGTAAAATAAAGACTGAAAACAGAAGAAAAAAATAAAGAAAAAACGACTCCTGCTGTGATGGCCATCAGTCAGTCTGAGTCCTCGTCCTCGTCTACCTCGTCATCGTCATTATCCTCCTCCTCGTCGTCATCGTCATCCTCATCCATAGCAGCAGTGCCAGCCTGAGGTCTACCCCCCCCAGCAGGAAAGGACTGGTCCCCAGGCCAAGCAACGAAGGCGCTGTATTGATCCGAAGTCATGAAACCTGGATGGGATGCTGCATAAACATGTCTCATCATCTCTGCATGGGCCTGGCCAATCCGGTTCACCGCCTCCAACTTGGATTCAATCAGTGCAAGTCTCATGTCCATCATCTGGTAGGGATCGGACTGAGGTGCTGGTGGTGGTGTCTGAGGACGTCTGGGGATAGGGCGCTGTCTAGCATGTATCCTCGGCGATCTGGGTGGTGGACTGGCAGTTCCATCATCTGCATCCAGACAAAATTGGGTATAATACCCCATATCAATAGGTCTCCTAGGATGCTCGAATGGTGGAATAGTGATGTCCACTCCTTCTTGTTTGCAGAGATGGGTGATAAGAGAGGGATGTCCAAGGGGAGCTTTTGTGGAATTCGCACAGTTGCGTATCTCATTTGCGATTAGCTTCCCCAAGTTCACAGAGCGTCCAGTGAGAATGGCATAAAGGATGACCGCTCTGTTGACCGTGACGTCAGAGACATGCGTGCACGGTGAAATGTTGGAATGCACCAGAGGCATCCATAGGCGGCTGAGAGAATGCAGGTGCACTCTCTTGATATGAAGAGGTTGCTGCTGCCTATTTCTTTGAAATGATCCTCCTGCAATACATAGGGTCTGTTCAATCTCTTCATGATCTAACTCAGTCGCCATCAGCTCGGCGTACCCGCATAGCTCATCATCATCTTCCCACTCTGTGTTTAGGGACTCATTAATAGCTTCAGCACTAAATGAGATCCGCTGACCACGCACATAACTCCAGAAAGGTTCTGAGTCCGGAGAGAAGGATTTTGCATTGGCATAAAACTCTTGGACAACTGCAATATTGGCGGGCTCTGGGTACGTGCATAAGGAGCTCCATTGCCTCTCCAAAATCTCATTGGAGAATTCTGGCACATCTTGAGGGAGGAGGGTTACTTTTCTCTCCATTAAGAGTTTTCTGCTCTGAACATTGGAGAAGTGCTTCTTATGTTCTGGGGTTAAGAAGATAGCAGAATATATCTTCTCCTTCCTTTTGTTTTCCCTAAGACCAGCAGTAGTCTTGGTTCGCTTAAACCCAGATGAAGAAGCCATAGTTGCAAAATAAGGTAGAGTTCAAGAGGATAAATGTGTTTAGATTCATGAGTAAATTCATCATTAGCTTACATCATGATGTACCAAATGCTTTCAATGGTATGCACACAAACCACAGAGTCAAAACATATCAAAGACAAGCCCTGATCATTGAAGAAATGAAGCCAAAGCAGCAAAACAACAAAAATTCTGATCGCAGTCAGGGGTGGTCACGCCGGGCGCCGCACAAGTCAGTAGGCGCCGGGCGTGACAGCATTTTATGCAGATTCAAGCTTTTTTTGGCTTCTCAGCTGCTGGCTCAGTTTGAGTGTATGAGATTAAGTTTAGATGATGTAATGATGCATAACTCAGGGAAAACAAATCATCAATAGCCAAGGCACAAGCTAAACTCCATGAATCAACACACTTTTGCTACTTTAATATAGGTCAAACTCAGATATAATCACAGCTCAGTCAAAAATTCATCAAAAACAACATTAAAACAACAAACAAAAGCTGCAGGACACACCACAATAAAGTTCTAAACTTTGGCAGAGGGAGTCGCGCCCGGCGCCGCACCAGTCAGCAGGCGCCTGGCGCGACATGCAGAATTGGGGCAAACCCAGATTCTGCATTCCAGCCACTGTGATTGTGTGTGTGTGTTCGAATTTGTCTATGAAAGCAAGAAGTTGAATCCTAACCAGCAGCTATCACATACAACACTCTAATAGAACTGAAATTAAACTACCCTAGGTCAAATTCAAACCATGTACATGATGAACAACCAAGGCTAAGCATTGTGAAGGAATAAACAATAGAAAAGAGTGAAAAGCTTACTTGATGCACAGAGAATGTGATTAGGTTGGTGTGTGGGTTTTTGAATTGGGAGAGTGCTTGGGTGGAGATGGACCGAGAGTGAGCAAAGAAAGAATGAAGGGGTCCAAACGGTGGTGGCAGCAGCAATGTGGTGTGTGTGCTGGAAATTTATGATAATGGAGTGAGTGTGGTGGTGGAGAGTGAAGAAATAGATGAGGCCGTGAAGTGGAGAAGAATTAGAAGGAGTGATAGTGTGTGTGAGGAGTTTCGGAACTGAGAGGAGTGTTAGGGTGAGTGTGGGGTTAAAAGAATTTGATGGGCCAAGCCCACTCTGAACTCAGACTTAAGTGAAAAAATCTGCTGCAGAAGTCGCGCCCGGCGCCACATGGGTCATGCGGCGCCCGGCGTGGTGTTGTGACCCAGCCAAATGCAGAATCAGAGAAGGAATGGTCAGGCTGGACGAGCTGGCGCCAGGCGCCCTCTAGTATAGGAGGCGCCGGGCGTGAGTTTCTGCAGAATTATGCAGAAACTGGTTTTTTAAGCTACCTAACTCGGGTTTTTGAGAATTTGAACTTCAAATCACTTGAGATGCTCCAGAATCATATATTATCTTTAAACAAACTTGTTCAAAACCCAAGGAATTGAATTGGAGCACTCAAGTTGAAAATTGAAGTCATTCTTTCAAAGTTTTGAAATTCCACAAGTTAGGCAACATTTTTGGCTATTGGCTTAAGAAAGGCACTTTGAAAACATGTTAAAACAGCCCAGAAAACAGCCAAAACAGTTTCACATCTCTAATTCACATCAATGCACTATATCCTTCAACAATCTAACAATCAACTCAAAAATTCACCTTGGTTGTTCTTCACACAAGCATGGTTCAAAACAAAGACAACACACTACACATTAAAACATACAATCAAACAATCAAACAACACTCAAAAATTAAAAACAAACAAGAGAAAAGGGTAGAAAGCTGGGTTGCCTCCCAGTAAGCGCTTGTTTAACGTCATTAGCTTGACACCATTAAGCTCAAGTTTGATTTTTGATGTTGGAATGCTTCTTCTTGTCATGACACCAACATCCTCTCAGCAATTTCCTAGTCACCACCTTGACTCTCCTAGAATATGGAGCCTCTATCTCAAGCACTCCATTTATCTTTATGTTCTTGATGACCCATAACCTATTCTTGAATCTCACTGGTTTTCCAGGTTTGGGCTCATCGCTTTCTATCACAGAATTTTGGTGGACTAGTTCTTCTTCTTTTTCTTCTTCCTCTCCCTTTACTCTTGGGGATAAACAGCTGAAGCTCCTCTTGACCAACTTGGCAGCTTGCTCTGTTAGACTAGTAATTGATAGAAGTTCATCTGTAGCTTCAAGACTAGTCTCTTTTTCCTGATTTTGCTGCTCAACCCCAAAGACGTTGAAAGTCACCTCCTCATCTTGGTCTTTCAATTTCACTGTTCCTTCTTCCACATGAATGACAACCTTAGCTGTCTTCATGAAAGGTCTTCCAAGTATGAGTGGTATCTCGACATCTTCTTCTATGTCCATAACTACAAAATCCACTGGGAATTGGAGTTTATCTATTTTGACCACCACATCTTCCACGACACCATACGGATACTTGATGGATCTATCCGCCAGCTGCAGCATCATTCTCGTAGGCTTGACTTCAAGACCACCAATCTTCTTAAGCATAGATAGGGGTATCAGATTGATACTAGCCCCCAAGTCAACGAGAGCTCTACCTATCTCGTGGTTTCCAATAGTGCATGGAATGGTGAAACTCCCTGGATCTTTAAATTTTGGAGGAAGAGTCTTCTGCATGATGGCACTGCAATTTCCCTGTACTTCAATTGTTTCCTCATCTAAGTATTTCTTCTTGCTGAGGATTTGCTTCATGTACTTCGCATAAGCAGGAATTTGTTGCAGTGCTTCGGTCAATGGCATGGTAATCTCAAGTTGATCAAATATTTGCTTAAACCGAGCCAATTGTTTCTCCTTCCCTTTAGCAGATGGGATTTTTGGGTAAGGAAGTTGTTTCACTATCTCCTTCTCTTTTTGGTTTTTCTCTTTTTCAGTTTTTATTTTCTTCTTCTCTTTCAACAATCTCTTCTTCTACTTCATTTTCTTTTTGATTTTCTTCTTCTGGCTTTTCTTCTTCTTCTTCTTTTCTTCCAACCACTTTCCCACTTCTACTGAATATGACATTACATTCTTCCTTGGGATTGACTTGCGTATTTGCAGTAAATTGTCCACCTTGTTGGTTTGCTAATTGCTTGGCCAATTGACCAACTTGTACTTCCAGATTCTTTATAGATGCATCAGTGTTTTTCTGGTTTTGGATGGACTGCTGTATGAACATTTGCAAGGTATCTTCTAGCTTTGAAGTCCGATCATTTTGAGGTTGATAATGCTGAGCAGGTTGATACGGATTTTTACTGCTAGAAGCTTCTTGATTTTGTCTCCACCCTTGATTGGAAGGATTAGGGAAATGATTGTTGAAGAAGTGTTGTCGTCCTTGATTTCCCATATAGTTGACTTCTTCATGTTGTGAACTACTAGGACTTTGACAATGGCCATTGGGGTGGTTATCTCCACAGAAATCACATCTCATTACTTGATGATGTGGTTGAGGTTGAGCTTGCATTGCTTGTAACTGCTGAGGAAGCTTGGCCATATGTTGAGTCAGGAGCTCCATTTGTTGGGCCAGAATCTTATTTTGTGCAAGTAAAGCATCCTGGGCACTCAGTTCATACACTCCTCTCCTCTGTGCTGGAATTCTCCCATGTTGGCTCCTCAAATCAGTGGAAGCCATATTTTCTATCACAGCAATGGCTTCATCAGCAGTCTTAAAAAGTACTGAACCACCAAAGGATGCGTCTAATATCATCTTTGTATGAGGTTGCAAACCATTACAGAAAGTTTGCACTTGCATTTCTAGACTGAATCCATGGCTGGGACACTTTCTCAATAAAGACTTGAATCTTTCCCAGGCTTCACATAGTGGTTCCTCTACTCCTTGTACAAAAGTAGCAATGGCAGCCTTCACCTCTGTGCTCTTTGATGGTGGAAAGAAGCGTGCTAGAAATTTGTATTCGACATCCTCCCAGCTCGTAAGACTTTGATTAGGCTGTGACTGGAGCCAAGCCTTTGCTTTGCCATTCAGCGAGAATGGGAAGAGTCTCATGTACAATGCTTCTTCATCCTCCCCTTGTACACCCATAGTACCACATAACTCATAGAAGGTGACCAAGTGCGCATGAGGGTCTTCATTGTCCAGGCCAGAAAATTGGTTTGAACTGATGAGCTGGAGTAGAGCAGGCTTCATTTCTGCCAGCTTGTCACTCATAGTGGGCCTCACAATGCTTGAGAAATTCCTCGGGCTTGTGTAGGTTATTGAGTCCCCTATGGTTCTCCTTGGAGGTGGTCCTGCGCCAGCCATCCCGTTCACAGAAGAAGAATCAAAAGATTCTATGACTTGATTGTTGAAAGGAAATGAAGATTGCGGGGCAGCTTGTTGACTTAGAGCTCGCTGTCTCCTGGTGTCACTATTGTTTCTACGAGCTGTTTTCTCGATCTCAGGATCCACAAGGAGTGGTTCAGATGACACAGTCCTCCTTGTACGGATGTTTCCCTGCATACACTAGAAAACAACCAAACTCGTGCCACAAGTCAGCCCAAAAATAAAGATAATAATTACAACAAAATAGAAAATTATACACAAAGATAAAGCCTAAATCGGTTAAAAATCACACAAAAGTCTAGTTTAACACGGGTCCCCGGCAACGGCGCCAAAAACTTGTTGTGACTTTGGCAAGTGTACCAAATCGTTCAAGTAATAAAACCGGTAAGACCGGATATCGTTTCCCAAGAGACTCGTGTCCTAGACAATCGTATAATATCTAACTAATTTAGACTAAAGAATGATTCCATGTTTTTGTGGTTTTAGTGCAATTAAATTAAAGATAAAACATGAAGTGTAAAAATGATCTTTGATAATGCAAACACTTAGGAAATGCAAGATTAGAAATGATATGGAATGGTATTGTTGGGGATATGATTTCACCTACTTCACTCTTATGTATAGAAAATCACTTCCTCTTCATTAATTAGCCAATGTCAATCTTCTAATTTACTCAAACCCAATCCCTTGGTAGAAAGAGCCTAGACTTACTTCTTAAACTCCAATCCCTTGGAAAATCTAACAAGTTCATCCGCTTTAAGAATTGAGATTCAAGACAACCAAAGGTCCATGTTCTATCCCTAGATACACTTTTCTTTAGGTGTTTAATCCAGTTCTAGATTCACCCAATATTTCCCAATATCAAGCAAACCCTAAAATCATGAAATGGTTGAATCAATCATACAAGCTTTAAGCAAAGGAATTAAACACTAACAATTAATCAAAGAGGCATATAATCATTCAAAACAACTGTAATTTACATAAGAGATCCGTGATTACATCAATCTCCAACAATAATGAAACTAGCTCTCCATGAATGGAGAGCTTGATCTTACAACAAAGGTGGAAATGGAAGAAGGAGGAGGACCCAAGGATGAAGAAGGGTTGTTCCCACAGCTCCTAGCTCGCCTCTGGACGCTCCAATTGAGAGAATTTGTGTCTGGGATGCCAAAGATGCAAACCCCTTCGCGTTCCAGAACTAAATAAGTTGTTTCTGCCAGATCAGCAAAAGTGGCGCCCGGCGGCCCGACAGACAGGCGCCAGGCGCGCTCTCGGTCAGCATTGTCACGCCCGGCGCCGCCTAGGTCAGTAGGCGCCCGGCGTGACTCTCTGCAGCAGCCTGGGTTCTTCATCTTTTCAGCTACTCTTCTCTCTTTTCTTGGGTTTTGGCAATGTTCTTTGGTAGGTAGCTTCTCCCAGCTTCTTTGAATGGGGATTAGCCATCAAAAGGGCTAATTACAACTTATGATGTAATCACTTACAAATAACAAGAAATTGAGTTAAACAAGACTAGAAGTAAAGGAAGAGTTGACAATTTCCATCAATTTGATGTTGGATAATGAAGTAAAATTGGTCATTATCAGTCATCCCAACGGGTGTTTTCATTGCAGTCCTGTAAGCCCACAGAGCATCATCCAGCTTTAATGACCAATCCTTCCTGGAAGAAGAAACAGTTTTCTCCAGAATCCTCTTGATTTCTCTATTTGATACTTCTGCTTGCCCATTGGTTTGAGGATGATATGGGGAAGCAACTTTATGTTTCACCTCATAGTGTTTTAGTATCTTTTCAAGCTGATAGTTGCAGAAATGTGATCCTCCATCGCTGATAAGAATTCTTGGCACCCCAAATCTTGAGAATATATTTTTCCTCAAGAATTTAATCACAGTGGTTGCATCATTCTTCTGACATGCTACTGCTTCCACCCATTTGCTAACATAGTCTACTGCAACCAGAATATACTCATTAGTATAAGATGAAGGTAGGGGACCGACAAAATCAATACCCCAGCAATCAAAAACCTCAACTTCCAGGATGCTTTGTAGTGGCATTTCATGCCTTCTTGAGATAGTGCCCACTCTTTGACATTTATCACAACGCTTGGCGTGGGCATAAGCATCCTTGAATATAGTAGGCCAGTAAAATCCAGATTGGAGGACTTTGGCAGCTGTTCTTTCACCATTGAAGTGTCCTCCATAGGGTGAATTATGGCAATGCCACAAGATTCCTGCTGATTCTTCTTCAGTAACACACCGCCTCAAGAGATTGTCAGCTCCTAGTTTGAATAAATAGGGGTCATCCCAAACAAACTGCTTAGCATCATTTAAGAATTTCTTCTTTTGTTGCCATGAAAGATCATCTGGAAGGATTCCCGCAGCTTTGAAATTAGCTATGTCAGCAAACCAGGGCCTTTGTTGGACCATCATCAAGTTCTCATCATAAAACTCTTCACGGATTTCTCTTTCTTTAGTTGTAACTTCATCATTGACAAGTCTTGAGAGATGATCAGCAATGACATTTTCGCTTCCTTTCTTATCACATATCTCCAAATCAAATTCTTGCAACATAAGAACCCATCTTATCAATCTTGGTTTGGAATCAGGCTTGGTAAGCAAATACTTGATAGCAGCATGATCAGTGTAAATAATCACCTTTGATCCGATGAGATAGGGTCTGAATTTCTCTAATGCATACACTATGGCAAGAAACTCATTTTCCGTGGTTGCATACTTTAGTTGAGCTCCATTCAAGACCTTGCTTGCATAGTAGATTGTGTGGAACACTTTCTCTCTTCTCTGTCCAAGCACTGCACCAATAGCATAGTCACTAGCATCACACATTAATTCAAAATCTTTGTTCCAATCAGGAGATATGATCACCGGAGCGGAAATTAGCTTGGCTTTCAATGCTTCAAATGCCTTCAAGCATTCCTCATTCAGTTTAAATGGTGTATCTTTTACAAGGAGATTGCTTAAAGGCTTAGCAATCTTGGAAAAATCCTGAATGAATCTTCTATAAAAGCCAGCATGCCCAAGAAAGCTTCGAATTCCTTTTACATTAGTTGGTGGTGGAAGCTTTTCAATGACTTCCACTTTTGCTATGTCCACTTCAATTCCTTTGGATGAAATTTTATGCCCCAAAACAATCCCTTCCGTTACCATGAAGTGACATTTCTCCCAGTTAAGAATGAGGTTGGTTTGGATGCATCTCTTCAACACTGTTTCTAAATTGGCCAGACATAGGTCAAATGAGCTTCCAAACACTGAGAAGTCGTCCATGAAGACTTCTATACATTTCTCCACAAGATCGGAGAATATAGCTTGCATGCATCTTTGAAAGGTGGCAGGGGCGTTGCAAAGCCCAAAAGGCATCTTTCTATAAGCGAATATACCGAAGGGGCACGTGAATGCGGTCTTTTCTTGATCTTTTGGATCGACAGCTATTTGATTATAGCCAGAATAACCGTCCAAAAAGCAGTAGAAAGCTTGCCCTGCTAATCTCTCCAGCATTTGATCCATAAAGGGGAGGGGGAAATGGTCTTTTCTTGTGGCCTTATTTAACTTCCGGTAGTCAATGCACATTCTCCAACCAGTGACAGTTCGTGTAGGTATAAGCTCATTTTTCTCATTACATATAACTGTCATGCCGCCCTTCTTCGGGACCACTTGCACAGGACTTATCCATGTGCTATCAGAGATAGGATAAATGATCCCTGCCTCAAGAAGCTTGAGAACCTCTTTCCTCACCTCCTCTTTCATGACTGGGTTTAGCCTTCTTTGAGGTTGAGTTGCTGGTTTAAAATCATCTTCCATAAAAATGCGGTGCATGCAATAGGTTGGACTTATCCCCTTTAAATCAGAGATAGACCATCCTACAGCTCCTTTGTTTCTTTTCAACACTTCGATCAACTTTTTCTCTTCAGCAGATGATAAGGAGCTGCTGATAATCACAGGCTTGTTGTTACCCTCATCTAGAAAAACATACTTTAAATGAGAGGGTAAAATTTTTAGTTCAAGCTTCTTCTCTTCCATCATGACATCAGTCTTTATATCTTCGATCTGTACCTCATGAGATGGGATCTCCTTCAGCACATCCAAATCTGTTAAACGTTCTTCAATCATTCTCTCTTCTTCTTCATTAAGAGATTCACGTGCATCTATGAGTGTTTTTATCAGCGGGGACGACACATGTATCTCCCTTTCTACCGTTATGCAGGCTTCGTCAAGCACATCAACTTGAAAACAAGCTCCCTCATCAGTGGGGTGAGACATTGCTTCAAAAACATTGAAATTTACCTCTTCATCTTCCACCCTCACCTTGAGCTTACCATCATCAGCATCAATGAGTACTCTTGCCGTCTTCATGAATGGCCTTCCAAGGATGAGTGGTACCTCCACATCCGCCTCTATTTCCATGATAACGAAATCCACTGGAAACACAAATTTATCTACTCGTACAAGAACATCCTCCACTACACCAAGTGGATACTTGATGGATCTATCTGCCAATTGTAGGCTCATCCGAGTAGGTTTGAGTTCAAGCTCTCCAATTTTCTCAAATAAAGAGAAAGGCATCAAATTGATGCTTGCACCCAAATCGATCAATGCTTTTCCAATAGCTAGCTTACCTATAGTGCAGGGAATGGTGAAGCTACCAGGATCCTTGAATTTAGGAGGGAGGAGCTTCTGGATAATGGCACTGCAGTTACCTTGAACTTCAATGGTCTCTTCCTCAATGTATTTCCTCTTTTTAGTGAGGAGTTCCTTCATGAATTTTGCATAGGCCGGCATTTGTTGTAGTGCTTCTGAGAATGGTATTTTTATCTCCAATTGCTTGAAGATATCCATGAACCGTCCAAACTGCTTTTCTTTATCCTTTCTTGTGTATATTTGTGGATAGGGAAGGGGCCTCTCAACTTCTTTTTCTTTTCTTTTTCTTCTCTCATCCTCTTCTTCTTTTTCTTTCTCTCCACTAACACTATTCTCATTTTCTTTTCTCTCATTCTCTTCTTCTTTTCTATTCTCACTCTTTGTCTCATTTTCATCTTTTCTTTCATCACTCTCTTCTGAGTTCTTTTTCTCTCCACTCACTAACAACTTACCACTTCTTGTAGTGATTGCCTTGCACTCCTCCTTTGGGTTGGTTTCAGTATTAGCTCCAAAACTCTTATCAGGTTTTTCTTCTAGCTTCTTGGCCAGTTGGCCAACTTGTATCTCCAAATTCCTTATGGATGCTTCCGTGCTTTTGTGATTGGAAATGGATACTTGCATGAATTGTTGAAGAGTGTCCTCCAATTTAGAGGTCCTGTCTGATAAAGAGGGGTGTGGTTGGTATTGTTGTTGAGGTGGTCTGTTTGAAGGTCCAGCTTGTCCTTGGCCCATGCTTGGGTGCGGTCTCCATCCTTGATTAAAGTGATTGTTACGGTTTTGATTACCCATATAGTTCACGTCTTCTTGGGTATTGACCTGCATAGCACAATGACCATTAGCATGTTCTCCACCACACAATTCACACCCTTGATGTTGGGCTTGTGAAACATTCTGGAGTTCTTTTGGCAATTGAGAGAGTTTATTCATGAGCGCTTCAAGCTGTTGGGTCATTATCTTGTTTTGGGCTAATAGAGCGTCCTGAGATTGTAGTTGAAAAACGCCTTTTTGCTGAGCCCTTTCATTCTGCAATTCACTGTCATTTGCAGCCATGTTTTCTATTAGCTCATGAGCTTCTTCTGGTGTCTTCCAACGGATATTTCCTCCAGCTGAGGCATCTAACATCAATTTGGTTTGGGATCTCAATCCTCCCAAAAACATGTTGAGAACGGTAGGTTCATCAAACCCATGAGTGGGTGTCTTTCTCAGTAGCCCTTTGAATCTGTCCCAGGCTTGACTCAAAGTCTCATTAACATCCTGCTGAAAAGATGAAATCTCCTGTTTCCCTTTGTTAACCTTGGACTGTGGAAAGAATTTGTTGAGGAATTTTGCCACAACCTCCTCCCAAGTAGTGAAACTATTTTCAGGGAAAGAGTTTAGCCACATCTTCGCATTACCTCCCAAGGAGAATGGAAATAAGCTGAGCCTTATTGCCTCATCTGGCACTTGATGGATCTTTACAGTGTTGCAAATTTCCAAGAAAGTTGCCAAATGATTATAAGGATTCTCGTGTGATAGGCCATTGAATTGATTACTTTGCACCAGATGGATGAGAGCAGGCTTCATTTCCATGTTCACAGCATTTACTCGTGGTCGAGCAATACTATTAAAGTGGAGCGGTCCTGCGAAAGTAGAGTAATCTTCCAAGGTGCGCCTTGCTTGTCTATCACCATTGTCATTCATATCGTCACCCATATCCCCCATTTCCTGATTAGCTGTGGAAGAGTTTGGTTGCTCAGAGATTACAGGTGCGGGAGAAATGTCTCTCGAAGTTCTGTTTTCTCTCCTTCTTCGGCTATTGTTTCTTCTTGCTGTCTTTTCAACTTCAGGATCCAATAGAAGAGGTTCAACTGATGGTGTGCTTCTAGTACGAATTTTTCTCTGCATTCACTAGAAACAACAATACTAGAGCACAAGATTAACTTTAAGATCACTAAAACAAATTTATTCACAGTATAAAGAATATAAGAATAAAGCCTAAGTTGGTTGAGAATTACACAACAGTAAAGTATTAACACCGAGTCCCCGGCAACGGCGCCAAAAACTTGTTAACTTTCTGGCAAGTGTACCAAATCGTTCTAAGTAATAAACCGGTAAGACCAGATATCGTTTCCCAAGAGACTCGTGTAATACTTTAAAACCGTATAATAAGTTAACTAACTTAGACTAAGAATAACATCATTTTGGTATGATTCAAGTGTAATAAAATTTACATTCATAAATATGTGATAAAATGAACGTCTTAGAGGCTAAAAGATTGAAAATGGTTAATGGATGATGAAACAATATGGATGAGATGTTGGAGAATGATTGTAATTACTACGCTATCATGCAAATGCACATTACTACTTCATCAATTGATTGCGTTTGTCAACCTTCCTACTATACTTAGACCCAATTCCTTGGTAGAAAAAGCCTAGACTCACTTTTGCAGTCCCAATTCCTTGGTAACCTAGAAAGTTCATCTGCATTACAATTAGAGGTTTATGACAACTAAAGGATCAAGCTCCATTCCTAGATACAATCTCCTATAGGTGTTAATTCCAGTTCAAGATCCACACAATACTTTCCAATATCTAGCAAATCTTAGAATCATGCTATGGTTGATCAAGTCACAACAAGCTTTAAGAGAAGGAAATTAAACACTCACAATCAAATGAAAGAAGCTTAAATTCATTAAACTCAAGTGCATTTACATGAAAGTTTCGTAACTACATCATTCCCCAACAAATTGAAATTAGTTCTCCATAGTCATGGAGAACTTGAGCTTACAATGGAGAAAAATGGAAGAATGGAGATCCAAGGAGGAAGGATGGAGAGTTTCCACTGCCCAAAACCAGCTCCCTTAGGTCCGAAAATGGTGTTCCAAGCTTCAGCCGCCAAGATCCCAACACCCTCAGTTACAGAATGCTTTAAATAGATCTAGGGTTCCAGGTCAGCAGAGGTCGCGCCCGGGCGCCCCACCTCAGTCGCGCCCAGGCGCGAAGCTCTCGCAGAAGGTCGCGCCCGGGCGCCCTCTTTCTCGCGCCCAAGCGCGGAGCTCGCGCAGATGGTCGCGCCCGGGCGCCCTCTTGGTCGCGCCCAGGCGCGGAGCTCGCGCAGATGGTCGCGCCCAGGCGCCCTTTTGGTCGCGCCCGGGCGCGAGGCTTGCGCAGAAAATGTATCCTGCCTCCTTCTTCTTGGGCGCTTAGGCGTGAACTTCCTTTCCTGCTCCATCAGATCCTGCTTTTGAATCCTTTTCTTGCTCCCATTCTTGGTAAATACAGTACTTCTCTAACACCTTGCAATTCTCCTACAAATTTGAGGAATTAATGATGAAAACTTGTATATAACGCTTAAGCTAGACTTATTCGCAAACTTAGATAAAAAGGGAGGATTAAACATGTTTCAAGCTTAAAAAGGGTAGATTTGGTACAAGAATTGGTTCAAAGATAATGGTAAAAATTACCATTATCAGTCACAAACGGACACTCTTAAGTACCAAGTCTTTCCTAGCCAGAACTTTCTCAGACCGCACTTTCACACTACCAAAGTTTCCAGTAATAACTCTTTTCTGATGCGGAAGATCGGATTAAACCGCAACCACAGAGCATACTCAGAATTTTACCAACACTATTTTAATGACAATAGCAGCGGAATACAAACCTATAGCTCTGATACCACTGTTGGGTATCAGTCATACAACACAAGCACACACAACTAAAATTAAAGATGAGAAAATTTATAACTAACACAAGACCAAGGGCAAAGTCAAGAAAAATATTTACTAGATAGAAGAGATTACAACACCCTCTCTTTAGAGTAAGGAGGATACAAGTAATTTGGTGCATCTTACACCTTCCCTTACACCTCTATTTATATGCAAATGAGGGAGGGAAGTCTTTGCCCACTTTAGATGTGGGACTTCTTAAGACAAACTTCTAACAGTTATTGTGTTGAACATTATGACATTGTGGCTGTGTTTAGCTTGATCTTAGGTGTGCAATGTGCAATTTATGTTTTGTTCATGTAATGGGTTAGGTGTTTAACATCATGTTTTGTTGATGTAATATCAGTTGTTGTAATATGAGTGAACAATCTGAGTTCGTGCAATAAAGTTCGTTTTAGTCCCCCCTTTGTTTTAAAAATGTTAAATGTGGTCCCCCTTTGCTTTAAAAATTGTTCACAGTGGTCCCTTTTTCCTTTAAAAATTGTTGAAGGTGGTCCCTTACGTATATTACTGTAATACATATTAAGGATACCTGGCAAAAAACAGATATAATTACATAATATCACTACTTCCAAATATCACAACATAATATCAGTACAACTATAATAAGATATTTAATTAAAGTGCTTAATAAGAATTCAACATAGACAATGAAAGTGCTTAATAAGAATTCAACACACACAAGTTAGCGTTTCATATATTTTTGCCAACTCTGACCTTTGCTTGTTCTTTTGCTCATAACTTTCTCCACCGAACTCCAAATGAGTTGATTCTTGTTTTGTTGGAATCTATACTCAAAGACCTTTCGAATTATGCCTTAGAAATCAAGTTTACACCTTTTTTGACACTGTAATCGATTACAAGGACACTGTAAACGATTACCCGAGAGAAAACTGGATTTTGTACAGAAAGTCCAACACAGGTACTCAGTCAGGTGAACTGGGGTCACCATTGGCCAAAAAGGTGAGTTTTAAGCATTTTTGCACTTTTCTTAGGGTGGTCCTGGTGTTTCAATGGTGGGAAGTGATGTTTTGGCACCCCATGATGGAGGAAAAAAACAATGTTTATGAGATGAGCAACTTGGGTGAGATAACATGTTGTCAACTTTGACCTTTGCTGGCTATTTTACTGATAACTTTTCCCACCGACCTCCAAATGATGTGATTTTTTTTTATTAGAAACTAGACTCAAAAATCTTTCCAATGACTACTAATTTGTATTTTTTGGACATCTGAGTTGGTACAGTTTATTCTTTCAAGTTAGCGTTTCATATATTTTTGCCAACTCTGACCTTTGCTTGTTCTTTTGCTCATAACTTTCTCCATCGAACTCCAAATGAGTTGATTCTTGTTTTGTTGGAATCTATACTCAAAGACCTTTCGAATTATGCCTTAGAAATCAAGTTTACACCTTTTTTGACACTGTAATCGATTACAAGGACACTGTAAACGATTACCCGAGAGAAAACTGGATTTTGTACAGAAAGTCCAACACAGGTACTCAGTCAGGTAAACTGGGGTCACTATTGGCCAAAAAGGTGAGTTTTAAGCACTTTTTGCACTTTTCTTAGGCTGGTCCTGGTGTTTCAATGGTGGGAAGTGATGTTTTGGCACCCCATGATGAAGGAAAGTGCTTAATAAGAATTCAACATAATATCACTACTTCCAAATATCACAACATAATATCACTACTTCCAAATATCCCAGCATTCCTTGACGTTCTACCAACTTTCATTACAGCAATATCACCACAGTGACAAATAGGGGTTATCCGAACTCCCCTGGAAACAACACCGTGTGAGGATTGCGAAAATCCTTTAGAGGTTGCCTTCGAACAGGAAGAACAACTCTGTGATGAATTCATCCCTAACCCTAAACCTCTGCTTTTAAATTTCAGAACCCTAACTTTGCTGAAACCTCCTGCTTTTAGATTTCAGAACCCTAACTTTGCTTTTCAATTTGGGTAAAACAGCCATGAATCCTCTGCTCTCAGGATGAATCACCAATTCACAGTGCCACGTCAACAAAAAAATGTACACCTCATCAGTTTTCTTCCAGCTGGGCAGCTGTGCCGTTAGTTTTTTAACGCCGTAACCAAAAAGGACTAACTTGCACCGTTTTTGCGAAAAGTGGGATCTTAGTGAACTTTTGAAAAAAAGTAGGACCAATTTGAACAGACCCTACGAAAAGTGGGACCAAAATAGGAATTAAACCAATTATAAAACTACTTAGTGGTAATTTTGTCTTGCAAGGAATATCATCATTTAATTCTTTACTCACACTAATATAGTAAAAGAAAAAAATAAAACATAAGAAACACAAAAAATAACAAAAAGAATTGTCCTAAGCTATTTAATTATATCAATTATAAATTAAACATGTATAAAATACAATAACTCGTATATATTCACACAAATAATTAACACTAGACTCAATTATCCATATATATGTCTTTGACATTGAACTTTAATGTAGGTGTGTACTTGTAGTAGTATTTATGCTCTCTATAGTCATAAACAAAGAATTATCACCCTACTACTTACAAGATTAGTCCCCTTGGTGCATAAGACTAAATTGTCTAGTAGCTAGACTTCCTATGACTCTCACCACATAACTCATTCTACTCTATTTGAGTTTGAATAGTTATTAGAGTTCAGGATATCATTTTACTAACCTCCCATATGTTAACGCATACACTATAGATCATCACCATAAAGAATTTCTCCTTGAAATTCTTTCAACACCATCATAATACATGCCCACAACCATATTATCACTTTAATCAAACACAATATTAATCATGAACATACATAAAGTCTATTATAAATATATTTCAAACAGCAAAAGCAAACAATTAATAAACGTGCTACACATTGTGTCAATCTTGGTCAATCACGTGTCGTAAATAAAAGAAAATATTGATCTGATCTTGCGTGTGGAAAATAGGTAGTAATATGTGAAAAATATTCAGCCGATCTTGTGCCAAATGCAATAAAAAAATGTGGAACGCAGCTCGTCTTTTAGCTAAGAACAACATATAACTAGATAATTTAATAACTTATTGAACTTATAAAAATTATTAACATTCAAATTCAAAAAGTTTATGTATTTACCGACTTAAATTGTATTGTTATGGTTAAATAGGTGAAATTTATTGACAATGACTTTGCAAAACAGTAGAAGTCACCACAAATACACAACCTTTCATAGCTCTACATTCATTCTAAGTCTGGATAGTCCAGTTAAATCATGGTCATGCATAAAATGTTTTATTATTTTGGTGTAATATGTTTCTCTTCTGTATGAAGTTTAAATGTTCATATATATATATATATATATATATATATATATATATATATATATATATATATATATATATATATATATATATATATATTGTGATGATCACCTTAATGGTGTGAGCTTAGGGAGACATTCTTTATCGTTGTTCCAGCAAGAAGTGAGGGTGAAACAGTTGGGAAGTCAGATGATTTTACAAGTGTAAATCTTGACTCCCATATGTTTGTTTTATTATAGAGGTTGCATTATCATATATATAAATTTAATTTTAGTAGTATTTTTAGTAAAACTAAAATGGAATGTTACAATTATTCAATATAACAAAAATATAATTTTTAAAAATATAAGTTAAAGATGTTATATATAGATTATTTAGAAGGAAAATTTAATGTGATTTTATTATTTGTTTTAATTAAGAAAAAATTATACTTGTAGATAAATAATAATATATTTTGTTTGACTTTTACATTTATATTTACGTACATCACAATATTAATAACATAGAAAATTGCATTATCAAAAATTGTATTTTTATGGAGTTTTTTTTTTAATTGTGTTATGCGTTTCTCTAATTTTTATAAATGATTTATTCTATAATTTTTTATTATTATTTGTTTTTGAAAACGATTGATAAATATTTAAAGATAAAACTTTTTTTAATACGAAATAAGTTGTAGAAATAAAAGAAAAAAAAAGTATAATTAAACTTACTTTGTGCCAGAAAAAAGATAAAAAAAATATTTATATTTATAATTTTTTTAATAATATAAATTATCTTTTGTAGATAATAGGAACTCAGCTCTCAGCTCATTCTCTTAAAAATAAATTGGTTATATAAATCGAGTTTAATATAAAACATATAAAAAGTAAAACAAAAATATAGTTTTATTTAACAATGTATAAGTGATATTTGTAATCTATTAATTTACGAAATTTATAAATCAGAATTATGATTTCTGAATTAATCAGTTAGTTTTATTAGTTAAACTGTGAAAATCCAATTGATGAGATGGATTGAGACAGATCAATATGATGATCCAAACAGAACGACGAAAACGACGTCACATAACACAACGCTCAGAACTAATTGATGTATCGAAGCAAATAAGGATGAAACAAATTACAAATCTATACGTCATTACAATTATACATTGAAAAATAGTGCAAAAATCAAAATCCCAGCAAAGTCTTAGCTTTGTTTGGAAGAGATTTTTTTTCTGCCATAGCACCTCAGATTCTCATGCTTAAAAATTCATGATTTATGTATTTGTAATATTACATGTTTTAAGTTTAGATTTCAACTATAAAACTATAACTTGAATTTTTTTATCTCTTTCTTCTTTTACACTGAGTCAGACGACCTTTCCGTATAACGAATTATACGATCATCGCACATACCCAAACACAAAACACAAACAAGTAGGGTGATAACATGCAACTAATCATTTATGAAACATGCATATTTACTTTGATGCACTCAACAAACCTCATAATAATTATGTCAGACACACTCATATCATCATACAACAATCACATCATAGATACTCATCCATTACTTTGATACACATGGTAAAATGACATCACAAGACTTGTTACTTTATAAACCGACTCGTCCGGACTAGAATGATAGTCGAGCTATGGCGGGTCTTACACTCGTGGTGGCTTATGAAACTTGGGCTCCCCCACCCTACCACACTCATAAGGTTAGTCCGTCATCACTCACCTTGGATCATACTGGAAGCACCCAAGACTAGGACCTCTTGCTACTCCTCACCACATGGTTCAATCCTCTCTACATGAGAAGAAAGACCATTGGAGTTTCAGGATGACCCTCAAAACTGAGCTCCTACTTTCATTCTAAACACTACCAGGACACCACCATGTATCCTCTCCTTGAGGATCATGGAATTACGTACATGAACCATACTGTCACTTTGAAACTTAACCCAAAACATGAATAACCAGATACCATCATATTATCACAGTAAATCCAACATATCTCATACATTCACATACTTCCCACATAAATCACATCATGTTCAGACGCATAAATTCAAATCCAATATAATAAAATACAATCATCACAATTATAATTCATAATTTTTGTATAAATGATCCAAAAACAGAAATTAAGCAATATTGAGATCCCTAAGAAGATACAAAATTAATATCTCTAAATCTGTAACTTCGATTTCAAATCTGAACGGTCAAAGTAATTCACTATGTGTTAAAAACTACATATTAAACTTTCCGGTTGATCCAACGGTTAACTAGATAGATATTGAGGTTTTACCGAGGTAATTCAGGGACAAAATTTTAAGTGGTTTTTGGTTATACTCACAATGCGGAACAAATTCCTCTAAGCACATACATCTAATTACAAATTTGAACGGTCAAGATGACTTAATATGTCTTATGAACTACATACTAAAGTTTGGGCTCAATCTAACGGTAAATGAAATATATCTGAAGTTTTTACCATGATAACTTAAGAACAGAAATATAGTGTTCATCAAATTTTTCAAACCTTCAAAATTACTTTCTCAAAACATAGACTTCCAATTACAAATCTGATCGGTCAAAGTGTATTAATATATCCTAAGAATCATATATCCAATTTGCAGGTTGATCTAACGGTCAAATAGGTCATAATCTATATTTTACCGAGAGGACTCAGAAATTATAAGGGTAATTAATTTACTCAAACATGTAGGATTTATTTCTCCGAGTATAGACTTCTAATTGATGATCCGAATGGTCAAAGTGAAGAAATAGGTCTTAGGATTCATATATTAAACTTTTAGCTAAATCCAAAGGTAAAAACAATCAAAAGGAAGGTTTTACCATAGTAATTCGAAAATAAGAAAATTATAACAATGAAAACTAAATTTATACAAGTGAATAGATAACTACCATTACCAAAATTTTAACATGTTCATAACTCATATTCATGATCATAACATGTATAAAAATCATATATAAGAAGGATTAGCTCCCCTACCTCTATTCCAGACTTCTCTTGCTCCGAATTTGTTTTCCCCGAAAACCCTACAGAGGCTCTACTCTTCTTGCAACTAAAATTTTGTTCCTAACTCTTTCTTCTCTATTTCTTAAGGTTTCTCACTTGATTCTTCCTCTCTTTGTGTAAAAGAGCCTCCCCCTTCATGGCTATTTATAGTCCACAAATTTTACTATTCATCAATTTTATATATATATATATATATATATATATATATATATATATATATATATATATATATATATATATATATATATATATATATATATATATATATATATATATATATATATATATATATATATATATATATATATATATTTTATTAATTTCTTAATTATCACTTACATAATGGATTCCTCAATTATGCCTTCAAATATGAATGTTTTCTCCATTATCAATATTTTAAATTTAATTTTACTTTTTTTTACAAAAAGGTATAAAAGAGTTTGAACCTAACACCAAAATTTTCTACCAATTAAGCTACCAAAATTTCTTATTAATCTTTCCACATTTTATAAACTTATTATATTTTCCATTCACAAAGAAATTTATTACTACTAATAATAAAATTGTTACTATTAAGGTAAATATTTTTCATGGGTCTTACAGAAAGCATAACATATTGTGCCTTATATTTACATAAATAACACACCTCTCTTTTAAGTTGAGAATTCAGTTTGCGAGAAATACTAGGTGTAGTTAATTTCTTAAAGTTAACGGTTTATATGTTAACTCTGACATTTAGTGGTTGTTTTGCTCATAACGTTTTTTAAATGACTATAAACCCATAAGTTTTAGACCATTCTATAAGATGCAGTTAATTTTCCAAAAGAAACATATTTCTAAACTTCATAAATGAGTTTACAAGTTGTTGTTTCATCTTTCTTAGTTTAGATGGATGAGTGAATTTAATAGTCATAAATGATGTTTAGTACACTAATGAACATATTAGATAATTGAATTATTTACGAAAAAAAATCATTTAAATGCTTTCTTATAAATGCTTAAAAAATAAAAGTTTTTATAAAAATTTAAAAATATAAAATTCTAACCTAAAAATATAAATAAATATATATAAGTCTGACCTAAGAATATAAAAAGAAAAATAAAATATAACTTAGAATTCGGTTTCCCGCAAACCGAACTCTCTACTTAAAAGAAAAGTGTGTTGTTATCTGTGTAAATATAAGACACAGTATGATGTATGCGTAATGAGAAATGTGTGCTATGTGAGAAAAAAAATCGTTTGGAAGAAAGTGAAAAACAAAAATAAGATAAAGAAAAGCAAAATAAGGAGAAAAATTGATATATAAGATTCTTTGGTGGAAAGGTAATGTGATAATATAAAATATTTAAATTAGAAGATATAATAAATTATTGAAATACTTTTATGGTAATTTGATAATAATGAATGTGAATAAAATTTAAAAGATAATTGATTATGAAGTAACTATTTAAAAAAATTAAAATAATAATAAATAATAACAAAAATTACGTTTAAGTTTATAGAATTTTACTCAAATATATGACTATGTGGTTAAATTTGTGAGTATATTCATATATTGCACATAGGTTGTCAACGTTTACAGCGGAAATGAAATAAGATAAGAAGTCCCTGCAAAATTGAAAAGTTAATTATTTTCAATTCTATTTAAGCATCAAGCATTATTGATTGTAATACAAAATCAATCATTATAATCCATTATGACATTTAGTGAATACATTTTTTTTTCTAAATTTTTGAAATATGGAATGTAATGCCCTTTGATTTAAATTTTAAAACTTTATAAGTTAATTGATTCAATTAAAATGATGTTTATAAAATTAATCGGTAAATATTATTTAACTTTAGCTTGAAATTCAACGATTATCACTACTATTTATGTAATATTGTCTAATTGTTTAATAAAAGTAGATTTTAAATATTTATCACCATTCATGTTTTTAGATCATTCTAAATAATTTGTTATTGTGAAAGTTAACCGGTTCTTTTTATTTATGATTATCATTATTTTTATTAAAGATAATATTGCATAACATATTTTCAAACAAAAAACAAATAATAATAATAATAATATAATTACACGGTGATAGCAAACATGATTTAAAAGAATACTAAGAACATTATTTTTTTTAGGATTAAATATTCTAATTCCTAACCTATCAAGAAAAATTGTTTTTAGTTATTCTTTCAAATTAAACTGCATTTTAATCATTCTCTTTAAAGAAATCTTAATTTTTCGTTCTCTAAAACCAACGGCGTTAAAAAGAAGCTGAGTTGGGTGTGTCATGTCATTTTTTTTCTCACACTAGGTAATATTTTGCCTCTTTCATCCAGCGTTTCTCCACTTCCCCCTCCGCCATCCACGACCTTCTCTTCGGCCACGTTACCCACCTTCCCACCACACCCTCCGATGACTCTTCCTCTGCCGTCCCCACCCTCCTCGCCATCGTCACCGATTTCCTCTACTCCCCCACTTTCCATGAATCCTTAGGCACTATCATCTCCTCCGCCCTCCGCCCTCCACCCTCCACCCTCACTCCTCCGTCCTCGGGTGATTCTTCGCTCGTCTTCGATCCGATCAGAATTCACAATAATTTTCCTTCACAGCATTGAAAAATTCGGAGAAATCGTTGGCGCACACTTATACTCTCGTTGCAAGCACAAAACTATACCTCAGAGGGATTAGTGTCCTCGTCAAGAACGCTCATAACGATTTCTAGATCGATGCAAAACTTGTCGTCATCGGGGGCACTACCATTACCGTCCAAGAACCATGTGTAACTGAATCCCTCATCCGCTATCATCGCCAACAACCTAATGAGATTGATCGCATCAAAACCCTAACTCACTTTTTTAGAACCCGTGACCACAAAAGCAAAACATCCGGTGGCAAATTTTGGAATCAAAGAGCGAGGATGATCGCAATCTCATTCTATAATCACTTTTGTGCGAAAAACATTCACAGACATCAACAACGATCACTATCGTGGCCTGTAGACAAATAATGAATTGATTTATATTGGATTGATTTTGGTATCTGCCGCTGTAATGTTGTCTTTGATCTTCTGGGTCATCTATGCAAGGGAGCAGGGGCACCATGTTTATACAAAACAGTTCATTGATGACTAAATGTGTTCGGACTTCACATTAGGAACATCATCGTTCTTGTGTGCATTTGAGTTATAGATGTTTGCATTTCCAGTTGAGTCTATTGTTTCATGTGATGTATGTAGAGTTCTTGAACTCACAATTTACCTATAGATTAGTAGAAGAGATATGTGTAAGTAGTAATTGTGTGTTTTGCTATCAAAATTTTTATTTCACCCGATGATGAAGGAGTGATGGTGGAGGGCGGAAGGGATGACAACGCCTAAGGATTTATGGAAAGAGGGGGAGTAGAGGAACGATGACGAGGACGGTGGGGACGGCGGAGGAAGAGTCATCAAAGAGTGTGGTGGAAAGGTGGGTGACGTGGTCGAAGAGGAGGTCGTGGATGGCGGAGGGGGAAGTGGAGAAGCATTGGATGAGGGAGGCAAAAAATTACTCAGTGTCAGAAAAAAAAAATGACGTGTCACACACTGTTAGCTAACTCAGCTTCTTTTTGAATGCCATTGGTTTTGGAGGATAAAAAATTAAGGTTTCTTTAAGGAGAATGACCAAAATGTAGCTTAGTTTGAAAGAGGGACTAAAAACAATTTTTCTTGATAGTTTAGAAATTAAAAACATATTTAACCTTTTTTTTATCATGGATCTCACATATTTTTGTTTTTAATTAGTACATTTTTGTCTAATACAAACCGAAAAGAAATCAACCCAAAATGTGTCATTGGTCATTTAATATATTTAGTTTATTTTATACTATAAAAATTATTGTTTTAATATTTTTAATTATAAGGACTCTAATTAGCAAAAATGTTACCACTAATTTTATAATTAGTACCATTAAATATGCAATTATACAAATATTTACATTCTATTTGAAAGTTTTCCAAAAAGAACTTTTCTAGGCATATCCAAGAAGTATTGCATCATACAAAAGTACCTAATGTAAAATATACATTTTAATTACATTTTCACAATGTAAACCAAAAAGAACTTTTAGCCTCACTTGTTGTTTTTCACTATCACCTATAGGATCATATATTCACTTATAATATATGATCATTACACGTGAATATCATAAAACTACAAAAGTAAAGGGTAAACTAGTGAAGATTTTCAATACTATAAAAATAATTCATATTCAACTTAAATGTACATATGTCACTTTACTTTCACATTGAATACCAACATATATCATCTTTAATCATACCATAAAAGACATTAAACAACCAAACAAAAAATCATTAGAAAACACTTGAAACCATTCCATATACGTTAATACACAAGAATATTCCAAGAAGAACCACTAAACAACACAAAACCCCTTCAAACTCATACTTAGGAAAGGAAAACAGATTTGAAACCATCACCAACAACTCCAGAAGGGTTCAAAACTCCCAAAAAATGACCTAAAGAACGTAAAAAACAGACATCTAGAATCCTGAAAACCCCCTAAAACAGGTGAAGTGGCGCCCAGCATCGGTCAAGCACCCAGGGCCTAGCGCCTCTAGAAATAGGCTCTCGGCGCCCAAATTTGGGCGCTCAATGCTATCAGTAAGATCAAGACTTAATTTTCTCACTTTGAACTCTTTACCCCCAACTTCTAAAGACCTCTAGAACCCTTTAAACCTTGAGAAAACTTTGAAAACTCTGTTGTAACTCAATTTGGCACTTTAAAACCCCAAATCATTCCTACAAGCTACTTAATTTCAATTTTGCACTTTTAAACCTTCATACCAGTTTACAACATGCATAAACAAGTCTAAATACACTTGTTAGCACCCTCCAATACCTTAGTTTCATCCTAACTATCCTACTTTCCATTTCCAACCCTTAAAATCCCTAAAATGGACTAAAACTCAACTTATGAAGCCATTAAAACTTTCATAATATATTTTACTGGTTTTAGCACATAAATAATCCTAATAGGTATAACAATAGACCTCCAACCTGCTAAAATAGTTTATACTCACTACTCCAAAATCTCACTACTCAAAACCTCGTAAATTTCAACAAGGAACTCTCCTTTTGCTACAAAATAGTTTTCAACCATCTAACCTTCTTAACAAGTCCCAATTCACCTCATGACAACACCTAGACAATAATTTCCTCACATCAACTCCAAATTCTCAAACTCACACCTTCAAACCCCCCATTCTAGGCATAAAACCAAATAATTTCACCATTTCTCATCACAATCAGTTTGAATTCAATTTCAAACAGCAACACAACTTCATCACACATATTCATAACAACATAGAACATCAATTTCACATTATTACAATCACAAACACTTCATAATCACAACTACTTGTTAATTTCTATTTTTTTTTTCATTTCTTTTGTAGTTTTCTTCTCTCCACCCTCCTTCGTGATGGCTCTGACTTCCTTGCTGAAGACTTGACCTTACGATCTCTTTCTCCTGTCAGTGAGGTTGCTATCTGGGGCGTGGGTCGTGGACGAAGACTGATTCCATTTGTAGACTTTGCTGGTTGCTTCGTCTTCTCTCATCTCGCTTATGATTGTAGCGGTGGTTGTGGTGGCAGAGAAGCTCTCGCTCATGTTGCATGTTTCTGAGAGCTAGAAGATAAGCTCAGAGAGTTCTTCGATGAAAGTTTGGTTTCAAAAATGGAAATTGGGTTCTGAAGGAGAGGCTAAAGGGTGCTTGTTTTTTGTGTCAAAATTGGACCTTTCAGGGGAGGTTTGAAAATTAGAATAGAGAGCCTCTTTCACATATTCGTCTATGAGAGAATTTCTTTGAAGATTCCTCTTCAAAGGGTGGTAAATGGTGAACTAAAAGCCTGTGATATAAGTTGAAAGGTTTTGGAACTCAACACAACAACAAATGGGAGGCAAAATATTTATATTATTAAAAGCTCTAATTAAATTCTTCCAATTTAATATCGATTTAATCTTTTGTAAATAGTTGTGTGTTCCAAGTGACAAGAAAGAATAAAATCGATTTTAATTTACAAAATATAAAATGAAATTAAATAAATTATATAAATATCGGTATTATAGAAGTAATTTAACCAACAATTATGCAAAAAGTAATAAGAACCTATATACCACTCCTGCACTGAACCGAACTAAATAACAACACTAGAAAGAAAGCCATTGTTGCTAAACCTTATTTTTTTCTTTGCTCTTTTTGGTTTTGTTTCGATGCTCTCTGTCGCGAAACGGTTTCAGCTTCGGCCACTGACGACGCCGTTTCTCCTCGGGCAGCTCCGGTACGCTCGAACGCGACCAAAGTCGCCACCGGTGGCACTGAGGAAGACGGAGGAGCGGTCGGAGTGGTGGGCGGTGGACGGCGAAATGCACGAGATCGGCGATCACGTGCCGCTACGTGAGCGCTTCGTGATCCCCCGAGAAAATATCCCCAACAAGCGCCGCAAGCAGCTCAGAGAACAATTCATGCGCCGAACACGCCTCGTTCTTAAGGAATCCGTTAGTCCTTTACCCTTTCTCTCGATTTTCTGTTATTTATTTTATAATTATATTTTGTTTAGGATAAAATAGTTTTGTTGAGAAGGATTGTGCAGCATTAGGATATTTGCAGAGTGTGTTACTCCATGTAGAGATTAAGACCAAGGTTTTGCTACTTTTTTGTGTTTTGGTCTTTACAAGATTTTTAGTTCTTACACTCATGGTTTTAAATATTAGTCTCAACTTTGGTTGCAATTTTGTCATTGTGGACAGATATTGTGGTTGTGGAGACTTCAGAAGCCTTGATGTTGCAACCCAAGTCAGTTGTTTTAAAATGTAGGTTTAGAGTGTATTTGAGTTTTACTTCCGAAAACTGTTTTGTAATTTTTCAAATGCTACTAAACAAGTTGCTAGATAGTTAGTGGAGGGTGGTGCAAGACACAAAGCAGGAGTGGAATCGAGGGAGAGGTTGAATTCGATGAAATTAGACCAAAAGTGAGAGAATATTTCTTAGCTGATTCTATTGTTTTGTTTTCTGAACACTTGTTTTTGTTTTTTTGGAAGCAATGTGCAAAGCTTAACAGATTTTGGATGAGAGATTGATTGCCAAGTTGTCTGACATTATTTTGGAAAAGTAGTTTTTAAAATCAACAGGTGAGAAATGAATCAAACAAACCCTTAGTTTCCATATGAAGGGTTAAAAACTTGTGTAATGAAATAAAAAAATCATTTCATTTTGTTAAATGTAGTGACTGAAAATGAATAATTTTTTTTATAGGTATTGAAACAAGATATTGTGATATTTTCGCAGACCATCAACGTATTTAAACCTAAGACATTGTTATCCCATTTGTATTTTTGTGTTTTTCAATATGAATTTTTATAATAAGTTGCATTACATGGTTATTGTCTTGCTTAATATGAGCGAAAATGTGATGGATATTATAATTATGTTGCATTGTTGACTTGGTAGTTGTTGTCAGTTTATGCTTTTTTTATGAACAAGAAATGTAAAATTCAAAATCATGATTGTTGTCTAACTAGCTTGCGTTGTATTGAAAGGAGCATGATCCTTGGTGTAAAAGGTACATGGAACTGTATAATGAACTTAGAGAAAACTGGGAGAGGCTTTATTGGGATGAGGGTTACTCCAAAAAGCTTGCTCAGGATCATGCGAACTATGAGTCTGCTGAAGATGATGATAGGGATTTCTCCCCATACAGGTTTGCCTCCATTATTGATTCTTTCCTCTTTTCCTTGCTTGCCAAGACCTATGACTGCTTTTGTCTTGGGAAAATGATATTTTTCTTGAACTGTCACTTGCATGAAGCTGAGGACTGAACTGGTCATCTTGCACAGTTTTATTCAAACAATTATTCTTTGAAGATTCTGAAGATTCTATTTTTGTGTTAGCTATATTATTATGGTTCTGAATTTTCTGTTTCAAAATTGTGGGGGGCGAGGGAGATGCTGTCTAATATTAGTGTTTTCTGCTATATGGCATTTCAGGAGTAGAAGACCTCAGCCTCAGATGGATTATAGTAAGGTACAATGATATAAATATAGTATAGAAGTTGCCTTTTTGTCGTGCTTTTGTATATATCTTTGATTCTAAGGATATTGTTCCACCATTAGTGAGCTATGCAGAATAAAGTGCCATCAGAAATAAATTGCATGTTGCCATTTTGTATTACATAAAAAAAAAAAATTCTTTTGCCTATATTGAAGTTTGCCGATTATTAGGCTTTGACTGTTGGAATTTCAACTCAAAAAGCCTGCATGAGAGTTGAGGGATCTTATTTAACATAATCCATGATGGGAAAAGAATTATATAAATTATAAATTTGTTCTTGTTGGTATCCAGTTTTTAAGGAATGATACACAGGCCATCTTTTTTTGTGTTAACTGGGACAAGTTCCCCTGTGATATTAAAACACTGTTATTATCTTCTGCATCATTTGATTTTCACTTTGCTTTTAGTTGACTCTAACTCAATCTCCCATTTTAGATCTATTTGTTTGAGATAGCTGTAATCATTAAGATTGAAATGTTTAGTATACGTTTATGATACTGTCTCTTTGATTATTGGATTCTCATTCAGGACCAGACTTTTGGAAGAAACAGACAACCTGATAACTTGGAGAAAGTTAGCGTTCTTCGGGATAAATTTGAGTATGACCGAGAGAGAAGAATGAGAGAAAAAGGTTAGTTTCTAGACGGTTACACACCATTCTGAAGTCTAGTAATCCTCAATGAAATAGTTTTGTGAAATTCTTTAAAATGGAAAACGCATTATACAGTAGCACCGGTATCTTTTACCTCATCATGGTGCAGAACCATTCTATTTCTTGATATTTTAATGTTGAACATGCTGAGAGACTAACTAGCCAGTGTGCCTGAGTATACTCTGTATGTGAGTTTTCAGCTAGCTCAGTCAGTGGGTTGAGTTTAATGGGGATGTTTTGCTAAATGTGCCATAAATCAAGTTAGTGCCAATCCTTAACGGAATCTAGTAGAAGACAGAAGTATCTCAAACAACATGACTCTTGTTTACCAGCCTGTAAATTGAGCTTTAGGCTTTTTGTCTGATAGTTGTTTTATGTTTTGTTCTCCTTCTGATGAGGATCAACCAAGGAACACGGACTTTGAAGCACAGCAAGGACTTGGTGAACCAATGACAAAGGCAAGCGTTAAGAAAACCAATGAAGCCCAAATTGGTTCAAATTCACATATGAAAGACTTGAAGCTCAAATTGGTCAACTACTTAATTCAATTTGAGGAATAAAGATGATGGATGGACTGATTTACAAGACAAGACCCGTTTTCTATTTTTGATTTGCATTTTTATTTATTCCAATGTAATAGCTTCATATGGATCTTGATGTGTTCTGGGTCAGTTTTATTTATTTATTCCAATGTAATAGTGTTCAGTGGGGCTTTTATTCTGGTGGATAGTGGGAATTAGTTCCTTTTAGATATTTAATTTAGTGGGAATTAATTATCCACCAGAATAAAACCCCACTAACTATTATAATGGCTCATGAAGCATGTGGAAAAAAAGAAAAAAAAAAAGCTGACCCAAAACATACCAAAAGTCATGAAATAATTACATACAAAATTTGAAAGGAAAAGTAGAAAATGGGCTGTCCTGCAAATCAATCCATCCATCATCTTTATTCCTCAAGTTTAATTAAGTAGTTTAATTAAGTAGTTGACCAATTTGGACTTCAATTCTTCTATATGTGAATTTGAACCAATGTGGATTTATTTGCTTTCTTAGTACTTTTTCCCTCGTCATTGGTCTACCAAGTCCTTAGCGCTTTAAGGTCCCAGTTCCTTGGTTGATGCTCACCACTTAGGCTTTATTTTTAATTTAAGAGAGCTGGTCAATATGAGAAAAATCATCTCTATGAATATGCTTAAATCTCTTTCTTGGTATTCTAATTGTCAATAGCAATTTAGAGACCAAAAATAGTTTTCTATATAATTCTTTTTCTGAAACAATCATATCATTTGTGCTTCAAATTTTGTACTGGAGGAGCAATTTAAGTGAATACCACTATCCAATATATTCTTATGTTTGTACATAGCAGTGATGTCAGTGTGTTTTACAAGCCTATTTCACCCTTTTATATGTGCTGTAAATCCTCAGTCATCAAAATTTAAATCTAGCAATTGGTAACGAAGAAATTATTCTTTCAAATCACGTATTTTAACTATCGCTAGAAATGACCGTGTGATGTGTGAAAAATCTCAAGCAAACTATCTTCTGCTTAAGCTGCAAATTGTGTTCTGTTGGTTGTTAGATTCAATTTTGTCAGTACTTTTCTCTTTATACATATATACTTCAGTTATCATTTATCACTATCTACTTCATGGCAGCATTTGCACCCATGCATGGAGGATCTGTTCCTGACTCTCATGATTCTAACCGTTGGAACCAACCGCTAGATACTGATCGATATTTTAGCCAAACAGAAAGGCGTTGAAAGAACAATATTGTAAGGGATAGTGTAGTTTTTCTCCCACTAACTCAATGCTATATATGATGCTGCCAATATAACTAGTGCCAGGAAGTGTTTACAGTGAGGAAAACGTTTTTTGTTTTGGTTTAAAGCTCATGTAGGAGTTGTGCTCTGAACAGATGTAATGTATAAGTGCACTGACATTTACCCTGCACTTCTGTGTCTCTCAAAGTTTTGACTCTAAGAAGGTTATCGAAAATGAAGCTGGTGAAATTCTTTATCTGATAAACTCATTTAATCTGTATATATTTTTTTTCTGCACACCTCTCTGTGGCTTAATTGATAAAACGTGCATACTTCACAATCCTCTTCCTGGTGATGTTAGTGATTATTTACTTTTTATGGTTTAGTCTGCACCTTAAATTTTATAATTTAGTTAATGCATCTTTTTTTCTAATAACTATGTTCGTTCAGTCTATAAGTTGTAATAAGAGTTGTATCATTCATACAACTGATAACAATTTATACAATACTTTTTCTCTGATTTTCATTTTTCTCTCTTGCTGTTGTACAGAGTACCCACTCTATTGACAAGAGTGATCTTGGATTGGATCACGTGGATTGAAAACTATACAAACAGATAAATGGCTATTGCTTCTTGCACCCTCACATTAGTAGAAAAAGACTAAATTACCCTTATCATTTCACCACACTATTTCTTCCACATTTTCACCGTTGTCCCTTTCATCATCCTCACTGTTGAGGAAGAAGAAAAAAGGAGAACGTTTTAGAGGAAGAAGAAAAAAGTCTGAAAAAAAGAAGAAAAAAAAGCTTATTTCGAAAAACTTTCTAAAATGTATTTCATATTCCGAAAATTTGTTTAGTAGTATTATATGTATTTTGGAAAATTTATTCCAGCAATCTTATTTTAGAATGCAAATCATTCGTTTAGAAAATTTTATTCTAAAATTCTTTTCAAAGAAATTTTAGAAAACTTATTTTGAAAATTTTCGGAATATTTTGAAAATTTTCGGAATATATAATCTAGAAAACAAATTTGTTTATTTTGTTAAACAAACCTTTTTTAAATAAATAAATACAAACAAACAGGATCGTCATAGGTTTAATGGTATACCTCATCACTCAATTATCATTACTGTACGTTTTTTTTTTCACAAATTTTATTATCAATTTGTTAGATTTTCGCACATTAAAATTCTAATTAAGTAAGGACATATAATAAAACATAGTAGGAAAAACAAAGTAAAGTCAAAATGATAACGTCTATGAAAAGAATAGTGATAAAATGATATTGTTTTAGTTTTAGTTTTTAAACATTTTTTACACGTTATCATTCTCTTTTAAATCTAAGAAATTAGCAAGATACACAGCAACAAAGAGTTGATGGTAAAATATGAAACGAAAAAACTAGAAAGTTAAAGTTTGTAGAAGAATAATAGTTCAGTTATAAAATATATAAGTAGACTATATTGTATGAATGAACCAAGATTAGGTTTGTTTGAATAAAATTTTCTTAGAATAGTATAATTAAATGATAAGAAAGTTAGGAAAAATACTAACCACTATAATTGATTCATTTATCTTAGGGATGTTATTTGAAATGATGTTGTTAATAATAAGTAATAAGATGAAGTAAATCAGACATTTAATTTAAGTTTATCTTAGTAAAAACTTATTAAAGTGTTATAAATAAGATAAGATTCTATAATATTTAAGGTTCATATATCAGAGGAGGGATTATAAGAGAATATTATAAGATAAGTGCATTTGGAATAATAGAAGAAAAACATGAATGAAAGAGATGGTATTAGTTTTGTGAAATTATTTTAGTCATTTTAAGAATACTAGACGTTTATTAGCTAAACTCAAGAAAGAGTTAGTAGATACGAGGAAGAGTAGGAAAATTAGAACGCCTAATACTCGTTAAACACGAAGCATTCGTGAAGAAGAGTCTAAAATGTTGAATTATTCATGGTTGGCTCCACCTAAAGGACTAAGAGAATGAAGTTGTTTAGTGGAGAACTAGACAAGATGAATTCATCTAATAGGGATTATTAGATGAGTATGGTGTCAGACGAGATGGTATTTTAGAGGAAGGAAGAGGTTCATCTGGGAGATACAATACTAATGAGATATGAGTTCAATTATATAAGGGATCAACATTACTTTCTATCCAAAACCTTAAGACAATGGATTAATGAAACTTTTACCTTTATATATTGTTTTACTTTCTCATTTTTATTCAATGTGAGACTTGGACTTTCACTTGAATTCCCAACATAATTATATATTTTTTTATTAATATATTTGGTCAACCGTGATATTTGTTAGGTGTAGTTATTATTTTGTAAATCTGAGTGAATAAATGAGTTTATAGATATGCTTCTAGTTATTATTTTATATGTAAAACGGTCTTTGGCTTTGGCATTTTACGTGGCTATTAAAAGCTGTCAATATTGAATAGAAAGAGCAGACTCAATTTTACAGAAAACATTAAGTGTGTGCATAGGAATTTTTAACAAAGTGATATCAGAGTCTTATGTTCTAAGTATCGAGAAAAAATGAGAGAGAGAGGAGAGTCACATAATGTAAGAGAAAAAAATGAGTGTTTGAATTTTTCTGAGAGAGATGACAAAGGTAGTCAACGAAATGAGTGTGCCATAATTGTGAAAAAAAATCAATTACGACAATTGGTCTTTACAGGTGAAGGTTCTTCTTGGATCCCAACATATATGGGACATAGTGGAGGACAGGTATAATGAACCCACGGATAATAAGCATCAGACAGTGAACCAGACTATTGTACTGAAAAAGACACGAGTGAAAGACAGATCGACTTTGTACTTTCTGTATAATGTAGTGGATGAATAGGGATTCGAGAAAATAGCTAATGCAAAGTCAGCAAAAGAAGCATGAGAAATTTTGAAGGTAGCATACAAAGGAGATATCCGCATGAAGCAAGTTCGAGTGTAAGCTCTCAAAAGTGAGTTTGAACATATGGATATGGATGAAAAGTAAGGAGTTTCTGAGTCTATAACTCGAGTGCAGAAGATGGCCAACCAACTCCAAATGAACGAAGAAGAGGTTCCTCCTAATCGGGTTCTGGAAAAGATCTTGAGAAATCTGACAGATGATTTTGAAAGTATCATGGTCACTATTGAGGAGACAAAGGATTTGTCAACTCTCATTGTGGAGGAGTTAACTAGGTCATTAAAGGCCCATGAACTGAGGAAGAAGAAGAAAAAGAGAGAACCCAACGATCAAACACATTTTGACTCGAATTGAACTAAGAATACTTAGAGTCAAGGTCCTGGAGGCAGAGGACGAAGAGACCGTGGATGAGGTAGACGATAATTCTTACCATTATCTAAGGTTTATTTTAGAGACAAAATCAGCTCCCCTTTAGCTTATTACTTGCCTAAATCCTCTCTTTTATCTTGTTTTAATGTTATTTATATTTTGGGCTACATTAATATAAATTCATCACTAATCGCCTTATTTTGTTGCTAAAATTATGCTCAGAAGAATCTCCAACAATGTAGAGGACTGAACCAACCACAAAATCAAGCAAATCTGTAGAAAAAGAGAAAAATATACAGTGCAACAGAGTCAAGTTGAACATCCCTAGTTTAAGGGCGCTGAGCGTCCGTGGTTCAAGGGCGTTGAACGCCACTACAACATGATTTTTTCAAGCTGGGTGCCCCTGGTTCAAGGGCGCTGAGCGCCACTCTTCCTGCTGCTGCACATAATGCTGATAATTCGCGCCCAGGTGCCCCTTCAAGGGCGCTAAGTGCCATTTGCTTCGCAAACTTACTTGGGTGCCCCATCCAGGGTGTTGAGTGCCATCCAGTTTTGCGTAGCTCGTGTTGAGCGCCCCCCAGGGGCATTGAGCGCCACTTTCACTAATGTGGCAGTTTGAGCTTATTTAAACCTAAAACATGAAGGGGTTTGGGTCTTGGTGATTTAGAGGCACGATTTCACTGAGAGGAGAGCTTGGAGGGATGCTAGGGTTTGTGGGAACACTCCCTTGTTCCTCTTTAGGTACTTCTTCTTCTTCCATGGTTATTTTGTAAGCTCTAAGGCTCTCCATGGAAATAGAGAGCCAAACCCATCTTGTTAGGGATAAATATAACCTTTGAACTCTTATGTATTTGTTGAATGATTCGAATATATATATGTATATATCTATGCCTTTTCTATCAGTTGTTAGTATTCTTGTTTCTAATCTTAAAGCTTGTGTGTAATAGAGATGTTCATGGTTTGATCTTTGATTCATGGTTATGGGAATGTATCTTGTGTATTCTAGACTTGAAACAAGAGTCTTAGTGGTTCATGGATTCTAGGAATGGAAGATGATTCACTTGTTGTCTTATATCCTAGTTCTTAATGCGGGTTTTACTTGTTAATTAATCAAGGCATTGAAAGTTAATAGGTGAAAGCTAGGCTCGTTCACCTAAGAGATTAGGGTTGGAGTAATTTTGTGGACTGACTTTAGTAATTTGATGGAAAGGAGATGAAATTGTGTACGCACAAGAGTGAATCGGTGAAACCTAACCTTAGCAATGTCATTTCATATCATTTCTAGTCTATTCCATTCTTAAGTGTCTTCAAACACCAAAGTCCAAACTTGTATAGTTGAAATTTTATCTTGTTTGCACTTGTTTTTCAATTCATATGTTGTTCTTGAGTCTATATGAGTTGTTAATAGTACAATTAACTAGTATTACACGAGTCTTTTGGGAAACAATACTTGGTCATTTTATATTACTTGAACGATTTGGTACACTTGCAATTGAGTTAACAACATGGCCGAGGTAATTTTGAGAATGATAGTGAAGAGTAAACCAGTCAGCAGAATTAGCGCGACCCAAGACAAGGAAAAGATTGAGGAGATCGGTTAGGAGTGAAGTGTTTTAAGTGTGGCAATCACGGTCACTATGCAAACGAATGTAGATCGAGAAAGTGCTACAATTGTGGTAAGTCCTGTCACATTGCTAAATTTTGTCGAGCTGAGAAGAAAAGTGAGAGAAACCTTCTTACGAAAGAAGAAGATGAAGAAGATATGGGGATTCTGTTGACGTCAAAGATCTCAGAGTTGAAGGTGGAGAATTTGCATATTGGACCATGCTTGAAATCAAAAGTTGAGGAGATTTCTACCAACTTAGTATGGTATTTAGATACTGCAGAAAGTAATCAATGTGTGGAAACGAGAACTTTTTTATAAACTCACCAAGGTGGAGGCCAAATTTGTGTCAAGGTGACCGTGAAAGGGCATGGAACAATGTGACATATGGAGAAGGATGGATGAGTGACGTTTACCATGTTCTCGAACTAAAAAATAATATTTTAAGCATGAGTCAGATAATTGAAAAAGATAATTCAAGACTACTCATCCTTGTTGTGTCTATCGAGGAGGAGGTTCCCTGTGGGTTACACAAACACCAATAACATCTGAGCCAACTATATAAGGGATCGATACCACTTTTTACCCAAAACCTTAAGGCAATTGGTTAATGGGTCTTTCAACTTTATATACTGCTTTACTTTCGGATAACGGTTTAAAATACAGTTATCTGTAATGTGATTTTGATACTAAAAGTAACCTTTTTAACTTAAAAACTTGTTTGGACTCGTGCTTTTTCATTAAGTTGTGTGAATAAGAGAGTTGAGGTTGAATTTGATGATTTTATGACTAATTCCCTTTGTTTTGATAGAAAATGAGTTAATACAGGAAGCAGAGATGAAGTGCTAGGGAGATAGAGCTTAGAAAGGCTTGGAAAAACACTAGAAAGGGGAACCGCACGAAGCTTGGGCGACCTGCAGGACGCTTGAGCATGGAAAAATCGACGTCCGTCGCCCGGGCGCCCTCCTAGGCTGTCCGAGCGATGGACCCCGAAGCCTGGGCGACCAATTGAAGCTCAAGCCCTACATGAGATCGTCCACCGCCCGGGCGCCTTAAATGGGGTTCCCGAGTGTCGTGCGTCGCAGATATGGTCCTGTTTTTGCTCTGTTTCGACTCTTTTGGAACGAGCCATGTTTCTACTCTTTTCCAACTCTATTTAAAGGACCCAAGTGCTTTAAGTTTTGTATCTCTGGCTAGAGCAACACAACAACACACTCTTCTACTCTCTGAAGGCAGATATGGGGGCGGGAGCTTCCTCCTTGACTTTTAGGGTTTTGCTATCTCATGCTTTTCCATTGTTCATCTAGTTTTTCCATGTCTATGGGGAACTAAACTCTATTTTTTGTTGGGGAATGATGTAACCTTGTGAACTCTCATGTATTTGAATTAATTCTTAATTTTATATGCTTTATTCATTAATTGTTAGGGAATTCATATGTTTCAATGCTTACTCTATTTAACTCATTTAGTTGCATGATTTATGAATTGCATAAGTGTCGGGAGGTTCCTTACAATTCAGGTTCTTGTTGAATTCTCCCAAGGGTAATATTTCTCAGGGATGAGGGTATCAGTACTTGGTCGTCTTAAGCTCTCGATCTTCAGACTTAATTTTCTAAGAACGTTAGGAATTGCACAAACTAGGAATTAAGGCAGGCTTATTGCGCCTAGGGATTGGGTCCTAAGTAATGTAGTGAGTGATGTTAACATTAATGCATAAAGAGGAATTCTTATATACATGAGAGAGAACTTAGTGAAATCTAACCCCAACAACATATTCATCTCATTTTATAAACAACATTCGTTCATCTCTGTGTTACTCTGCTATTGATCAATTGTATTCATATTTAATTTTTTGTCTTTGCATCTTAAACCAATGATCTCGTTTTCTAAAAGTCTTAATTAATTGGGTTATCACACAACTGTTTAGTGTCGAGAGTCCTCTAGGATACGATACTTGGTCTTACCATTTTATATTACTTGTGCGATTCGGTACACTTGCCGATCCATCAACACTTTCTCATTTCTAACCAATGTGGGACTTAAACTCACACTTGGATTCCCAACAATGGGTAAGAGGCCTTTTGAAGTGGTACCAAAAGCAAATCCGTGAGGGCTTGCCCAAAGCGGACAATATCTTATCAGTGTGGAGATCTGTGTGTGTGTGTCTTGTCCCTCCCTACAAATGGTATCAAAGCCCATGGTTTAGGTTTGGTGACCGGGCTTAGACGAGTACGTCTCTCCATAATAAGGTGAAGCCTGAAAGGTGGCCGAATGTATCATGAGAGGTGGAGAGTAAGAGATGCTCAATGTTGTGACCATGGATCGTGAAAGAGGGCAAGGAGACGCTCAGTGTTGACCATGGTGTACTCGAGGATAAGAAAAGACTTCTACTGTAGGGGAGGTGGAGGTAGGAGAACCATAATCCTTTGTTTGAGGAGAGGATGTTGGGTACAAACAAAGTCCCACATCGGATAAAATAAGAGATGGATATGAGTTTATATACATATAAGATACCTCCATTAGTAAGAGGCCTTTTGGAGTGGTACCAAAAGCAAATCCGTGAAAGCTTGTCCAAAGCGGACAATATCTTACTACTATGGAGATCTATGTGTATGTGTGTGTTGAACCTCCCTACAATCCTTCCTTCCTTACACTCCTAAGTTCAAAATCCGTTCTATATCAAGGATGTTGGATGGTACTTTGTTTTGTTTTTTCATGGCGTTCTATTTTTGGCCATATTAATGTTTGCTGAGACTACTTTTTTTAATGTCTTGGCAAAATATTGAACCTACCCTTTAAACATTCGTTGTGCAATGTCACGATAACCAAGGACAATAAATTATTCATCAGTCACAATTTATTCAAATACATATCATTGAGGTTTCTTTCACGTATATATAAATATGTTTGATTTTTAGCTATCAACTTGTGTGCAGACATGAATTTAAAACTAGTAATAATGAAAAATTGTGTTTGATTTTAAAATTAAATTATAAAATTTTAGTCCTATTCTTTAAGAAAGTTATTTTCAATAAACTAAATTATACTTGGAGGGTTTCACACATGACAAAGGAAGTTCCGAGGTGACTAAAATATAACTTCCACCAATGTTTTATGATACATGAACTAGATATTTTATAATTTAGTTAAGAAACTAAACATAATTTTTCATGGTTAAAAAAAACATATATCTAAGAAAAAGTTCAATCATTCAACAGTAATTATATTGGTTCATCTCATTCTGAATAAGGTTGAGTTCTTATGATACCAATTGCAGTTTTACAGAATAATATTAGGTAGCAAAACAAAACAGAGGAAATAAAATTCTGAAAGAGATACAACATACCAGTTGAAATAAAAGTGATCGTTATTATTTTCAATATGCACTGCCAATTACTTATAATACTTGCAGAAACCAAAAAAGCTAATTGAGATTCTCGCAAACTAATTTACTGTTATTATTCTCCCGAAGTTTAGGAGCATTTATTTTGACTAAAACTTTATTCAACAACTAAAACAAAAAAATAAAGTAAATAAAGATGACAAGTGGAGTATAAAAGCAAATATTTACCAATAATCCTTCAAATTCAACGTTGGGATTTATATCTGATAATTTTTGAGCTTACAATTTAAAAGGATGCTTGTTTCAGTTTTCTATTCTCAGCAATTATAGTTGAAAAGGATTCCACCTGCATTATATCTTTTCCAAGCCTAAGCTTAGAACAACCAGATAGGATGAGAGTTTTTAAAGATCTCAACCTCTTTACCTTTCTTGGGATATACCTTAGACTTCTGCAATCCTTCAAATTTATCAATACTATATTGGAGAGATCACCAATGGATTTGTGTACCTTGATCAAACTTGGACAATCTTTTAGAATCAGCTGTTCAAGACTTGGTAGTCCTGAAAAGTCAGGTGTTTCTATCAGGTATTTGGAGTGACTAAGATTAAGGAATTTTAACCGCTCTAAAACCTGCAGCCATAGTTTTTCGACAAAAGATTAAGAAAGATAAAATATGCGTTAGTTATAAATAGAACCAATAAAAAGAAAAGGAATGAATACCACGCGTTGTTCCCAGACTAGTTGGAGACGACTATGCTTGAAATCAATTGCAATTACATTTTCCAAATGAAAGTTGATTGGAATGTATTTGTAAGGAAACCCTCGCCAACAAATCCATCTCAGTTGTTTAGAAATGTGCCCATAATCTCCACTAAGTTGTACATGATCAAGTTGTAGCAGTCTTAGTCTCTTCATTTCCTTGAAAGCACGAGCTTCCAAGCAATCTCTACTGCTGGAATGCAGTTTCAGGTACAATCCCTGGATAGCTTCTGTCCCCTGCGATGAATATAGCAAAGATAAACAATTGAGAAATCCATAAATAATTGTTGATTATTGATGCTTAACCTTGAGTTTAACAAGTTAACAACACATGCATTACACTTAAAAAGAAAACACTTTCAAAAGAAGTTTCAAAATTATATAAGTAATGTTCTTACAGAATTCTCTTTCAGTACATCTTTTACGTCATCCTGCAACCACAATCGACTTCTTTTTCCCGGTTCCTTTGAGCATTCTTGATGAATAATTTCTCTTCCCATGTCTCGTAACAAACAGTGCATTTGAAGCTTGTTTTTCCTTTCAACTTTTATGAGGCCCCGCTCAATCAAAACCGTTATTCCAATATCAGCATGTAGTCCACATGCATTTAATATCTCTGTGACATAGTCTCTGTCTTTGCCAATAAAGAAACAACATACATCCAGAAATATATCCTTTTCCGTATCACGTAAATCTTCAAAACTTATTTTTAATACGCTCAGAATTTCACCCGGGGGAATTCTTTGTAGTTTCAGCAATACACTTTCCCACACTTCTATTGTCCTATCACATAAAAAGGAACCAAGGAACTGAAGAGCTAGTGGTAGTCCTCCACAATAATCAACGACGTTTCTTGCGAGTAAACTCCATTCTTTTCTTGGTTTTGCTTCTCTAAAGGCATGCCAACTAAAAAGCTCGAGTGACTCATTTTCGTTCAAAAGATGCATTTTATAAACATAATTAACTCTGAGTTGTTTCAGCAAGTGAAAATCTGTAGTAGTAACGATTATCACAGTTCCTTGACCGAACCATTCACGACTCCCGCATAGGTTTTCTAATTTGGCAGACTCATTCACGTCATCAAGCACAATAAGCAACTTTTTTCGAGAAAATCCATTCTGGATCATAGTTATTATTCCCATCTCAACGCTTTTCACCTTCAACTTGGATTTTAGGACATCAGAAAGAAGATTTTCTTGCAAAGCAACATACCCTCCTTCATAACGAATATTCTCAATAAAACTCTTACCAATGAATTCACGATAAATTCGATTGTAGATGGCTTTGGCTATGGTTGTTTTACCTGATCCTCCCATTCCCCATATTCCTATCATACACACTTTGCTGGATTGATTTTCAATACATTTAATCACTTCTACGCGGGACTCTAATCCAACAGGATATTCGGTAATAAACAAGTCTCTATAGTCCAGTAATGTCTTAACGTGGATAACAATTCGCTCTACAAGTGCAGCATCATGCCTTCAAGTTGAATGATAATGTGTTACCAAAATTAAATCACAACCTTAACATATGCTTCATTCACTGTCAAACCAAAGAAAGTAGGAAGGATTCATTTTTTTACCTGAAATTTCTGAGCTCCCAACCAGTCATAACTGCAGCTGTGGTGAGTGCACGGTTCCACTTGGACAACGCATGGTCCAGTTGTTCTCCTGAATAACTTTTGTGTGCAGCTTCTCTCAACGCTTTCCCAAAATCATCCATCTGATGACATACATCCCATGGGTTAATCTCGTAAAATACGGGCACAACTATTTGGCCAAAAGTTTGGTGGCATTCAATGATTTTTTCAAGCTCAAGAAGACAGCGGGTAGTTTCAGCGTAAGATTTGGAGAAAACAATTATTGTAATCTTAGTGCCTCCTATTTCTCGAAGCTGCTCTTCCAGCTTCATTCCTTCTCGCAGATTCTCCTGGCTAATAAAAGTTTTGACTTGAGCTTGTAAAAGGACAGAGTGGAGATGAGAAACAAATCTTCTACCGATTTCTTCTCCACCAAAGTTGATGAACACATCGTGTATGAAATGGGGTTCTGATGTTAAGAAGGATGAAGATGATGATGATGATAAAGAAGAAGATGCAAACTCCATCGAAGGAATTGAAGTCAACTCTTCAAAGATAAAACAAACGTTAAAGATTAATATGATTTATATGTAGTCCTGAATTGCGTTATCACTCACCCAAAATATCATTTATATTTGGATTAAATATGTTTTTAGTCCCTAAACTATTGGTCGTTTCTGGTTTTCGTTACTCTTTCAAAATAAGGTACAATTTAGTCCTCATTCTTTTTGAAACTTTTGTTTTAGTCCTCGTTTTGTTGACTAAACGAGGACCAAATTTTTAGCGGTGCTAGTTTTCGATGACTAAAACCAACATTTTGAAAAGAATAAAGACCAAATTGTACCTTATTTTGAAAGAGAGACGAAAACCAGAAACGACCAATAGTTTAGGGACTAAAAACATATTTAACCCTTTATATTTGATATTTTTCATCCTGAACCCATCTCGCTATTCATACTTCATTTTTTTGCGACCTGCGCGCGTTAACTTTTTTGAAAGACACTTTAAGAGTTGCAATTACGATTTATGTTAAATATTCTAAAAGACACTTTTTAGAAAGACACTTTTTCACATGAAGATTTTAATTATTAAAATATTTATGTTGTTTAAGTAAGATTTTTAAAGAAATTAAGATATTCTATCAAAACTCTGTTGTCAAGATGGGTTGTAACCCATGAGCCAATCCGGCTTATCACGGATTTGAAAAAAATATAAATTTTTTATGTGGATTAGTTTTCAACACGACTCACTTGGAACCCGGTCCATCCGGGTTGAACCTGTGGTGAGTCGGGTTGGCTCACCAACCCACCTAATTTAGTTAAATTATTTATAATTTTGTGTTTCAATATTATTAGGTAATATTTTTTTATTATATTGTAGATGATGATAAAGAAGAAAATGGTTCAACAAAGAAAAATATTATAGATTTATCTATTTAAGACTCTAATATTATAAATAGACAAGTTATACAAAATTTATCAATATTAAAAATTTATTTGTTCGCCTTTTGTACAATTTTTTGGATAACTCTTGGATTGTATGATTTTTTTTAGTTTGAATTATCTTTGGAGTTTAACATCATTTTAGTGTGAAGTTTATTTAAATTTGAATTAAAAAAATTGTAATTTTTTTATTTTAAGAAAAACATATAATTAAATGAGCTAGTGAGTCAACCCGTTTAACCCACCAACCCGTGGTGGGTCGAGCCAAGTTCGAATTTTTTCAGCTCGCTAATAAGTGAGCCTGGTTGGGTTGGCTCACCAACTCGTAGTGAGCTGAGCCGGGTTACCCGTTTTAACATCTCTAATCAAAACTATTAAAAAGATTTACAAAAGGAAACACTTAAAAAATATTTAATCATGATTTTAGAGGTAAACATTAGATGTTGTGTAGAATTCATAGTTTTTCGCTTTCTTTATTCTTTCATTCTAACACAAATTTTAATGGAAGATCTAGGTACTTCATAAATTTTTTTTTTACGTTTCTTATGAAGTTGTGTCAAGGAGCTTATCATTTTTTTAATTACGTGAAGAAACTATCTTTGTTAGATACCAAACTGCTTCCATAAAATCCATCTTAAATCAATGAATTCTCCATCTTTAAGCATTGTTAAAAAATGACTATTTAAAAACATGATACAAGAAACTGAAATCTATTGTGTATAAACCAAGCAACAATACAACACATTATTAAAAAACAAGAGAAACAGTATGAACTATTGAATTTTGTGACTCAATGGTTCAAAGAGTCAAATCAGTTAAATAAAAATATATTCCTATCCTATTTTTAGGAGGATTTTATGCATTATTTAATTAATTAGTTTGGTAGATATTTTTCAAAGTCGGTTACAAATCACTAGTGCAGAATTGACTTTTAACGTCCCCCCATAGACGTTCGTCCACAAAAGCCCCAACGTAAATAATTGACCGGTGGCATATTTGTAAATAAGTGAAACTCTAGATGTCCGTTGTGAGGGGCACAGACGTCTAAGAGGCTAAAACAAATAAATGTTTCAACTCCCCTGCCAGCCCATTAAACGTCCGTGCAGGAGGGGCTCGGACGTCTATAATATTATAGACGTCCGACCCCCCATATCGGACGTTTAGGGTGCTGAAGGGGTGGTTGAAGAATTAATTGTCTTCAGCCCCTTAAACGTCCGTGGGGATGGGGGACGGACGTCTGTTGGTTGATAAATTTACAGCTTAGACATTTTAGGTCGTTCCCTCCTCGATTTTCCTCCCTTTCGTTTCGAATCTACTTTACAGGTTAGACATTTGTTGGTTGATAAATTTTTGTATGCATGTAATTGGGTTTTGTGTATGCATGTTTTTTACTCTAAGGTATGTATGTGTTATTGGCTTTTGAATTTGTGTATCTGCACTACTCCTCAATTGTAGAGCCATTATGCCCATTTCCTTCATGCTGCATCATTCCTCCATGTCGCCACTTTCACTGCTACTCTCCTCCCTTCCCTTCCTCGTAGCCAATGCAACGTGTGTCACCACATTGTCACGAGCCTCCCTTTCCTTCCCATTTCGAAAAAAACTAAAGGTTCAATCTCTCGTCTTGTTTTTTTTTTTCTATTTCATAATTATTTCTTCCTAATGTAGGTATTTTTAATGTGAGGGTGAGAAAGGTGGTGGTGACTTTATTTGTTGGTGGGGAGCATAGTGGCTCTACAGTGGTTTTGGGTGAAAAATACTAAGAAAGTGAGGATAGAAGAAAATGAAACAATAATGTTTTTAAAAAAATATAGGGAATAGGCTTCATTCAATAAAGAACTAAAGTAGAAATTAAAGAATATGCTTCGATTAAGACCCGAAGCCTAAAATTGTACATTTTTTACCTTGTCTGAATATGCTTCGGTTAGAGAACCAAGGTATAATCTCCAAAATAATCAGTGTCGAAGCCCTTACCTGCATTAGTGTGTTGAGAAAAATGCGAGTAAAGGAAAAAACAACTTTGTACTGTTGTATCGAGTCGTGGAAGAGTCTGACTAGGAGAAGATAGAAAACACTACGTCTTCAAAAGAAGCAAGGATCATTAAGGAGTTTTTATGGCTTGTAAAGTAGTTAGGTTGTCAAGTGAATTTGGTTTTTCAAGACAAGCAATACTCACTAAAAAGAAAGGATATCACATATTGTATGTGCAACAAATTATTGAATTTCTTGATCCTTTTTCATTCTATTGCTTACCTCTTTACAACCTAGGATAATCTCTATAACGTTGAAAATGTTAAAAATATGTCTGTCACGATATTTTTTCGACAAGCCAAAATTCATCGGTAAATATGCAGTCGGTAATATTTACCAACGAAAATCTATATCTATTGGTAATTACCAAAGGAAAAATTCATCGGTAATTACAAAAGGAAAATTCATCAGTAAATGTTTCGAACCGATTCACTTTCTTCCTCCTCTCTCCTTCTTCGTTCTTTTAGCTTTTCATCTCTGAAATTAATCTTTGAACCTCCACATGTGATATCTTGAAGAAAAATGGTGAACGTTTTAGGTCCAGCTTTTCATACACATTGCATATTTGGGTAAAAAAATTGTCATTCCTTTTATCAACAGATTTATTGATGAAAAAGTTCATCAGTAATAGGAATTTTAAATTATTGACGAATTTTAAGGTTTAAAGTTATAGGCAAATCTTACATTTGAAAAAAATCTGTCGCCAAATAAAATATGTATTATCGAAAAAATTTCCATAGGTAAAATTTGTTGATAATAAGTCAGTTAGTAGTTAAAATTTTAAAATTCATCGATAAAATTCGTCGATAATTCAATTTTACTGATGGATTTATTTTTTATCTAAAATTTCAAGAATTTTTGTTGTACATTTTCCCATCTTTATTAGATAATTCTATCTTTATGGTATGTTAACTTTTTCACTTAGTCATTTTGACTAGATTTTTCTTATTCTTATGGTTCACGTATTTCTTTCTAATTCACACACATATTTTTCCATATTTTTCCATTTTTCAAGCTCGGTGTGTTTTTCCAAAACAAGGTTTAAACATGATATTTCAATCAAATTCAAAGTGGCTGTTTGTCCCTAACTCAAATCCATTAAAGAAAAATTTGCCTTGTGTAGATCAAAGATGAACACTTGACACATAATTAGTCTACACAAAGCATATGCTCTTAATCATTCAGGACTACTCATCCTTCCTTCCTTACACTCCTAAGTTCAAAATCCGTTACTTTGTTTTGTTGTTTCATGGCGTTCTATTTTTTAACATATCTATGTTTGCTGAGACTACTTCCTTTAATGTCTTGGCAAAATATTGAACCTATCCTTTAAACATTCGTTGTGCAACCATAACCAAGGACAATAAATTATTCATCACTCACAATTTATTGAAATGGATATCATTAAGGTTTCTTTTACGTGAATATGTTTGATTTTTAGCTAACAACTTGTGTGCATACATGAATTTAAAACTAGTAATAATGAAAAATTGTGTTTGATTTTAAATTAAATTATAAAATTTTACTCCTATTTTTTAAGAAAGTTATTTTCAATAAACTAAATTATACTTGGAGGGTTTCACACATGAAAAGGAAGTTTTGAGGTGAGTAAAATATAACTTCCACCAATGTTGTTTTGTGATACGTGAACTAAATATTTATAATCACCAGCGTAAAATATATTTTTTTATAGTAATTTTTTTACTGTTAAAATTCATTCGGTATAAAAAGTGATATGATAACAATAAAATAAGTTTTTTTATACCAATTTTAAAGTAAGAAATAAAAATTTTATACCGATTATACTCAAAATAGGTATAAAAAAATTAAATTTTTATGTCCGTTAAACTTATAGTATAAAAGTAATGGTATGATAAAAATATAATGCTGAAAAACTTTTTCTACACACAATATAATCGGTTTAAAAAACGCCGTGAAGAGGCGATGGAAGTAGTTATAGGAAGGCGTAACAGACGCCGTGAAGAGGTTTACATAGTCCATCTCCTTCGACAAGCAGCTCTACAAGCAAGACATAAAAGGGAAGCATAGCGCATACGTCGATGTTAGCTTGTAAGCAAATCTTTAATTTTCAATTAAATGAAAACAACACACAGGATCTTGAATTTTCATGATACTCACAATTCCCACAATGCACAGTAAAAGAGAACTAACCTGGATCCATTGTGCACTTCTTCATGTCTCTTCCTGTCAAATGTTCTCTCTCCTCTTACTCCACTTTAATGCCTTCTGGATGATATAGAAGTTGTAGGATAGTTTTCTCTTTCAGTTTCTATTCTTTCCTGAGAACGCTCCGTTCTCTATATCTCTTCAGAAACTTAATGTGTTCTCAGAAGTAAAACTTTTTCCTCTTTTATGATATTTTAATTAACTTTAATAAAATACCAAAATGCCTTTTTGGAGTGAGAAGAGAGGGATTAATTTTAATAACTCTAAAATAATCCCAATAACTTTAATACTTTAATATTCTAATAATCATCACATTAGAATCCTTACATTAAAGTTATACTTTAAATTACATGAACCAATGTAAATTATTAATATAATTTAACATTCTCCCACTTGGTTCATGTGATGACTTGAAGATCTAAAATAAACTTTAAGTGCGCACCATTTATTAGAATTATCAAGTCATCATCCTTATATGAATTGAAATAATCGGATCATGGCGGGCAAAAGTCATGATCGACAAGATTCCTTCCATGTATCACATAATCAAAACAACTCAACATAACTTTAATCAATCTTATAACTTTCATGTCTCTAAAGGAGACCTATCATGTCACCACAATCAATAATACATGTATATAATTTAATGTGGATAACAATAGAATAAAGAGAAACATAACTTTAATTGAATTCACAAGTGTCATGACAGTACAAGCATATAACTATACATATCTATATAGATAGATAACAACATCATGTTAACATTGACTTATCCATAATGCCCATACTTTCAACATGGCCAATAAAAGTTTTGGGCGGTAGTCCTTTAGTTAACGGATCTACTATCATCAAATCCGTACCAATATGCTCAATCAACACTCTATGTTTCTGCACTTCTTCTTTGACTGACAAGTACTTCAAATCCATGTGTTTAGCACCCTTTGAGTACTTATCATTTTTAGAGAAGAAGACGGCTGCGGAATTATCACAATAAATCCTTATCGGCCTAGCTATACTGTCAATAATACCAAGCCTCGATACAAAGTTCCGTAACCACAAAGCATGAACTGTGGCCTCAAAGCATGCCACGAATTCAGCCTCCATGGTGGAAGTAGCAATGACTGATTGTTTTGCACTTTTCAAAGAAATTGCTCCTCTAGCCAAAAGATAGACATACCCAAATGTGGATTTTCTTGAATCCACACACCCAGCATAGTCTGAATCCGAATAGCCAATCACTTCGAGATTATTTGACTTTCTATAAGTGAGCATGTATTCTTTGGTACCTTGTAAGTACCTAAGAACTTTCTTTGCAGCTTTCCAGTGATCCATTCCGGGATTACTTTGATATCGGCCTAACATTCCAACAGCAAAACTGATATCTGGCCGAGTACAAGTTTGAGCATACATTAAACTCCCAACCATTGACGCATAAGGAATAGACTCCATGGCCTTTCGTTCCAAATCATTCTTGGGACATTGCATTTGACTAAACTTGTCTCCTTTCTGAATTGGAACTATTCCAAGAGAACATTTTTCCATTCTGAATCTCTCTAACACTTTATTAATATAGCCTTTTTGAGACAAACTTAACAATCCTTGTGATCTATCACGGAATATTTCTATTCCTATCACATAAGATGCCTCATTCATATCTTTCATTTCAAAGTTGTTAGAGAGAAACTTCTTTACATCATGTAACATACCAATATCATTAGCAGCAAGAAGAATATCATCAACATATAGAACCAAAATAACAAACTTACTCCCACTGACCTTTATGTATATACACCGATCAACGGTGTTCTCTACAAAACCATACGAAGTTATGATATCATTAAATTTTAGATACCATTGACGGGAAGCTTGTTTTAGTCCATATATTGATTTCTTTAATTTACACACTAGATTTTCTTTTCCTGTTATGGTGAAACCTTTTGGTTGGTCCATATAAACTTCCTCTTCTAAGTCACCATTCAGAAAGGCGGTCTTTACATCCATTTGGTGAAGCTCTAAATCATAATGAGCCACCAAAGCCAAAACAATTCTCAAAGAATCCTTCTTAGAAACAGGAGAGAAGGTCTCTTTGTAGTCAATGTCTTCCTTTTGAGTGAAACCTTTGGCGACTAATCTAGCTTTATACCTTTCAATATTGCCTTTTGAGTCATGTTTAGTCTTAAAGACCCATTTACAACCGACTCTTTTTGAACCCTTAGGCAATTCAACTAGATCCCATACTTTATTGTCATCCATTGATTTCAACTCTTCTTTCATAGCATTCAACCAATTCTCTGAATTATTACTTTCCATGGCTTGTCTGAAAGAGATTGGATCCTCATCAATGCTTAAGTCACATTCATGTTCAACAGAGTAAACCACATAATCATTCGAAATAGCAGGTCTTTTCTCCCTTACAGACCTTCTTAATGCTGCTTCTTGTGGTTCCTCTATCAATTGCTCATTTATGACTTGCTCATTGTCAACTGGCTCAACATTTATATGTTCATTTTGTGGGATTGGAACATTAATTTGTTGTCTCTGCTTGTTGTGTGACTGTGATACAACAAGAGGGATAACAACTTCAGAAGAAACACTATCAGTATGCTCTTGAATGTCCACTATTCGTGATTCCTCACTCCCACTAAATTGACCATTTTCAATGAACTGAGCATTTACAGACTCAACTATTCTTGTACTATGGTTAGGGCAATAAAATCTATATCCCTTTGACTTTTCAGGATAACCGATAAAGTAACCACTAATGGTTCTTGCATCAAGTTTCTTTTCATGTGGATTGTATAACCTTACTTTTGCTGGACAACCCCAAACATGAAGATGTCTTAAACTGGGTTTCCTTCCGGTCCATAGTTCATAAGGAGTTTTAGAAACTGCTTTGCTAGGAACCCTGTTAACCAGATATACAGCAGTCTTTAATGAATACATCCACAAAGATAAAGGGATATTACTATGACTTAACATACTCCTAACCATATCTATAAGAGTACGATTTCGTCTTTCTGCTACACCATTTTGTTGTGGTGTACCGGGCATTGTATACTGTGCACATATACCCCGACTTTCAAGGTACTTTGCAAATGGACCTGGATATTGTCCACTCTCATCCGTTTTACCATAATATTCACCACCTCTATCAGATCTCACCACTTTTACTTTTCTATCTAATTGCTTTTCCACCTCATTTATGAACACCTCAAGGGCATTCACTGATTGAGATTTTTCATGCAATAGATATATATAACAATAACGTGAGAAATCATCAATAAAGGAGATAAAATATTTTTCACCATTCCAAGATTTAGTGTCAAAAGGACCACAAATATCAGTGTGTATTAACTCAAGAAGTTGACTGCTTCTTGTGGCGGGATTCTTTGATATGTGTTTTGTTTGTTTACCCTTAATACAATCAATACATACATCCCAGTCATCAAAATCCAATTGAGGTAAAATTTCATTTTTTACTAACCTCAACATCCTTTCTTTGGATATGTGACCCAATCTTTTATGCCATAAGAAAGCAGAACATTCCTTTCCTGCACTAGAATTTCTATCAACAACATGTTCAACATTAAACAGGGATTCAGAAAAATTAACATCAAGATTTAAACGGTATAAACCATCCAATAATGTACCAGAACCATAATAGTACGAAAGTTTATACAAATGAAAAATATCATTTTCAATCCTAAAGTTAAAACCTAAACAATCCAACTTTGCAACAGAAATCAAATTTCTAACACAACCAGGAACATAGAGACACTTTTCAAGATTCAGACAATAGCCAGTGTCTAGAATCAATCTGTAAGTCCCAATTCCTTCTATTCGTGCCTTCATTTTGTTCCCCATATATAAATACTTTTCAGTTTCTTTTATGGGCTGGATTGAAAGGAATCCCTGCATAATATTAGAAACATGAGTAGTAGCTCCAGTATCCAACCATCAGGTATTATTAGGCACTTCAACTATATTTGCTTCAAAACTTACAGAAACATAAAAAGTACCTTTCTTTTCGAACCAAGATTTTCTTTTCGGACAATCTTTCTTGAAGTGACCTACTTTTTTGCAAAAGAAACATTTCTGGTCCTTCTGGATACCGCCCTTATTCACTTTCACTTATCCTTAATAGTGTTATAATTCACTTGGAACTGGCCAAATTCAGGAGGAAGAGAGTTCATGATGAACTGTACTAGAAAAGACTCATTCACCTCCATTCCCATTGACTTCAATCTTGCTGCTATATTAGCCATTCCAGTTACATGTTCATGTATGGGCTGTGACCAGTCAAACTTTTTGGTAGTCAACTCACTCATAAGAGTTCCCACAATAGACTTGTCAGTTATGTCTGATTGTGAATACTCCTTGATCATTTTCATGAATTCCTTTGCGTTTTCCGTTTTGGGCATGGAAGGCTTTATGTAACGTCCCGACAACTCACAGGGACCATCGACTGCCCCCACAGATCACCACGAGGCTTTCCAGTGTGCTTTGTCCTCACTCGCACACTTTCTGGGAAAACTTCCCAGAAGGTCACCCATCCCAGAATTACTCTAGGCTAAGCACGCTTAACCATGGAGTTCTTATGAGTCAGGCTACCGAAAAGTAAATGCATTTTGGTGATATGAGTAGCCAAATCAATTCCTTTAAGTTATCCTTCAACTGTATAGTCCCATACCTACACAGTCTCCAGATCCCTCTCATTCCGGTGTATGTCCGATTCGTCCATGTACCCCTTCCACACGAAGCTACCAGGAGCCGCTCCTTGTCTGTGCCCCCTGCACCATGCTTCTTGCACCGGCGTCACTCCCCGCCCTCGTCTCCGTGCCCGGGTGTCACACTTTACGTTCTCTGCCATGGACATACGCATCAAGTTTAATGACAACCTGTTAGACCTATGCCAAGCCTCATAAAGAGACTTTTCATCACTTGTACTGGTCTCTGTAATGGCTGCGGGCATTTCATCCATCATAATAGCCATATCCAAGTCTAGAACACCCAGTTGGAACTGGATTTGTTCTGACCAATCGGCATAATTGAGCCCATTAAACTTGACGACATTGTTGCTCAAACCTGCTAAATTCATGTAAGCTGGAATAATACACAAGCTCATACATCAATGCTTTGATTAAATTTAATGGATTCAAACAAATTACTACACTAGTCATACATTTAAGCTCACCTTTGGGTGACACTTAAACTGATAGGTAGCCAATTAAGTCATTCATTTAAGTTCACCTTTGGGTGATTCTTAAACTGACAAATTCCATATATATACTTTAATAAACAATCAATCATACTTAAGACTATATGTATGCTATCTTTGGATATACAAACATATACTAAGTACATGAAATGTTTCACTTTAATGTCATCAATTATAAACCATGGTTCACCTTTGGGTAATCCATAACATCCTTACATCAATGACTAATTATTATATATATTCATAATTAAACATCTTTTATATTATGAATAATTTTCACAATACTATAAACAACAACTTTTAATTCACATATAATTTTCATTCAATGCATTAACAATAACTATGTTCATAATATAATAATAATATAAGTTGCAACAATAAATTGCATTATTGTGAAAACATGTGCACGTTACAGTCATGCAACAATAAAGTTGCTTTTATGCTTTAACAACCAAATTAAAACATTTATATGCACGGCTTCAGGGGTTAAATTCAAGACATTGAATTTTCTTTCATGCAACATTTAATTTGGTTACTTTGTACGGCTTTCAATTTCAAAACTTTAATTGTGCACAGATCAAAAAAAAATTAATGCGATAATCAAATAATAATGAAAAGCTTCCTGGATGAAATTCACGTGTTACAGTGAATTGAAACAACCATGCAGAATTTAATTTGCCATATTCACATTGCACTGGACGTGTAACAGTAAAAATAACAATCAAGGATAAAAAATTTGCGGCTTCCATAATAAACGAAATTCACGTTCCAGAGAATCGATTTTCTTTCATGCCAATAAAATAATTAAACATCTGAAAATTTAAAATCCCTAAATTTCATAATTCAAAATTAGGGTTTCAAATTAGGGAATATTACCATTCAAGGAGAATCATAAAATTCAGAACCGTGCTCTGATACCACTTGTAAGCAAATCTTTAATTTTCAATTAAATGAAAACAACACACAGGATCTTGAATTTTCATGATACTCACAATTCCCACAATACACAGTAAAAGAGAACTAACCTGGATCCATTGTGCACTTCTTCATGTCTCTTCCTGTCAAATGTTCTCTCTCCTCTTACTCCACTTTAATGCCTTCTGGATGATATAGAAGTTGTAGGATGGTTTTCTCTGTCAGTTTCTATTCTTTCCTGAGAACGCTCCGTTCTCTATATCTCTTAAAAAACTTAATGAAGTAAAATTTTTTCTTCTTTTATAATATTTTAATTAACTTTAATAAAATATCAAAATGCCCTTTTGAAGTGAGAAGAGAGGGATTAATTTTAATAACTCTAAAATAATCCCAATAACTTTAATACTTTAATATTCTAATAATCATCACGTTAGAATCCTTACATTAAAATTATACTTTAAATTACATAAACCAATATAAATTATTAATATAATAGCTCACTAGGTCAGTCACGAAATCTTTCACTCTTCCAATTCAACGTTCAGCGAAACACTCACTGTTCTTTGTTTAGGGTTTGATAAGCGCGAGCAACAGAGACTCCATTATCGAAGGTTTGGAGGAAATAGAGAGGCGCATTAAGAATGGAGAGTTCAATTGGAGAGCTGATAGAGAGGACGTGCACATGAACATCGGTGAGCCTGCGAAGAAGCTCCACACCGCTCGGAGTAGGAACGATGAGGTTTTTACTGACTTTCGCCTCTAGTGCCGCGATGCCGTCGACGAGATCCTCGTGAGCATGAAGCAGCTTCAGGATATGTAATTGAAGGTTTCTCTGTAAGTAATTGAAATACTGCAATTAAATAAACATGAGTGTAATAGTAACTTCTGTTATTCATAAGCAGATATGATGACCTTTTGCAGTAGTTTTAAACATTCTTTAGTCGGCATTTTTCTAGCATCTGTAGCACTAGGCACTTCGAAAACCACAACACTATGAAACTGCAATTTCAAGCATGTCACTAAATGAAATATAATAGGTGCTTCACTGTAGTTATTGACACGAAGCATGCTAATTACTTTTGAATGCTAGTTCTCTTTTTTATGGTTAAGCTGATCTTCCCATGGGTCAAAATTTTAGGATGAGGTTAAATAAACCAAAAGTTATTATTTAAACTAGAATGATGAAATTGATGTGTGTATACATTTTTGACAGCTAATTGTACCTCCTGTATTAAATTCCTTTGCCGATCAAGATAGCAGAGTTCGTTATTATGCTTGTGAAGCATTATACAACATAGCAAAGGTGGGGATCAATTTTGTTTACCTATATAATCCGTCAATACTCTAATGTACAATTCTCCAATGTCATCACGTTTTGATGCTAGGTTGTGAGAGGAGATTTTATTATATTCTTCAACCAGATCTTTGATGCCTTATGCAAGCTTTCTGCAGACTCAGATGCCAATGTACAAAGTGATGCACATCTCTTAGATCGACTTGTGAAGGTGTAATAAACTTCTACTGAACTTGAACAATCTTTTGGCAGATTTACTCGAGTGCATAACTGCACATATCATATGTTTTCTGAATATGTATTATTGATCTAATAATGATTTGAATTACTGTTCCTTTTGATCAACTAATGATTAAATGCTACTTTATTCAAACAGGATATTGTGACTGAAAGTGATCAGTTCAGGTGCACATCTTACTTCTTGTCAAAGTTATTATGAATTGTTGTTCATTATTATTTTCCTTAAACTGTGCTTTCTTGTTTTAACAGATAAATGAGTTTGTTAAACTTGGTGGAGATCAGCTTGTTCCATATTATGCTGACATTCTTGGAGCCATTTTGCCGTGCATATCTGATAAAGAAGAGAAAATTAGAGTGGTAGGCTTACTGGAGTTTTCACTCCTTCCCTGTCTTTACCATTTTTTTGGTAATTTACCTTTTTTATTCTCTGTTTTGTATGATGTTAATTTTAGTGTTGCCTACATTGGAAAGCAAGGATTTAGAACTCTTTTGTGGCTTATGTATAAGGTTGCTCGTGAAACCAATGAAAAGCTACGTGCAATCAAGGCTGATCCAGCTGACGCATTTGATGTAGGAGCAATCTGTCCATTGCTATGAGGTGTAGTTTTTTCTGAAAATTGCTGCTTTTCAATTATGATTGAGGACCTGTTTAGTTTAGCCGACGCTATTTTGTTCTATATATTCTGGAGAATGATTTTGCAAATGATTTAACTGGTTAGGCAACTATCTAGTGAATGGGAGGCTACTCGAATTGAAGCTTTGCACTGGATGTCAACCCTCTTATCCAGACACCGTAGTGAGGTGATTTGATTTCAGCTTTGTATTGGTTTTTGAGTGTTATGATGAGCAACACTAAGTAGTTATGGTAATGGGGGCACATCTGGTCCAGGGGTATATCATGATTCGGAATTGTCCTTAAAGCATATACTCTTCTATTGTACTATCCCTTTTAGTTTATGTCATTACCTTAAATAATAATAATAATAATATAAGAACAAAACACTTTTCCCTGCTATAAATAATGCGGTCTCCATTAAAACTTTATTTCAGTTTAATTTGTCAAAAGCAAGCTAATTCGGGCATTTGTTTGTTGCCACATACATTGCATCGCAATTCATTCACAATCACCATTTCTCCATCATTCCAGGAATATGTTCAAGCCATTTCATGAGTGCCTGTAATGCCTGTAAAGACAAATTCTTCAAATAATATTCGTATTTTCAATCGAAGCACAATTTTCAAAAAGGTTTTGTATTGTATTTAGACTTACATCTAGATTAGTTCTATAAAATGTGGAAATGAATATATAATTCTTGGCACATTCTTGTAGAGGTTTTAGGAGTTTTAAGTGTGACTAATCTCTGGACAGGGAAAGAATCCATGACAAATTAATATATATGCATGTGTAACCCACCCTTAAAATTCCTCTCCATGCTGGGACTTAGGCACCCTTTTATGATTTAAGATTCACGAGGATCTTGATTTTGGAAACCTTCTACAAGGATGCTAAATGTGACTTCCGAGTTTTCAAGTTTTCAAGTTTCAAAGCTTTGAAGTTGTTATACTTAATTGAGTCAGATGACTGAATAAGAGAAAAGCTATACGTGTGTAATATTTTAACTTCTTTAACATTATATGACATCTGCAACTAACACATCAAAGCATATAAAGTTGTGTTTATATATATAAATGATTTTAATCTAGAAATTATGCAGATTATAAATTGACAGGGATGAGAAATGAGGAGCAAACAAATCAACCAATAAAACGTCATATCTAAATGTGTTGCAAAGCTTAAGGTATTAAAGCATTAATATAACATTATTCTTCCTTGGCTTATTTGGTTAATGATGAGTGAAATTGATAAGGCTAATTATGTTAGTGCTTTCAATTTCATAAAATCAGTATGAGTAAATTATAATTTTTATCAGTATAAGTTAACGAGACATGCTTATTTACCTGTTTATGTTCCCAGTCTCCCGTGGAATATGTGGGTCTGTAATTTTATATTGTAAAAGTACAATGGAACTTAACATTTTGTATGGATGATGATGGTTAGGTGCTACTTTCCAATCCTATTTAAAATTTTATTTTGATTATATCTAATGCATTTAATAGAATAAAAAATTGTAAAATAAAACTTTAAATATAATTGAAAAACAGAACCTACACGGCTTAAGTAACTATATGCATTTTTCCCCGTTTAATTAACTTATTTGGTATAGTACATAAGTAAATTATGAGAAAGATATAAAGATATGTGAGGTAATTCATAACTTATTTAGACTTTCACGTCTTGCCCCAATTCTAGATATTGAAGGAAATGTACCGAGCAATGGTATGAGGTAAATTAGGTCCCCTTTGTTGTTGTTACCTTTGTAGTTTTTGTATTAGGCTCATTAAATGTTTAAATTAATTTCTATCATGACAGCATGTCCATTTCCTTGTAAATTACGTTCTCACTTTCATTCTTTTTAATTTGATGCCATACATATTGTCATATACATGCTGTTGGTTCAATTATTTTTCTTTTCTTTATAACTTTTAGTGAATTAGCTTATTTTTTGGAGCCTAGAATAAGAGAGAGACTACGATTTTTAAGAACCAATTTGGTTTTATGCCTGGAAAGTCTACAACAAAAGTTTTTTATTTTCTAATGAAGGTGATGGGTAGTTACTGAAGCATAAAAAGAAACTTATATTTAGTTTTAGGAAAGATATATGATTAAGTGTGAAGGGAAATATTGTGGAGAATTGAAGAATGTATAAGTTGAATGATGATATATTGGAAAAATTCTAAGATTGAAATAGTCTTAAACTCAAATTCTAAGATTAGTAATGCCATGAGAGTTTTATTTCATTTCTTAATGATATCCTGGAGAGTCTATCATGCAACACAACATCTCCATTGGAAATGTACTAGTTCAAGAGTTAAATATGGTTTACTCAGATCCTTTTCTTGGGCACACAAATTGAAAGTTCTATGGAGGAAATTAGTTCTTGGACTGGCATATAATTTAAAGTATTAATTTCTAATTGCATATGTTTGACTCAAAACAATGTATAGTTTCTTCTAGTCTAAATAGCTACTCATTTGATCATTTCACAATTTCCTCTTCCATCTATCCCTTTCACTCTTTCCACAATGAAAATTACATATTTTTGTTTTCCTAATGCAATCAACCTATTATTTTACCTCTCGATTATCACTAACCAATTTGCAATGATGTAATCAAAACAGGTAGCAACTTTATAAATTATTTGAAAGGTTGATCTTTGGAGGTTACAAAGATTATTTAACTACCAGGCAAGTGTGTCATGCTTTCTTTTTGGAAAATTTCATTCTTAGTATAATATTAGTTTATTAATTTGATGTCCCAATCCTTTTTCTTGTCAGGCAATTTGCAGGAAGTTTTTGGAAAAGTGGGTGGTAAGAGACTGGTTCGAGCTATTGACATGGCTGTATTTGAGTTTGATCTACTAGAAGAATATGATTCACGCCTTAAGAAGCTAAGTCTAGGTGATAAATTGCCTATCAAATTCTCCAAGTGATTAATTGTTAGAAAAACAAGTTATTGAATTATAGACAATGTAATTGTGAATTTTTTAAGTTGGATTACAAACCATGTAATTTTCAATTTCTAAGTATAACCATTTCTAGATGATTAGATGTTTCAATATTACATTTTTAGTTGAGGAAGTATTTTATGTGTAATTATATTATGTGAATATATTTAGGGACTTTGTTAGATAAATATTATATTGAGGGACTATTTTGATGTGTTAATAATAGAATTAATATTAATTAATTTTTTTGTTATTGATTATTTAGAATGTATTATGGAATTGATTTTTATACATGTCTGGATATGGATAATAGTACATACAAATGAAATATTCAAAACAAAATGTTACTTTTATACCTGTTAAAGCACAACAGGTATTAAAAAATATTTTTTATACCAATTATAATAATGTTAGGTATAAAAAATGAGTTTTTTTTTAATGCTTTTTTATACTTGCTCTCGGAATGGTAGGCATGAATACCAACTTTTATACCTATTATAGACAAAAACAGTGTAAAAAGTTGAACTTTTTACACCAATTTTAGAATTATTGTAAAAAATCAAAACTTTCTATACTTCTGTTTCTATAGCTATTCGAAAACAGAATAAAAAATATTTTTTAATAAGTATAAAAAACTTTTTTTGCACTAGTAAATTTAGTTAAGAAACTAAACATAATTTTTCATGGTTAAAAAAACATATGTAAAAGTAATGTACGTGTAACAAAAAAGTTCAATCATTCAATTGTAATTATATTGGTTCATCTCATTCTGAGTAAGGTTGAGTTCTTATGATACCAATTGCTGTTTTACAGAATAATATTAGGTAGCAAAACAAAACAGAGGAAATAAAATTCTGAAAGAGATACAACATACCAGTTGAAATAAAAGTAATCGTTATTATTTTCAATATGCACGGCCAATTACTTATAATACTTGCAGTAACAAAAAAAATTGCTAATTGAGATTCTCGCAAACTAATTTACCGTTATTATTCTCCCTAAGTTTAGGAACATTTATTTTGACTAAAACTTTATTCAACAACTAAAACAAAAAAATAAAGTAAATAAAGATGACAAGTGGAGTATAAAAGCAAATATTTACCAATAATCCTTCAAATTCAACGTTGGGATTTATATCTGATAATTTTTGAGCTTACAATTTAGAAGGACGCTTGTTTTAGTGTTCTATTCTCAGCAATTGTAGTTAAAAAGGATTCCACCTGCATTATATCTTTTCCCATGGCCTAAGATTCGAACAACGAGAGAGGATCAGAGGTTTTAAAGATCTCAACTTATATACCTCTCTTGGAAGATAGCTTAGACTTGTGCAATCCTTCAAATTTATTACGAGTATATTGGAGAGATCAGAAAGAAACGCTTCTTGATTCTTGGAGAATGAACACCCCTGCAATTTCTTATCTTAACTCACTTTGTCAGATATTAAAGATGAGAGATCAAAAGTTCTATATGTAGAGAGTTATGCGTCAATATATAGTTTTCTCAAGTTTGACGCATCTTAGTCGATTACAATATTAATGTAATCGATTAAGCAAATAATAAAACTAATTTGAAAACCGTGTAATCAGTTAAGTATAACACTTAAGCAAATTTGAAAACTTTTTCTTTTGAAAACGCATCATTGCACTCAACAAACAAGTATAAGCAAAGGCACGAGTTTTAATCGATAATACATATAATGTAATCGGTTAAAACTTGCAGTTTTCCACTGTTAAGCATTTACTAATATTTGATGAATCTAACTGATTACATAAACCCTGTAATCGATTAATTCATACATATATGTATCGTGCAATGAGTTTTATTATTAAAAACCAAGAATATGCATACCACCGATATAAACTCAAGTATAACCACAATAAGTATGCAAAACAAATAGTTCATGGACAAACAAACATATAAACACAGCTAAACATTTCAGTTGTTCTGCAAGAAACTATTAAAACATTTTTGTTGTTGTCATCATCAAAAACACATAAGGGTTTGGGTTTAGCTTTCACATAGCTCCCCCTATCAACGGTGAACATTGGCGCCACTTCAACGACATTCTATCATGTGTGAACTGGTGTCATGGTAAAGCTCACATCTGCTTTCGCATTTGTTAGGTTCATATTCAGGTGGTTGCTACAAATGGTGGTCGGGTGGCTCGCAAAGATCTGATGTTGAACAGTGGCTGCAATGCGGTGGTTCTCTCACAGTTTCATGTATGGATTACGTCATTGTCAAGCCCAATCAATTTAAGTCCTTGACGACGACAAAACAACGTGCAAGTCCATCATGTAATTGTCATAGTTATCTCGATCTTCCTTCTTCTATGTCACTGATAACGGCATTGAACACCATGCTCACCAATAAAGGCTCTAGCCAAATAAGGACACATGATGGCTGACTCTATTTTTGGCTAGGGTTTCTATGTGGAGTTATTGGAGAAGAAACCCTTGGTGGTTTCTAAATTGAAAAAGATGAAGATGGGTTTCTTATGGATTTTACTTCATGCACCTCTCTAAATTTAATCTTTGTTCCTCCACATGTGATATCTTAAAGAAAAATAGTGAACGTTTTAGGTTTAGCTTTTCATACACGTTGCATATTTGGGTGAAAAAATTGTACCTCTTTTTATCAATAGATTTATTAATGAAAAAGTTAATTGGTAATAGAAATTTAAAACTATTAACAAATTTTAAGGTTTAAAGTTATAAACGAATTTTACTTTTGGAAATATCCATCAGTAAATGAAATATGTATTATCGACAAAATTTTTTATCTGTAAAATTCATCAATAATAAGTTGGTCAGTAATTAAAATTTTAAAATTCATCAATAAAATCCATCGATAATTCAAATTTACTGATGGATTTATTTTCGTTTCAAAAATGCCATAAAAAATTTTAAAAAAATTTGTTGTACTTTTCCCAATCTTGATAATTCTTTCTTTTTGGTATGTCGACTTTTTCACTAAGTCATTTTGACTAGACTTTTCCTATTCTTATGGTTCACGTATTTCTTTCTAATTCACAAAAATATTTTTCCATCTTTTTCTGCAGTGAGGAAGGTAATATAAACATTTTTCAGGCTCGGTGTGTTTTTCCAAAACAAGGTTTAAACATGATATTTCAATCAAAGTGAAAGTGGTTGTTTGTCCCTAACTCAAATTCATTAAAGAAAAATTTGCCTTGATGCTTTCCTCACCTTCATATGCTCTTTATCGTTCAGGACTATTCATCCTTCCTTCCTTACACTCCTAGGTTCAAGATCCGTTCTATATCAAGGATGTGGGATGTTACTTTGTTTTGTTGTTTCATGGCGTTCTATTTTTTAACATATCAATGTTTGCTGAGACTACTTTTTTTAATGTGTCTTGGTAAAATATTGAACCTATCCTTTAAAACATTCGTTGTGCAATGTCACGATAACCAATCAGTCACAATTTATTCAAATGGATAAAGGCTAATCAGTAAGGATTCTTTCACGTATATATGAATATGTTTGATTTTTAGCTATCAACTTGTGTGCAGACATGAATTTAGTTACATTTATTTTGACTAAAAAACTTTATTCAATAACTAAAACAAAAAAATAAAGTAAATAAAGATGACAAGTGGAGTATAAAAGTAAATAGTTACCAATAATCCTTCAAATTCAACGTAGGGATTTATATCTGATAATTTTTTAGCTCAGTTTAAAAGGATGCTTGTTTCAGTGTTCTATTCTCAGCAATTATAGTTAAAAAGGATTCCACCTGCATTATATCTTTTCCAATGGCCTAAGCTTCGAACAACCAGATAGGATGAGAGTTTTTAAAGATCTCAACTTATATATCTCTCTTGGGAGATATCTTAGACTTGTGCAATCCTTCAAATTTATTACTAGTATATTGGAGAGATCACCAATGGATTGGTGTACCTTGCGCAAACTTGGACAATCTTCTAGAATGAGCTGTTCAAGACTTGGTAGGCCGGAAAAGTCTGGAGTTTCTATCAGGTATTTGGAGTGACTAAGATTAAGGAATTTTAACCGCTCTAAAACCTGCAACCATAGTTTTTCGACAAAAGATTAAGAAAGATAAAATATGCGTTAGTTGTAAACAGAACCAATTATACTATTTTTATTGTAATTAAACAATTAGTTTTAAAAGAAAAGGGCATGTAATGAATACCACGCGTCGTTGCCAGACGAGATGAATAAGAAGACTATACTTGAAATCAATTGCAATTACATTTTCCAAATGAAAGTTCTTTGGAATGCATTTATATGGAAACCCTCGCCAACAAATCCATCTCAGTTCTTTAGAAATGTGCCCACAATCTCCACTAAGTTGTACATCATCAAGTTGTAGCAGTCTTAGTCTCTGCATTTCCTTGAAAGCATGAGCTTCAAAGCAATCTCTAATGCTGGAATCAAGTTTCAGGGACAATATAGCTTCTGTCCCCTGTGATGAGTATAGCAAAGAAAAGCAATTTAGAAATCCCTGAGTAATTATTGATTATTGAGACGTAATGTTGAGTTTAACAACTTAACAACACATGGATTACACTTAAAAAGAAAACACTTTCAAAAGAAGTTTCATAATCATATAAAGAATGTTCTTACAGTATTCTCTTTCAGTACATCTTCTACGTCATCCGGAAACCACAATCGACTCCTTTTCCCCGGTTTCTCTGGGCATTCTTGACGAATAATTTCTCTTGCCATCTCTTGTAACAAAGGATGCATTTGAAATTTGTTGTTCCTTTCAACTTTTATGAGGCCACGCTCTATGAGAACTGTTATTCCAATATCAGCATGTAGTCCACAGCCATTTAATATCTCTGTCACATACTCTCTTTCTTTGCCAATAAAGAAACAACATACATCCAGAAATATATCCTTTTCCGTATCACGTAAATCTTCAAAGCTTATTTTTAATACGCTCAGAAGTTCATCCGGGGGAATTCTTTGTAGTTTCAACAGTAAAATTTCCCACACTTCTATTGTCCTATCACATAAACAGGAACCAAGGAACTGAAGAGCTAGCGGTAGTCCTCCACAATAAACAACGACGTTTCTTGCGAGTTCATTCCATTCTTTTTTTGGTATTGCATCTCTAAAGACATGCCAACTAAAAAGCTCAAGTGACTCATTTCCGTTCAAAAGATCCATTTCATATACATAATTAACTCTGAGTTGGTTCAGCAAGTGAAAATCTCTAGTAGTAATGATTATCACAGTTCCTTGACCGAACCATTCACGACTCCCGCATAGGTTTTCTAATTGGCCAATGTGATTCACGTCATCAAGCACAATGAGCAACTTTTTTCGAGAAAATCTATTCTCGATCATAGTTCTTCCCATCCCAACGCTTTTCACCTCCAACTTGGATTTTAGGACGTCAGAAAGAAGATTTTCTTGCATAGCTAAATACCCTTCAGAACTAATATTCTCAATGAAACTCTTACCAATGAATTCACGATAAATTCGATTGTAGATGGCTTTGGCTATGGTTGTTTTACCTGAACCTCCAATTCCCCATATTCCTATCATACACACTTTGGTGGATTGATTTTCAATACATTTAATCACGTCTTCCACGCGGGACTCTAATCCAACAGGATATTCGGTAATAAACAAGTCTTTATAGTCCAGTAATGTCTTAACTCGGTTAACAATTACGTCTACAAGTTCAGCATCATGCCTTCAAGATGATATGTTTTACCAAAATTAAATCACAACCTTCACTCTCAAACCAAAGAAAGTAGGAAGGATTCATTTGTTTACCTGAAATTTCTGACATCCCAACCAGTCATAACTGCAGCTGTGGTGAGTGCACGGTTCCACTTGGACAACGCATATTTTCGTTGTTCTCCTGAATAGCTTCTGTGTGCAGTTTCTTCCAACGTTTTTCCAAAATCATACATCTGATATCGTACATCCGATGGGCCAATCTCGTAAAATACGGGCAGAACTATTTGGCCAAATGTTTCGTGGCATTCAATGATTTTTTCAAGCTCAAGAAGACAGCGGGTAGTTTCAGCGTAAGATTTGGAGAAAACAATTATTGTAATCTTAGTGCCTCCTATTGCTCGAAGCTGCTCTTCCAGCTTCATTCCTTCTTGCAGATTCTCCACGCTAATCAAAGTTTTGACTTGAGCTTGTAAAAGGACAGATTGGAGATGAGAAACAAATCTTCTACCGATTTCTTCTCCACCAAAGTTGATGAACACATCGTGTATGAAATGGGGTTCTGATGTTAAGAAGGATGAAGATGACGATGATAAAGAAGAAGATGCAAACTCCATCGAAGGAATTGAAGTTAGTTCTTCAAAGGTAACGCAATAATGTTAAAGATTAATATGTTTTAGATGTAGTCTCGATGTGTGTTATCACTCACCCATAGTCAAATACCTTTTATATTTTATATTTTATATTTTTCCTCCTGAACCCACCTCGGTATGCATACTTCATTTTCTGCTACCTGCGCGTTCACTTTTTTAGAAAGATACTTTTAAGAGTTGCATTTATTCACTTTTGATTTCAAAGAAAAAATTTAAATATTAAAATATTTATGTTGTTTAAGTAAGATTTTTAAAGAAATTACGATATTCTATCAAAACTATTAAAAACATTTAGAAAAGGAAACACTTAAATAATATTTAATTAAGATTTTAAAGGAAAGCATGTTGTGTAGAATTCATAGTTTTTCTCTTTCTTTATTCTTTCATTCTAACACAAAAAATTTAATGGAAGTTTTAGGTACTTCATATAATTTTTTTTACGTTTCTTATGAAGCTGTGTCAAGGAGTTTATCTTTTTTTAATTACGTGAATAAACTATCTTTTGTTAGATACCAAACTGCTTCCCTAAAAGCCATTTTAAATCAACGAATTCTCCATCTTTAAGCATTGTTAAAAAATGACTATTTAAAAACACGATACAAAGAAACTGAAATCTATTTGTTGTTAAAAAATGAATGTATAAACCAAGCAGCAATACCACACATTATTGAGAAACAGAGAAGCAGTCTGAACATTAAATTACACTAGTTTGTACAATAAAATTTAATTAAAACTATTAAAGTGTAATGTAAATTCTAAAAGAATATAGAAATTCATAAGATAGAAAAATTGAAATGTAATACACATTCTAAAATATTGTAGAAAAGTCTAAGATATGAAAAAAAAATCAAGAACATACATAAGTAAAAATGTAGAAGATTTCACATAACTTGTAGCTAGCATGTTCTAAAAAATAATCTATGGGTCTATAAATACCCATGTTCTAGAAAAAAATTATTTGTTCTTCAACAAACAGTTGATCACACAATTTTTCCAAGGATAATTGGTGCCACAAGTGTAAAACAAACTTGGAACATAATACAAGAGGAGTTTCAAGGAAGTGATGAGGTACACAGTATTAAACTTCATTCTCTACAACAAGAGTTTGAATTATTATGAATGAAAGAATCTTAGACCTTTAAAGACTACCATTTTATAATAAAAGAAATAGTTAATCATATGAGAGCATGTGGAGAAAATATTCTTGATAAAAAAAAATTTGAGAAAATTTTAATATCGATTCCCCAAAAATATGATGCAATCTCAACTACGATTAAACAAACAAAAGATTTGGGTACATTGTTAGTAACACAACGAATGGTCTCTCTTGAAGCTTTTGAACAAAGATTGAGGCATGAAAAAGACCTGGTCGAAAATTCTTTTTAATCGAAACTGAAACTACGGTCTCAAAATAAAGAATATGAAGGAAATAAAAGTAGAGGAGAAATTTCTAGAAATAAAGAAAATTCTAAAAGTTTCTTTATGACTCGTTAAGGAAAATATCCTTCATGTGGCATCTGTAAAAAGACAAGTCACTTGGAAAAGGATTGTTAGCATCATGGAAAATCTCAATGTCAAAACTGTAAGAAATTTGGTCACATAGAAAAGTATTGTCGTAATAAAAATAAGCATTAAATGAAACTTTGCGAAAAAACATAATGAGGAGAAACTTTTATTTTACACCAATCAAGAATCTCCTAGTGGAGAAGGAAGTTGGTACTTGGATAGTAGGTGCAGCAATCACATGGTAAAAGATCAAAGCATCTTCAAAGACATTGATAAATCTGTCAATGTCAAAGTCTGGCTAGGAAATGACACCACAGTTGAGTTTCGAGGCAAAGGAATTGTCATGATGGAGACAAAGAAAGGTACGAAATTCATCAAGGACGATTTACTAGTTTCAAATCTTAAAGAAAATCTTTTAAATATTGTTAAAGTGATGGAGAATGATTATTATTTTTGTTTTGAGAAAGATACATGCAAAATTTGTGACGGTAAAATTATATAAATTGGCCAAGTAAAAATGGAGAAGAGAAATAAAAGCATTCCTATAAGCTTCAAACCTGGAAATAATATTTCCATGAAGGTAGAAGTTGATGATTCATGGCTTTTGGCATAGGAGATTTAGTCACTTCAACACACATGCCTTAAAGCTTCTACATCAAAAAAAACATGATGAGAGATCTTCCATTCTTGAAGGAGAATAATAAATCATGTGAAGGGTGTCTTCTCGGCGAACAACATTGATTACCATTCTCAACAGACAAAGCATGGAGAGCAAAAAAAGTTATTGGAGTTGATTCATATTGATGTATGTGGACCAATGAGTACGCCTTCACATCACAACAATAGGTATTTCATCCTTTTCATTGATGACTTCTCTATAATAACATGGGTTAATTTCTTAAAGGAAAAATCAGAAGTCTTCGGAGTATTCAAGAAATTCAAGTCCTTTGTTAAGAAGCAAAGTGGAAAACGGATAAAATTACTAAGTGATCGTGGCAAGAAGTACACATCTCGAGTTTGTTAAATTTTGCAAAGATGAAGGCATAGAGTGACAACTTACAGTCGCATATACTCCACAACAAAATGGTGTCTCAAATAGAAAGAATTGCACAGTTATGAGGATGGCAAAATCAATGCTAAAAGGGAAAAGTATGCCTAACACTTATTTTTTCATCTAACAATATTTTACTCTAATTTCAAATGTTCAATTACATAATACTTTTATTTAGTAAGTAATTTAAAAAACTTATCTTTATTATTCTCTTTGGTCCTTAATTTTTGTTTCATAGGAAAAACTTTTAGTTTGCTAAAACAATTTTCATTATCTTTTAAAAATTCAACTATTTATCTATAAAAAATTTTCTTACATTTTTAATATATTTTCATCTTATTATGTCCTTAATTATACATTTCTTTTTCTTTGTATGATTTCACTAAATGATGTATCAACCTGTTTTGAAGACACACATTTAATCAGTTTTACCCCTTTTTAATATTTTTGTTGTTGTTTATTTTTATCATGCAAAATATTATTTTTTATTGTTTTTATATAATTATTTTTTTAACTCATTTCATAAGTATAATTTTATTACCACAATTGTATAAATATATTTTATTTACTATAGTTTAATAATTTAATGTCATTGTCATGACTCCTCTTTATCACCATTCAACATGTTGGAATTCAAAAGATGAAATATTTATATTAAATTTCAATTATTATCAGTTTAATGTTTGTGTTTTGTATGATTTCATTCAAGTGATATATTATAATTTTTATTAGTGTATAAAAAAATTATTTAATTAGAATTTATCGAAAGAAAGTAAACAGATAAAATATTTTTAAACTTGGATACTTGTTCTTTCTTATAATTTTTTTAATTTTATCAACTTCGTTCCATTAATGTTTGCAAACTTAATAAGTATTTTGGTTTTCAAAAAAATATTATTTAATACTCTAATTTAAAATGTATACAAATATAATTTATTTCTAAATATTTGATATTAAAAAATAATAATTCATTACTTTGATATTGAATATTTAATAACATCATATTTTCTTTGCATCGTGATTTTTTATTTTCCTTATAAAAAATAATTATCTAATATTTAAATAAGAAAACAAGTATGAGTATGAGTATCGATGTATACTCCTTACTTGATAGGTATAAAGATAAGGCAAAAATTAGGTTTAATATGTTTTTAATTTCTTATTTTTATGGTGAAATTATAATCATCTTTGTAACTTTGATATATTTTGGTCTTTAAATTTTAAAAAAAAATGAATATAGTCATTTTAATTTAATTATTTTAAATTTTTTTTATATGTTAGATATGTTTCTCAGCTGATATTAAAGCAAGAACATATAAAATAGTATAAATAACTTAAATGTTAATATAAAACATGTTTGACACTTTAAAAAAAAATTTAAGTAATTTAATTGAAAAAAATTATATCCATTCATTTTTCAAGCTTAATAGACAGAAATTTTAATTTCGATCAAAAGTTAAAAGTTTAAAAACATGTTTAACCCAATTTTATATAATTGAAAATGAATATAGAAATCAGAATAAATTTTTTAGTTAAAGGATGAATGACATCCCTTATCATCCCAAACTTGCATATTCTTACCGAAATCTTTTTTTGTTATGTAATAATCCATGGCCAAACAACCTTAACTCCTTCCTCATTATTGTAATGTCCCACTTTTCATTGACCCTGTTGACCTCATGGATTGGGTCACATGGGTCCAAAACTATACAAACACATAAATGGCTATTGCTTCTTGCACCCTCACACTAATAGAAAAAGACTAAATTAACCTTTATTATTGCATCACACTATCACTTCCACATTTTTACCGTTGTCCCTTTCATCATCCTCCCTATTGCAGAGGAAGAAGAAAAAAATCTGAAAAAAAAAAGCTTATTTCGAAAAAATTTCTAAAATGTATTTCATATTCCGAAAATTTGTTTAGTAAGTATTATATGTATTTTGGAAATTTTATTCCAGCAATCTTATTTTAGAAAGCCTTTTTTATAATGCAAATAATTGGTTTAGAAAATTTTATTATAAAAGTCTTTTCAAAGAAATTTTAGAAAACTTATTTCGAAAATTTTCGGAACATATAATCTAGAAAACAAATTGGTTAATTTTGTTAAACAAACCTTTTCTAAATAAATAAATACAAACAAACATGATCGTCGCAGGTTTAATGGTATACCTCATCACTCAATTATCATTACTTTACGATTTCTTTTTTCACAAATTTTGTTATCAATTTGTTTAATTTTCGCATATTAAAAGTCTAACTAAGTAAGGACATATCATAAAACATAGTAGGGAGAACAAAAGTAAAGTCAAAATGATAACGTCTAGTGATAAAATGATATTGCTTTAGTTTTAGTTTTTAAACATTTTTTACACTTTATCATTCTCTTATAAATCTAACGAATTAGTAAGATACACAGCAATAAAGAGTTGATGGTAAAATAAGAAACGAAAAAACTAGAAACATAAAATTTGTAGAAGAATAATAGTTCAGTTATAAAATATATCATTAGACTATATTATATGAATGAACCAAGATTAGGTTTGTTTGAATAAAATTTTCTTAGAATAGTGTAATTAAATGAGAAAAAATATGCATGTTATTTTTTTTTGTAGAGTATCAATTGGTAGCAGGGCGGATAAGCGGATAATGAGTACCATTCTTTAATGCGAGTAGGGTAAAATGTACAATAAAAAAAAACAAGAATAAAATGTGCAATAAAAAAAGAGCAAGGCTAAAATGTAAAAGTAATAAAAACAACAACAATTTTTCAAATCTTTTCACATATACACCTTTCTATCCTTAAAAATACTTAAACATATTTAGGAATGACAAATAAACTCTTCTCATCATGGGTATTGTCCAAACTTTATTTTTGTTTTGAAAGTGAATTCTCATATTGATTGAGTATGGATAATATCTAATTTTTTTCAATTCGATATAGAGATGAGAATGTGTAACACTCCTTATAGAATATATTAATAATAATAATAATCTTGAAGCATAAATCTTATGAAAGTGTTTTTTTTTTTTTTTAACAATACATCACATAAGCAAACCATACACACATCATAAGTTCATACATTACAAAAAACCAAATCTTAATTGTTTCCTTAAAATAACAAAATCAAACGAACATAAATAAGAAACATTATAAAAATCCCAACAAGTTTTATTTTCCGTCTCTCTCGAAGAGCTATTCCAATCCAGCTTTATCTGCAATACCATCTACTCCCGTACAAGTACGATCATCGCAGGTGGAAACCGCAACCACAACATGCAAGGGTGAGTAACCAGAAGTATCACATCATAAATCCATTACATATAAACTATAACAATTTCCAGGACTTAATATAAATCGACACACATGACATTGTAGACTAGTCTTTCATAAACAATGTCGTTTCCTTGTAATTCGTCGTCACAACCTGTTCTCAATAACAGGCGATTCGAGTCGTCTTCCATCGCGACTTCAGACCTATCTCCCCGACTCCTCAAGGACTAACGACTAAAAACATCGATACTACGCGTAACGATGCACTATACTCAACACGAGCCGAAGTCATTGGGCGAGACATTCACCTCCTCGCGCAGAAGAAGGTGACACTCGAATCTCAGTCTCACGCGAGACTAGCAAAAATGCTCACAAGACAGACGAAGTTACAAGTAAATAACATAGTGTATGTACGACATCAAACAAAATAAACGTGCTCAATCACGAATTCATACATATTCTCAATAACATGTATAAATAAACCAATATTAGATCAAGAAAAATAACCAACAATTCTCAATAATTGTTTTAAAATACTACCAAAGAAATTACGGATTCATACATTATCGTCGAACGCTATTTGGACGGACACTATTTACCAAAAGCTATTTGGTCGAACACTATTCACCGAATGCCACTTGGACGGACGTTATAAGATCAAGCATAATCAGGCCGAACGCTACAAACCGAGCACCATAATAGATTGAGCACTATTTTGCCGAACGCTAAAAACCGAGCACCATATCAGATTGAACACTATTAGACCGAACGCTAAACCCAACACCACATTGGATTAAGCAATATTCGGACGAACGCTAAACCGAACACCTCACTAAAATCGGATACAGGCTGGACGAACATTAAGATCAATCTCTTAGGCTCAACACTAAGACACCAAACGTTATTAAACAGACTACTATTTGGCCGAACACTATTTGAACAGACGCTAAGGTTGAGCACTTCGTCTTAACTGTTTGTACGAACGTTCAAAGATCAAGCATCATCAAAGACCGAACGCTGCCTATGGCGAGTATTATCTGAAGACAAACATCATCGAGACCGAACGTTCGCTATGAACGATCACTAACTTAGAATCAACATCATCAAGATTGAACGTTCCCTAACACATAATATGATCGATCGCTTACAACCTAAACCTCAAAGTATCTGATCCAGGTCGAACGCTATCAATCACTAATCACATAATAATACCGAACACTCAAGATCCAAACTTAAGACTATCAAATTGAGACCGAACGCTCAAGATTGCTATCCGAGAATACCAAGTTAAGAACGAACGCTTATGAACAACAGTACACCAAAACCAATCACTCAAGATCAAACACTATTAAACTAAACATCCTTAGAACGAACGATTTGAATATTGATCGAACACCTAAAGTACTATGTCGAACGCCTAAGAATTGGACGTTCGTCTACAATCCTGACCGAAACAACACTTAACCGAACAATAATAAATCATAGAATGACCGAACGGTAATAAATCATAGAATGACCGAACGATACTAAATCCAATTCTTAACCGAACGGTACTAAACATTTCAGGCCGAACGATAACAGATCAATACTTAACAGAAAACCATTCAATCAAATATGAACCGAACGGTATAAGATAGACCTTTACCGAACAACACAAATTACACCTAACCGAACGGTAGAATTTCATGGTTCAACCTATACTAACGACCGAACGTTAATATCACACTGATCAAGACCGAACGTTCCAAAACTGGCTGACCTTGGTCGAGTACTATACGGACGAACGTTCCAATTTGGCCGATTCGGCGAACGCTCAGAACAAATACCGAACGTTCAGAAATTGGCCGACCACTATTTGGTCGAGCACCGTTTGGACGAGCGCGCGTTTCTGCAGAATTCTGCAGAATCGCACCAGGTTTTCCAGAAACCCAGAAACCCCTATTTTTATCCCCAAATTCCCAGATTTACATCAAAGAGCAGAATATAACAGATCTCAAACACAGTTTAATATTTCTACAGTCTATAGAAACATATCTAGCTCCCCTTACCTTCTACCCATCATACAATATACATGCACCATCAAACATACATATATAGTCTAGTTTTTAACTACCCCAACATGCATACAGTTATATAAATCCTAGTTTCCCCCCCTTACCTCTAGTTCTAGCGAGTTTCCACAACCCCTTGAGGTTCAAAGCAAAGACCAAAGATGACTTTCTTTCCTTGCGTAGCAACAGTGCTTCCCACAATTCAAAACTACACTCCCAACCTATGATTTAGCATAGTATCTGTATATTCCTCCACTCTCTCACATAGATTAGAGTTTATATAAGAAAAATGGTAGGGTTCTCGTCTAAGTCACAACTCACGTTTTTAATATGCCCCTACTAAACCTAACCATAGGTTTCTTTTACTTAATAACTCTACAATCTCTCCAAAACCAAGCACAACAAAACAAAATAAATCATGAAAAATCTTGCAACACCTTTTGTCAACTACTGTCACGTTCACAACCTCAAATCATGCAAAAAAGAGGAAACACAAATGTTAAATACATCCAAAACTAAGTACTAAACTATGTTTCCTTTCTTATCATAAACATGAAAAGCCAAAACGCATAAAAACTTTAGAAAATTATAGTAAAATAAAAGTATATTTTTATTTTACACAGGTCTTACAGAATGTGTATATACATATTCACCCATGTTCTCATATCCACCCTTATACTCCTCTCGTCTCATTTAAAATATTAAAATATCCAATTTATTAGGTAACCTAAAGAATTTATATATATATATATATATATATATATATATATATATATATATATATATATATATATATTATTTTTCTTGTTTATAGTTTCATAATCCTTTTTTTCTTTTGTTACATTTTTTCCTTTATATTCATATTGTTTGACTTATTTTATATCCATGAAATCCTTTACATCTTTAAAGTAATTTCTTTCTTATCATAATTTTTGTGCGGTTACGTTCAAATAGTATATTATTAATTACAGTTAATCAAATATTTCTACTCTTTTTTAAATATTTTTATTTATTTATTTTTTCACATAGCAATATTTGACTTTCAATTTCAATTGTTCAATTACATAAATTTTTCATTTAGTTCGCAATTTAAAAAAGTCATATTTTTTATTCTCTTTTGTCCTTAATTTTTGTTTTTATATGAAAAATTTTGTTTTGCTAAAATAATTTTCATTATCCTCAACAATTGAACTACTTTGATATCTGAAAAGTTTTTCTTAGATTTTAAAGTTTCGTTTCCTTTTAGCATGATCTTAATTATATATTTGATGCGATTTCATTTAATGATGTGTCAACCTATCTTGAAGATACATGTTTAATATTTTTACCCCTTTTAACTTTTGTTGTTGTTTACTTTTATCATATAAAATATTGCTTTTGATGATTTTTAAATAATTATTTTTTAACTAATTTCATAAGTATAAATTTATTATCACAATTATAAAAAAACATTTTATTTATTATAGTATAATAATTTAATGTCATTCTCATGACTTTTGTTTATCACAATATAGATTGAAATTCAAAAGATGGAATATCTATATTAAATTTCAATTATTATTAGTTTAATCTTTATTTTTTGTGATTTCTTTCAAGTGATATATTATAATTTTATTACTGTATAAAAAAAGATTTAATTTGGATATTTTTTTATAAGTTTTCAAACATATTTTTTAATTTTATTAACTTTATTTCATTTGCAAATTTGATAAAGATATTTTAGTTTGGAAAGTTTTATTTGATACTCTAGTTTGAAATATATATAATTATAATTTATTTTAGATATTTGATACTAAAAAATAATAATACATTTATTTGATATTAAATATTTAATAACACCTAAAAAAATAGTTATTTGATATTTAAATAGTAAGAAAACATATATGAGTACGAATATCGATATATACAATAGGATAAAGATGAGATAAAAATGAGATTAAAATGAGATTAAATATGTTTTTAATTTCTTTATTTTAAGGCAAAATTGTAAATCGTCTATGTAACTTTGATACATTTTGGTATTTAAATTTTAAAAATAAATGAATTTAACTCGTTTAACCTAATTACTTTAATTTTTTTTACATTCAAATATGTCTATTCGTTGACATTGAAGTAATAATGTGTCATACAATATAAAGAATTCAAATGACAACATGAAATACATTTGACACATGAAAAAATTTAACGCAATTGAATTAAAAAAATCGTATTAATTCATTTTTAAAGTGTATAAATTAAAATATATCAAAAGTTTCAAAAATAAATAAATTTTAATACGACGTCAAATTATGTTTTAACCCATAAAAATATTACACCCATTCAAAATAAACATAAAAATTGAAATATTTTTTTTCTTTAAAAATAAATATGAAATAATGAAAGTCTTCGTATATTATTCCAAACAAGCATAGCCTTATCGAATTTGTGTTATGTAATAATCCATGTCCAAACAACCTTAACTCCGTCGTCATAATTGTAATGTCCCCTTTTCACAGACCCTGTTGACCTCTAATATTAAATTGATTGTTGGGAGTCGGAACAACATTCATGGATGTTAAAACAGCGGTGAATTTGATTCGTTTGTGTAAGTTTTATGATTCCATGAAACACGCAGTGAAGAAGGTTATTAGTAGGAAGTAAAATTTGAGAAAGAGCAAAGGTTGGAGTGAATGAGACGTCAACACAAAAAAACAGAGATGGTCACATGTGACTGCACAAAGCACAATGAAGAAGAGCATGGGTGCGCGTGCGTGTGTGAGGTTGAAAAAAAGTTAACGCATTCACGAGGAACCCCTCGAAATTGGGGTACCCAATAACTCAAGGGTAGTTAATGCCTTAAAATACCCTTTCATCCTTCTCTTTATGTTCAAATAAATGTCCACTTCTATAATTTATTCATTTCATTTCATCCAAGTCGTATAATCAAATCTAGATGCATTGGTCAAGTTTAGTGTATTTCTTTTACTCAATTTAGTTAGTTCTGATAGGGTTGACTGGGTTTGTTTTTTATTTCACAACTCAATCAAATAAAACCTAATTATAGGTAAGTCTGATTGAGTTTGGCCATACAAAAAATACCATCTTTTAAAAATATATTAAATAAATACTTTTTAATGGTAAATTTTTATAAAATTTATAATTTTACATAATTAAGTTTAAAATTGATAAATATATTATTTAAATAAATATTAAATATTTTTTTATCTCATAATTTTCAATAAAAGATAAAAATAGTTAATCTTCAAAATTTTAATCTAATTTAATTTTTTAACTTTAAAATATTTTAATCAAATTTTATTAAATTTATTTGTGACTTTAAATACATTTCATAATAACGTTTATGTATATTTTTCTAAAATATTAATTGAAAAATACGTTTAAAATATTAAATAAATTTAACAAAATTTAGATAAAATATTAAATTCATATAATTAAAAAACTAAATTAATCCAAAATTTTTAAAAAAATTAATTTTGATTTTTCACTTAAAGTTAAAAATAAAAACATATTTAACTCTTTAAATAATTTGACGTTAATAAATTATAAAATCTTAATCTACATAATATAATCGATTTGAGTTATGATATTAGAGTATCTTTGGGTTATTCTTTAAAGTTTTAATTTATAATTTTTATTCAAATAAGGATCTTGTATTTATATTAATATTTTATTGGATTGTTTATATAATATATATATATATATATATATATATATATATATATATATATATATATATATATATATATATATATATATATATATATATCTAAAAAATAGAAAAGTATGTTTTTACTTTTTTTACAGTTCAGGACCTTATTTTTATTTTATTTTATATGAGCGTGGTCTGATGAAGAGATCTTATGTAACATAAATCTTAATATTATGATGTAATGTATACTTCCTATTATGGAGAAGTATTTCGAAATCATACTTAGGATCATAAGTTCGAAATACAGTCATAAAATCCTCTCATTAATTATAATATATTATACGAGAAATTATGAGATTTTAAGTTTTAAATAAGATCACAAATCATAAAAAATAGAATAATTAAATTTTTTTCAACAATCAAATAATAGATTAATTAAGGTGTGAAACTCATAAAATCCTTTAATTTAGATAAAGATAGTTAAAACAATCTAAAAGTAATATGATAGAAATTTTTTTACAAAAAAGAAGTAAACATACAATTCAGAAACTCAAATTTGTTGAGTTCCCAATACAAAGTTTGTAAGCAATATTTGATTTAAGTGAACTTGTAGAAATATGGATTATATAATCTAATTGAAAATACTAAGTTTAGAATATAGTGAGAATAATAACACGAGACAAGGTAACATGAGAAATGTGAAACCATTAATATGGAGGCGTAAAAAATATCCAGTGTAGATATTTACACGTGATCATATTGAATTTATAATAATTAATTATCCATGTCATTAATTTTTTAATAACCAAAGGACAAAAGTAATCTTTTTGATTTAATTAAGAAAAAATTAGAGTTATAATTAAAAGTTATCAATTTGTCGAATAACCTAAAACCAATTTAACCTAAATATAATAGTTGCTTGGTTAAAAGGAAGAACAAAAATAAAAATGATGAAATTAAAGGAGTTCGTAAAGTAAAATAAAACTAAGTGAATTTAATTATTTTTTATTTCATTTTTAATTATTTTTCTATTTTTTATTGAATTAAATACTTTTACATTGAAGAAACTGAGGAATAATTATTGTTTGCTTGTGTTAAAGTTTGCCAGAAAAAAAACACAAAAAGTAAATCGATAATTATATAAATGATCAAATTAATAAAAAAAATTATTTTACCATAAACCACTCTACTTTTCTTATTTTCTATTATATTTTTCTTAAAAATTTTTATTTTTTTTATATATATTTTACTTTGTCAATTTTTCATAAACTTAATCTAATATTTTTTTTAGTTTTTTAATTTTATTAATTTATTATGAATAAATAATCGGTCTAATATAGTAAAAATTGATATATTTAATTTATATCATGACAAAAAAATTAAAATCTTAATATTAAAAAATAATTTTTATTAATTATTTTAATTTCATTACTAACTACTATAATTAAATATATATTTAATATTTAGCAACTGTGATCTCTTTATTTATAAATGTGTAGCTTAATAATACAATAGCATCAATATTTTATTTTCTTCTCTAAAACTAATAAATAAAAAAATCGAAGGGTGTCCAAAGAAAGAAGCAACCAGCTTTAACCTTTAAAGTCCTTTTCTGATGCATTGGAAGACAGATTTGAGCAGCAAGAAAATAGCTGATAAAAGTTCATCACACCATTTAAAATTCAATCCAAACAAAAGGAGAATACACTTCACTACTTCACTTTCACACATTCTTGGATTCCATTCAACTTCTTACATTTTTTAATATAATTTTTTACTTCAAAATCTAGTACTACTTTCTGTATTTATCTTTTTTTTAATTTGTTTAAATAAAGAAAAAAATATAAAATGAGAGTTTTTTTTTTTTTAATTTGAATAAAACAAGTAAACTTGAAATAGTACACATTGACTTTAATTTGAATATATATTATTTAACAAGAACCACCCATGTTTCTATATTGTGTTGATGAAATAACTTGTGGGTTTGAAAATGAAGTCCATTTTTTTTATATACACTCTCTTATTTGTTCGAATTAAATACAATTAAAAAAAATGAAATGTAAAACAAACCAAATTTTATAAATTTTGATTAATTTCTGTTAAAAAAATGTTGGTATCCATTTTGAGAGAATTCATGCATGGTAGCACAATTTTGTTTTTATTTCAAGTCTTAGCTCCAACAAAGGTAAAAAGGCTACTCTGAAGTACTGAATCTATGACATGCCTGAATAAAAAAGCTTGACATATAAAAAATACATTAAATTTTAGAAACTAGAAGAAAATAATGAATATTTTTAATAAAAGAATTTCCAGCTTTAACATTCTTTATGAGGAGCCTTTTTCTGTGACATTGTCTTGGGATATTACACAGAAGCAAACAAAACAAGCAACACATAACCCTTTGAATTTTCACCTTACTCATTGTTTTCTCATACCCTTACCTCTTTGTCCCTCTGCTTCTCACTGTGAAACTTCTTTATCTCCCTTCTCTTCTTTTTACCTCACTTTGCTTTCATTCTCCATACCCTGTCAACTTCACTTTTTCTACCCTTCTCTCTCTCTCTCTCATCACACATTCTCCTCTTTTTAAATCCTTCACCTCCAACTCTGAGAGCCTCAACCACAACCCTTTTTCCTCGTTCAGTCATCACTCAACACACTCCTTCACTTCACAGACACTTTGTGTAGCTGCAATGGAAGTAAGTCATAAGTCTTTGTATTGTATTGCTATTGTTCTACATGTTTTGTTATGCTACTTGTTTAGTTAATTTTCATGTTTCAGTTTATTGGTGATTTTGTATCTATGTTATTCCCACTTGGTGTATGTTTTGATGTAAGTTCTTAAACATGTATGTGAAAACTGAGGTTTTAGTCAAAATTTGAACTTGTTAATGTATTCTTTAAAGGGTAATCAGTAATATGGAACTGAAGTCACTCTCTCTAAACTGATAGAAAAATCAGAGTCAGAAAATCAAGAGTGGTGTTATGTTTTGGGGTTATTGATACTGTAAAAAAAAACTGATGGAAGTGACTGAACAAATATGTATAAATTTTTAAAACATTGTGACTGTTTTTCTTGTGATACAAAGAGTGATTTTTGTTGCTGATGTGTTGATTTCTTGTGTAGGAATATTACTACAAGAGGCATCATGTGCCAGCATTTGGGAGCTGGGATTGGAATGATAATCTTCCCTTCACTCAGTGCTTTGAGTCTGCAAGACAAGCTGGTTTGTTAAGATACAGTTATTCTGAGTCTGAAGATAGAGACCTTTATGTCACTGGGGACTTGTATGAGAATGATGTTGTCACACCTGCTATGATTGTTGTTCCTCGTAGAAGGGTATGTGTATGTTCAATATGCTTCTAAGTTCTTCTTTTTCTGAATTTTTCCTTGGTGTTTTTTTCTTAGTATAAACTTCTTAGTCAGTCATGCATGAGTTTTTATTTTAGTTAGTGGTGAAACTGCATATTTCTTCTTCACTCTGTGTTGGCTTAACACCACTTGTTTCTGGTTAGCTGTAAGAGAAATGAAAGTTCCTTGTACAGAAACAAGAGTTTTTTCTGCTAGAATATAAGTTAATCATTGCTTGTATGAGTCGTTCACGTTAGTAGGAGATTATTAAAGTGATTAAAGTGACACTCAAGTATTGCTCTATAATTAACCTGTGTGCACAATATTAAAGGCACAAATTAGTTAAACAGTTCACTGTCTTTTGAGCATTTTTTATGTTATCTTGTGCTTGATCATGATAAAGGGTCTTGTATTTTCAATTTTGTTAAACCAAGGTTGGTGCATCAAAAGAAGGTGAAAATTAATGACAAGAAAACGAAGTTCCAATGTTTCATCCATATGACAGGGTTAGACCATGAGTGTTGAAAAACAAAACAACTTTTGTCTTCTTCTTTCTCTGTGGCATTTCTTTATACTATGTAGACACACTTTATTGTGGGCCCTACTATAGTAAATGACACTCATGATTCATGCCACAGGGTGAGAAATTATTAACACAAACTTTTCCAATAGCACACAGATTGCTGGTGAAGTTGTGTATCTGACAATGATTAACAGTTTTAAATTAATACTTTTATAATAAAGTATGATTATAAATAACTCAGTGCAGTAGGTGCAACTTTAGGCTTTATTGTCCATGTCGATTGGTCACTAAAAACACAGACAATTGGATCCATTGGTGTCATACCAAGGTAGTAAAGTAATCAAAGATGAAATTTCCAATGTAATGATGAGTAATGTAGCATACAATGAAGGGTAAACATTCATGTCTAACATCTTCAAAGGTCACTTTCTTTTTTTTCTTCTGATGGGGTTCTTAACTTGTTGCTGACAATGTAGGAAAAGGTACGTTACCAGCATGAAAAAGAAGCAAAAAAGCAGAATTGGGTGAGTAATGTGAAGGAGCTATCTAGCCCAACTAATCCAATTCCAAGACCAAAACCAAAGCCTGTTGATGAAGACTTGTACAAGATCTCACCAGAGCTACTTTATGCCAAAACTAGGAAGGTCTTAATTCTTTAACCCTTTTAACTTTTCTTCTCCACTAACATTACATTTTGGTTGAGCTTTATTGCTTTCATAATAATCTCAAAATTCATTGCATATTCAAAACCTTTTCCTATTGAATCTTTAGCAAAAGTTTTGACAAATTTCCTTTCGTTATTGTTATTTAACCTTTTGCTTTAGATGAATGCAGAAGATATAATAAAGGGTTGTGTTTCTTGTCCACTAAGCTCACATCTTTGTTGAGCTTTACTTGCATAATGTCAAAAACTCATTGCATATTCAAACCTTTCCCTTTTGCATCTTTTGCCAAAGTTTTAACAAGCTTCCTTTTCTGATTTTCATTTTATAGTATCTTCTGCTTTTGTTGAATGCAAAAGATAAAGGGCTGTGTTTCTTGTCCACTAAGCTCACATTTTTGTTGATCTTTAGTTTCATAATGTCAAAAACTCATTGCATTGCATGTTCAAACCTTTTCCTTTTGCATCTTTAGCAAAAGCTTTCTTTCTAATTTTTATCTTATTGTATCTTCTGCTTTTCTTGAATGCAGAAGAGAGGATTGTGTATCTCTCAACTAAGCTAACATTTTTGTTGAACTTTACTCTCATAGTGTCTAAAACCTTTTCCTTCTGCATCTTTAACAAAAGTGTTTGACAGATTCCCTTTTTCTGATTGTTATCATATGCTTTTGTTGAATGCAGAAGAGAGGATTGTGCTTCTTTCCAAGCTGTTTGATACCAACATGCATTGCCTGAGATTCAAGGAAACTTGAGAGGAGCCAATGTACATACAAGTGAAATAGAGAACAGATACGTAATTGGATGATATTTAATCCAAAAGGGACCAAGAAGATTTCACCATTATATATATAGTCACATGATTACTGTGACAAGCTCTTTTGTTGTTTAGTTATTCTTTGGTTTTTACCGTTTGGTTTTTGTTGGGGTGTTTAGTTTGTCTTTTTCTATGTACTTTTGGGTGAAATCATTGATGATAGGTCTTGAACTTTGGTTGTAAAAACTCTGAACCAGAAGTTTAAAGATGCCTTTTTTTTGTTCCTGTCAGATATATTCCTAAATGATGAATATTCATTTCATTGATTTATGTTAGTAGGTTCTTTATTCAGAGTTATGCTAAATGCCAATGACCATACTAAAATTTAAGTTTTGTACCAAATGATGTTGTTAGGTTATTAATTCAATTAAAGCCAATTAATTTTCTCTTTTAATTCTAGGGTTTGTGGAAATGCAATTAATTCAATGTTTTTCGAAACATTTTCGGATTATAGATTCCAAAACTTAAAATAAAAACCTTAAATTAAAGGATAATGTATTTTTTTCGACCTTGTTAAAGCACCTTCATAATACCATTTTCACTTTAAATATTTTATCAGTGGTATGACACAAGAGCAAACCAACTTAGACAAGTTTCTGTCGCATTATACATAATAATTATTACAACATTATACTTAATCGCAAGACATAAAGAACAAGTATATTACTACATGTCAAACCAATCAAAATTATTTCGAGGTCAATGATTTCTACATAAACATGAATCAATAATTTCGATAGTTTTTTATTCATTTAGCCAACTAATTGTAGTACTCACTCCAACAATCCAACTTTTATTTTTCAAAAAGCACGAGGTATAAACTAATATTAATCTTCCATTAGTGCTGTATGAGATATCTTAATATTATTTTTCTGTTGGAAAAAAGAAAGAAAGAGAGTTTGTCATTTCTAAAATTTGGGATGAACTTACTATGTCATCGTTATTCATTTTCAACCGTTAGATTATCTATGGAAGTTTGATGAAGGAATTATTCAAAATTACCAAGATAAAATTTTCTTAATATTAAAAATAAAAAAGAATAAAATTAAAAAACATTTACTAAAATTAGTTTAAATTAAAAAAAAAAATTAGAGATAATATGAACATTTTACTTTTAAAAGAACTTTTTTGATTTTTTTTCCCTTATCCAAACATACTCGTATTGTATTTTTCGTGTTATCTTTATTTACAGGGAATTTGTTACTGTACCTTATACGTTTCTTCTTGTACCCTTATAAAAATATTCTCATTTTATCTTTTTTGAATTGAAAAATTCAAAAGAAGAAAATATTTATGGATTTTGTAATTTAGATACTTTTTAAAAATTTGATTTTTTTAAAATTACTTTTGGATTACATAATCCAAAAGTAAAAAATAGTTAAGAAAAAAGCAACTTTTCAATTGTATAATAAGAAAATCATTTTTAATTTTTAAATTGTGTAATCTAAAAATATTTTCTTAAGAAAAAAAAATTTGAATTACCTAATCTTAGAGTACTTTTTACTTTCAGATTTTGCAAAGGATAAAATAAGAATTTTTTTATATAAAAGTGCAAGAAAAAATATATAAAGGGGCTGGGAGAAGCTGCCATATTTACATTATGTAAATCATGTGGTAGGAACTCTTGGTCCATTCTCATTGCATGGGCTGAGTCCAATACAATTCACAGGAGGCCCAATAGCTATTGAAAAATTTTCATATTTGGTAATGTATTGCTACTCAACTGTACAAGTTTTAGTAAAATGACTTTTTTAGACTAATTTCTCGATAACGTTTTCTATAATAGAAATAAAAAATGAAATGTTCTTTTATAAAAATTAAAATTCATTTTTCAATTTTTTTTATTTGTGTACAAACTAATTTTAATTTAAAAAAAACAAACTATTTTCCTTTTTATTTTAATATCTTAAAGGGTTTTATGAAGAATTTTGTCCTTATGTACTCTTAATATAGAACTTAGCCTGACACGTGTTCTATTGAGAGATATATTTAATTCATATATGTTTTTATTTTATATTATTAAAATACTTATAAAGTTGTATGGAAATTTGTGAGTATATATATATATATATATATGTATATATATATATATTTACACGAAAAAAATTGTTGTCTCTTACTTTTTATATCATCAACATATTTCTTATTTAAAATGATATTTCTTATTTGTGTATTTTTTATCTATAAGTAAATCTTTATAACTCAATATAGTTTATTGACTAAGTTCTTTGAAATTTATATTGTAACTAGCATTGACTATTGTAAAATAAGCAATTCAAAAAATCGAATAAAAGAAGATATTCAATTAAAGCAAATAGAAAATTAAAATAGAAATTCTAGTATCATAATGTTTTATTTATGTACAAATCACATCAATTACTATTTGTATTGTGTGTTGTAGAATTAATATCTAAGTAATTGAGCAAATTGGTATAAGTTTTAATATGTGAAATTTGTTTTGAACCAACTCACTAAGAAAGAAATATCAATTTAAGTAATTAGTTAAGTCCATGTTCACTTAAACACAAAATGTGTTTGATGTAAGCTAATATAACAATGAGCGGTGTTGTACGAGTGTTGGTCGTTAGCTTTGTCTAGGAGCATTTTAGCTCTAGGGCTAAAAAGTGTCGTTGAATGCTAGAAAGTGTTGTTGAGCGCTCAGTTTTACGAATGCTTTGGCACTGAGCGATAACATAACATTGTTGACCGTCATCTTGCACTATAAGTTGGAGCAATTTAGTTCTAGAATGTTGGGCGGCAAAAGGGTGTTGTTGAGCGTGACTTCTTACGAGAAGAATGGCATTGAGCACCATGGATGATGTTGAAAGCCATTTTTTGTGAGAAGTCTAACGTTGGGTGCCACCTTCGAGTGATAGTGTGTATGTTAGAAATGTTCTACTTCTTTGGTTGTTTAAAATAGTTTTTTAATGGATTGCATGTATGTTTATGAGTGTTATGGTGTTTTGTGAATGTGATGATATTGTGGTGAATGTATTTGGTAATTATGTATGTTGAAGGGATTACAAGGAGAAATTCTTGATGGTAATAATTTTAGTGTATGCATTAACACATGGTATTCAATATGGGGGTATTCTGATTCTTTAATAACCATTCTTACTCAAGTAGAGTGGAATAGTCTATGGATTTTGGCTGGTCTTAAACGCAAAGAGGATTAATCTTGTGTGTGGTTGGGTGATAACCCTATGAGACTACCACTATGTATAGTTTAGAAATCAACACAGGTATCTCACGAGTTCCGATGTCAAGGGCATGTATCCAGATAATTGAATTTAATGTCAATTGTTTTGTGAAAATATACAATTGATGGTATCTTATTTATGCTTAACTGATATTTGACATAGTTTAAATATCTTATAATAAATATTTTGTTCACTCGCTTACCCTGTATTTTTTTTGTTTTGTAGTTCTTTTAAGATGATCACTTCACAATGTGAGCAGATGGTGAGGTAGGTGATGATACGCCTTTGGTGGAAGGCAAGGATGCATCAAAGTAATTTTATAGTTTTCTGTTGTAGATATTTGGTATAAGAGCTTTTGTATTTTGAAAAACTTAAATAATCTATAGTTGGTGTGTATATATGTTATATTACTATAGTTATTAAAATGAATAACTATATTAATATAATATATTTTTATCAAATGTTTTGCTTTAGCAATTTCATAATATTTTATTTTGTAATTTTATATTATTAAATGAGATGTTACAATATATCTATATTATATATTCTATGTTTACATTAATTTTTTAAATTTATCTTTTAAATGTACTTTTTAAATTAAAGTAATTTTTTTTTCAATTTGTTATTTTTTAAACCCATTCTATTAATTATAAAACTATTTCTAAAATAAATAAAACTATTTACAATAAAGGTACAAAAATTATTTATATTTAATTTCATAATTATAATAATAAAAATAATAATTATAAAAATAAAAATAATAATTATTATTTTATTATTTTTTATTATAAAAAGATAAACACGCTGGTAAAAATAAATCTGATTAGTTTACAATATTGAATTTAACATCCCAAAAATATAGTATTAAAATATATAAGAGTTATCACATAATTAATAAAATAGAACAGTCGACAACACAAGAAATAAAAGTTTCATCATAGTTATACAAAACATAACTATAATTTTAACTTCGTATAGTTTAGCTTAGAACAAAACTATAAATTTAGAAATTAATTTATAGAAGACTAAACATTCGTCATCCCACTAGCAAACACCTGCTCCACATATATTTCATCACCATCTGCTCACACCCACTGGATGGTCATAACCAAGATTACAAAGCACAAGAACATACAACAAAACACAAACAAAAGGGCAAACTAGTGAAAACAAAAATACCTTAGAATAATTAATATATCAATATCAATCATGAAGTTCCAAGCAAAATTAATAAAACATGTTATACATCTAATCCACCTAGACTTGACTCATCTGGATATTGTATGAATGTCGAACTATGATAGTTTATGCATTTGTAGTGGTAATACAGCTGGCCTACCCTAAGCTACCACACACAAGGTTAGTTCTTTAACAAATTTCTTTGGCCAAAACAAGGCCCCTAGATAACGACCTTTTGCTACTCTCACCACATGCCTCACCCCTCTCTACTTGAGAATGGATGATCATTAGAGTGTCAGGATAAACTCCAATACAAAGCTCAATACACTCATACACACAACACTTAGTAACCATCAATAAAAAGTTCCTTCTTGGTACTCTTTTTCCACAACTTTCCATTCACAAAGATAACATATAAACATCACATACTCAAAGTATTTCAACAATAAAAATTCATTTATAATAATCTGAAAATAATAATCATACAATAACAATTTTTTTCATAGTAGTTTGATACCCACTCTAGGCACGGAAAACAGCCTTGAAATCCTCATCAACAACTCCATAAGAGTCCAAAACCCCCAAAACGACGTAAAGAACGTCCAAAACTGACATCCAAAACCCTGAATTTGAGATCCCAAACCACATGGTCATTGCTAGACAATTCGTTACCTAGATGATCTCTTACCTAGACAATATCTTACCTAAACGACTTCTTCCCAAACGACTCCTTACCTAGACGACTCTTTACCCAAACGATCTCTTACCAGATGATCTAGACAACTCCTTACCTAAACGATCTCTTACCAAACGATCTCTTACCTAGACGATACCTCCTTACTAGAAAATCTTTTACCAAACAAATCTTTCTTAGACAATCTCTTACCAAGACAATCTACCAGATTTTTGTACAATAAGAGACTAACTAAGTTCTAAAAGGCCCTAAGACAGATCCCAAAATTGCAGACTTTCTCCACAACCATGATGTTAAAATCTTAACTGTTAAAACCTCCCACTTTTATGCCAAAAAATCACTCTTCTTCTAATTTATCCCATATCCAAGTTCTATAAAAAATCACCAACTCAAACTCATTAAATCTACATCATAAATTCATTCAATAAACAAATTTTAACAGCAGCAAATCAGACACACCAACATGCATCAAGTTTCAATTCAATACACCAACTTTCTCAAACACCCAACACGCCAAAAGTTCATGATTTAATCAAAGTTCACAAATCAATCATCACATCATCATACAAATATCAAATATTATATGCATACCAAATCCAAACCAAATAAACTAACTTTCCTTACCTGGTTGACACTCTAACGATTCTAAGAACTCTAAAATTCCTCCTACGGTTTCAAGATCTCTATTTGCTCCCTCAATTCATGACAATTTAAGAAAAGTATACCCTTAGTACCTCTGATCAACAAAGAATCTTAGAGAAAACTCAAACTCCAAAAGAGTGAAGAAAAACCCTACATGCAAAGATACCAAAATTTAAGGAAGAATGGTAGAAACCAACTTACTCTATAGCTGAAATCAATCGGCGAGAAGTGAAGATCTCACCTTAAGGAACCCTCAAGCAGTCTCTGATATTTCAATAGATGAGTGGGGAGTTAAAATTTTTAGAGAAGAGACAGAGGAAATTTAAAAAAAAAAAGGAGTTTTAGAGAGAGAAAACTTCTTAGATAATGATACTCCTGATCAGAAAATTATATTTATGCAGTTGATATTTTTGAAATAAAATAATGGAGTATCATCATCTAAAACACTCTAGTGCATCTAATACTCTATTTTTGAGGATCTTACATTAAACAATTTAGAATTAGTTAAATTTGATGCACACTGTTGAAGCTAGATATTGATCAAAATAACTTAGTTGTTATTTTAATATCTAATGAACAATTTATATTTTGTTAACATTTTGTAACATGAATTTTTATAAATTTTTAGCACTAAGTTTTGTAAGAAAGAAAAATAACTTAGAAGCTTTTATATATATATATATATATATATATATATATATATATATATATATATATATATATAATAGAATCATAGGATTCCTAAAAAATGGGAAAAGAAATTATTGGAGATTGTGTCTAGTATCTCGGACAAAAGATTAGATTGATAAAGTAAATTAAATTATGTTAAATTCTAAATGAGATTATTATTAAAGAAATTATTTTACAAGTTACAATTAAATGATAATAGGTAAACTATTATATTTAAGTAGAGATAAACCATATTGTAAATACTAAACACTAGAAAATTTAATAGAAGTTGCAAAATAGGAATTAAGAAAATATTATTTCCTTCCTTTATAATATAAAAACTCGAAACTCTTCTCCCTTTTACTAATTAAAAAGAAAAGAAAAAGAATAAGATATGTTTAATGATGAATGTGATGAAAGGGAACCTTTAGTGACACCCGAGATGAGGAAGCAACTATGAAGGAGTGCAAAAGCATGTGGTTGAAGGTCCCATTGTGATTCAGTGTGGAATTGAAAATTTCAGTGTATTTGCAGTATAAAGGTATGATTCATAAGTGGACCTATATTATGATTCTTAGTGTTGTGAGGAGCACAACCAAAAACAGCAAACTATTCAGCTAACTCCCAATTATTTATTCCCACGACCCTCTCTCTCATTCACTCATTGCCTTTTCCTAAAGCAAAAATATTTATAATACTGCTATTTTTTTCCACCAAAATTATTTAGAGTTAAATTTAAAATTGTTAAGCATTTATTTCCAACATTAGGTTTGAATTAAACTTAAATATCGAGAAAAAAGTTCCCTATAAATTACACAAACACGAATAATATCTTAGCCAACTATATAAGAAATTTACACCATTCTTTATTTAAAATCTTAAGGCAATAAGTTAACGGGTCGTTTATCTTTATATATTACTTTACTTTCTCATTTCAATTCAACATGGGATTTGGACTCACATTGAATTCCCAACAAATTTAATATATTTAGAAATAAAAATGTGTAGAGAGGAAAACTTGTGATTTTAAAAGTGGAAGGCACAAAAGAAAGAAAAAAAGAAAACAATTTTGGGGAATGATAAAGATTGTTAATCTGAAAAGAATGGATTGAAAATTTTCCGTGAAGAAGCCAAACAGTGCACACCACCAACTTGGATTTTAGAAAAATATTGCCTTTATCTTTGACAACACCCACATTTTCACACTTGCTTTGGTCCACCCCATCTCCTAAATTGAAGGTTTACCTTTTTTGTTTTTTATGAAAAAAACAAACATGTAATGTAATTAGTTTATTCATACTTTATAAAAAGTAATTTCTTTGTGTCCATAATCTCCACGAATTAGTTCCTCAACATTACTTTCTTATATATCCATACAAATTATAGCTTTCAATCTTTACGTCAATATCTTTTAACCTCTTTTGTGAAATCAATGTTCCGTGATTTTGGTATATTCTTTAGAATTTATGGAAAAATATTAATTTTGGTTCAATATTCAATTTTGTATACTTTTTATTTTCCACATTTATATTTAATTAATAATTTTTTTAATGGTATCGTGAATTATATGTTAAATAAAATACGTAAAATTGAAATTTAGTATTTGATCAGTTTACCAATTTTATGAAATCTATAAAAATAAAATAGCTCAAAGAAAATTGAAAGATCAAATTCTAATATGAAGACTTAAAGGGTATAAAAATCATAATATATATATATATATATATATATATATATATATATATATATATATATATATATATATATATATATGAGATTGTAGTTTAATTTGTTTTTTGGTATTTGGTGGACTGGCAAAATCTCAATAAGAAAAAGTTAAGAGACTCACGTGAGCTATCTTTTCAAATTAGTACATCACAACTATGTACAGTGTTTCATGTGCTATATTATGTCCATCTCTTTAATCACGCTCAAACAATTTAGAAGGACACAAGTTTAGGTAGAAATGAATGGCCATCAGATAAAGAAAATACCAATTTTCTCGAGGTACAAAATATTTTCTTTCCCTCGTTTCCAATGTGACATTTATGCTTTACTTAACTCCCTCTAGATAATATAATTCGATCATATATATATATATATATATATATATTAAGAGGTTAAATATATTTTTTATTTCTTAATTTTTATTAAAAATTGAAATTAGTCTCTCTTTAAATTTTTTTGACTAATTTAATCTATCATCTTTAGAACAATATAAATTTAGTTATTTTAATTATTTTTTTAAGTTTATTTAATATTTCAAACACATTTTTCAACTAACATTGAGAAAAAATGTGTCAAACAATATAAACAATTCAAATATTTTCATAAAATGTGTTTGAAACGTCAAATAAACTTAATAAAATTTGGTTTAAATAATTGAATCCACCTATTTCTAAAGATGAGAGATTGAATTTAATTAAATTTTTAAAAATAAACTAATTCCAATTATAATTGAAAGGTAAGAGATAAAAACATATTTAATCCTATATATATATATATATATATATATAAAATCAGAACACCATTTTTCAAAAGCATATTTTACAATATAAAACAAGAAAAATAAGAAAATATCAATAATTTGGTTTATTTACGCACAAATTACAATCATATCAATTTATATAAGCGTATATAGATAAACTAATTTAAAAAGAAATACCACACAATACAATGTGCATCCCTTATAGATAACAATAACATCATTTTATCAAAAATAATACAGAGGTTTTGTATTTTCAACATTGCTAACTCCACTGTAATCATAACACTCAAATATATATTAGTTAAACTCTTTTGGAATGTTTAAAACATAAAGCTTTTACATGGTAGTTAAGATTGACCACAATAAACAAATACCAAGGTTTAACTTTGATATTGAATTTGTAAACTTTGGAAAGATTATCAAAATAAATTACAAAGATCTTTATAGTAAGTATTATTTTGAGACAAAATGATTCAACTCTTGATATGCTAGGCACTCGACATAGAATGAAAAGGCCATTTCTAGGGTTGAAAATTGGTCTAAATGAAAAATCCTCATTTTGTCATCTAATTTTGCTTGTTGAAATATGGTCTAAAACAACAATGAATACCAAACATAAAATTAAAAATAGTGCACACCAAATTAAGAAAAGTCATTTGAATTAAACGTTTCATTCTTAATCAATGAACATAAACATACATAAAAGAACTAAATGTTAAAGTTTCACACATTACAAATAATTGAAAGCTAAATATCTTAACTTGTTAACTTCAATGAATTGTTCACGCAAAGATGTGGAAGAAAAATAAAAAAGTTGCCTCATGTGTAATGGATTATTGGTTTAAAACTCAACATCGAAATACTTTTTTTCATCTTATAGTTTCGTTATAGTCAACATCTCCCATATGACAAATTTTGCACATTCGATTGTTCTGCTACGACTCATTATTTGATGTATTCATTTATAAGTTCATTTTTTGTTTTTTAATTGTCATCACTTACTTTTTAGCAATATCACATTGGTGCTTAACCACCTAGAACAATTTCTCATTAAACATATTTCTTGCATCAACAATTTTGTCTAACCACATTATTAGTATTTTAAATTGGGATTACATATGTTTTTGGTTCTTTAACTTTGAGTAAAAATTGAAATTAGTTCTTTTTCGAAACTTTGACCCAATTTAGTCTTTAAACTTTAGAAATGTGTAAATTTAGTCATTTTAACCAAATTTAATTAAGTTTATTTGACGTTTCAAACTCATTTCATAATATAATTTGAGTTGTTTATACTGTTTGACAGATTTTTTTTAATGTTAGTTGAGAAATGCATTTAAAACCTCAAATAAACTTACCAAAATTTAGTTAAAAAGACTAAACTCACACAGTTCTAAAGATGAAGAACTAAATTAATCCAAAATTTTGAAGTGAACATAATTCCAATTTTCAATAAAAGTTATACGACCCAAAAATATATTTAACATCGAGCATAAAATAGATCTGCCCTACGAGATCTTCTTTTGGTGTCATATGAAGTAGAGGTACCTCCAAAGCGGAAAATTGTGAAGGTTTAGAATTATATGAGTCCATATGTGGTGAAGACATAGTTTCATCAAATGTGTTTTTCATGGAGTTTTCTTGGACTTTATCTCCCAAGTTGACACCTACACGGTGAAAGTTTTGATGAACCTATCGTGATGTCCCAAACATATGGTCAGTGGCATGATCAACATTGCATAACTCTTCTAATAAATTGTGATATCAAATTGGATGAATCTGTTTTTTAACTATTGATTTTTTTTTCGGTAAAAAAACACATGCAATTCGTGAATATCATATCATATGCAAGTTTTGTGATGAGAAGAACAATAAGTGAAAAATATATTTATCAACTCCACCTAGATTGTGTTCTCCACTTCAAGTCATTTTTGTAGCATGTAAATTCACTTAGACCATTGAACAAATCATGGACTTTGTTTCATCTACCGTCATACTTTTTTCCTACATTATTTTTTTGTTATGACACTCAACCCACACTATTAGAACACTTCAATAATGTTTGTGTATGTCTGAGTTGAACTCTATTATTAATCCTTATCTCATGAATTACTCGAATCAATAGGCATTTATATTCATATCTTATTGTAAACCATTATGCTAAAAAAATCCTTTTTTACATCAGTTAAAAAATGCTTTTTATATTGATTTTCAAATCGGTATAGAATAAGAAAGTATAAAAAGTATTCAACTTTTTATTTTTGTTATATAAAAGGTATAAAAAGTACACTTTTTTTATTTGTTTTAAAATCAGTATAAAAAGTTGATTGAAACAATAACAAAAGAATAACATGAATATTGTTGACGCATAAATCAATGATTCATCTATCTTTAAACAAAAGATTGATAGAAATAATAGAAAAAAATAAACATTGAAAATATTACTAACGTTTAGAGTAAATATAATAAGATTACTCATCCTAAGACATTAAAGTTTTCATCCATAACATTCATAAAAAGAAAAGAGAAAAAAATTTATTGTAATGAATGGAAAAAAAAATCACTTTTAATAAGAAGAAGACGGTATAATTGATTCATTGAATTAAAACGTGTCTTTTTTATAAAAAGATTATATATAATAATAAGCATACTAACAAACTAAAAAGATAACTGATTGTATTATATTTGTAATATATTATTATATGTTTGGCTATAATATATAACATAAAAGAATATTTAATAATATAACACAAAAATGTTGTAATAAGTTTTTTTCTCAAGAAAAGTATTAAAATCATGAAATATTTTTCACTCGAGGCACCCTTTCACATATATTATAATAAAACGAACTACTTAAACAAATAATAATAGCAACTACTTAAAAACAAAGCATTAGTGTGAATTTAAATTATCTAAACTGAAATATGTTAAATGTTAAACCTTGAAATAAATAATTTTTCAAAATCAATATTTCTTAAAAAAAAAAGTCATTATGTATGCATGCATCTATTATTCGGAGAAAAAAACATTAACCCAAAAAAGAAAATTGACTTCTCTTTTAGTACAGTACGAAAAAACAGAAAATCTTAGATCTAATATACAGAAACAAATGGATGCATCTAGGATTGGCAATAGAAGCTTGTCATGTCATTAGTCAAGAGACCCATTGCTTGCAATCATCTTCATCTTTCTTGGTCCTACCTTGGCCCAAAAATTCAGATTGTTGTTTCCTTCTTCCAAGTGAATATATATATATATATATATATATATATATATATATATATATATATATATATATATATATATATATATATATATATATAAAAGTGAGATAAGTTTTGTAGAGTTAATTTTCTTAAGATGATATTATATTAATTATATTTTAATTCTAATTATCGTACCATTCATAGTGTTTAGTCTCATTCATTATGTATATTTCGATATAAAAAAATGAATTGAAAGTTTTACATAAATTAGTGATAAAACAATAAAAACCTTAATTAATTTATAATTAAGATATAAGAAGAATGAATCAAAAGTTTCATGTCAGTGATAAGACAACAAAAATCTTAATTAACTTATAATTGATATATCTATCTCAGTATTTCAACAGTTACGATCAAGGAAGAACAATCTTAAAAATACCTTAAGTTCATTAGATGCCATAGTCCATATAAATTAATAATGATCTTAATCATTATTAGTTTTTTAGCTCTTAAATTATTATATATTAAGAAAGCAATAAAACTCTAAAATTATATTTCTAATACATATGATTTTACCAAGCTAAATTATGTGTGGCAATAGACTCTTCTTTAAATAATGTTGTTAACATCAATTACGTTACACAAAAGAACACTTCCAACATCAATTAGAGCTTCAATTAAATATATGCTTGATGAGGTGAATGATCTATTGTTGAGACCATATATATATGGATGTGATGTCGAGATACTAACAACTAAAAGATAACAATAAATAATTGAATACAAATACAATAATTGAATAAAATATTTAATCCGAAGTAAATGTATATAATTATGAATTCTTCCAAGAATTTTATTGGATTTGTCAACTATAAGTTGAAATTATATTATATTTAATTAAATCCCATTTAATCAAGTATATTGATAATCTTGAATTGTATTTATTTAATTAATTATGAATTAAATTTATTCGTTTAATTACCAATGCTAAATGTTATAAATATTACTTGGCATCTAATAATGCATTAATGGCAAAATTTACAAAAGTAGATAGTTTACTCTCTAAATTATAAAAATAGAATAGTTGACTTAAAATTTATGAGGATAAATCGTATCTAGTCGAGACAATGAGACGATGAAGTTGTAGTGAGTGAGCACGTTTTCTTTATAAAATTTTAAAAAGGTGAAGTTGTCAAGACTAACGATGATTTCTTTATAAACTTTGTAGTGGTAAAAAATTTTAAATGAATCAAAATCATTTTAATTCATAACAACTTCATTTGTGCATAGTTTTTGAAACTAAAGTTATGATTAATGATAACGACTTTTATTGTAAAAATTGAGCTCGTCAAGCTTTCTTGACGAACGTAATATCCTATAAATTGAAAGTCATCATTGTTCTTAAAAACTTTCGTTTAACATGTTTACAAAAAAGTTATCATCAATCTTGACAACTTTACTTCTTCAAAATTTTATATATAAGTCATCCTCAATTGCTACAACTTCAATTTGAAATCATCTCACCTTCATATAACTTATCCTTAAATTATAAATTTTTAAGTCAACTACTTATTTTTGTAATTTATAGAGTAATCTATCCAATTTTTATAAATTTCCTGCATTACGATTTAGTCCTGCATTACTACGATTTTGTCCGCATAAAACTTGGATCATATTAGTGAAGTTTCATCACACGATTCTTTAATATGTAAGAAAAAATTACCCAATATTGTATATTAGAATTGAAAAGAAAAAACTGAGTGTAGGGACCAATTTTATTTGCATCATTCACGTTCTTCAACGTGACTTGTTGTACCAATTCCTTGCGATCTCTCTCGAATATAGACTTTAATTGACTAAAGTACGTAGCTCCAAATGCATGAAAACATTTATAGTTATCATAAGAAACATGAACATATCTTCACGGTCAGAGAGGTATAATTAATATTATTTTTAATAATTATAGGTGTGTTAGTTTCACATCTCATCCATGACTTGTTACAAGCAATCAAACTCGATGTCGGTCCAATTTTAAAGGAGAAATTTCTATAATTAGAAACCAGAGTATGTAATATCTAATTGTTTAAGTAGAACATGAATAAATATGTAGATATCCCTTGTTTTGTCCTTATAGTAATTTCCCTTCCTACGTCCATCTTTGTTTCCATTCTCATATAATACTAATGAAAAAATACAACTTAATGACAATTTATCATGATAGGTGTAGTGTATCTATTATAATAAGTTGATCGTTGATGATTTTGTAATAAAGGTTAAATTTATTATGTTGGAGTAGGTTTATCTATCATATATAGTCCCGTTAAAATGGGTTGAAATCCGTGAGCCAACCCGGCTCACCACGGGTTTAAGCCGGGTTGAGTTGAAAAAAAATGTGAAAATTTTCATGCGAATCAATTTTGATTCAGCTCACTAAGAACTCGGCTCACACGGATTGCATCCGTGGTGAACCAGGTTGGCTCACCAACCCACCTATTTTTTTTATTGAAATCAAATTAATTATTCAAAATGCACAACCTTTACTTCGCAGTAGAGCTTTTCGTGCTGCATTGTGCTGTTGTTTATCCAAAAGTTCCCCTCGGCTATATATTTTTGTTAACGGCTATATGTAGTTTCTTGGTCAAACGGTTGTGTATGTCTCATTAAACTAAATTGGAAAAATTTTATGTTTGATAGCTTATAATATATAACAATAGAGTTCTTTTGTTTCATTTTCTTTTATATCAATTGGTCCAATTATTACTGTTTCAATTTGATTGATCAAAGTAACATGTTATAAGAATCTCAAAAAAAGAGGGTGAAAAAAAGTTAAGTGAGCCAATGAGTCAACCCGTTAACCCACCAACCCGTGATGGGTCGGGTCGGGTTCAAATTTTTTCGGCTCGCTAATAAATGAGCCGGGGGTGGTGGGTCGGGTTGGGTCGCGCTGAGTTACCTGTTTTGATAGCTCTAATTATATAATAAATTGACTGATAACATTTTTGTAACAAAGATTAAACTTATTATGACAGGTATAGATGAACCTATCATAATAAGTATCATAATAAGTGGACGTGATGACATAATTATAATTGATGAAAAAAAATTATTGTATTAGTTATTGAGTATCTTGTCATAAAATATGTTTTATTAGAAAGTGAGTTTTAAGCCTAACTCATGCCCATAAAACCGGCTTGTAAGGTGAGGTTTGCATCCCACTTATATATTATAAATTGGTCTTATTTCTAGTCGATATGGGACTTCCAACACACCCCTTTCACGCTGAGGTATAGACATCTCGTGTGTGATAGTAGAAATGGGTAGTCCGATAGCGGCTCGACAACGAGTGGAATAGAAATGCCTAAGAAACAAGAAATATCGCTATGATAGACTCTAACCATGGCTCTGATACCATATTAGAAAGTGAGTTTTAAGCCTAACTCATTCCCACAAAACCAGCTTGTAAGGTGAGGTTTGCACCTCACTTATATATTATAAATCGGCCTTATCTCTAGTCGATGTGAGACTTCCAACAACCATGTTTCTTAATTTGATATCTGTCATAGTATATTTAAATCCTTACTCGCATTTTCTCTCAAGTAGTTTATAACTCAGGCTTCCTCTCTCAACATGCATTTTCATCAATTGCATTATTGCATTTTACATTCTCGCAACTTCCATTGTGGTTGTCTTCCTCTTTTTTAGTTAGTTTTCCACTTACAACAATAATATTGGTTAACAATATGTTTCATTATGTAAAGATCATTTCACCTATTCTATAGGACTTAGTTACTATACCATGTAACAAACTATATAATAATTAAAATGTTCATACATAAATGAAAGGTTTAGTGTTTCTGTAGATCCTTATTTTCGTCCAAAATCTCAAATAGGTCCCATACTTGTTCAGTGTCTCAATTGGGTCCTTATTTTTGTAAAATTAAAACAAATAGAGGCATTATCTTAAATTGGACAAATGACATTTAAGATGGCGTTACGTGGCATGATGAGGGTATTGTTTAATCTGACGTGTCATTAAAAACGTGTGTGAAGTGTATTTTGTATTAAAAATTGGAGTGCAAAGAGGGAAATCAAATTTAATTATGGGCAAAGTGAGCAAAACAAATAAAATTAAGTGCAGCCCTTTCTCTACAATTGACAAATCGAAATCAGATTGAGGAAACTGGCGGCTGCGACGACATTGGTGTATCAGTCATCTCCTTCTTTGGCATTTGCACCCGGGGGCTTCTCAGGAGGAGGAGCACAACGGCGTGTCCGATAAGTCCTCCTCTGCTTCCTGCGATTCTCGCCGCTGAACCACCGATTGTAGACTTCGTTTCCTTCAGTTGCTTACTCCGAAACCCTACTTGTGTGGTTTGTTTCTGCAACGAGGAGGTGAAGGATTCAGATTCAGAATTAATGGTTCGGTTCGGTGGAGTATGCTTGTTGAATGAAGAAAATCAGGGGTTGAATTTCCAGGTTTTTAAATTCTCCATATGGAGACTTTTAGGTTTGGGTATTGTTGTGTTGGATTGAATGTTTGATGTTTTGTTCCAATTTGTAGTGATCGTGTTTGTACTTGGATATCTAGTTTCTTAGTTTTGGTTTGAAAACGTGCACGCAACTATTACTACGGTTACTTATTCACTACCTAGTTCACTCCATTTTTCTTGTATTTCCAACTTAGTGCAGAGCCAGTCTCAAGATGAGGCTTTATCTCCATCTTCCCCAATCTGATTTCAATTTGCAATTGCAGAGAAAGAGTTGCACTTAATTTTATTTGTTTTGCTCACTTTGTCCTTAATTAAATTTGATTTTCCCTCTTTGCACTTCATTTTTTAATACAAAATACACTTCATACACATTTTTAATGACACGTCAAATTAAATCGTACCCTCAGCATGCCACGTAACACTATCTTAAATGTCATTTGTCCAATTTGACAGAAAACCTCTATTTGTTTCAATTTTATAAAAATAAGGACCTAATTGAGACACCATACAAGTAGAAAATTTATCTGAGATTCTAGACGAAAATAATAATAATAACGTATAGAAACATTAAACCTAAATAAAACATGGAGACCAAAAGGATGATATTCGTATTCTAAAGTATATTAGCTAACAATACGATCCATTCCACAAAATGATAATTGGAAATAGACAGGTTTAACTCATTTAGGCTATTCCGTCAAGATCAATTCATGTTCGAGTTAGGAAAAATCAATTAAATGATCCATTAAATCAAGAGTCATTTATTTTTTTAAGCATAAACAAGCAAAAAATTATTGAAAAAGTTAACTTTTACATAAAAGAGTAATGAGTTATTTTTTTAATTACTATGAACTAAAATAATAAATAAAATATACATTGTTATCTGTATTTTAATTTAATACAGTATAATATATAATAATAGAAATAAAATAAGTACACCAATTGTAACAATAAACACTAAATAAGTAGTACAAGTAAAAGCAACACACAAATAAATGCAACACTTATTATTTAAACAACTCACAATAATAAGTGCGGCTATTATGCCATAAATGAAAAGTTTTTCAATCAATAAAGATAATTTTAACTCGGCTTTTATTAAACTTAAAGTTGATTTTTTAACCCCCTTCGTTTTATTTAAAGCATTTAAGTTTATTATGGAAATATTAATGCCAAGTGTTATTATTTTATCTTTTATATAAATGTTTTATTTCCTTTTTATTATCTTTGTTGAGGAGATAATTATTTATAGAGAAAATAACAATAGAATATTGATTCTTTTAATATATTTCTTTGATATTGTTGTTTTTAATTTATAAATGAGTGTTTACAACTAAATTTTTTTATATTAGTTTGATAATAAAGTTTTGAATTAAAAGTTATTTATCAAAATAACTATTTATGCTCTAAACATAAATAGTTTCGCCTACTTAAAAATGACTATTGTGCATTCCATGTGTCATTTCTTTTATTGTAAATTGATTAAGTTTATTATTTTGAAAAGAAACTAGTAGTTAATATTTAATTTTTTTAAAATAAACTTTTGATAAAAATATTTATCTTTTAAATATATTTTTATTAGCATTTTGATACATTATTACTAAAATATAATTGAAGTAAACAGTTTTCTAACAAATCATGTTGATCAAATTCATTAGCTTTCTACTATATAAAAGAATGAGTGAATATACCTATTCTTGAATTAATTATAAAACTGTTAGGAATATTTATATATGAGAGGAGGAACAATAGGTAACCCTTACCTAAAATTAATTTGTTAAAGTAAAATTTTCCGAGTATGGAGATGAGATTAACTCCTACGATACTCTCTGTGTTCAAAGTCTTCAAACACAATTTTTCTTTTCTTTCGTCCAATATGGCCGTTTAAAGAGTAATTTGAGAAGATGCTTTAATATCAAAGTTTATGCCAATTTCATAATTTATATATTTAATGAGTATTAAATGCGGTTATTTATCTTCTTATTTTAAACTTGTATTTATAAATTTTTGATTAGTGTTAACTTAATTATAGTCCATCTAATAATAACTACGTTCTATGTTAATTTGACAAGTATCAGAAGTAATGTTTTTTTAGACTCAGTCGCAAATGCATTCTATAATCATATTTGTTCATGATCGATTGGAAAGATAGTCTAATCTAAAGTTGATTTGAAAGATAATATGGTACAATAATGCTTGAAATCAAACTAATTCTACTATCACCATTAATTTTAAAGGAAATATTGTATTAATTGTTTTTTAAAATAAAATAAAAAATATTGAAACAAAATTAAAAAGACATCCATAAAATATTAGACTAATTAATATTTTAAAAGTTAAATTAAGTTATAAATATTCAAAAACAACGAAACAAAATAAACACACGTCCTAATAAGAAAACAAAAATAGTAAACAAACAAAAACAAAACTCCAATAAGGAAAAAGCCAAATTTAAACAGTTTTCAAAGGGGCAAAAAAAAACCCATCTAGTTTGTCCAAAATTACTGTCTTTACAAAACTTTGTTTTCATAAAACAACAATACTCTTATAAGATCCTAACTTCAGAATAAATAATCAAACTATAATTTTGCTACAAGAAAACTTTGAACAAGAATAAAGTCAAACATAAAATCCAAAAACTAACGGTGAGAAGTACCAACCATTTAGTTCATATCATTAACGAGGAAACTAAATTTAAAAAAAAAACAACATTTCCAACTTTCAAGGTTCGATAACTTCACTTAAAAAACATCACTCGGAACAGTTGAGATTAATACAACAACTTACACTGATGTAACTGAAGAAAGGGCACCCCCAATACCATGTTTAAACTTAGACATGAAAATTTGAAAAAAAAAAGAAGTCTTTTTAACGGGCAACACCATAAAGGGTCCCACCCCAAATGTTTGGAGGTTCAAACTTAGGACATTATAGTAATAATAATTTGAATTTTCACACATTTTCTCTCTCTTTTAGAACAACTTTGAACGCTGACAGCTCTGAACTGTCCCATGGTGTTGGCATTGGCAACTCTTTCACTTCACACACACACCTTACTTTCTTTCTTCATTCCTACAACCACACTCGAACCAGCCTTTTTAAGACCAAAGTGAGAGAAACGTAGAGATAGCAAAAATAAAAAAATAAAGCAAGAGTTGGATCAAATAGGTACTATACTATTGCATGACATAGATGCATTGGTACATTTAACAACACTTTCTCTTTCTCTCTTCTTCTCATTCAGCGTTTCTTCATTTCCCATATTGATTCATCACTTTGTAGTTGGAGCAGAAGAAGCTGAAGACATGTCCGGCCACTGGGGGATTCTTGTTTCAGATCCATGGCTTCAGAACCAGTTCACACAAGTGGAACTACGCAGCTTAAAATCCCATGTAAGTTCATCTTGGTTAACGTTTTGTTACAGTTTTTGATATTGCAGAGAATTGTAGACGAATATGACAGATGTGAGTACCCCAAAAGCCTTAAAGTCGTGGCCAAAATCGCGTTCACTAACCCTGTTTTATAACCTTGATCTTTGTTGAAATCCCATTGTGGGGTGTGCAAGAAAATATTTGAATCTCATGTTTTTGTTGGAAATATTTGATTTTTTATGTTGTTGTGTTGATTGGGCTTCTGGGTCATGTGATGATCAGTGTGTGTGTGTTTGTGTAGTTCATGAGCATGAGGAGGGAGAGTGGGAGGCTTGTGATTGCGGATTTGGCTTCGAAGATGTCAAGGTTGAAGGTGGTGGGAGAGAATCTGAGTGAAGAAGAGAGAGCTTCTTGTGTGAAGGATTTGTATCAAAACACGGAGGATGAAGTTGATTTTGAATTGTTTCTTAAGGTGAGTTTTATTTGTCATTTTCATTTGCTAATCATCTTTTCAGGGTGATGGATCTTGTGGCTTCTTTTTTAATTCTGTATCTGCGCTATGCATCGCCTTATTCCCTTTTGTTTTTTATCTGGATCCATCTGTTTTCATGGTTCCAATCTTAAATCTATTCAATATCACTGAAATGATAAAAAAGAAAGAAAATTACTTTGAACTAATGTTTTCTGTTGCGTCAGAACCCGATGATTATTGAAGACCAGCTTATTCATTCTTTATTTATGTACTATTAAAAAAATGAAGTAAAGTAATAAAATGAAGATTACATAGAAAAATATGTGTGGTTTTTGATTTTTCTTGTTTGAATCCTTCATTTATAGCATGTATTTTTGACAATCCAAACACCAATTGCAAGAATAAAAAGAAAATCTTCCTCTACGCAGGTTCGTATTGATAAAAATCTAATCCAAAGACACTTTAATTTCTAATAACTTTTTCATCAATTTTCACTTTTTCTTCCTTCCTTTTGCAGAAATAATTTGCATTACAGTTTCCATTTTCACCATGTAAATGTGTAAGCTAACTATATTATGGAGTACTGAAATTGATTAAGCTTACAACTGTTCATCTCATATAGAGTAGAAAAACATTAGAAGCATTCTATTGGAACAATTTCAGTTACTATGGTGAATTCAAATTCTGATCCAAGTGTAATAATGATGCAATGATGACAGGTCTACTTGAAACTCCAAGCTTTTTCAAATTCTAGAACTGGAAGTAGTCCAAAGAACGCCTCAGCTTTCCTCAAGGCAGCTACAACCACATTGCTTCACACAATTAGTGAATCTGAGAAAGCATCATATGTAGCACATATAAATCACTATCTTGCAAAGGATGAGTTCCTTAAGAAATATCTTCCTATTGACCCTTCAACCAATGAGCTCTTTGAAATTGCAAAAGATGGTGTTCTTCTTTGGTACTGCACATATTCTCACTTGCTTTACCAGTTTAACTGTTCATGGAAATTTTGCTTTAAAAGCGTGTTACATGTTGCAGCAAGCTTATCAATGTGGCAGTTCCAGGGACCATTGATGAACGAGCGATCAATACGAAAAGAATACTCAATCCATGGGAAAGGAATGAAAATCACACACTTTGCCTCAACTCTGCTAAAGCAATTGGATGTACAGTGGTTAACATTGGCACTCAGGACTTCATTGAAGGAAGGGTATGTTTGTATTCCTTTTAGTTTTCACCCTTATTAGCATCATTATTGTGGCTGTGTACAATGCAGAAACACAAAATTTAAGTTTAGATTTTATTAACAAATGAAATCCTTTGCTTGGAAATTTGAAATAGGATTTTTTATTTTGGAACCAGTTTCTTCCTTCAGAAAGTTATAAAAATATTGGCGAAATCTGATCAGAATTATTACATTTTCTTCCAACTCTTTTGCAGAAAAAAGACATTCTCAACCGTGTTTTCCCTTTATTTTAATGATTCTAAACACAGGCAATTTTAATTTACGATATGCTACACTATTTTACAGTCTAGTCCTCTATTTTTTTTTCAGTGTTACAGAGAAAAAGGGACATTATAATGATTCATTACTAAATCTATTTTATTATATTGGACTCAGAAAGTTTCTGCATAATTAGATTTAATCTCATTTGACATAATTCTGCTTTACTAGCTAGCATAGTTTATGTTCACCGTAGATTCATGTTCTGCTGGTCTATATATGAAATGAAGTTTTCTTGAATCAAAGAGCTTAGAAATTCTTTTAAGAGACCCCTGTGTCTAACCTATGCTGAACCGGTAGATAATAATGACAAATTGTTGTGAGATGTTTGCCAACTGAAAAACAAGATGTATGTGAAAAGAATAGGGTCAAGATTTATCTGTTTGATAAGTGAGTTGATCAAGATTTTTTTGAACTTTTTTTTATATTTCTGGTTTAGTATTTGATCATAGTAATTTCACAGTGCAGTGGTATCTAATTATTTTTTTTTTCCATTTCAGCGTCACCTGGTGCTTGGGGTGATTTCTCAGATTATTAAGGTGAACAATCATTGGTTGTACATGATTTTATAATTTCATTTGGTTTATGTACGTAAAACATTTGCATTGTGATTATGAATGAGTTTTAGAATGTTGTTATTTAAACTATGTATTCTAATTTTTTATTAGTGAAATAATGGTGACTACATAATGCATGTTACATTTTGTGGTGCCTGCTTTTGACATTCCTGATGGTGGTGATAAATTAGATACAATTATTGGCGGACCTTGATCTAAAGAAAACTCCTCAGCTTCTTGAGTTGCTTGATGATAGTAAGGTAACTTACTTTCTTTCATTATCTTCTCATATTGTCATTATTTATTGTATATGTTGCCTTTATATTTTCAAATTAACAGGATATGGAAGAGTTGATGAATCTACCACCAGAAAAGATCTTGTTAAGGTGGATGAATTTCCATCTGAAGAGAGCAGGGTACAGGAAGATTGTCACTAACTTCTCCTCTGATGTGAAGGTAGCTGAGTTTTTCTTATTTTGGTGAAAAATACTTGTTTTTATTCCCTATCTTTTGCTTTGGACAATTAACACCACTGTTCATTCAGTACTATTTGAATGCAAAAGTTGTGCTTTGTTCATTTCCTTTTCAATAAGAATTTGATCATTTGATTTAGGAAGTGCAATGTTGTTGTTATTTCCTCAAAATCATTTTTAACTTATAGAAAAGTCAACTTTAAATAGAACATAAATTATTTGCAAGTAGTGTCTCTGAACATAATTCTTTAGTCCCACTGTCATAGAAAAATTGTAAAACTAGTGACATTTCGGGGTGGTTGCAAATTTTCAACTTTTGGTTTTCAAATGTTAATTTCAAACAACATATGTTAGGCTAAAATTTATCTTAATTGGTTTTAAAATCAATTTCAAAACACTTTTAGCCTTCCTAGGTTAGCATCTTCTAGATTTGAACCCTGTTGGTAAAATTTGCTTTATTTGTTTTAGCCTACTTCAAGGGCATACATGATACATCTATTGTCAGGTGTAGTAATAACTATTAATTGTCTACTTTTTATTTCATTGTCAAGTTCAAAAACAGGAACACTTTAGTAATAGGAAATACAGGAAAATTATAACTTGAGTCAGTATATAGGTATTAATTATATTGAAGCTTCTTAATGCATTTCTTGTATATAGCTGCTTATTGAACCTTTATGGTTCTGACCTTGTAGGATGCTGAGGCTTATGCACACCTTCTAAATGTTCTTGCACCTGAATACATCAATCCCTCCACATTGGCAGTTAAAAATCCCTTTGAGAGAGCAAAGTTAGTTCTAGAACATGCTGATAAGATGGGTTGCAAGAGATACTTAACTGCAAGAGACATTGTGGAAGGATCTCCAAATCTTAATCTTGCCTTTGTTGCACATATTTTCCAGCATAGGTGAGTGAGAATAAAAATCCTCTTCACAAACCTTATATTGTTATTCATTTCAAGTGTTTCATTTTGGGTTGTTGGTGGATAAAGCCAGAAGAAATAGAACTTAATCCCTGGCTTTCAAAAACTATTTGTTTTTATAAGTGGTTATTTGTTAATTTGTATAAATGTAATTGATTATGTCTTTGATACGTTATTTTATACCTTTTATAGATAGCCATTAGGAATCCCAATTACTCCTTATAAATAGGAAATCTCCTATAATCTCTCCTTTATTTCATATCTCTTGAAGTCTCTCACATTAATGTAAATATATGTTATGCCACCTATTTAAGAAAGGAGCGCTGCAAAATACAAGCAAACTTTTTCAAACAAAGAAATCGTGTCATATATTATACTCTCTTTCTTTTGCCTTGTATTTTTACATTATTTTGTTATTGACTTGTGTCAATTATGCTATGACTGTATGTTTAATAGACCATTATGTGGTTTGGATTAAAGTTGGCAAAATATTGGATTAGTTTTCATTTCGCTATTCAGTTTGCAGAAGGAACCTTGGTCTTGCTTTTATGGAACTTGGTTTCACATAAAATGAGTATGCAAGTGTATTTTTTAGGATAACCAAACTGAGTTTATTCAAAAAACTAAGTTTGGAGTACCCCAAACATGAGTTTTAAGTCCTTAGGATCTGTTTGGTTAAAGAAGTTAATTAAGGTCTTACTGAATAAGTTCTTAGAATATAAGCACTTATTGAAATAAGCCAAACATGTGCAATAAGCAACTATACTTGAGATCTTACTGAAATAAGCTGAAAACAAGAATGCATGCATATATCATATTTTCTCCCTAACACTCACACAAGAGACAAGTGTCTGGCATAAGATAAGTCAATAAGTTGTAAATAAATAAGCTTTTTTCAAATGGGATATTACTAAATTGTGAATACGGAAGTAAAGTTTTAGAATGTAGAGAAATAATTGCTTGTTTTATGATGGGTCTTTAAAGAGGGGGTTTTTTATTGGGGAGACAATAACACCAATGAGACCTTAGCCTGCCTATTAAGGAATTAACACCATTTCCATCCCAAAACTTTAAGACAATGAGTGTATGGGTCTTGATCCTTACGTGATACTCAACATTCTCATTTTATTCAATATGAAACTTAGACTTACACTTGGATTCTCAACATTTTATTTTCTAAAAAGGATCACTTTCTAAAGATTCCACAACTCATATGCTTGTCAATAGAATTACTAATTGTTTGTCCTTGTAGTCATCTTTATTCATCTGTTTCTCTTATTTTATCCACTTTTGACTATGAACTGATTACCTATGTCTGCTCTGCTTTCTACACCTTATAAGTTTCAATAGTATATAAACAATTTTTCGTTTTGGTTTCCGAGAAATATATGTTAGCTAACACAATTTCTCTCTTGTAGGAATGGACTTTCAGCTCAGACAAAACAACAGATGTCTCTCCTTGAAACATTTCCAGATGATACTCAAGACTCTAGAGAAGAAAGAGCATTTCGCCTTTGGATGAATAGCCTTGGAAATTCAACATATATCAACAATGTCTTTGAGGATCTCCGAAATGGGTAGAATATCTTTTGCATTTTTACAAGTTCTCTTGTTTATGTTATATATATGCTTGAACTGGTTCTGTTAAAAATTCTTGTATAGAATTGAAACTACTAGTAAAATACATCTGATGGAATAATTTTTACTTTATTATAATTTTTATTCACTCAACAGTTAATATAGTAGTTAATTAGTGTAATTCCTTTTTTGTTGAAATTATCCCGGCATGAAGAAAATAGTCTCATGCTTTTTGTTTTCAATTTATGAAACATAGATATTTCAAAAATGAAAAAGGATAGGAGTCATACTCATGTTGGATATGGATATTCCTCATATATTTCCTTCACCATATATCTCCAAAAAGTATTCAATCCTTTTTATTTAATTTTTAACTTTTTTCTAAGATATTTCTCATATACTTGAATACTTCTGGATACATATCCAAAAGTATCCAATTTTTTTCATTTGATTTTTAATTTTTTCTAAGATATGTTCTTCCTCATCATGTAAGAAGAATTGAAGTACATACAGTTCTGTTCATTCTTTGAAGAGAAACAAAATGGATACAAAAATGGTGATGAAAATTCGGTTTTTGGCATTCTAAAAAAGATGAAAGGTATAATAGTATAAAAAAGGAGACAAGGTAGTGAGACACTAGTGAAGCATGATCTGGTTGATAATGGTTGAACTTATTGGCTATTATATAAAATCAATACTTGTTTTTAGTTCTATCATTTGTACAATTAGCCAAGAATGATTATGGTGCAGGGAGAAACTATCTTTTTTTTTTGTTATGATCACAAATATCTTTATGTAAAATGTGATCTTCATATTTATGAATTAATAAGAAATTATCAACATCTCCTTTTTTATTCATATGATGCATATTTTCTACTATTTTGCAAACACAACCTAAATTGTGAAGAAATTCTCTTATCTGAGTCATGTGTTGTACTAAGAATTTGAGCTTCATTTGAATATAGTTTGTCTTTATTTCAATTTTTCTTTTGAACTTTGATCATCCACTGAGTTGGATTGATGTTGTTTCTTTGCAGGTGGGTTCTTCTTGAGACTCTTGACAAGGTGTCACCAGGGATTGTCCATTGGAAGATTGCCAACAAGCCTCCAATTAAGATGCCATTTAGAAAAGTGGAGAACTGCAACCAAGTTGTGAAAATAGGGAAACAGCTTAAATTTTCACTGGTAAATGTTGCTGGAAACGACATTGTGCAGGGAAATAAAAAGTTAATACTAGGTAGGTTGATTTCCAAATTATGTGTTTGTTACTTACATTTGTAGTAAAGCACTTAATCAATTGAGCATACTCCATTCAACTCAATGTTCACACAGATTCTAAATCAAACTCTACTTGATGTTGTTTTTAGCTTATTTGTGGCAATTGATGCGATACAACATTCTACAACTTCTCAAGAACTTGAGATTTCACTCTCGTGGGAAGGAGATAACTGATGCTGATATTTTAGAATGGGCCAACAGCAAGGTTAGCAGCTCCGGAAGTCAAAGCCGCATGGACAGTTTTAAGGTATTGAAATATTAGACCTTTGGTTCTTCCACTTGAGCTACATTTTGTCAAGAAATTTTGGGTCCTTGTATTAATGGGTTAACCTTTTCATAACAATGGTATCATAGCCTTGCAGCCTGAATTCACAAGGCTGCCAGGTGTCAGCGTCTGAAGGAAGGGGTGTTTTTAAGGAATTTTGGATTCTTGTATGAATGGGTTAACCTTTTCATAACACATTTTCTTTGTTGATGATGTTAATTTTAATTTTAATGTGACAAGGTTGAAAAATGTATTTACTAATCCATATTCAATAACTACTTACCATTAATGGTAGGATCAGTTTGGGTTAACTTCTCTTTAAGAACTTGTAAGAGATGCAAATGGAAGAAATAATGAAGCAAGTTTCTCCATTAGCTAGTTTAGCTTATGTATCAATAAATATGGGAACATTCGGAAGATGCTTTTAGTAACAGGAAATATGGATCTGGGGCAGCACAATGATCAATATTTAGCCATTATATACTATCAAGACATTTTGTTAATGTTGAATGCTAAGTTTTGAATTTGATGCTGGCTTTGTGAAGAAGCATTCCCACGTGTAAATTTGGCACCAGAAAAGACCTTAAGAATAGGGGGATTAGTAAAATTGCCAAAAACAGCTTTTTCTAGCATATTGCAGTGAACAAAAATTGCTTAAGCTGGTGATTTTATCTGTGTTTTGTAACGAACATTGAAATACTGCTTTAGATATATTTATTTCTTGTAAAGAATCTGAATTTTCCTCAGTTTTTTAAACTTCACAATATTGTGGTCTAAGCTGAACATTGAAATACTGCATAATTTTGAAATCACATGATAGCATTGCCAAGTGTTCAAAATATTTCCTTTCTGGAAAATATTCTTGCAGCTATATTTCATTTTTTAAATGATTACAGAATAAGTTCATTAAGTAATTATTAAAATTTCAAATTTCAGGATAAAAGTTTATCAGATGGAATATTTTTCCTTGAGCTTCTAAGTTCAGTGCAGCACAGAGCAGTAAATTGGGGTCTTGTAACAAAAGGAGTAACCGGTATGTTATTTTTTCTCTATACTCTTTCAATATTGAGCTCATTCTTCTTTCATAATAGTCTCTTTTGCTTTCTTTCAATACTTTTCTATTGACTTCATATCATGTGAAATTGGTGGTATGAGTTTTGATGAGGCATTGGCTGTGTTTATATAAGTAATACCTTTACCAGAAAAATTTGGATCTGATAAATGTGAAAGTTCTTAAGATTTTGGTCAAGCATAACTTATGATAAAGGGGTGGATCAACAGTTAAAAAGCTTGAATTATTCATTGTGATGTGATTGAGTATCATGCATCCATTTTTGAAAATTTTGATAGGCAGATAGAATAATATCCTTTGGTTTTGTGCAATATATTTTATGTTCTTGACTTGATCCATGTTGAACATGGAATTTCCTTAAGCTGAAGTTTTCTCATGTCTGCCAAATGGAATGAACTTCAAGTGTCTTCACTGTCAATTACAATGTTGTTGTTTGGGAACATTTTATGCCCTTTCAAAATCCTTATCTTTTATCTTGCTTTACATTCCTATAACTTTTGTATTACATGGTTCATGCAGACCAAGAGAAAAAGATGAATGCCACTTACATTATCAGTATTGCAAGAAAGCTTGGATGTTCTATATTCCTGCTTCCTGAAGACATCACTGAGGTAGTTTTCAATCAATCCTTTTACCAGTGCACATTTAGAGAATTTCTTTAAAAATAGCAAATAACATTTCTAACTAGTTTTGGCTGTTTTCTTTTAGTCTAACTTTAATGCAGTATATGTGTAAAGGATTTTGTACAATGTCAACAAAACTAGAGTGAAAGTAAATAATATAGCCAATTCTTACATATAATACCATCCAACACAACCATGTAAGATAAATTTGTTGACATTCAGAATAACATTCTGAAGACAATCTAATTTCTTTTACATTGTATTGCATAAAAAGTTAATATCAGACATTTTATAGCAGATAAATTTGAATGTATGTAAAGCTCTTTTGTTCTGTAATCCAATCACAGATTCTCATTCATGATAATATTGTTGAGTAATACTACCGCTTTTGGTCAAGTGGTAGTATAAAAATCTTTGTATTGATGGTGTATAAAATTCAACTCTTTTTTTACTCATATGGTGCTTCATTATTGGATGACAGCATAAGAAAAACCCTTTCATCATGAATATATTATAATAAAATATTTGCATTGCTTTATGACAATGTTGGTACATGATTTCAGGTGAATCAGAAAATGATTCTGACACTAACAGCTAGTATAATGTCTTGGTGCTTAAAGCATCCTCATGATGAAAGAACAGTGGGAACTTCAGATAATGAGAGTGGGAGCCAATTGGAGACCACATCAAATTCAACACTGGATGATTCTGCATCTGATTCATCAGTAGATGAAAATGGGAACATGTAAATGTGTATATATATATATATATATATATATACACACTATGTCTTGAGTGAACTGGTTTTATACATATAATATATATATATTTGAACCACTCATTTTAGTTGATCAGAAGATCAATGTATGACACTAGGTAATTTAATGGTTTCAAAGCAAATTTTAATGAATCAACTTTGTAAAATAGTGTTTTTTTTTTTCAAGTTTAGGACGTCAGTTTTTCTGGTTCCACTTACGAAAGGAAAACATGGGTAATTCCTGCACCTCCCTGAATTCCTCCTAAATCTCTGAAGAAAATTCCGATCTTACACTTTTCAGATTATGTATTTTAAAAGTTATTTTTAATTTTTGGATTGCACAGTTACGAAGTTAAAATGACTGGACTGTGTAATCTGGAAGTTAAAATTAACAACTTAAAGAGAATTAAAAAAAAAATAGCTTTCGGATTACATACTTGTGAAGTCATTTTTTACTTCTAATGATCTAATCCGGAAGTTTTTTTAAGGAAAACCATGGCTTTTGAAGTCATTAGTTTTTGGATTGCATAGTTTGAAAGTTGTTTTTATTTTAAAAAATGACTTTGGACTGTGTAATTTAAAAAAAAAAATAATTCTTACACAGGATTGTAGAGGAAAATTTATGTAGGTGCAGGAAGAAACTACTGAAAGAAAAAAGCACTGATTGTTCACATAAATATTATGTCATCATAAAAAAATATTTAATTGAACAAAAATTATGAAAATTAAGATAACATTAAACATTTTAAAAAGTTGAGTCCGACATTAAATAAGGTGAACGAAAATAGAAACAAAAAAGTGGTTTTAAGTCATGTTATTAATAATACATTTTGTATTCTATAATCTAAAATGAAAATACATTCTATATTGCAGAATTCAAAATATATACAATTTTTAAAAAAGAATTTGTATTATGCAATTTGGAAACTTTCCACACAAGCATACACAACAGCCGAAACCAAAAAACTTTGAAAACGAACCTCTTCAACTAGCACCAAAGGCAATGGGTGCCCAAAACAGTTCTTAGCAATGACAATGGTTTCTGGCGGTGACTCTGAAACCAAAATTGGAGGAGCGGGGAAGAGGGAAGGAGAAGAATATGATGATGACGAAGAGGGAATTTATGTATGTTATATTTTTCATTAAGTTCAAATTAATCATTTAACCACCCCAATCGGGTGCAGATTGAAATCATGGGATTGAGGAAGAAATGTCCTTGAAACAGTAGTTGAGAAATTCGTGAAACATATTCTTTTATATCAGTTAAAATTGATTGAAAATTATAAAAAAAGTATAAAAACTTCATATCTTGTTTAATATTTTTGTTGTTTTATAATTTCAATAAATTTCAGGTAATAAAAAATAGATTTGAAAGAATATGTCAAAATAGAACATTTTTAACTGTTGGAACTTTAACATCTTTTGAAATGAGGTGGGCTTCTGAGTCTCTTCTCCACATATTATGTAAAAGATTTGAGTGTAACCTGCAAACGCTGCACACACTGTTGGGACATTTGCAGGTAAGCATTCGATTGGGACGCAACCTATATACAGATGTCGCAACAAATCTCTTAATTACATGTTCGGTTATGCAAAAAGAAAAAGAGAGCAAAAAGCTTAATTGGCAAGTTGGAAGTCAATGTCAACTTTTGCTTTGGCATAAATTTGTTTGGGTCCCGATATTTTGACAATCAATTTTTAACGCTTGAAAACACCACATGTTCGGTATTTGATTGGCCAGTTTCAATTTTTTTTTTTAAAAAAAATCTGATGGTTAATTTTTTCATGCAAAAGTATCCTTTCTTCTCAAAATTAGAAACGGAACTCTCACTCTCTCCCACAATAAGAAAGCTATAGATCAGAATTAACATGATGGAACAATTATAACAAGTGCGGCCCAAAATGACAACCCAATAAATTAGGGGTTCAACTTATGCTTATGTCGAGTTTAATTTAATATAATTTAATCTAATATAATTGAATATAATCGGATTGAATCCAATTTATCTTTTTAATTTAACAACCTAATTATAATTTGGTTAAGTTAGATGAAATACGTAATTTAAAAAATATTTATCTTTTAAGAAAAATATTTTACAAACAGTTTTTAATGTTTTTCTTAATAATTATTAGATAATTGCAATGCTTATAATATATATATATATATATATATATATATATATATATATATAATGTAATATACATTTTTTTTATTATGATATAATTAGATAAATAATTTTTTTTATTATACATTTATCGTAGAATCGGATTCATTAAATTTAATATTCATTAACTCTTTGCTCAATCCAATTATAATTAGATATAAATAAAACTCAACTCGATCTAGTTACTCGTCTAATCTAATTCACACAAAAAAATAATTTGATTAGATTATATTTATTGAAGTCATGAATTAAATGCATCCAGATTATACAAACCGAAAACATAACTAAAATAATAAATTAATCCAGACTTACCACAATTTATCTATAATACGTGCGTGAGTGTTGTATTGTTTTTTTCTTAAAAAAATATTTTTCCATAAATATATTTCATTCAATAACTCCAAAAACTAGTTAAATATTTGCTTCATTTTATATTTAAATTAAAATACCTTGTTTATCTAAAATTGAGAATTTACAAACAAAACACATATGTAATTTAACAACTAAAATTTGACAACAATTTAATAACGGTCACGTGTTAACTTCTTATTGAACCGTAAATTTTTTTTTTGTAGTCGCTGTAGTGAAAAGGGATGCAGATTTAATTTTTTGAGATTCCGAAATTACCTCTATGTGTACCCTCCATTTTCAACTCAAATTTCATTCTTCTCTCTCTTCATTTCGGTCTTCTCTCCAACCTCCATCAAAATTGTACTTTGCCCAACTCGTTGTGGAGCAAAAGACCTCATGTGGGTGTTTCGGCAAGGTAGTTCAAGTGCCTCAGCATTTGAAGCCAAGAGATGCTCCAGTAATTGATTACATGGTGCCTGCAACCGATTACTAGTGGCTTAATAGGTACTCCAATTGGGAGAACGTGACCCCCATGGTGATTTTTCTGTGCTTAAGGCTGCCTTTGTCCATTGTTTTCAATGGATGACTCCTGATGGTCATGGTTGATGGTTGCAAGTGCATCAAAACTCATCTTTGTCCAGCCTATTATAGAGTAAAGACCCTATGTGAGTGTTTCAACAAGGTAGTTAAAGTCCCTCAGCACTTGAAGCCGATACATGCCTTGGTAATCGATTACATGGTGTTTGTAAGTGATTACCAGTGGCTTAATAGTTATTTGTACAAAAACTTGCAAGTCACTCCCTAGTTGAGAGAACGTGACTCCCCATGGTGATTTTTTTGTGCTTAAGGCTGTCTTTGTCCATTTTTTCAATGGATGACTCAGGTTCGTCATGGTTGATGGTTGCAAGTTTATAAAGAAATAAAATAAAATAGAATAAAATAAGAAACATGAAACAATAACTTGAAAGTAAACTCATTTAGGAAGCTTAAAAAAATGTGTTTTTGGGAAATTAACTGCATCAAGTACAGTGGTCTAAAAATTATGAGTTAATAGTCATTTGAAAGATCTTTAAGTATAGATTCCAACAAAACAAGAATCAACTCATTTGAAGTTCGGTGGAGAAAGTTATCAGTAAAACAACCAACAAAGGTCAAACCTAGCACGAATATATAAAACGTTAACTTTAAGGAATTAACTGTACCTATTCAAATGTCCAAAAATTACAAATTAGTAGTCATTTTAAAGCTCTTTGAGTCTAGATTCAAACAAAAAAAGAATCAACTCATTTTGAATTCGGTGGAGAAAGTTAAGAGCAAAACAACCAACAATGGTGAGAGTTGACAAGAATATGTAAAACGTTAACTTTAAGGAATTAACTGTACCTACTCAGATGTCCAAAAATTACAAATTAGTAGTCCTTGGAAATATTTTTGAGTCTAGTTTCTAATAAAAAAGGAACCACATCATTTGAAGGTCTGTGAAAAAAGTTAGGATTAAAAATAGTCAACAAAGGTCAAAGTTGACAGCATGTTATCTTATACGTATATATTTCCCTCTTGTTCACAGATCTATTACTTATTGAAATTTCCTTTTAAAATTTGTGCACTGTAACATGTTCATTGGTGCACTAAACACCACTCATGACCATTAAACTCACTCACCCATCTAAAATAACAAACATGAAACAATAACTTGAAATTAAACTCATTTAGGAAGCTTAAAAAAACGTTGTTTTTGGGAAATTAATTGCACCTAGTACAATGGTCTAAAAATTATGAATTTGTAGTCATTTGAAAACTATTTGAATCTAGATTCCAACAAAACAAGAATCAATTCATTTGGAGTTCGGTGGAAAAACTTAAGAGCAAAACAAGTCGTAAAGGTAAGAAAAACAGAGTTGGGGAGTGTTCTTCATCCAGCTTGGGAGTATAGTTGAAGTTTTTGTACAAATGACCATTTTTTCTCTGGTAATCGATTACAAGACCCCTGTAATCGATTACCAGGGGCTTATTGTTGATTTGTACGAAAAGTTACACGTTACTCCCCAATTGGAAGAACTTGAAAGTCATTTTTGTGTTCCTATGAGTAATGTTTTCCAATTTTTTCATGGATACCTCTTTTTTCTTATCATTGATGGTATCAAGTATATCAAAACACAGTTTGTCCTACTCAATTGAGGATGAAACAATGCATAGAGGTGTTTGAACCAAGGTAGGTGAAGTCTCTAACCATTTAGGAAGCTCACAAAAACTTTGTTTTTGGGAAATTAACTGCACCTAGTACAATGGTCTAATAATTATGAGTTAGTAGTCATTTGAAATCTCTTTGAGTCTAGATTCCAACAAAAAAAGAATCAACTCATTTAAAGTTCGGTGGAGAAAGTTAAGAGCAAAATAACCAACAAAGGTGAGAGTTGACAAGAATATATAAAACGTTAACTTTAAGGAATTAACTGTACCTACTAAGATGTTCAAAAATTACAAATTAATAGTCATTGGAAATCTTTTTTAGTCTACTTTCTAATAAAAAAAGAACCACGTCATTTGAAGGTATGTGGAAAAAGTTAGCACGTTATCTTATAAGTATATCTTTCCCTCTTGTTCACAGATCTATTACTTATTGAAATTTCCCTTTAAAATTTGTGCACTGTAACATGTTCATTGGTGCACTAAACACCACTCATGACCATTAAACTCACTCACCCATCTAAAATAACAAAGATGAAACAATAACTTAAAATTAAACTCATTTAGGAAGCTTAGAAAAACGTTGTTTTTGGAAAATTAATTGCACCTCGTACAATGGTCTAAAAATTATGAATTTGTAGTTATTTGAAAACTCTTTGAATCTAGATTCCAACAAAACAAGAATCAATTCATTTAGAGTTCGGTGGAGAAAGTTAAGAACAAAACAAGCAATAAAGGTCAGAAAAACAGAGTTAGGGAATGTTGTTCATCCAACTTGGAAGTATAGTTGAAGTTTCTGTACAAATGACCATTTTTCTCTGGTAATCGATTACAAGATTCATGTAATCGATTACCAGGGCAAAAAATGGCCAGAAATGCTTATGGAACTCATCTAACTTACACAAAAGTACTTAAATGACATTTTTTTTTAACAATCCAGTGAGATTCTGGTGAAGACACAGTAAGACTAATTGTGGAGAGAGAGACAACGGAGAGGAAGTGAGACCACTAAGAACAATGGTGAAGAGAGATGGGCAAGGAAGAGAAAGTGAGACTGCAAATGAAAATAAATGTTTGCTTCCTGAAATGATGTAATTGCGAAAAGTACCTTCGTACATTTCATTTTGGAAAAGTAACATTTGATATAGACCAATTATCATTCACCACGTCTGGTTGTCAAAAAGTTAGGCAAATTTTGATTGTTAAAGAAACTTTATCCAATTTGTTTTGTCTTGTAACGTTGAGATAGCTTAAAGATCAAGGACTACTATTAAGGCATACAAGAGACCGACAAAGAAGTATGTTTCTAAGAAAAGATGTGTTATTACAGAGATTATTAACTTAAAGTACTAATTCAAATCAGATAAAAATATTGCTTATAAATTCATCTTACCATACTACATAAAATACTCTTGAAACATTAACATGTTAATGTTGTCTATTATTTACCTTCTTTTGTGATTCTTGAAATTATTTTTGAAAAAATAGTTTCTTAGTGTCACAGTATTTTCCCCCTTGTTCTCCAAATATTGTAACTTAATATAGTCTCTTCTCTCTTAGTTAAGCTGCAGCGTACACACACAATATATTCATATAACAGTAACAGTAACTATTGGAATAGTTAACTCAGAACAAAAACACATTACACTGTATCTATATATCGTTGTCTTTGACAGCCAAACCATTAATTACCAAGTAAATTGAGAAAAAAGAACACTTGAAAAATAAGGATTATTTTCCTGAAATATCGGTACAAACACAACTATCGGCCTCAGTGAGAGTGCCGGCAACACCTATACCTGAAAATCACGCTACCTTGTGCATAATTGCTATCTTACATACTGCAAGTTAAAGCCATTCATAAACCATTTTGTTCATTTTTAACACCAAGAATCCATTGTGCAAGATGAGCCAGGTATGGTTCTGCCTGGGAGTTATTGCTCAAGATAGATCCAAGACTCTGAAGCTCAGTGTTAAACTCTTTCTCAAATTTGCTGCAATCATTTATTATGTGGTCAGAACGTTAAAATGACATGAAATAATCAGTATAGAATAAAATAAGTAGCACGTTTGCCAAATCTATTGATTTCGGGGCTTACAGAACAGAATCAGTGACTGCCACATTTTTGGTTGTTGACTTCAAGACCTGACCTGACTTCCTTTTGGCTTTATTCAAGCCAACTGAATCAACAGGTTCCTCTGAGTCACCTAAATCAATAGAAGATGATATAAGCCACTGCGTTGCTGCTGAATATTGCAGGCACATGGATTTAAGCCTCTCCACCTTCTGCAATTGAGAAACATCAATCGTGAGTGAGCAGTCATGAACCGTTCCGATAAACAAATAAAACAAGCAACAAAATGTATTTCCTACTAAATTTATGAACAGTCACATTTCATATAAATAGTAAACTTGTTATTATATTGCATAGTGTATATTATAAACGTATCACCCGATAAATAGCAAATGAAAAGTTTCATGTTAATTCACACCCACCTTTTGCATCTACTTTCCCAAACATGCCTCTTGCAGTAGATGCTGCTCTAAATATAGCTTGTATTTTTGTATATAACATAAAAAGGGATGGGTTAGAAATTGTAGCTTTTCGGTAAACAATTGTTCTTAATAAAAATTAAAACTATCATTGTTTTTTGTTAAGAAGTGGACTTTAAGCCTAATTCAACCCCACAAAACCGGCTTGTAAAGTGAGGTTTGCACCCACTTATATACTCTAAATTAGCCTTATCTTTAGTCGATGTGAGACTTCCAACACACCACCCTCACGCCGAAGTATATACATCTCAAACGTGAAACTAGACATTAATGGGTGATCCAATAGTGACTCGATAACGGATGAAACAATATCTCAACAAATCTCACTAGGATAGACTCTAACCTGGCTCTGATACCATGTTAAGAAGTGGACTTTAAGCCTAACTCAACCCTACAAAACCAACTTGTAAGGTAGGGTTTGCACTCACAAACATACTCTAAATTGACTTTATCTCTAGTTGATGTGGGACTTCTAACACTTTTATATCTAAGTTTTTGTGCCACTTGTGTTTAATTCAAGAAATAGAAGATTAAGGTTTCATAACCTGATCCAACAATGAGCTGAAAAGTTTGTTGGGTGAGAGGTTGAACCAGTTTAGTCATTCATTGAACCATATGCCATTATATTGATATTTTTTTTTCTCCAATTCCAGCCAAATTTTACACTGGTAATCCACTACATGTTTCTCCAATTTATGTGCTAACCAAGTCTAGTTTTATTGCATTACCAACTCAAAAACCTAAAAACAAATGTTGCAAAAATAAACGGAGTTAGGCATATGCACAAGTTGGTTTCGTCTCTCGTGTATGATTCTTTTTATCTTCATAGCATATTTAAGGCTTCCGCCAATCAAAATATATTCCGGTCATGCTGTTGGTTTTGCATGTTAGGTAAAATGAATTTGGTTGACTATGTTTTTGGTTATAAATGCTAATTGAACTGAATTTTAGTTGATCTAGGTCCTCTTTTCATGTTGGCCATAAAAATATGAAAGTGGTTATGCTATTTATATAAGCATGTAGTTTTCTATTATGAAGCTTTTAGTTAAAAGTAGGGCTGGACATAACATACTGAACTATACTATACTACGTAACTATATTTTTAATAAACTAAAAAAAAACTGAACTACTTAATATAATATTTAAACTATACTGTTTAAGAGTTCAGTTTTTAAAAACTAAACATATATTAGTTAATTAATAACTGAACTGAAATTTGTAAGCATACTATCAGCTGCATAATTGTTTTCCCATTGTTGTTTGTTATGCGTTAAGTATTGAAAGGTTATGAATTTAAATAATTGTTTACAATATTAATAAAAATCAAGACAGTACAGTTTCAATTTGGATTTAAATTATAGGTAAATTCACCTAACAAGTATAGTTGGTGGTTAAATTCAAATGTTAAAAATTCATTGTGCTTCATAATAATTTTTTTTATAATCTTAATTATTCACCAATTAAGACAGTGAATAAATTGGACAAATAAAGTAGATATTCTTTTTTAAATACTATTTATTTTATTATTTTAAATATAAAACAATATCTTTAAATATACCATTTTATTATTTTAAATATAAAATAAATAGTATTTTAAATAATTTTTTCTTCAATTCCACAATTTAAAGTTTGTAATCATATATATTTTATTTACGGCTTTTTGAAACTGACTATGCTTATGTTTGAATACCAGTATATTTATGTTTGAATGCAAAGTTTAGTTTAGATATATATTTTAGTTACCGCTTTTTAAACACAGTAGGCTTATGTTTGAATGATAGTATAGTTTAGTTATTAGTTAACTGATATAAGTTCAGTTTTTTAAAATTGAACTATAAAACAATACAGTTTGAATATTATATTAATTAGTTCAGCTTTTTTTAGTTTATTATAGTACATATAACTATAGTTTAGTACAATTTAGTTAATTTTGCCCAGTCCTAGTTAAAAGATATTTCTTCCAAGGGAAAAGAGATAATTACATTGTAGTACAAAAAAACAATAATTGCATAACTATTAGAGTAAAAACAGAAACTCACAATACCAGTAAAACAAAAACAAACAGAAACTAACCTTCAGCAGCTCAGGTAAAAGAAGTAAGCATTCTCTCAAACATTTATCAAGGAAAAAATCATGGTGTTGAATAACCTGTTTCAGACAGAAAATGTCAAGAATTAAACATCTACCAACCTACCCAGCTTAAAAACACACAAAAAAGACAGACACGCACATATTATGCACATAGCAAGTAATTTTTAACTGTGTCTCAGATAGGAACATTGGAAGAACTACATCACAAAATTTGCCATTGTAGTAGGAGATCTCAAGGCCTTATAAACACCACACCAAAATACCATAATTCCATCATGGATCTTAAGTCCCCGTACGCCCATTTGACTAGTCCTGGATAAACATAGCAATGCTCACTCATTTACTATAGCTAAGTGATATGGTGAAACTCTATGATCAATTGATAAAGGCCTAGAGAACCACACCACAGAAGCTAGCCATTACAATTGAAGAGCCCAATGCCTTGTAAACCATACAACAAAATCCATACTTCTAATATGGAACTTCATACGTCAATTTGATCATAACTATTTCTGTACATGGGCAAGAGTACCCCTTGTATACAAAAGAATTATGCACATAACGAGGTATGAATCGGTTTCTAAAAAGTAAGACCACAAAAACTTACCTCATCTATGCTATTTGCTGTCTGAAGTCTGTTATACATCACATGCCAGTTTGGTTCAATAACCTAAAAAATAAGGTAAATAGTCATAAATCAAGAACCCACCTAAATGCTAAGCTAGTCAGTTTAGCTACCAAATTTATAAAAAGGAAAGGCTAAACACCTATACCCAATCCTATATATGTCAAAAACGAATATTAAAATTAATCTTTTGCAATTTAACATCATCATAAAAATATAATTTGAACATAAAAATATAGATTAAAAATTTTCAATTTAAAGCACACATACTTATATTAAATAATAGAAAAAGGGAAGTTTCTGTCAAGTTGAAAGATCTTCAAAGTTTAATGTATAAATCAGAAAAATAAAACCTGCCTCAAATGTCAGATAGTGTAGAAGGCTATTAATAAATTTAAGCATACTACGGCAAAGAAGAGATGATCTGGAAATAGCAGTTCCTCGCGTATTGAGAGCACGAACTCCCTACAATATGCAACCAAAAATGCTGAGTAGAAATGAACACGACAGACAAAATAAAATAAAGGCACTACAGACATACTTGATGTATTTGCCATGCTCCACACAGCTGACGGTCAACATGTTTACAGTGGAAAAGGAATCGAAAAATTAATTGGTACTTTGCGAGGGCTTTACGTGATAATACTATAGAAAGTGGCCAGTGCACCTGAAACCAGAACCAAAGGTAGGAACATTAATGATGCAAATGGGAGGATAACTCTCAGAAGCATATAAAGAAGAAAAGACCTTGTAACTTAGTGAAAATGTTTCAAGTCCAGTGATGCTAACGGTTTCCTCCAAATCATTATCAGTAGAACTTCTCTGACTAACTTCAAGATCATTAAATGTTCCCAACCTTCTGAGCAAAGAAGATCTTTCCTGAAAGCGAAATGCTTGCATCATGTGTGTGAAAATCTGAAATTTACTGCTTAAAAGTGTTTCTTATAAACTGAATTAGTTACTTGCCACAACACATGTTAAGCCTTCGTGAAAAGGATCTGCTGCAGCTGCTGTAGTACGCAATGCAAGGTCTAATAGTGACTAAATGGGAGAGAGGAAAACCATATAAGAAAAATGGAAAAACATAAAATTAGAATCTAGATCCCTTTCAAAATTAAAATAGGCAAGTGCCAACTTGAATTTACAAGGAGAATAAAAATGGTATGGGAAATTGAAGGATATTTCATTACTATACCTGCAGCTTCTCAACTGAGACTTCATCAGGTTTTTTTGCTAGTTCATCCCTTGCAATATCCATAAAATGTACTAAGAAATCACCCTGTATTGTAAAACTATGAGTATGATCCAAAACAAAGGCTATTTCTGAAGTCTATGTTATCATTCCGAATTGATTTCTTTAACTCTTTGAGAGGCATCTATGCAATCACAACTAAACCCCTGAATTAGTCTTTTCGATGAGTAACTTTAGTCCCCGACTTTTAAAGATGCTTAGGTAGTCTATGACTTCATAGTCGTTCATAAGGGACTAAAGAAATCAACAAATAAAATCTTACGAGACCAATTTAAGGGGTTTACTCATACAATATATTGCCTATGTGAATAAGTCAAATCAACTGAACATTTTCTTCCAATGAATAAATCATCAAACACCCAAAACTCTGAAAGTTCAAAACAAAGCCTTATTTTGCAAAAGTTTTTGTTTCAGAATTCAAGAGACTTACATAGAATACACATGACATGGAGAAGTTTGATTTGAGAAAAGAAAATGCTCCATGTTTTCATTTTGATTTCCAAAAAATATTATGTCACGACAAATAAATGCATAATTTAACATTGATATAAAGTTAGTCATGTTGTAATAACTTCTTAATTAAGAATTTGGCCTGTCATGTGCTCATGCAAGACACGGTTTAATGATCAGTTGCATTGCAACCAATAGTAAATTTTGGTCCAGCAAAATTTACAAAATATACAAGTCTCGTAATGTTTTCCATTGAAATATTTCCTTCCTTTCAATTGGCTTGTTACTGACATAAAACCCCTATTTATAGATCACAATCCCTAGAGAAACTATTATGAAAATAGTCACAAGGTCATCTTCTAATTTATATAAAGCCCGATGGATATGATAGTCAACCCGATAAGCATAGAACATGCTTGATTCTTGAATACCCAACTTAGTTTGTTCCTAATTTCCTAAAATCCTCCCTTTTCCATCTAATAACACTCTCCCTTTTCTTCAACCCAACAAAAATTATCGAATAATAATGACATTATCCCCATCAAAAGTTTAAATCCGTCTAATTACTAGAATTTTATGACTAACCTCATGAGTCATGACCATAAAGCAAGGATGCAAAATTCTACTACAATTCAAAAATATTCAAGTGGTATTTGTTTAGAAAACTCAAGTACAAGCATTGCAACAGATGTTACATCTACCTTTAGAACTGTGTTTATCATTCTTTTCCATTCAAACTTGTTAAGAAGTGGATTTAAACCTATCTCAACCCAAAGCGAGGTTTACACCCACATATATACTCTAAATTGGCCTTATCTCTAATCGATGTGGGACTTCCAACACACCTCCCTCACGCTGATGTATATACATCTCATGCGTGTGACTAGACATTAATGGATGACCCGATAGCGATCCGATAGCAAGTGGAATGATATGACCAACAAACATAAATCTCACTAAGATAGACTCTACTTCATGGCTCTGATACCATGTTAAGAAGTGGACTTTAAGCCTAATTCAACTCTACAAAACCGACTTGTAAGATGAGGTTTACACCTGTCAGGCCAGGCCTCATTAAAACGCACCCAAAACTCCTGTCAGAGTCATTTAAAACGCACCCAAAACCCTCTGCGCGGACGTCAGGTGTCAAGTAACTAGGATTCTGAAATCAGATAGTGGAAGGCAGGTGTCGACAGTAGAGCGGACGCTCGCTTGGACGTGGGAAGAAAATGATTGTTTCTGAAACTTCCGTCCCACTCTCCTCTGCATGCACCCTCCTTCCCAAACTCTGAAACTTTTCATTTTCTCCTCCTTCTCACTAGAAACTCTAACTTCTCTCTAAGAAATCTCACCATTTCTCTCCTCCGATCATCATTCAGGCACCGTAGAAGCATCACCGGCGTCCTGAGCTTCGTTTTAACCCGAACCATTTCAAGTTCTGAACTGGTAAGTTCACTCGCATTCTAGCCGTTCTTTCTCGGATACATGCCACTCAAGTTTTGGTTGCATGATGTCTTCTTGCCTGAGCAAATTCTGGTTTTCTGTTATTTATTTTAGTTTGAAGAGTTGATTAAGCGTTGAGGGTAGAAGGAGTTATAGTCAGACAAACCGCATCCTATATTTAGTACGCTCGTTCACGTTAGAGGTAAGGGAAGCTTATTAATTTAATTGATATGACTAGGTATTGCATGAACGTTCGTTGACTTGATTTGATGTGAAAAGTGATTTTTGCTATGTTATGATGCATGAAATGTATGAAAATTCTATGATTTAGTGGCATGAGATATGAAACATTGATTATGGTATGAATGTATAAATGTGTGAAACTATATGTTAAGAACCGAATTTGAATAGTATTAAGTAGGATAAGAAATTTCCCCCTAAGAAAGTAACGTTCGTTATTGAACGGTCCTTAACCGTTCGGTTTCATAGTGAATTTGGTTAGTAGTGGATTCTTTCATTTGGGAAGAATCCTAGTTGAGGACGAGCGCCTACACTTAGAATTTCTGTGCTTGAGCGTTCGGCCAAGCATAGTTCAGTCCTGATATCCTGTTATGAAATATTTTAGTATCATTAAATAATACTTCAATAGTGTCTTGGCATAATTATCCATCTTCTTTTATATCCGTTAGTAGCACCTGGTCTTATACCAAGTGTTCGTCCTAAGCAAGTGTTTGGTCTCACACTTGGCACTCGTTCTATCTCCTTAAGCTAAATTCTTTATATGAGCGTTCGTTCAGGCCCTCTAGGGTTCGCTCACTATAGTGTCTAGTCTTTGACTGTCACTCGGATTCTTGATACTAAACTCCAATAAACTAAGTATTCACAAGCCTTCGTTTTCTTCCGACGAGATAATTCTAAGTATTATTCTTCGTGCCTTGAAATATTATTATTCATTGGTTTCACTCTGGAGTCATCGTTCTTCGTCTGGTCTTTTGATGTTCAGATAGAGTCCTCAAGAGTCGGTTCCTCTAACTGGCTCAACGTTGAAATCGACGTTCATTCCATTCGTTTCTTGGAATATATTATTGCGCTCGCTATCTTTCTTAAAATCCGATGTCAACCCTTGGTCTAAATCCATTCTCAAAGTTGAAGGTCTCTCGGCCTCGCTCTATGCGTTCGGCCCAGTTTAAGTTCGGTTGAACGTTCGTTATTTGAAATCCTCATGAATCTTTGTACGAGGTGATTAAATGAGATATGTATTAGTGAAAGATGAAGAAAATGTGATATGGAAAGGTTGTGGTTTATGGACGAGCGTTCTGGGGAGGAATGACTCATGTATGGATATTTGAATTGGTAAAGTATGACTGTGGGCATGCTAAGCTGGCTGTTCATCCTGATGTTCCGTGAGTACTCGTCTTCACGTAGAGAAGGGTAGGTCATGTGTGGGAACGGCAGGAGGTCCCATCCTTAGGGGTACTTTGGATGAATAGGACTAACCTCGGGTGGCAGCTGATGAGAGTATTCCAGTTACTACATCACCCGGGTGCACGAACGCCTGTAGCTACACAGATTTCATACCGTCCGGACAGTCAGTCTAGTAATAGGCTTTGTATGATTCGTATATTGAAATTCTCTTGTGTGTTTGGATTGTTTGAAATATATGTGTATTCATGAAATTAAATTACATAAGCTTACCCTGTATTTTCTGTCGTGTCTTGTTTTGTACGTCCGTCTTGTCGTTGCAATGATCATCCGTGTGGATGTGAGCAGAAGTGGACGCGCTGTTGGAAGATGCGCTGGAAGAAGAAAATTTGGAGGATGCGAATCTCGTCGATGTTGAAGTCAAGGCCGAACCGTAGTACGTTCGGTTAGCAGTATTGTTTAGTTAGTGTAAGGTGGTCGTTCGATCACCTTCCTTTTTGCTTAGTAATAACCGTTCGGTAATCTCTGTTGTAAACCGTTCGGTCAGGGTTGCTTATCTTGAATGAATTAAATTTGTAACTCCTTCTGTAAGGCCGTTCGGCCATGACCGTACGCTCGACTCTAATGTAAGACTGAACTGGTATATTATTAATTGTAATTATTTCTATTATATGGTTTATTACTGTATTTTTGGGGATGTTACAACACCCATATATATATATTTGTATATATATATATATATATATATATATATATATCAATATACATATAAATATATATACATACAAATATATATATATATAAATATATATATATATATATATATTCTGAATTGGCCTTATCTCTAATCGATGTGGGACTTCAAAAAAACTTATACCTTCGAAGTGAAGGTCAATTATGCTTAGGGTGCATTTGATTTGCTTTTTCTTTTCATTTTCAATTGATATTTCTTGTTAATAATTGCAAAAAATGCCACCATACTTTGTATTTTCAAGAGTTTGAGATGAAAAATAAGTGAAAAGAAAGTGTCACTTTTTTGTATTTACCCGTAACAATATATCACATAAAAAATTAATAGCTAGTTTTGTTTTGCCCACATAGCTAATTATTGTCTCCAAAATTAACAAAGATGATCATGATCATACCTGATCTAGAAGAAGGTAGTGTTTAATTGACCGCAGCCTTCCCGTTAGATCATACTAAACATAAAAACACATTTTACCATCACAAGTTGGATATTTTAATGATAACTATTGCAAAAGTATTAGAATGTAAGCTGAGAAACTTGTCACCATATTTATATTACTTACCTTATCATTAATGAGATTCAAGAGTTCACTGCTAGCAAAGTTATAAGCAGCCTTAATACATTCAAGATAATGATGATTTGATCCAAAACTCATAAGTTTTGAATTTTCTGATGGAGGGACCTAATGTAAAAAGTAGTAATATTCAGCAAAGCAATGACTTTTAAAACAATAAAATATTTTTAATACCAACATCTGATCTTAAGTCAAGGAAAACAAAAAATTAATTTTAAGTACAAGTACAACCACAACAGTGACAAACCTGAACATTGTGCCCACATTCTCTCATGACATTTAAATATTTTCCTGTTGTCAAAATTGTCCCTGCGATATTTGCAAGGAAACTAGGAATTCCATCTTTAAGGCTGTAACGCTGTCGCCAATACTTAGCTTCATAATCCTGGGTGAGACTCTCCTATAGAGAAATTTAAACTGAGACTATATGAAAAACAGGTTTCAATATTTTGGACAGTTATTCATGATAAAGATGGTGATCTACCTTCTGAAGAGATTTGTCCTCTGCGATGAAAAATTCACCATAAGGATCATCTATTACACCTTCATAAACCCATCTGCAGTATTGTTCAATACCCAAATTTGCAAGAAAATTAAATCCTAAATAAATTAGACTAAAGCTTAATAACAAGAGAAGTCAGCACTATGATAAATTTTATATGAAAGTGCTAATTTTTTTTTTACTGCACCAAAGGCCTTGTGTAAACATTTGGATTGACTGATGTTCATTTATCAACAAATATAGGAAAACAAAAAGAAATGTCTTCATCGCATTCATAAAGCAAATTAGAAATTGAGGGTAATTGACCAACAGAACAAATAAAACTGAATTTGATAAAAAAAACACTGGGCTTAGTGGGAAAACAAGCTTGAACACATTGTTCGCGAAGTTTCAGATGCCACAAACATCAGAAGTAACAAAGCTAGCTGCATGATTAGCCAAGACAAACCATACTTTGCAAAGCAATTGAAAAGGAAGATTCGAAGCTTGGATATTGTGACTGTATAAGTATGATATGAACCAATATACAATGAAAAAGCTCACAAAAATTGAGCATTAACTTTGATTAGGTGTATGGTTTTCCCACATATTAATGACCAGGTCAAGGTTACGTAGATTAAAATTATTCAATATTATACAACAGGTCATTTGACCAAATGAGGGGATGGGGAGGAAGATTGGACAATATGACTAAGGTCTTGTGCAAGGATCAAGATTATGGAGGGGGGAATGAGAAGAGAAGGAAGGCTCCTTTTTGTATGATAAAGGGAATGAATAGGATGAGAAAGAAAACAATGATCCTCCACTCCTATGCCAAAAAATATACCTGTTATTATAAACATCCAAACCAATGAAAAGACAATAATTACTTAACCAACACCCACCTCAATTTTATACATTTCTACTTTCTTCCTTCAATATCTTCCATGCCCAAAAACTAAAAAATATGCAACCATGGATGGTGCTTTTCCATGGAAGTTTGGTGCCAGACTAATTTGATCAATAAAAGGGTAATATATGTCTGAGTATGCAGCTGTAATTATTGAATACAGGCATTGACTATTATAAGTTTTACTATTATCACTTGTGAAAAAGAAACAGGTAAAATTATAGATACATTATCAGAAATGATAAATAGAATTACAGAATGTAACCTATATATTCGATAGGGAGGGATGAAGAGCAAGGAGACACCTTTCTAATATGCTCATGTAAGCACTACTTGCACATTGTGTCATTTTCTCCAGCATCAACCTCACAGCATTGTCCCCAGCCATAGCCTTTGCCTAGATACAATATAAGCCATAATAGAGAGAATTAAGAGCATAAAAACCTTACTCATGAAACCAAATGAAATGTTGAATTATACAGAGAATGGTAACAATTGCAAGGGAATTTCATTACCTGGCTCTGCAGTAAGTTAAGCACAGCTGAACCAGAAATGTTGTTGACCGAAGCCTTTTGTATGACAGTGGATAATGCCTGCATTGACCTCATCATGGGCTGAAAATATCATTGAAATAACCATTAGAAAGCATTTGGCAAATATTTACATGAAATCTAGAGAGACAAATCTGTACCTGACAATAGAACCACAATCCTTGAAGGGAAAGTCTCCCAAACCGAAATTGGTGTTCAAGCTGAGCCACCATAGCCTGGTAATCCTGGTAAAGATAACCCCATGATGATAAAAGTATGTTCTTATTAAAATAGTGTATTTTATTCAAAGCAATATGATTTTACAGAACTGCAATAAATGAAACCATCAACACTCTGTTACTAATTATTGCCTAGTACAATCAGTTTAGCTTACTCAATCTAATCATTTCTAAGTTGGAAGAAGAAACACCAACCAAAAAGGCACAAGAATACAGAACAAAATGGCAATCAACTGAGTCTGCCTAAAAATTATCACTTGTAGGTTTACTCTAATGACAGTTTTATGCTAAATTTTATGGCCAGGTTTGGCTGCTTCCAAATATAATAATATATGGTAGACATAAACCATATCTGGTACTCACCCACCTCCTTCATTTTTGAGTTCTCACCTCTGCTCTCTTTCTTGTTAATTAATTTCACCTTTGTATTTTTTGTTTAGAAATAAGGAACAGGGAATTGTTCCCCATACTTAGACCTTGTGAAATAGAAAACACAATACAAGAAACATTCAAAACATGGCACAACAACTTCCAGCTACAAAAATGAATAGACATTTCATGCAGAATGTAAGACCAACTGACTCACTATTCAGGAAAACCTACGAGAAGAAGAGCCCTCAATGCAGCAGAAAAGGCATGATTAACCAGACCATTCTGGAACTGAGACCTTGACTCCACAAACTGGTCAATCAACAAAAAACTCTTGCAAAGGGGGAATATCCGTTTTGCCAATTCCTGCAACATACAAAACTGTCTCAGAAACAGTTACATGAAGTTCATCATCAACATTGTTCATAATCCAAAGTTACATTATTACAGAATAGTTCTATCATACATTCCACTTACTTTAGCTTCCCCCTTTGTGTCTTCATTGCATCCACAATTTGGGGGCCCAATTACAATTGCAGGTCAAACTTTTAAATGGTGGTGAAAACTTAAAATCATTATTGCTAGAAAAAAATAGATACCTTTTTATTTGAACTTCTGCCAAAAATACGATATAAATTTCAGTAAAAGAATGCATTGTTTGATTTATAAGATAGATGCTTCACATTCCGTAACAGCAGTCTATGGCATTAAAATAATAACATTTACAAGTTACAAATGTTGAAAGAAAATTCTAGTTAAACAACACGATACTGTACATATTGAATACCCTCTAAAGTTGAGTAAAGAGCACTTCCAATTTGGCTTGGATAGTTCGCAACTGAAAAATGCGAAGTTTTAACACCAAATGTTGAAATTGCAGCTCAAAATACGGTCACAAAAATCATGATAAATCTCACCTGCAGGGCCAAATCCATTGATGGGTCGACCAGGAAAGAAATATCATCATTCTTTCCACGAACTGTTTTTATTAAGATGTACCGACCTTCAATGCCAACCATGGCCGAGAGCACATCATCAATAACAATAAGCTCCTACATTTCAGAAGAAAACAAGCACAGCTGAAACTTCTAAAGCATGACATCCTAATCTGACAATAAATGCTTACACATTAAGTACTTTGAAATAAAAACTTACACAAAGCAGAATTTACATGTATTATCACATGCATTGATACACAACAACTAGCAAATCAAATCCTTCTTCTCTTAATTTGCGCACAGAACAGACTCAGTCATTCGGCACTTGCTACTACAAAAACTCTTTATAACAAAAAAATTACAAACAATAAAGAAAACTCCATCACTCGGCGACACTACGGAAACCAATTCTCTGAATTCCTAGCACCTTAATACACAAAAGTTATTAAAACAAAACAAATACACAAAATTCCAGTGAAATTAGTTTTTAATTTTCACATTTTAAATTTCTCCCTCACGTTAGGTCAAAGTTGTCCACAACATGAGCCGATCCACGCAACAAACAAATTCCAGCGAGAACAAAAACTGACGCTACAGCCAAGACCTAAACGGAACTCCGCAACCAATCACAACAAATGAGAGAAAAGCACACACACAAAGTAAAGCAGTGGATCGAACAATGCTTCTCTCTAACATTGCGAATTCTAGTTGATTTAGTTACGAAAATCGATCGAACAATGTTTTAGTCTAACATTGCGAATTCGAGTTAATTTAGTACCTAAAATGAACACGCGAGCAATTAAATAGCAGGAATAGGTGAAGAGATGATAATTACTTGAACCGATGGAGAGTAGCATCCTATAGGTTTTTCGAAGTTGGCGACGGTGGTTTGGTTCATTTCAGATAAGTGTATAGATCGGAGAAGAAAAGAAGAGTGAAGAAATGCGAGGAAAAAGAGTGGGGAGAGAGTTGTGGGACAGAATGAAGTTTGTTTACGGGTTCCTTTTATATATACCCACTTCTTTCACTCGTGTTTTGAATTCGAATTTTGTAGAAGCCATACAGAGAAAAGGAGTACGGACAAATTAAGGAGTTTTAAACCAGAAACCAACCTTTTTAACCATAACTTTTATGATAGGTTTGGTTTCATGAAGAGGGCTAATATTTTAAAATTTAATAAATTGAAGAAAGAAAAGAATAATATTTTTATTTTAGAAATTCCGTTCTCTCTTAAATTGAATAGAAGAACAAATGTTATTTATTATATTCATTTAATTAAATAAGTTCTTGGTACAAAAGAAATTAATTATTTTGAAATTTGTATGTGTATCATATCACCACAGTATATGTAAAAGTTACAAGTTTCATGACGGAATTAGTTGATTAATTAAATTTTAGATATTAAAAACACTAAATTTATTTAAAAGCATTAATTTTTGAAAAAAAAAAGAGAGAGTCTAATTTTGGAGGTATTAAAACTTATTTAACTTGTAATTTTACTTACTTCTTAATTTATTATTTATAATTTCGGTTGATTTATTGTTTTTATTTTAATACCCAGCTTTTATAGAGTTTTATAACTTTTTGTTTCGGTCTTTGGTTTTATATGTTTATTCTTCATATTTTGATTGATTAAGTTGTGTACCAAATACATATTGTTAAAATATAGGTTTAATGTTTCGGTAGGTTTCTATTTTCGTTCAGAATCTCAAATAAGTTTCTTACTTGTTCGGTATTTCAATTGGATCTTTATTTTTGTAAAATTGAAATAAATAGAAGTTTTCCGTTTAAGAGGCTATTATGTGGCATGCTCACAAGAGTGTTTTAAATTTCGTGGCATGGTATGTATAGTAATTGTAAGACCTAAGAAAAATATTTACCTTAATAGTAACAATTTTATTACTAGTAGTAATAAATTTTTCTTTATGAATGGAAAATATAATTAATAAGTTTATGTAAAAATAAAATGTAGAAAGATAAATAAGAAATTTTGGTAGCTTAAATGGTAGAAAATTGTGGTGATTTCAAGGACATGGGTTCAACTCTTTTCTACTACTTTTTTGTTTAAAAAAAAGAAAAATAATAATAATAAAAAGTGCCAAATCTTGGCCTATAAATACCAAGGAAGGGAGGGGATGGGGATTTTGCACCAAGAAGTAGAGAGAAATCATAAGAAAGAAAGATTAGGAAGGATTTTAGTGCGGAGATTCTGGAAGTTTTCCGGAAACAACCTCTGATCAAGAAACTAAGTCTGGAATAGAGGTAGGGGGAGCTAATCTTTCTAAGCTTTTATATTATGATTTAGTATTGTTTTATTACTATTCATGTCTTGAAATTCTATGTTAATACTGTTAATGAAAAACATATGTGCTTGTTGTATATCTATCTATATTGAATTTCTCTATTAATATTATATGTTGTTGTTTTGAATCTGTAAATAAGAAATTTATTAAAAACCTTCATCATATTGAACAGATTAAGTACTGTTAAACTATTATGCAATATACTCAATTGATATGTATTCATCTTTCTGGAAGGATAAGAAGAGGTCTAACCGGCTATGCCAGATTCAACTTCTTAGTTCCCCAGAACGTTTATATTAAAGTTATAATTGTAATGGTAGGATAGAGGAATCTTAAAAACCGGAGTTGGTACATCCCTGATCATAGAGCAGCCCTGGTCAAATCCAGTAAGTTGTGACTAGTCATATGTACTAACGTTTATGGTGAGTTTGATTTGTCGAACATTTGATTCTTCTCCGGTGACCATTTATAGTGATATTTTATTATTGTTAATTTATTTTATGATGTATTCATTTTGTATGATTTCTTTGATGATTGTATTTTATTATATTGGATTGAATTTATGCATCTGAACATGATATGAGTATTATGGGGAGATTTTGTAATGGTATAGTATGAGTTGAGGAATATGAGCGTGATATGAGTCTCATGGAGAGATTCTGTAATGACATGGTATTAGTTGATGTTGAGGGTCCTGTTATTGAAGGTTATTCTGATACTCTAATAATCATTCAGTCTCAAGTAGAGAAGGATGAATTGTGTGGGGAGAGGGGCAAGAGGTCCTGGTATATGTGCCGGTTTTGGACATAGTGTTTAGGATTAACCTTGTGGATGGTATGAAGTATTTTGGAAGTGTATTTGTAAGAAGAAGTAGAAGTCATCACAAGTGCATAACCTCCCGTGACCGCTCATCAACGTATCATCCGGATGAGTGTCTATTGGGTATTGTGGAATGAGTGTCTATTGGGTATTGTGGAATGAGTGTATTGGGTATTGTGGGATGAGTGTCTATTGTGGTACGATGGGATGAGTGTCTATTAGGGATTGTGGTATGATGGGATGAGTGTCTATGGTGCGATTGTTGTATGGTAGTATGAGGGTGTATGACATAATTATTATATGATATTTGTTAAGTGTATAAGTGTAATTATGCATGTTTTACAAATGATTTGTTTCATGTTAGCTCACCCCTACTTGTTTGTGTTTGTGTTTGTGCGATAATCGTATAATTCGTTATACGGGATCAGATAAAGGAATATCGCCCGATTCAATTTCAATGAAGAAAGAGATAGAAGAATAAATTAGAAGAGTTCGAGTTATATTTATGAGTTTTTAGTTGAAATCTGAGTTTAAAACATATATATATATATATATACATATATATATATATATATATATACATATATATATATATATATATATATATATATATATATATCTTGTATGAAGTCCTTTATATTCATTATGAGTGGTGGTGTAATGCTACAATATATCAACTATGAATTATCAAGTGTGAAGTATGTATATTACCATGTGACCGAATGTAGAAATGTTACAATATTTATAAAATCTATTAAATGTCGAGTGTGAGATTATGGAATGTTACAGTAATTAGATTCTTGACACGTGTAATTTCTTATTTTTTGAATTAAAAAATTGGGAGAATTGCTTAATCAGCTTCGTCTTCCACCTCTAGAACCCTAATTCCTTTTCCTTTCCTTGTGCTGCCACTGTAACCCTAGCCACCACCACTGCCTCACCAACCATCCACACCGCAACCATCAACCTTCTCAACACCATGTGTCGCTATCACAGAATCTCCTCTCTCATGCCACCATTAGTCACCACCTGCAACCATAACACAGAAACGCAACTCGCGTAAAAATCATCGTCGTGAAACCAAATCACCATCATCATCTTCGCCCAACCTTCATCGCGACAAACCTCCATCATTCTCACCATATCGGACCTGCAAACCCAAAGCCAAAAAACACACAAAACCCAAATCACTTCAATGTGCCACCACCGAACCCTTAGGTCGCCACTGTCATTAACCCTAATCCACGCCTCCTTATTGGCACAAATTCAGGGTGAGGAGGAGCACAACGGTGTGTCCGATAAGCCGTCCTCTGCTTCCTCTGATTCACGCCGCTGAACCACCGATTGCAGACTTTGTTCCTTTAGTTGCTCACTTTGAAACCCTACTTGTGTTGTTTAAACAATGTCTTCTGACTAATAGGGAGTCATTTATCCTACATACACACTTATATTTATTTGTTATATTTTTATATTTTTCTCTTTTTTGATATTATATATGCAGAAACGATTAGCTAAGCGACCTGAATGATAAAAGTTCCTTGATCAAATTTATTCAATCTATTTTGATTTATATTTTACATACTATTTGTTAAACATCGAAAAAGGAGAGATTGTTAAGACACGATCGTCTAAGAATCCTTTATTTTGAAAGCTGGCATAATCAGGAACAATATTTCCTGAGGCATGTAGATTCACTGTCCTTAAGGACTTATCCGCGGTGTATTACGCAAGTCCCCCAGGATACAATAGGAACTTCCCAGAATATCTTTGAGGATCTCAGAACTAGCAAGGATGTCTCTTTTCCAGAATTATTTTCTTGATTAAAGATTGTTCCCGGAAAACTTCCCAAATCTATATTCTCTTTGTAGCCAAAACTTCCTAATTCTTTCTTCTCTCTTTTTCTTTTCTTAAGTACTTATTCGCGGTGTATTGCGCAAGTTCCCCAGGATACAATAGGAACTTTCCAGAATATCTCTGAGGATCTCAGAACTAGCAAGGATCTCTAAAAAAAGTATAAATAAACCCAGAATATTTTTAGAAGAAGAAAAGAAGAAAGGAGAACGAGAGAATACTTCTTTTGGTGTGTTTTATAGAATGGAGAAAGGCCTCTATTTATAGAGCTAGAAGGGAAGAAAGAGTAATAAATCTTTGACCGTTGAATTGGAAAAAGGAACGTTGCAGTAACGTTGGCCAAAAGAGACGTTGCTCTCAACGTATAATTCAACGTTGCAAAAGTTTCTTTTGCAATAAAGTAATATTATTACAACAATCCCCCACTTATTGCAAAAGAAAGTTAAAAAGAAAAAAAATCTTTGACTCAAATAATTCAAACATTAAAAGAAGGATAAGAAACTTTTATCCTGGGTCTCATAGGATGTAATGCATCAGAACTAGTATAGCAAGATATATGAACCAGTCTTAGATTTAGAAACTTAACACACAGTGTAGTTGGTATAGCAAGCTATATGAACCAAAGACACTTGACGTGTGTTAGAGGTTTATCAATCACAATACACCCCCACAATCCTTGTTGTTATCGCTGTGTTGCGTGTGCCTAGTATTCATGAGTGCTTTAGAGATCATGCCAAGATCTCATGCAAGCGGCCCCACTCGACACTCATATAGGTGATTTCATCAAGTGTATGCTGCAAATCATACACCACCCATAAGGGATATGAAAATCATTAAAAACTTTGTTTAAACTAAAATTCTTTCACCACGTATAATTTTAATAACAAAGTTTAGCCTCTCAATAATGCAGTCTCTAGCACTTTCACATATTCCATTATTGGTCTTGGAATAATTGTTTGCCTGGCTATTTTCCATGTAATCGCACCACCCCCAAGTGTGAATACATAACCACTAGAAGATTTTGTCTCATCTAAATCAGAGATCCAATTAGCATCATTGTATCATTCTAGTACAGCGGGAAATCCACTATATTCAATGGCATAATCCATTGAACCTCTTAAGTATCTCATAAGCCTGGAAAGTGCATCCCAATGTTCTTGATTTGGACATTGAGTGTACCTACTCAGTCTACCTACTACATAAGCAATATCAGGTCTAAAAAAGCTCATCAAGTGTAGTAAGCTCCCAATTCTCTAGGCATATTGAGGCTGAGATAATGATTCTCCTTTATTTTTCATTAATTTAGAATTAGTATCATAAGGGGTACTCACTGGTGAGGTCATAAAACCTAAACTTCTTAAGAAGTTTCTCAATATATTGTTCTTGGGATAATAATATACTATCTCCATTCGTTATGATTCTAATACCTAAAAACACATTGGCTTCACCCATGTCTTTCATATCAAAGATTGATCCTATAAACAATTTAGTTCTAGTGACAATCTCATTGCGTGTACCAAAATTTAACATGTCATCCACATACAAACATATAATGACACAATCACCATTTTCAAATTTAGAATACTATCAATATCATTAGGTGAAAAGCCAAAATTTATTTTTTCGAGTAATTAAGTAAAATTACCTACACCCCCATAATTTTAAAATATTTAAGATTGGTAAACGAGAAAATACTTGGTTGTGCTTTTCTCTTTGTAGGTAAAGTATACGAAAATTTACTCAAGTACCTCATCTTCTTCGTCCTCATCCGCAGTCCTTACAAATGCGATCAGAAGCCATCGTTGTTGCGAGCACCTTGGCAGCCTCCGAAGGCTATGGGTTTCGCAAATACCGTTTGAGTTCTGAAAACAAAGTTTTGATCCTCCGGGATTGAGTTGTTGATGTCAGCCATAAGTCCTTAAGATTGTTGGATAAAAGTTGGCATAATCACGAACAATATTTCCTGAGGCGTGTAGATTCACTGTCCTTAAGGACTTATCCGCGGTGTATTGCGCAAGTCCCCCAGGATACAACAGGAACTTCCCAGAATATCTCTGAGGATCTCAAAACTAGCAAGGATCTCTCTTTTCCAGAATTATTTTCTTGATTGAAGACTGTTCCTGGAAAACTTCCCAAATCTCTATTCTCTTTGCAGCCAAAACTTCCTAATTCTTTCTTCTCTCTTTTTTTTTCTTAAGGACTTATTCGCGGTGTATTGCGCAAGTCTCCCAAGATGCAACAAAAACTTCTCAGAATATCTCTGAGGATCTCAGAACTAGTAAGGATATCTAAAAAGAATATAAATAAATCCAGAATATTTTTAGAAGAATAAAAGAAAAAAAAAAGAATGAAAAGATTTCTTTTGGTGTGTTTTACATAATAGAGAAAAGTCTCTATTTATAGAACTACAAGGAAAGAAAGAGTAATATTTTGTTATCGTTGAATTGGAAAAAAGAATGTTGCAATAACGTTGGCCAAGACGTTGCTCTCAACGTATAATTCAACGTTGCAAAAGTTTCTTTTGCAATAATATTATTACAACACTCGTTTTGTTCAATGATTTTTTTATCGTTGAATTGGATACCTGTCTTTTCTTAATATGTAGGTGTCAATGATTATTTTATGCATGTACATCTTTTATACAAATAAAAATATTGTCATAAATTGATTATCGTACATCCTCTGTTTGTTTTTTGTTTTATTTTATTCATATGTTGTCCATTTTACTGACTCGCACTACATTGAGAAACATGTATATGTGATTTAAAATTTATCTTTCAGCATTTGATATAAGTGATATCATAACAGTAGAAGTTGCACATAAAATTACACAACCTTTATGTTGTATTATTTGTTTATTTTAATTAAAAAAACAAGGTTATGTTCTTGGTAGTAGTTTTGCTATAAACATCTATGTTTCTAGTAGTTAGGATTCAAGGATAAAACAAATCAACAATATATTTTCAAAGTATAATCATAATATACATTTAACTTATATAATTTTGGTGGTATGTAAAATATTTGTAAATCATATAGAAACATTATTTTATGTCTTACTAAAATACTATGAATAGTAATAAACAAAATATTAAGCATACTCAATCAACACTCTCTCCCTCTGTATTAATTATTAACCATGTAAAAAATTTCTTTTATATATATTATGTATTAAAGCACCATTAATTAATGTTATTAAAATATATTTTTTTCTCTTTCTTATACGTTTATTTGACTGAACTTCTTTTTGTCAAATTTATATGACTCGTATTTTTTATTTTCATCTCTTAACCATAATTTAAGCCAACACTTTACTGTCATAAATTAAAATGGGTAATTACTCTTATTTAAGAAAAAAAAAAACCTACAGAAGAGAAACGTGTTAAGTTTGTCCAAACAAACCATTAGTAAGTTATTTTTACATCTACAAATAGTTACAAAAGTTTTTAAATAGTTTTGTAATATGTAAAACTAGGTCAATACATGTTAATTTAGGTTTAAATACATTACCAAACACCGTATACATCCAACTAAAAAGACAACCAACATCAATTTAAAATTTAGTTATGCCAGATATGTCATTATTTAGTGATCCATCATATATAAAACTAGTAATTAATTTCATATATGTATAAAATTACTTTCTTTAAAATTGGAACCATCATACATCTTCATCTAAGAACAAATCATGACCATGATCACCGCATTGTCTTTTTCTTTTATGGTATGCACTTTTTCTTATCAATGTTCTATTACTTTACCTTTTCATTTCAATGTTATCCAATTCACATTCTCATTATATTTTATGTTATCTACATGCTTATCAAAAAAAGAATGATCCTATGTACATATTTTCATGGCTAATGGCAACAATTTCTGTGTAGGTTAATACGAGGAGTATCTATAAAATAGTTATGATTTTACTTTCAATAATCATGTTGCTTTCTGACATAACCCACTCAGTTATTTTAGAGTCTGGTGAAAATCATATAAAGTCAGCTACTTTTTTCTCTGAAAAATTTGAAGTGGGACCAGGAAAAATTGCAGTGAAGACATTACTAGATATTGACTTTCCAAGGGGTCACATTGGAGTCAAGAGTTTTGATGTTGAAGTAGTTGATGAAGTTGGTAATTCAGTACTTTTGTATGAAACTTACCTTCATCATTGGTTTGCTGTAAAATATATTGAAAACATTACCATGTCGCACTACATTAAACGATCTCACGACCTTCGCAATGGTATCGAATTTGAAAGAAATGATGGTGCATGCCAAGGTTTTTTGCTTCCACATTATTGGGGCTTGGGTGGAGAATCACGAGGAACACATTCAAATCTTCCAGATCCTTTTGTAGTTGAATTAGGTGATGCTCCAAAAATCGGGTTTAAAGAAAAATGGTTGTTTAGCATCATGGTTATTGATACACGTGGAACACATGATAGAAAAGGTTGTACAGAGTGTAGGTGTAAGTTTATGAATCTCCCAAAAGACTTTTACAATGTCACGACGGGCATTAATGGTCAATTGTTGTCTAGGAGTTATAAAGGAGGACTCTTTTGTTGTCAAGATAACGTACAATGCAAATTAAGAAATGGTTTTCGTGGCCCAACAAGAAAGCTTTCCCTAAGATACAAAATAAGGTGGGTTGATTGGGATGAACACCAAGTGCCTCTTAAGTTCTACATACTTGATTCAACTGATCGTGTAAGATCAAATGGTTCTACACCAATTCATGATTGTCAGGTACATGATTTATTCAATACATACTATACTTTACAAATTATAAGCAAACTTTTGAAACTAATTTATTTTCCAAACAAAAATATCAAGGTATTAATTGCGTTTTTCATCCGTGTGAGTAAAATAAATTCCTCAATTTGTTATAGGCAGAGTATACGATCCCGAGAAATCATGACAACGACTTCCCACATGTTAAGAAAGCAAACATCCCAATGACAAAAGGTGGTTATCTTATATATGGCACTGCTCATATGCACATCGGTGTTGTCAATGTTACTCTATATGGACAGGTAATATTTGATGTTTGTTGTTCCCATACAAGCAATATAATGTAGATAAACTTACCTTTAATTTTGCCTAATTCATATATTCATCAAGAATAAATTTTGTTGGTACTTATATATCTTTATAAGAAATTAAATATAGTTTATTGAATCATCTATATTTTTATGATTATGCTTAACTTAGGATGGAAGAGTTTTATGCACTTCAAATCCAAAATACAGAACTGGAAAAGAAGCAGGAAATGAAAAGGGTTACCTAATTGGAATGTCAGTTTGTTATCCAAAACTCGGGTCTCTCAAAATCGCAAATGGAGAAATTCTAACACTAGAATCCATATATGAAAACAAGTTTCGTACTGGAGCTATGGGGCATTTCTACATTTACTTGGCAAAACAAATACCAAACAAGTATTTGAAAGAAATTTGATGTGAAACTAATTACTTATCATTATGTAATGACTTATATAATTTGTAGTATAATTGGAATACATCAATACCAATTCTAGATCATCATCACTATGGGTATTAATGTTGTTTTAATTTTAATCCACTAATTGTGTTATGTTTTCATTATTGTGTTCTCTTAATGGGTTATATTGTAAGTATACAATATTTTTATGTTAATTGAGCTTATAAATTAAAAATAAATATTTGTGTGAACAAAGTGTCAATTTGAATCCAAAAGCTCTGTAGAGGTAATTGCGAAAAAGAAAAAAATAAAAAACTGGAAATGAATAAGTTTTCTCTTGTATTATGTAATACATCTATCTAGAAGTTCATATAATTAACTTTTGTAAAAGGGAAATCAAAATATCTAGGATGGTTATTTATATATATAAACTAACGTTAAATCTTGTGCATTTCTTGTATTTATTAGTAATAAATGTTTTAATAAATTCTATATCATTTTAAGAAATTAACTATCTTAATGCAACCTACTAATTTATGCTAATAATACACTAAAAAAAATGCAGCCTACTAATTTAGCTTATAATTTAAAAAATCTTGTGAACCATGTGCACATTTGAGTTCGACAACAATAAAAAGAATTGTGCAGAGTGAATTGCAAATCACACAAAAATGAACACGAAGAAAAAAATTCAAAATTGAAAAGGAAGAAATCATCAGCTTTTTTACACAAGTTAATTCTTTTTTCTTTATATTTGTCTAAACAAATACATTTTTTTTTGTTAGTTTAATACCCAATTTTGTCCCCACTTTGTTTCGGAAATCTCAAGTTAGTCCCTTTATAGAAATGTGAGTGCAATGGATCCTTACTTGTAATTATTTGACTCTAATGAGTCCCTTCCGTTAAATAGAAGGAAACGGAGTTAGTGGGCTGATGATGTGGCAGTTGTCTTTGGTGAGGTGTGAAGACGCAATTGTTTGCGTGCTTACGTGGTGTTAGGGTTCCCCATTTTCAAATTGGGTTTTATTAAAAATTGGGGATAAAAGGATTTGGGGGTGATTTGTTGGAGATTAGGGCATGTCCGTGTGCGAAAAAGAAGACAGAGGCAGGCAGTGATCGGCACATTGCCATGCTAATCTTGCAGGAAGAACTGAATGTCATGCTTTTGATGTCATTCAAGGGTTGGAAGATATGGCATCGGTGCAGGGATTTGCAGGTGCTTCTGAGGTGGACCATTGCCTTGAAAGTTCAGGTGTTATTAGGGAAATTTTTCATTTTGTTAACGAGGGTGAACCGGTTGTGTTTGCGCATCCTATTCCTCGGTTTCCAGTTGTGAAGAAACGGGTGCTTAATCCAAGCTTTTTGCAAAAAGGAGAAGAACCTCCCGGCGATCATATTCCTGCTTGGTTGCCTGCCTTCCCTGATCCACAAAACTATTCACAGTCACCAATGGTGAATGGAAGGGGTACAGAACCTCGTGCAGTAAAATTTGAGCAAGAAAGAGAGAATGGCAAGGGAGAGTGACCTGTGTTGAATTTGAAGCAGCAGATGGTCTCAAATATGTTTGACAAGTCTGCCTTGGACCCTGCAGACACTAAGGCAAAAAGAATAGCAGCAGAAGGTAACCCATTCCTTGCCGCTCCTTTGAAAATTGAGGACAAGGAAATTGTATCTGTTCCCCTTGCAGCCAAGGTTTTCAATGATGTGGTTCTCGATTATCCTGCTGTTGAAAATTTCGTTGAAAATGAACCAATTTCAGCTTTGGAGACATTTGCTCCAGTAATCTCCAACAAATCACCCCCAAATCCTTTTATCCCCAATTTTTAATAAAACCCAATTTGAAAATGAGGAACCCTAACACCACGTAAGCACATAAACAATTGCGTCTTGACACCTCACCAAAGACAACTGCCACATCATCAGCCCACTAACTCCGTTTCCTTCTATTTAACGGAAGGGACTCATTAGAGTCAAATAATTACAAGTAAGGATTCATTGTACTCACATTTCTATAAAGGGACTAACTTGAGATTTCCGAACCAAAGTGGGGACAAAATTGGGTATTAAACCTTTTTTGTTAGTAATAATTTTAGTGTACAATAATATTGTTATTGACTTATATAAGATATGGAATAATTCAATTTCATATAAAAACTTGTAATGTCCCAATGCCTTCTATTTTATTTATCTTATATATTGAAACTACTCATGAATATTCTTACAAAATGGAGATGAATATGTTAAATATTATAATCCTTTGTAAATAAAGTAATGACTTAATGATCAAGTTACTCCTAATGACTTAAATAATTAAGTAATCCCTATAAAATTTATTGTCCTATATTTTGAATTTTAATTATAAAATTTTAATTAAAATGATTTATTTAACTTAATTTTAAAAATTAATTTTGATATTCATAAAATCAAATTTAAGCATCTATATAACATGTTATCAAAATAACAATAATTCAAAGGAGACATTTATACACTATCATGATTGAGATCACCAAAAACAACTGCAATTTAAAGGTCAAAATAGAGATTTAAATCATTAACATCAATGAAAATAAACACTTGAACATAAACAAAATAGAGGTTTAAGATGGAAGAAAAATACACTTTACATCACCAATGTATTTAGGAACACACTTGCTGAAACCACAACTAGAGAAGATAGTCAAAATGTTTGATACACAAGGGAGAAGTAAGGAAGAAAGGAGTTTCATGAAAATATGTAAACAAAATTACAATCAGATGTCCTATGGTTCGACATAAATTTTAAATTTTGTGATAGAGAATGATATCATGCAACATATATTTTCAAATTTAGATTGAAATGTAGGATCTCCCACGCAAAAATGTTGCTCATAATTACAAAAATATCATTCTATCTCTTTTCTTTGCGTTCTTTTATGTTAAACAATAATTTTGTGACGTAGTTACTCTTTTTCCAGCTTTGCCATACTTGTTATGTATGAGATGAAAGAAGTTTAGAATTTTCAAGCAATTTTTTTTTTTTGTTAATGGTGAGATGATGGGTGGATTTTAAAGATGTTTGATGCAATGATTCCATTTTTTTATTGGTGATTAAGGTTTAGGCTGATGGTGTTTTCTTGGGCAGATTATCTAGATGAGTGTGTAAATATATTTTTTCTTGATTTGTTATATAAACTAGAATTTTCTTATATTTTCAAAATTTTAGAATAAATGAGAGGAATCTCAACCACTAAACATATATGTTAATGGGATTAGGTATGAAAGTTTGCACCTGAGACTGTAATAGTAAAATGGTACAAAAAATCTGAGAACAATGATATAGAGAAAAAATATAATAGAAATTCTTAGAATTAGGCCACTGACACGAGTGAAAAGATTGGATAGAAATTCTTATAATCATGCTATCAAATTGATGCTTACAATAATCATGAACAATTATTTTGTCTGAATTTTTTTTTCTTGCTCTTATAATTTGTCTGCTCTGAACAATATTTACCTTGCATCTTTATTAAATATTGGTCTGAAGAATGTTTTGTGACTAATGGGGAGTCATTTATCATACACATACACTTGTATTGATTATCTCTTATATGCTTATATTTTTCTTTTTTTACATATTTTAGATGCATAAATGATTAACCAAACGACTAACATGATTAAAGTTTTCTGATCGAATTTATTCAACCCTATTTTGGATTATATTTTGGATAGTATTTGGTAAAGATTGAAAAGGATGATAATCGTATAGAAATTCTTTATTTTGAAGTTTAACAAAATCATTCATTGAAATAGTGTTTATCGCAAAAATCGTTTTGGATAACTCTTTAAATACTATTTGACTAAATATTATCGTAAACATTATAGTAAAATATCTATTGTTTAAATTAGATGTGCCTATTCATCCGACAAATAGTTCTTTTGTTTTTTTTTTTGTGTTTTTTTGTCTTTGCAAATCTTATCAAGTACAATGTGTATAATCATCTGACAAATATTATTATAATTTTTGTTAGCACAAAAAATATGATTCATATAAAATTTGAGAATTTGTAAAATTGAGTACGACCGAGTAAATTAAGTTAGTAACCAAGTAAATATTATTTTTTAAATATGATTTAGTGAAAATATGATTAGTTACTAAAATAACATATTTGAAAGAGAATGTGATGCGTGGTTCCTCTTGTATTGGAAAAATAAGATATTAAAAAGTTTTTAAATTGTATAACTAACATGTGATATATATATATATATATATATATATATATATATATATATATATATATATATATAATGTACGAATTTGTCATTGTATGCTAGGATCTTGGATACTTGGTAAAATCTTGTTGGTTATAATTTTTGAGTAGAAAGAGGGATATGTATAGGGAAATTAGGGGTGTATTAGAAAAGGCTAACTATTTGGCCCATTTAAGAAAAAGGGGTTGTATTTGTAAAACCTAGGGGTGTAGGTGTAAAACCTTATGGTGTGGCCCATTTTCTGAAAAGAGGGTGTACTTATGAAAATCAGGGATGCTTTTTGCTCTTTGTAATTTCCTTTCATGAATAAATAATTTTTGGCCTTATTTTTCAAAATGGACAATTTAATTTCTCGCTTTAAATGAATCAATCTTTAACTTCAACTACATTAACAAACATTAGAATGTACAAGTAGAATTTATGCAATTAAAAATCACTTTCTAAGACCTTTTTATTCTCAAACCCAATAAATTTAAACGTCATAAATCTTATCCAAATCAACTATTTAAACACAAGAATTTCATCAAAAATTTGAATTTAAACTATAAATGTGGGCATAAATATGCAATCATCACAACCCCATACTTATCCTTTTGCAATCTTCGGCAAAATTGATTAATTTCAAGACTTTGTTCTAGGTTATTTTATTCTATATTTTCACTTGGGTCAAGATAATGAATAGCATCAGATACAAATCAATCATATAGACATCAATTTGTGATGGATATGCAAATGAAATCACTCTATTCTTCACACATTAGTTGATCTTTTGAATTTTTCAAGAAAATCAAATATGAAAGATATGACTTAAGGCAAAATGTATTTATTTCTCCCCAACTCTCTCAAGTGTTTTGGCTTGTGTTTACACTCAGAATACCCATGTAAGTAAACACCCTTGATATTTACACTAGTACAAGCCAACGTTAAAAATGACCGATGACATTTTTGTAAATAAATGCAATTATTAAACATCGTTTAGAATTGTAATTCGACGTAAAAGGATATAAAACGTTGAATGCCCCAGCGTTAGATGTTGAAAAGTTAGTGAATTCAATAAAAATTTAACGGAAGATTGAAAATTCATTCACTTTATCTTAGCGCGTGAGACCCTCTTCTCTTCTCAAACTTTTCTCAAACCAAGTTTGACGACCATCACATGCAATCTTTCTTTCATTTAATACAAATGCATGTTAATTAATTACTTTATCTATTATTTTTGTTTGTTTTGATCGATTATTTTCGTGCTCTTGTCCTTCATAGGCGCATTCTGCTTTCTTTGTCATTGGTGACAACACTTTTTTCCGACGAATCCACCTTTTGAAGGTTAGTTTTCGTTTTCGTTTTGAAGAACTTATTTGTTGAACTTGTTTCTTTTGTTGAACTTGTTTGTTGTTGTTTGGTTGAACTTGTTTGTTGTTGTTTGATTGAACTTGTTTGTTGTTGGTTATTGTTGTTTGTTGTTGGTTATTGTTGTTTGTTGTTGATACTACACTACACGTTCATAGTTCTTGCTTTATAAAATACCAAAAACTAAAATTTGTTGTTCACAATTAATTAAAAAAATAAAATAAAAAATATTAACGTCGTATATTGACAAAATTCGATGTTAACTTAACGTCGTATATTGACAAAATTCGACGTCAATTTAACGTCAAATTTTTTAAATTCGACGTCAATTTGATGTCTCCTGATATGAAGTTGTTCACGAATTCGCCGTTAAATGCCCAAAATATTCGACGTTGTACACGATTTTTGTACTAGTATTAGTATGACTCTAGTATTCACATTATTGATCATGAGGACTTTTTTTAAAGGTTTTAATGAGGCCAAGGCAAAGGTAAATTTTTTTTTGGGATTGCTAATTTTTTGAAATAGATATAGAAAGAATAATGGAGCTTGACTTCAAAAACAACTTTATTATTTGTTTCTCCTTTAAGGAAGACTTTACTTTTCCTTGAACAATTAGTCATCATATTGTAAAAATTGGATAGGTTCTATCTATAATTATTGAAGCCGCCTAAAATGATCTACTAAATATATCAAGTTGTTCCAAAGGATCAAAATGCCCAATTATGAATGAAGTTCCTTGTCGGTTCTCTGTAAAATATTTATTTAGGCGAAGACTTCCAAATACATCGTAAGTTAGACCTTTACAGACAAATAACCAACTTGCAATGAATAGGGAGGGTATAGTAATACTATGTGTTGATAAGGGGAACTATGTACAGTTGAACTCATATCTCACATATGTGTTTCTGATGATGACAAAAGAAATGTTTTATAGTTTCTTGCACAACAAAATGACAAAATAATTGCTTCATTATATTTGTGCTTGAACTAATTGTTATATGCATTCATTGATTGAGAATAAATCATTGGCTAAAACACTTTGAACATTGCATATCTGCATGAAATAATTGATTAACTGATTGTGCAGGGTGAATGGTGTTCATACAGAGGCATTTGACTAATATTGATGCAAGATGTATGGGAATTATATGTGGGCACTGCTTAGCATTAATGTTGGGTGTATGGTGTTTATGAATGAACATTAGTTAATATTGATGTGGGGTGTGTGGTGATTATACACGGACATTGGTTAGCATTGATGCAAGGTGTATGGTGTTTATACATGGGCATTGGCTAATATTGATGCAATGTGTGAATGGATTATACACTAGTATTGGTTAGCATTGATGTAGAGTGTATGGTATTTATACACGGACACTAGCTAATATTGATGCAAGTTATGTGGTGATTATACATGGACATTGGTTAGCATTGATGTTAAGTGCATAGAAGAAGTTCTTGGGATGATTTAATTCTAATGAGCATACTCTCTATGATGGAGTATGATTGTTGGTATAGACAATTAAGATGTGTTTGTTTTAATTAGGGTGGAAAGTGTTGGACTAATGAAAATAATGCATATTAGAGAGTCTCACATCACCTAGGATAAGCTAGGAAATGAGTGTTGGTGACTATACAATGGACTCTAAGTCCGTGGTGTTTCTTGCTCCGCTCAAAGACATTTTAAATTTATATTTGATTTTTCTTATACTTTTGTAATAGAGTGTTGAGATGTGAGTTAAATTCTTATTTTGAAGAGTTTGAGTGTACTTGAAACCAAATGGTATCGAAGAATGATTTAGGTATTATACAAATTTTTACATAATATTATTTTCTAATTATCTTTAAATAATATTTGTGACAAAGACGGTAATATTTTTCATTAATAATAATGCATTTCTCCGAACAAAAGTGAACATATTTAGTATAAGTTCAACACAGATTTTTAACAGCTTCGTGCAAATCTTCTATCAAAGGATTTGGATATATATGAAAAACTTGTTCCTTCTTATTTCTTCAATGTATTCCTTTGAATATCATCCTCAACTTACAAATATTTTATGACTCATCAAGATCACACAAACAAAAAAGAAAAAAAGTTAACAGAAGTTAGTATATATATATATATATATATATATATATATATATATCAATCAGAGAAGAGTGATCAAGTTAAAGAGATGAAAAGTCTAATGGTACTCTTGGTTACTTCATTATCAATATTATTAAAATTAAAAGTTCATAATTAATAAAACTAGTTAGTGAATTTCCCAGACTCTTGGCATAAAACTTTTGAATGAATTTTCAAGACCTTTCCATTTTCTTAGATTCAAAATTTTAAAACTGTTAATGTATTTACAAAAAATAATGGTTTGTGAGATTCTATCTGTGTTATTGGTTAAGTTTTCCAAAATCATCACTAATTAAATTTTGGTCCCTGTAATAATAGCCTCCATTTTGAACGACATATATAATTGTTACGAATATGTGAAAAATACGCATTTTCCCATTCACACACGTAAAATCCTGTTTTAAAATACTGATACAGAAAGTTAATTATTACTTTTATCGTACCTTATGTAGCCTATTTGAATGTAAAGGTGACTTGATTATTTTATCTTAATTTTTATATAATATTTGTGTTTTGGTTTTTGAATGTTTGAAAATTGAGTGAGAATGTTATTTGAGTTTTTGATTAATAAAAGATTGTTTTAGAATATACTTTGTATTTAATACTGTTGTTAAGATGTTGATATGGTCAATATGGATTAAGCATGTTAAGGTATGAAGTTTTTAAATTGAATTTTGAACATGATTTAGATGAATATGATTAATTTATTATAGTTATTAGGGATTGATTTATAAGTACAAAGTTAGTGCAAATCATATTTGAGCATATTATAATCATACTAATCATTTTGAGTTTGTCTTATGTTTATTTTGGATAAAGAATTTAAACAAGTTGAGTCTTACCGTATGAAGTTGATTTTCTGATATTTTGGTTAAAGTAAAAGATATTTGTTAAACTGAAAATAGCGTAGAAACTCAACTTTTATTTTTTATCTTATTTTTGTTCAAACAAAACTAGAATTAAAACGCAATCTGTGCTCGATCATACTTTCGTTTAAATGAATAATTTTTCTAAAGTTAAATTTAGTTTTTTTTTTTAATTTTTAATTGATTGAATATAAATGTTAAATATGAATATAAATAGAATATGGAATTGTATATTCAACACTCTGTATTAGTGCAAATTTCAGCAATTCAATAAATTGTAATTGTTCAAAGTTGACTCAAGCAAATATATCAGCAACTTGATAGATTTTTCATTATTACAATTGAATTGACAAGATGATAGTTCTCCCATTACTTTAAGCGTTCTTCGACAATAAATTGTAATACTCTTCTTTTTTTTTTTTATGGGAAAAAGAAAACCCAATACAAAGTATAAAGTCATAAATACTAGATATGCGTGTATACGTTCCTTTTGGTTAATTTCGCATTTAGTCCACAAAAAGACGATTGGACTAATATGTTCTCTATAAGTATAAGAAATTTAAATTAATTTTTCTTTGCAGGTTTAGGCCAACCCAAATTAAAAATTAATTGTCTTTTAATTTCCTCCTCGGCATATAAAATATAAGGATGTATGATTTAAAAAAAATTATTTTTATTTAATTAAATTAATAAAAATAATAAATTTTATAAGTCTATTTTTTAAAATAAATAATATTCACAATTTTATAATTTGTAATTTTTAAGTAAAATATTTTTAAAATAATAATTAAAATTAAATTTCAAGTAATTAAAATTGTCAAAGACAACTGAAAATTGATGATTTTTTTTTCCAAAAGCAAATTTAGTTAATGAAAAATCCAAATAATATATATAACCATTATAAGATGTAGACACATCTTAAAGAAAAAACCACATAAAACAGACTAGGTAAAAGTTTGTGTAACATTGGACTAATGTAATAGATAAAAAAAAGTATTTTAATTGATAAAAAATAAAAATTATTAAATTGTTTTTAGTGGTATCTATCAATGAGTCAAAATATTTAATCTATCTCACACTTTTTCTTTTAAGGAAGAGGTTTATTAACATAATCTATTTTGTATTGTCATTCTTACTTATCACTATACTCCTCGTATCATTTATGCTATCTTATCTAATCACTATTAAGGTAGTGAACTAATCTTTAGAGATTTTCATGATTTTACATTTCAATGGTTCTATTTGCATTTTGTATTATTACTTTTTAAATACCAAATCACAGTGGAAGCCTGATAAAATATTATCAAATATTAAACATAATTTCAAATATGTTTTTCTATTTAAATTCAAATAAGTCCAAATGTGATTCTTATGAGCCGTCAATCATATAAATAAATCCTTACGAGTTGTGTGCACGAATGTTGTTTTTTGTGTCGCTAGACAATGAATATTACCATATGAGAATACACAATAATTAAATGAGTTGAAAACAGTGACAGATTATTTTTGGGGCAGGAGGTGTCACGACTCCCCAAATTTTTTTAAATATTTTTATATTATAATTTTGTTTATTTTTCTCAATTCTATATATTATAATTTTTATTATAAAGTATATAATATAAATTAATGGAAATTAAACTACAAAGATTTCTATTTCTTTTAAAAAATACACTATTTAATTTTATTAATAATGCTAGCTCTCTTGCAGAATCTTTGATGAGTGATGTACGTGATTATCAATTCTATTATATCATTACTTTGCTTATAAATCCTTGAGATTGCTCAATATGTATTTCTCCATTCAAAATATCATTTAGGAAGGTTGATTTGACGTTCAATTGGTGAATACTCTCACCTTGTGTTGCAAATTGTAAAAGCTATTAATGTAAGGACTTAGAAACTTTTAATTTAGTAAAATAACGAAAATGATTATTTAAGATTAAATTATAAGTTTTACAATGAGTAAAATGTTAAAACAAGTTTTGTAGTTCATTTGTTTGGAGTTGTTGGATAACATATGGAAAGTATTAGGTTCAACCACATTAGTAATGTTTTTTGGGTTTGGAAAAACGTACTAAACATGAAATAAGTCTTCAAGAGTAATTAGGATTTTTATTAGTGATGAAGCTTTGAGGTAGGATATTTTTTTAGATAGCGTCATTTGGGAGTCTATAGAATAAATGGAAAGAGGAAAAAGTAAAGAGCTTTTGAGGATTAACAGCAATAATGGAGCAGTGGAGTATCAAGAGTTAGAGTTGAAGTAATAATTTAACTCTTCTTGTTCTTTTTCTTGCCTGAGCTTGTGTTAATATTGTAAAGAGAGCTAGTATTGTTTATTTTTATATGTATGTGATTATGATTGGTTATAATTGTATGTTTAATCATGTATGTGATGGTTTATTTTATCTGATATGTCATTCTTACTGCATGATTTAAGTTGAAGGGTTATATCAAGTTTTGGATAACAAAGTATAATGGAATAGGTTTAAAAACCATAAAATATGTGTTTTGGAGTGTCTCTAGTTTATGCATTTTTGTTGGCCATAGTTTCGGACCATTGGACGCCACCATGGGAGACACTATCACAAACTCTTGGGCACCATTGAACGGGTGTTCGGCATGAGTATTGCATGTGCAGCTAAGTGTAGGGTATTAGGGCATCACATTATTTTTCTATTTCGACTTGTCTTGATAAAATTGTGATTTTTGCTTCATCAATCATTGGATTAAACTAAAACGGTGACAAATGGTTTTTCATATGTAGTTCTTCAGTTTGATAGTTAGGATATACAATTGGATGCATGTGGTTAGAGAAAACAATCACACACAATTGTTATATTTTAGGCTTCTTTTTCTCAGTTCTTCAAATTTGAGAGCATTATTAATTTGAGGTATTAGCTAATTATGAGACACTTCTTTGTGCTTTTGATTTGAATTTAGAATAAGAAAGTGTTTAATGGTAATTTTTTATTTTTGTAATTCAAATGGATGGTGATTGGTGGAAATTGAATTTAAGAGTTACGAGGATTTTTAGAGATTTTTGCAATGGAAAATTTAAGATTTGAATTAAGTTTATGTTAAGTTAAGTAGAGTTTAACCAATTAAGAGATGATTGAGTAGTAAGAATTGATTCAAATAAATTTAGAGTTTAATCCTATATATGATATTGGAAATTTGAGACTGTGAGAGGATATAAGGTAATTATAAACTTTGAAATGAAGAACATTGAGAGGAAGTAGGTGGAAAGGGTAAAGGGTTATGTCATGGAGTATTTTCATGTTGTTGTATTCATATAATTGAGCTTAGGTCAGACATGTTGAATGTCACCTGAACAATATTTAATGTGATGTATTATTTTATATGAGTCAAAATTGTGGAGTAAATATTATTTAGTATGATTATGATGACATGTAATTGTATGCTTGTGTGATGGTGACTCAGCGAAAGGTGAGTACTATGCCAGTCTCTAGTGATGAGTGTGAGTGTTCACTTTGCCTATCAAACTCCTAAGAGTAGTGGAAATGGTAACTTTATATAATTGTATCGAAGGTGAATGTTGTCGGATAAGCTAGAGTGGTGGGAAGTGACACCTTCGACCTTAGCCCATAAGACTCCTAGGGAGCAAGGGAAGTGGAGTGGTTATTGGTAAGCTACGTGTGAAGTTACAATCTAGTTCTTAATGCTAAGATCAATGGTGGTTGTATTATTTGTTGTGATGATATGTTTTGAACTTGTGATGATATGTTTAAATATATGATCTTATGGTTTGAACTATTGTTTGAGACAACAAACTTTGTAAATGATTATGTGACAACGGTTGAAATTTAATGGCATGCTTAGACACTAAGGTTATGAAAATATGTTTTGAACTGTTATATGAGACAACATGCTTTGTGAATGGTTGAGAAATGATGAAATTGAATGATGTTGACACACTAGAGTTATGAAAGGTTTTAGTAAGTTGTTATATTATTATTAATGTATATTATTAGTTATGATGTTTGATGTTCAGATTAGTTTGCCCTTGCATTATATCGATTTAGGAGTAAATATTATTGTAAATGTTGATATAAATGCACAATAATAAAAAAACTGAGTTTGCTTTAAAAAAATAACTTGTAAATGAACTTGTTTTACACAAAGATTATTACGAAGAAGTATACATTTTAAATTAAGCTATGGTTTTTTAATCTTGTTCTTGAACAAATAAATAAAGTTTCATTCTTCATTAATTTTAAACGTGATTTCAGAACTGCCAAATAAAAGATTTGAAATTTACAAATTTTGCTTAGTACCTTAGTAGTATCCTAGTCGGGATTGTATAATTAAAGTTAATGTTCCGGGGTTATCAACAGGAGATTGTTGTAAGTATCATTAATGACTAATATTTCCATGTTCTTTTGTATGTTTTCTTCTGTAAAACCATTTCAGTCTAATGACATATTTTTGTCCTAAATAACCTGAGTTTCCAAATGTTATTCTTTTTTATCACTTTAATTTTTTTCCTTTCGTGACTTTCCATGTGTTATTCTTTTTTATCATTTTAATTTTTTCTTTAGCGACCAATCACATTGTTCAATCCTTTGAACTAACATGCAATTGAGACACATCATTTAACTTTTCATCAACATACCTCTCCTGAAAAATGTGTTCATTCAATTGTGTATGTCAATGATATAGTCATTACATAACAATCTTTTGTCAAATAAAATTTAATCTGAGTCATCTAATTGAACACTTTGACAAGAAATTTAGTAAAATGTTATAAATGTTTTCGAAACACAATTTAACCTTTTTTATTGTATTTTTTTTTGTTTTTCAATATTGTAAAATTCAAATATAACCTTTATTATGTGAAACTCTTTAAATGTCAGGAGTTATTAGATTTTACTTAGTTATTTAAGAAAAAATTAACATAAATACCTTTTAAGTTATAAGATTAATGATAATTTTATATTATATATATATATATATATATATATATATATTAAATTCGTTGTTTCGATCTTTGATTTTTTTATTATTTCAATCTGTTACTATTATTCGTAATTTTGTTTGTTAAATTCCTTCTTTTATAATATTTATTTTATTTTTTAAATTATCCGTAATTTTGTTTAATATTCAGTTAATTATTTATAATTTTCTTTTAAAAATGACATTAAAATAAGAGGAAACACGTAATACTCATGATTAAATTAGAAAAAAAACGCAAAATTTTAAATACTCATAATTTAGTAAAGTGGTGAGTAATTAAAAAAAAATTGTGGAAAAAATTGAATTTATTAAATATAAAAACCAAAATTACTAAGACATAATGTTACACACCAAAAGTTTTCATGATTTGGATTTGGGTATTCTTCCCTCTCCAAGATATTTTTTCCAACATAAAGCTTAGTTTTAAAGACCAGAATAATGATTTACTTGTTTTAAAATTAATTTTCTGGTACAAAAAGTGGGTCAATGGTTTCCAATTGTCAATGTATGGAAGGAAGAAATTTCCACAACGTAGTTGTGGGGTGTGCGGGTGTGATTGGCCTTACTTTTAGTCCAGGTTGAGTAGGTCCAGCTCATGCATTCAGCAAAGACAAAGACTTTCACCACCATCAAAGTGCATTCCTTTGTCTTTGTTTTAATTTCTATTTATCATCAATCAATAAGCCTAACTAAATGTAAGGACCAAGTTTATTCTAACCATGGCTTCCCCTTTGCTTCCCTTGCTCTTCCTCTCAATGATTCTGTTACCCTTTCAACTCATCAGTGTTGTAGCCCAAACCAAAACCAACTTAGTTATTGGTGATTCTCATACTGCAGGAAAAGACTCAGCCCCATGGTTGGTTTCATCACCTTCTGGTGACTTTTCCTTTGGTTTCCTCCCACTTGAGGACTCTACTGATCATTTCATACTTTGCATTTGGTATGCAAAGATTCAAACCAACACCATAGTTTGGTTTGCTAATAGGGACAAGCCTGCACCAAAGGACACAAAAGTGGAGCTTACAGCTAATGATGGGTTGGTGCTCACTGCCCCAAATGGTGACCGGTTATGGAATACTGTTACCAGTTCTAGAGTTTCTGGGGGTTCGTTTAATGACACTGGCAACTTAGTGCTTCAGGATGGTGACTCCAACAGTGCATGGGAGAGTTTCAAGGATTATAGGAACACCTTGCTGCCCTATCAGACTCTGGAAAGGGGTCAAAAGCTTTCTTCTATGCTTAGGGAGAATGATTTCAACAGGGGCAGGTTTGAGCTATTTTTCCAAAATGATGGTAATCTTGTGATGCACTCTATAAATTTACCATCTGGGTATTCTAATGAAAAGTACTATGAAAGTGGAACCGTCGAGTCCAACACTTCTGGTGCTGGGACACAATTGGTGTTTGATAGCTCAGGAGATATGTATATTTTGAGAGCGAACAATGGAAGGTATAATTTGTCAGAAGATGGTGCTGGGGTTTCTATCACTCAATTTTACCTTAGAGCAATTCTTGATTTTGATGGGGTGTTCACGCTCTATCGACATCCTAAGGGTTCTTCTGGCAGTGGAGGCTGGACCCCAGTGTGGTCTCATCCAGATAATATCTGTAAGAACTATCTTGCTGATGCAAGTAGTGGTGTTTGTGGATATAATAGCATATGCAGTTTAAGAGATGATAAGAAACCAACTTGTCAGTGTCCAAAATGGTACTCATTGACTGACCCTAAGGATCCCTACGGTAACTGCAAACCAGATTTTGTACAAGAATGTTTTGAAGATGATCTTAGTAACAGAAAGAATCAATATGATTTTGAGGTGTTGACAGATACTGATTGGCCTCGTTCAGATTATGAGCTTCAAAAACCCTTTAGTGAAGACCAATGCAAACAATCTTGTATGGAAGATTGTATGTGTTCTGTTGCCATTTTCAGGCTAGGTGACAGCTGCTGGAAGAAGAAGCTGCCACTTTCAAATGGTAGAGTTGATCCCACGCTTAATGGTGGAAAGGTCTTCATGAAAGTGAGGAAGGACAATTTCTCCTTGATTAGTCCTCCAACAATCATTGTGAAGAACAATAGGAATACTTTGACTTTGATTTTGTCAGTGCTTTTGGGCAGTTCTGCTTTGCTCAATCTCATATTGGTCTTTGCAATCTGCTTGAGCACTTCCTACGTTTTCCAGTACAAGAAGAGGCTTAGAAGAGCTGGAAAAACTGACACTACTGTGGAGACCAACTTGCGTTGCTTCACTTATGAGGAACTTGAAGAAGCCACTGATGGCTTTGACAAAGTGCTAGGGAAGGGAGCTTTTGGCGTTGTGTATGAAGGAGTCGTCAACATAGGTTCTGTTACTCGTGTGGCTGTGAAACGATTGAACACTTTTCTCTTGGAAGAGGTTCAGAAGGAATTCAAGAATGAACTGAATGTCATTGGCCTCACACACCACAAGAACTTGGTTCGTATACTTGGATTTTGTGAGACTGAATCAGAAAGGATACTTGTTTATGAGTATATGAGCAATGGCACTTTAGCAAGTCTTCTTTTTAATGTCGAGAAACCAAGTTGGAAACTGAGGCTACAAATTGCATCTGGGGTTGCTAGAGGACTTCTATATTTGCATGAAGAGTGCATCACACAGATCATCCATTGTGACATAAAGCCTCAGAACATACTCCTTGATGATTACTATGTTGCAAGAATTTCAGACTTTGGATTGGCCAAGCTTTTGAACATGAACCAGAGCAGAACCAACACTGCAATAAGGGGAACAAAAGGGTATGTTGCACTTGAATGGTTCAAAAACATGCCAATCACGGCTAAAGTGGATGTCTATAGTTATGGGGTGCTGTTGCTTGAGATAGTTTCATGCAGAAAAAGTGTGGAATTTGAGTTAGAAGATGAATCCAAAGCAATCCTAAGTGAATGGGCTTATGAGTGCTACTCTGAAGGTGCTCTTCATCCCTTGGTTGAGGGTGATAAAGAGGCATTGGATGACATGAAGACAGTGGAGAAGTTGGTGATGATTGCCCTTTGGTGTGTGCAAGAGGATCCTGGTTTTAGACCAACCATGAGAAATGTTACACAGATGCTTGAAGGTGTTGTTGAAGTGCAAGTTCCACCATGCCCCTCACAAGTTAGTGTTCAATATTCCCTAAACTAATCAGTTGGGGCTAATCCTACCCATGTTATCTAGATTCTAGTGTGAACTGGAGGATTTGCAGATATGTATGTTTATCTGTTTGAAGCTTTATGATCTTTCAGCATTAACTGCTTTGGGGTTTATGATCGATTCACCCTTTTGTATTAACTAGTTTGATAAGCCAGTTGTTATGTTTTGAATTGAGGAAATGTAACTTAAATAAGCCATATGAGCAAAAGAAATAAAACAGAGACTATCACATTATACTCAGTATTCCACACTCAGATCTTGCAGTTTACAAGGTTCTCAAATAGCAGTTCTTATCAGAATTCTAAATATTTTTGTAAGAACACATAAAAAACTAAACAGCATATACAAAATTTTCTTCCACCAAAATGCTGAGATTAAGTATCAGTATTATACTCCTCTAAACCTTGTCTCTAATCTTCATTATTGGAAGTATCACTGCAATTTATTCTCCTCTTACAAGCTTTCCCTTTTAAATGGAACGAAGAATTGTTATTGGAGACCATTTACCAATAAGTTGTAAAGACAATACACAACTACAACACCATAAAAACTAGTAATTAAAGGGAACTTACACACTTACCCGAATAACATGCAAGAAAATGGAGAATGCAATAATTGAACAGAATCACTGCAGGAACATCTACCTAGAGAAATGCAAAATTAGTCTGAAACACACCTAAATATCCAGAGAAGACACATAATCAGTATTTCGTACCTTTCAGCTCAAACGTCACTGAGGCATTTCTACAAACACAAATCTCAATAAATGATGAAACACTAGAAATTTTACTGAAATTGATCCAGTAAGTAAAGTTAAAACGTGTATAAAAAAGCTTAACAAAATTTTACTAAATAAAATTTCACAGCATCTTTACTTAGACTTTCTTCGGCTTAATAGAAATCATGGGAAAATAAAGACACATAGAGAAAGGAGTAGAAATAGAACGGAGACAAAGAAACAGGTGATATTCGATAGAGGAAAAAGAAGGTAAAAAGATTAAATAAAAAAAGTGTTAAACCTAAAAAAAAAAGCTATTATCATATTTTGAAAATCAATTAATTTAATTGAATCTTTTAATTTTAATTAATTATTATTTTATTTTGAATTAGTCCATATTTTTATTATTATAAATAAAAAGAATCGCATATGTATATTCAATAAAAAGAAAATTAATCCGATACATAATTTTTAATATGGTATAGGTTTATATCATATATTTTCAATTTTTTTTTAAAATTTTTATACGCAATTCTATTTTCCTTTTACTTATTTTTACCAAAAACAACTTTAAAGTTCGTTTAGATAGAAAAAATTGCAAATGAATTGAAATTAAATACTAAGAATATTTTAAAACACGTGGGAACTCTAATCCTCCTATATATATACCTTTAAAATTCAACCTCACACAAAAGCTAAATAATCAATTTCATTTTTAAGATAATATTATTTTTTAATAAATTAAAAAAATATTACTAGAAATAAATTATATGTTAGCACGGTAATTATATATTTATTAAAAGTATTAAAGTTATAAATATTTTTAGATAATATTGTATGTTGACACGGTCAATTCAAAAGTATTAAAGTAATTATTAGAAACAAATCCATACATTTATTGAATGTTAAGTATAGATAGTTCCAAAAAAGTTTTAGAAAGTACTCATCTAAGTAGGGGTGAGCAAAATGCAGTTCAGTGCACTGTATTATAAATAGTTCAAAGAAATTGAACTGAACTAGTTTTTAGTTTAGTTACACTAGTACAATTTAGTAAACTGGTACAGAAAACATCAACAATAATAATATTAAACCCTGGCAGCAACTAGACTAAAAACTAAATTGATTTTAAGGTACTGTGGGGATCGTGATTGCAAATGATGATTAATGTTTCTCTGAGGTGTCACTGCGTTGAAGAATAAAAGAATAAGTGTGGATCTTAACGCCTATAAACATACGTTTTAATATTATTTTTCAATTGTTATATTCATTGACCTGTTTTTTAATATTTTTTACATTTACCATAGATTACATAAAAATGGTAACGGTTGGTTAAAAATTATATATTTCGTATTAATTTATTATCTTTTAAAAACATACAAGAAATATAGGTTACAACAAATTATGAACTAAGTCAATTTTTAGTTTGTATAACTTTGTTAATGTGTAATTTATAGTCCGTATGAAAAACTTAATGAAAGTTCTTTTAAGTTTTTAAAATCAATTCAGCCTCATATGTAACGCCTAATTCGGGGCGTGCTTAGTCTAGAGTAATTCTCGGATGGGTGACTTTCTGGGAAGTTTTCCTAGAAAGTGTGCGAGTGAGGACAAAGCACACTGGAAAGCCTCGTGGTGATCTGTGGGGGTAGTCGATGGTCTCTGTGAGTTGCCGGGATGTTACATTTGGTATTAGAGCCTAGCCTCTCCCAGTACGGTGTGGTTCGAGGACGAACCATTCGGAAGCTGGTGGGCATGTGACACCCGGGCACTGACGAGGGCGGGGAGTGACGCCAGTGCAGGGAGCATGGTGTAGGGGGCACAGACAAGGAGCGGCTCCTGGCAGGCTTTGAGTGGAAGAGACACATGGATGAATCGAACATACACCGGAATGAGAGGGATCTAGAGACTGTATAAGTATGTGACTATACGGTTGAAGGATAGCTTAAAGGAATTGATTTGACTACTTATATCACCGAATGCATTTGCTTTTCGGTAGCCTGACTCATAAGAACTCCATGGTTAAGCATGCTTAGCCTGAAGTAATTCTGGGATGGGTGACTATACCTGTGGTTTTAAGTTAAAATCCATATGAACTAGTTTTTAGTTCACTTACATTTATAGAAAAATATGTGCTTCCAGTTAACTGTACTCAAACTATATAAAGTTCAATTTCTATTAACTATACTGTATAATAGTTCATTGAACTGTGCCCAGCCCTACATCTAAGTACAAGATATTGTTAAAAATTATTTACATCCCTATAATAACCCACCTTACTTTATACTCCAAAATAAGTATTAAAAATAAATAAAATTATCCAGAAAGTTATGTGAACCTAACTTTGATAGACTAACATTAACATTATTATATCATCTATTATTATATTATCTATGAGATTGATATTTTTACATTTAAAAAATAAGCACAATTTTTTCAATCGGCAAAGAAAATATTATATAAACTGGTACTTGAATAGAAAAGTTACAATATTATCCAAACAATAAACAAACACAAGAAAATATAGAATTATTATTATCTTTTACAATATTTTCAAAATAATTCACAGATTTCTTCAATACCCCTCTTTATTTTTCCACATCTAAGTGGGCCATTTTAACAAAGGAAAGCTTGGTGGAAGGGTTAATATTGACCAGCTTGGTAGGTATATATAGACTCACAAATTCAACCAATCAAACTTTTTTTTTCTTTTTTCTCGAAAAATTTGAGAAAAATATTCTTTTAAATGAAAAAAAAAGAAAATTTTAACGAAGAGATCACGTTATTCTTTGATTTGATTTTTGATTAAAAATATATCTAAACTAATATAAAAATTAAATTAAAGCAAGCTAAAACATTAAAAAAATGTTATGGTTTTACCAAACAAATGATAACGTTCACATCTACTAATTAACACTAACTAGACATTTAAGTGGCTAAATTTTGTAACATACACTAATTCATACTCTGCACACATAAAATTGTTTTTTCTAACTAAATAATGATCAACTCTATAAAAGTTAAGTTAAATAAGAGCATGTTTAAACCAACTTCTAATAAGATTTTCCATATAGTTTTTTGAATTTGTATTGTTAACTAGTAGACAAACTAATTTTTATTTACAGAGTTTTTTTTTTCTTTCTAAAACTTTTTTTATAAAATACTTGTTTAAATGGGTTCTAAAACCATGTTTGAAATACTTTTTTCTACAAATTAAAATTAGTTAATTTATAAAATAAACCATAGAAACTATTTCGTATTAGCATCTCTCACTTCTTTTTTTCATCTCATAAGATGTTTTTTTTTTTTAAATTTTCCTCTAAATGTTTATGAAGATGCCCTAAATGACTTGTGGATATTGCATGTAATCTTGAGGATGGAACCATATACCTAATTCTGTTTTATAATAAAATAAAATATTAAACCTTAAAATTCATGGCTGCGTAGACTTGTGTACTTTTGGGTCTTTGCCCTTGTGCTAGCCAAACAAATGAAATAGACTTTTTCACTTTCAAAGACGTGTCCAATCCATTGATAATAAATGAGAAAATCACAATCATGACATTTAATATTTTTTATTATATGACATTATTTTAAGAAGTTTTTGTAATATTTTTTTCAATGCTCTTCATAAAATTTTATATTTTTAATATCTTTTGAATTTATTGAATAAAGAATTACTTTTAAGACACAGAATTTAATATTTTTAATTACTTTTAAGACTAATGTGAAACGAAGTTATGGTGGACAAAGTGGAACACTTGGAAAATTCAATGGAAAGAAAAAGTGAAAGCAATAATAGTCTGTCCTATTAGTTCATTCGTGTTGGATACGTTCTAGATTTGGTTCATATAGAAGAATGAATTACGAGTTTTAGAAAAACATTGCATGATTTACATAAACAAAATCTCAATGAACATATGATCCAATTAGTATTCTAGCTCGTCATGGTTTCACCTATATTTGCCTTTCTTCTTTGCTCAATGGTGCTGCTAAACATTTTTGTTGTAGCCCAAACCAGAAGCAGTAAAATCATTGATCAGTATCTTCTGAAAGAAACCATCAAAGCCTCATGGGTAGTTTCATCTTCTGGTGAGATAAACCAAACCACAAGAAACATGACTGTTGGTGATTCACATTTTGCAGAAACAACTAGCAGCAACTCCTCAACGTGGGTGGTTTCACGTCTTGGCCACTTTGCCTTTGGGTTTCTTCCACTTGAGGACACTAACCATTTCTTACTTTCCATTTGGTATGCTAAGATTCCTGGCAAGACTGTTGTTTGGTATGCCAATGGAGACACTCCTGCTCCAAAGGGGTCAAAGGTTGAACTCACTGGTGATGATGGGTTAGTCCTCACTGCCCCAAATGGTGAACTGTTATGGAAAACTAAGACCCTTACTGGTAAAGTTCATCAAGGGTTTTTAAAGGACAACGGAAACTTTGTGCTTGTGGATGAAAATCATCACGGTGTGTGGGAGACGTTTAAGCATCCAAGGGACACCTTGTTGCCCACACAAACTCTTGAAAAAGGTGAGAAGCTTTCATCAAGATTTGTAGAGTCAAATTACTCAGAAGGAAGGTTTGAGATGATGCTCCAAATGGATGGTATTCTTTCCATTCATGCTTTAAACTCGCCATCTGGGTATGCCAATGAAAACTACTACGAAAGTAGGACTGAAGAGTCCAACACATCAAGTCCTGGAATTCGTTTGGTGTTTGAACCATCAGGGTATGTGTATGTTTTGAGGAAGAACAGTGAGAAATACAACTTGTCAACATGGAGTGGAGCCTCTACTACTAATGAATCTTACTTTAGAGCAACTCTTAATTTTGATGGGGTGTTTACACTCTATCAACATTCTCAGAGTTCGTTTGGGAGTGATGGTTGGAGTGCTGTTTGGTCTCAGCCAGATAACATCTGTCTCAGCAGGCTTGCCACTGAAGGTAGTGGTGTTTGCGGGTTCAATAGTGTGTGTACGTTGGGAAGTAATCAAAGGCCAAGTTGTCAATGCCCAAAATGGTACTCTTTGGTTGACCCTAATGACCCGTATGGTAGCTGCAAGCCAGATTTCATACAAGGATGTGCAGAAGATGAACTCATTGGAAAAGTAGGTGTAGCTGGATATGATTTTGAGGTGTTGGTAAATACAGATTGGCCTCTTTCAGATTATGTGCTTCTTAAGCCCTTTACTGAAGAACAATGTGAACAGTCATGTTTGGAAGATTGTATGTGTGCAGTTGCCATCTACAAGTCAGGAAGTGATTGCTTCAAGAAGAAGTTGCCTCTTTCAAATGGTAGAGTTGATGTTGGACTTAATGGTGCAAAGACTTTCATCAAAGTGAGGAAAGATAATTCCTCTTTGGTTGTTCCACAAGCCAAAGTGAATGAGAATAGTAAGAGCTCTTTGAGTTTGGTTGCTTGGGTACTTTTTGGAAGCTCTTCATTTCTCAATGTCATATTTATTGGTGCCTTATGCATGTGCTTTTTCTACATCTTTCAGTACAAAAAGAAGCTTAGAGGAATTGGCAAAAGTGCCAATGCCCTTGAAACTAACTTGCGTTGCTTCTGTTATGAGGAGCTTGAAAGAGCTACAAATGGTTTCCAGAAAGAGTTAGGAAGAGGGTCTTTTGGTGTTGTCTATGAAGGAGTCATAAACATAGGCTCAGAAATTCCAATAGCAGTGAAAAAGCTAAACACTTTGCTTTTCCAACAGGTTGAGATGGAGTTCAAGAACGAGTTACATGCCATTGGTCTCACTCATCACAAGAACTTGGTGCGGTTGATAGGCTATTGTGAGGCTGAAAAAGAAAGATTGTTGGTTTATGAGTATATGAGCAATGGCACTTTGGCAAGTCTTATTTTCAGTGAGGTGAAACCTGAGTGGAAACTGAGGTTAGAGATTGCATCTGGGGTAGCTAGAGGACTTGCATATTTGCATGAAGAGTGCATCACTCAGATTATCCACTGTGACATAAAGCCACAAAACATACTCATTGATGAGTACTATAATGCCAGAATTTCTGACTTTGGATTGGCCAAGCTCTTGAAGATGAACCAAAGCAGAACCAACACTGCCATAAGGGGAACAAAGGGGTATGTGGCACTTGAATGGTTTAAAAACATGCCTATCACAGCTAAAGTGGATGTCTATAGTTATGGTGTGTTGTTGCTTGAGATCATTTGCTGCAGAAGAAATGTAGAAATGGATCTAGAAGAGGAAGAGAAGGTTATACTAATTGATTGGGCTTGTGATTGCTATTCAAGAGGTACTTTTGATCCCTTGGTTGAAGATGACAAGGAGGCATTCGATGACAAAAAGAACATGATGAAGTTGGTGATGATTTCCATTTGGTGCATTCAAGAGGATCCAATTCTTAGACCAACCATGAGAAAAGTGACACAGATGCTTGAAGGTGTTGTAGAAGTCGAACCTCCACCATTCCCCTCACAATTTAGTAGACATTCTCAAAATCCATGACTTCTTCATGTAACCTCAAAAAACACAAATAAAACATCTTTGATTCACTCCTGTTCCAGGGTTTTCCTATTTACTTATTTTATGTTGTCTCTATTATGTCTTTGAAGATTATGAAGTGTTCTCGCTTGCATATATCATGTTATTTCCAATCATATTTCACAATTATTAGCAATTCCTTGTTTCTTTTGTATAAACACATATGTTATTTTAATTGGAACATTGTTTTTAGCACTAGCGCAAAATTAGTCTTCCATGTTACATGTTTTAGGTTGAACTTAAAGGAAAATATCGAAAAAAAAGTGCATTTTGGTAAATAAGTGGAACCTATTTACGTTGGACTTATTGAAATCTAACTAAAATTGTTTAAATTAGAGCTCCCAAATTCCTTTTTCCTTACGATTTCCACACGAATTTTTCCTCTTCTCTCGTTTTCTTTCTCTGACGGTATCATGAGTGTTTCTAAAGGTGTTGAAGGTCAGTTTTGTTGTGATTGGTGTTTTTAACTAAGAGGATTGAATTTTTTGTGGGATGCTCTGTATCTTCACTGTATTATTGGAATTATTGAAATTGATCTATATCTTCATTGTATTATTGGAATTAGTGAAATTGAAACCCATATTGTTTTTTATATCTCAATCACGAAAATGTTTGAATGTGTTCATTGAATTTGTTTGTTTATGTAATTTTTGTTTAATTTAAATTATGCTATTTAGTTTATTAAATTTGATAATTAAATTAAAGTATTTTAAGAAGTGAACAACATTAAATGGTGATAAAAACTATAACTTGAAATTTAAGAATAATAAATTTTTAGGCACTAACTAATTATATAGTAAGCGACTTAGTCTTTTAGTCCCACTTTGTTAAAAATATTAGAGATTAAATTATAAGAAATTTATAAAATATAATTAACATTGACTATTTATATGATTTTGAAGGGTCAATGTAATTTTAAGTTTTTCTTTATAGTTTCTCTCTCACAAAGATAAATTTAATTTTTTATTAGAATTCATGTTTCATTATAAGACAAGTGTATAGTTTATATGATAAATTAAACAAGTCTTATAAATTTGAAAATTAATAAATAATATTTAATTTAATGTACATTATATAAATAACTATTCTCTGTATTTAATTAAAAAAATCATATAAAAAAAACTTAAAATTACATTGATTTGGGTAAATATTCGTGAATAAAATATGCTACAAATAATAAATGGATACTTTAAAGAACTACTCGCTCTAATCGATAATAGATAATTTAATACCAACTAATAAACATATGTATGTATCATATTATTTGTATTCGGGTATCCATTATTCATAAAAAAATAAAAATAAAATTTAATTTATATTTTATTATTTAATTTATATTTAATTTAATTCACATTATATTTTATATTTTTTTTATAATTTTATTTAAATTTTAATTTAAAATATATAATTTTTTAAATATTCACAAGTATCCATAGATACCCGCGAGTTTTAAAATCCTCACGAATATATTTTAAATGGATATCCAACACGTAATAGTGTGGGTAATGAGTCAAATTTTCTTTTGCAGGTTAGGTTAGTGTTTGATGGCAATCCTCTAGTTAGAACAAACCAAATCTAAAAGGAACCAAGCCATGGTGTTCACGGTTTTAGGTGGTGTGGAATTTGGTGGTGGTGGATGGTTGATGTTTGTCTCGGTTTTGGAGTGATATATGGTGATAAAATATGTGTTTAAGGATTCTCTAAGAGAGGTTGGACTAACTCTTGAAAAAAGGTGGCTAATATTAGGCTGCTCTAACCTAGGGTGACCTTACTAAAAGTATGAGTGCACAAAATGACAGCATAATTTTACTTTATTTTCATAGGTGATTACATGAGGAGATGCATTAACAAAATTCGACGTTAAGTTAACGTCGTATATTGACAAAATTTGACGTTAATTTAATGTCGAATTTTTTAAATTCGACGTCAATTTAACGTCTCCTGATATGACGTCGTTTGCGAATTCGCCGTTAAAAGCCCAAAATATTCGACGTTGTACGCGATATTTGTATTAGTGATGATATCAAAAAATGAGAGTGAAAAATAGATTTTCAATTGAAACAATAGTCTCATGGCCTCATTTTCCAAATCATCTAACACTCGAGGGTTAATAACTTTCTTGCAAATGACATTAAAAACATATTCAATTGTATTAGAATACCTCTAACAAGACTAGCCATGAACTATGTTTGCTATAAGGAGATAAAATGAACTATGTTTGCTATAAGGAGATAGATTGTAAATCATCAACAAAACTAGCCATAAATTATGTTTGCTATAAGGATTCATACCATTTATAGCGATTCCAAGTCTTAGGTTTCTGGAGTCTGCACCAAATTTTGGAAATGTTTTACCAATCTTCTTCCATTATACAGAATCAACTGGGTATAAAAGAAGATTATCACACTTTCTTCTATCAATGTGCCATTTCAAGCGTTTTGCATCTTCTTTAATGGAAAACAAACATTTTAGCTTAGGTATTATAGGAAAGTATCACACCACCTTAATAAGTGGACCATCTTTGTCTTCATCACCACTATTTGCATCAAATTTCTTTTTAAACTACGATAAACTACATGTTACATGCCTTTAGTGAAGCAAACTCGTCTATGTACAATACACAATTATTGAGACATGGATGTATCTTTTGGTATTCTAAACCCATTGACATAAAATTTTCTTTGCCTCGTAATTACAAATAGGTAACATGTTATTTTTAGGGGTGGGCAAAGTGCACTATAATGTACTGTACTATAAAAATTGATAGTTAACTATAAAACAGTTCAAGAAAATTGAACTGAACTAAAAAATAATTCAAAGTAACTGAACTGAAATGCTTTTTAGTTCAGTTATAGTGTAGTGCAGTTCACTGAACCATTTTTCAGTTAATTATAGTGCAGTTCAGTTAACTATAATGCAATTTGTTGTTACAGGGTCTCTTAAAAGAATTTCTAAGCTCTTTGATTCAAGAAAATCTAATAATTCTGATAAGATTTCACCAATATTTTTATAACTTTCTGAAGGAAGAAACTGGTTCCAAAATAAAAAAATCCTATTTCAAATTCATTTGTTAATAAAATCTAAACTTAAATTTTGTGTTTATGCATTGTACATAGCCACAATAATTATGCTTTTAAGGGTGAAACCTAAAAGGAATACAAACATACTCTTCCTTCAATGAAGTCTTGAGTGCCAATGTTAACCACTGTACATTCAATTGCTTTAGCAGAGTTGAGGCAAAGTGTGTGATTTTCATTCCTTTCCCATGGATTGAGTATTCTTTTCGTATTGATTGCTCGTTCATCAATGGTCCCTAGAACTGCCACATTGATAAGCTTGCTGCAACAACATGTAACTTGTTTTTAAAACAAAATTTCCATGAATAGTTAAACTTGTAAAGCAAGTGAGAATATGTGCAGTACCATCATCAGGTTCTGACGCAACAAAAAACATTAGTTCAAAGTAATTTTCTTTCCTTTTTACCATTTTAGTGATATTGAATAGATTTAAGATTGAAACCATGAAAATAGATGGTCGGGATAAAAAAACAAAAGGGAATAAGGTGATGCATAATCCAGATACTGAATTAAAAAAGAAACCACAAGATCCATCACCCTGAAAAGATGATTAGCAAATGAAAATGACAAAATAAAACTCACCTTAAGAAATAATTCACCTTAAGATCCACAACCTTCAACCTTGACATCTTAGAAAGCCAAATCCACAATGACAAGCCTCCCACTCTCCCTCATGCTCATGAACTACACAAACACACAATATTGAGTGACTCCACAAAATCACAATGAAAAAAAAATAAAGATAATTAAAACTTTTCAGTGGAAATAATATTGATTAGCAACTATGGTGGTAATGTGAAAGTCTTAACAAGAAAACATCTAACATTATAATGACATTGTGAATATATATGGTCATGATAAAAGAAATCGCGTTGTTGAGTTGGTAAGGTTAATTCCGAAATGGCTTGGTTATTTAGTGGCATGCATCCAACAAAGAAGCACTCATGCCCAAATGTGTGCATACAAACATCAATCAATCAAAATGGGAAAAATAGTCAAGACACAAATGAAAGAGCTTCCTCATCTTCCTTTTTTCACCCTTATTAACTATATAGGAATGAATCAGACTTATTGAGTATTACCCTTTTAACTGTATAAAGTTTCACTAGCTCAATGTCAAAACATAGTCTATAGTCGAAAGCACAAAGGCCAGAGGAAAAGATAATATATGTAATCATAAGTAGTAATTATTAAAAGCATTACGTTTTCTTTTGTTAGAGGCAATCCCAAAAGCTTAATCTTTCTTTTTATGTGATCTCGTCAAAACAGTCATGAGCCTAACTTGTTAGACTGAAAAAAGAGTATTTATGAATGATTTAGACTTTTAAAGGCTTGTTGAAAGTGGCCCCAAAAGCCAGTTCGATCTTTTATATTTTATACATCTATTTGTTTATACAGAGGGTGAACATAAGTAAATATGTTTCTTAATCAAGATTAGTTATTACAATATGCAATGGTGAGCAGTAGCATTGTAGTAGAATAATTGTATGCCTAATGTTAAATTAGTACAATAGAAGACATCAAACTTATTATTAGTGTTTTTGTCAAATATAAACTGATGAGGAACAAATAGTACTGCAAATATTACTAAAAAAATGTTATAGTAACCTACAACAAGGCAAATGATCAGAAACTATATTTTAAATCAGAGCAATATCACCAAAGAAAACATAAAAATAAAACCTAAAAAAGAAAAATCCATAAGCAGACGAGATCACTCTCTCGTGGGCATATCAACAAACATGTAGAGATCATAAGTTTGAAAAAACCTAACCCAATGCAAATGACGAGTCAACTCCTACGAGAAAAAGATATCAAAAGTGCTAGCAAGCTTGAAGGCTTGTCAAGCAGCGGAAGGAACGCTTGAAGGGAACACCCACCTTGAATCTGAAAAAGGGAGATCGTTACTCCCACAAGAAGAAAGAAATCAATAAGCATAAAAGTTATAAATTTGTTAATAACAGGAGAGAGTGAAAGACTTGGAGAAGCCATCGACGTTGGAACGAAAAAGGGAGTTGAAGAGGAAGCCCCTAGAGGACTAATTGAGGGAGATGGAAGGAGGGACAGGTGGCGGTAGGGACGAAGAGGACAATGGACCTGAACTAATAGAGGGAGATGAGAGGAAGGATGGGTGGCGACGGAGAGGAAGAGGGTAGCGCGATAGAAAATCTGTGACGGTGGTGATATAAAGAAAGTTCTATGGAGAAAGGCACATAGTTCACACAGTTAACTATGTACTAAAATAATTAAGGTTCAGTTTTTTAACCTAAACTATAAAATAACTTAATTAGTTTTTAGTATAAATCAGTTTAGTTTTTTTAAGTATAATACAATACAGATAACTGTAGTTTGGTTCAGTTCAGTAAATTATGCCCAACCCTAGTTATTTTCAAAAAGCATCTCCTTCAGCAACTCCAACAATTCTATGAAACTTTTATTGGTCCATCCATTTCTTACTTTTAAACTGAACAATTTCAAAGTTGTTGATAGTCGTATAAAGTTAGATAATCTTGGATACAACTATTCCTCTAAATCGAACTTAAGAGAGTCATATAAATGAGCTCTTCCAAATTTTATTCACCAACATCATGTACCATGTCTTCTAAATGATCACTCATTCATTCGTCCCACGTAATCTGTTCATCGTGACATTGTAGGCTTGTGTGATACTTTTCCATGCCAAGTCCAAACTATATTATTCCTCATTATACCGAAGATCAATAAATGATCATGCATGTTGCCCAAGTCCTGTCGTATTTGATTACCAATGAATACAAGGACAAAAATATGTTCTGTTCACAAAAATTGTGTGTTCTTGAACATATTACAATAACTTAGAAACCACCTTTTCATACTCTTCACTGATGTGATGTTCATTCATCCAACTTCGATCATAATATGTTCGTAACAAACTCCATCAATATCAAGGTTATGCCCTAGCCTTTGGAAAAAGATATTTTTCATAGTTTGCTACCATGTATACAAAGAAGTTTAACATCATAAATTTGAGAAAATTTCAACAATATTCCACATTGTTTTATAAAATACACAAAATAAAAATGATCACTCATGACCACAATCAAGTATGCATCCGAAAAACAACACATAAACTTTAATATACACATTATAGGAAATTATAATATTTTTTTCAAACTGTCTGATTGGACAATTCGATATTTAATACATACGATTAAAAGTGTAAACATATGTACTAAATGTTAATCGGGAATTAATGTTCCCTTAGTGTTTAACTATCATTATAATAAATCTTAATACAATTAAAATTATTTAAGCATACAACATCTAATAATAAATCTAAATTTCATACTAAAAATATTTTAAAAATATAATAAAAATAAAATGCAAAAAACACATTAAAAAAATTGTCAAAGATAAAAACAATAATGATGAAAACAAAATATAATGAATGTCACATATAAGGAACAAGAGACAAAGTGCAATGAGAACTAAAAATACAATTTAATCAAATCAAATTTCTAAAAATTTTAGCTAGCTATATGCAAATTGTGATATCCAAAAATTTGACAAAGGGAAACACCAAAATCATATCCAAGAACCAATCAAAAGACAAAGTGCAATGTATATTGGAAACTAAAAACTACAAACTAACCACGTATATTGAAGGGTGGTGTAGCCACTACAGTGGAGGAGTCGTCATCGGTGAGGGAGAAAGGAGAACTCATCGCTGTTCAAAACGAGAAAAAAAAACATACCTAAAGCATCCAAGTAACGTGCATTTGCGTTAAATGAAGCAAAAATTACCTTTGGTGTGGTCGCACACCGAAACAATTTAAAGGCTTTAGAAGAGAAAGCGCAAAGAAACAATGGAAGAGAATTGATTTCACCATATTTTTTAATTCATAAAACAACATATGATGTCAGAGACATCTTGGGGTGCCGACATCATACCACATTAGACATCAGACAAGTAAGGGGATCGATATCATAAGGATATAAGAAAGGTCTTTTCAGGAAGAGTGTTTTAATGATTTAAAAATCTTTAGACATTAGCCACTTGACTATCCGACGTCTAATGCATTATGACGTGAACACCTTGATTTTTCGATGTCAAACTCTTGGAGAACATTTCTTTTCCAACTAATTTTTTTAAATGTTTAAAAAGAATTAGACGTTGATTCCCCTTAAACAAATATCTAAAACTAATACGACGTGGGTAGTTTGATGTCTAATTATTTATTATATTTATAAAAATACAACCGATCATTCTTTATGTTATTTTTTTTTCTAGACGGCTATATCCTATATTTCGCACTAGTGTATCTTTCTTAGTTTCTTCTTTTAGAAAAATTAAAATTTAAAATTTAAAATAAATTTTAAATTTTTAATATATAACAGATTTTTACTTTTGAGTTCGCAATACTTTCTTTTAATTTGTGTAACTAATAAATTAAATATTTTAATTAAGGTTCTTATGTTAAATAACTTTATCATTCACATGTAAGTTAAATTGAAACTTGTACACATAACCTAAATTATTAAAAAAAAATATATGTTTTAAATAATTATTTTGCACATTTTAATTTTATTTTAATAATATACATTATTATATAATATAAGAATATTAATTATTATGATAAAAAATAAGTTGAGAAATTGAACTAAATTTTTTAAGATATTTTAAAGATTAGTTAAAAAATAAATAAAATTAAACATAAAATGTAAACAAATAATTTTAAAAATAAATTAATTTATAATATTTTTAATCATCAAATATGTGAAAATAAGTGACTGGGCATTCAAATTAAATATTATATTGATAATCTTAAACTTTTTAAAGTTAAAATTAAAATCTTAATAATACTTAAAAAAAGTTGAAAAATTTAATTTGGGCTTTTTAGCCCAGTTCCGGGTCCATAATCCCCACAAAGCAGGGTAAAACCCTAGTTCATTCCGTGCGCGCTTTTCAGTGTTGAAGCTCTGAGCAGAGGCATCGGTCGTTCCTTCGTTCGCTCGCTCGCTCTCAGGAAGAGACAGCACAATGAAGGTTTAATTTCCAAGCCCTAATAACTGCCCAATTTTGTTGGCTTCGATTTCTCGTTTCTTTGTTTCTCAAATTTCCTCATTTTCTTTTTATCCTTTTTGCAGTTCAACATTGCCAATCCTACCACTGGCTGCCAGAAGAAACTCGAGATCGATGACGATCAGAAGCTGTAATTTCTCCTCCTTGTTTTTATTTTGGTATTTGAATGTTTGGTGTTGCGTTTGTGTCTTGTTTCTCCGTGTGAAAAACTGAGTTTAGATGGTAGTTTGAGTTAGAAAGTCGTTAAGTTCACTTACACGTTTGGTAGGGGTGTTTTCTGCAGTTAGTTACCTGGGGTAGCTTTCTATCCATACTATGTTAGTTCTTCTATGTTGAATGTATATTTTGAACCATTAGTAACGTGTCGAGGTTGAAGTGGGTTTAATTGGACATCCATGAAACTAGGTTTCTTTTCAGATGATAAATTTGCTTCATTTACGAAGGAAAAGGAAGGGTATACTTACATGTGGTTACTGTGCTTTGGGTGCGGTTTGGCAGTTAGAATTAGAGTATCACCTTGGTTAGTTGACCTTTAATTTTTGCATTAAAGGTCAGTATATGCTGTATTGATCAAACACTTTTTCTAATTGGAGAACACTACTGAAAGCACGGATCCTAGTTTTCTCTCCGTCTGAAAAGGAAAAGCATCGAAGATCTGGAAAAGGAAGTGATGATGCATGCATGTCCTTAGACCTCACCATTGTTTTTAAATTTGTGGCTGTAATGAACTTATACACTTTAACGGCAACTGAGAAATAATGGGAATTGTGTTAATATAAGTGCAGTAGCAATACAATCAATATACCAACTAAAACTGGAAAATGCTGACAACAATTTTGAAGAAGTTTAACAGAGGGAAAAAAAGTTTTCAGAGAGAAAAGGAGCTGGGAGTGAGAAGACGCTGTTTACATTCACACACAATTCTGGCCATACGCCTTTCCTTTTCTTTCCTCATTTTCTCTCACCTTTAATGACTTCCTTTTGGTACGGTTTCTCCCCCTTGGCACATGGGTTGTATTCTTTATCTCATTTTCCTTATCATTAGGATGTAATGACATCTTTCATTCTTGTTGAGTCACTAATTTTGAATTTCTTATGATAGTGGACTGTGGCAGACTGTCATAGGCATTTTATAAATAGGCCTGTTATGGATGTTGCCAAAGGCTGTGATAACGTGTTTCTGTGGCAAAATTAGGCCTTCTGCTCTGTACACCACCTGACATTGATAACACTGGACCCATGTTACTCTGACGATTGCAAATACACTAGTAGCTTCCTGTGGCATGCATGCTGCTTGCATTGTTGCTTTTTATTTTATCCTTTTGCAGTATTACCTTTTGAACAGAACCATAGTCCAACAACCATAAATTTTTTTCTAATTTTTAATTACTGCTTAATTCTTTCTGTATTACAACCTAGGCGCTTCTGTTTCCTGTGCTAAATATTGGGCCCTATGATTTGTTTTCCTGTTATAATATTATTTTGAAAATTGCAGGAGAGCATTTTGGGACAAGAGAATTTCACAGGAGGTCAGTGGAGATGCTCTGGGTGAGGTATGTTCTGTAGATCGAAGCCTTGATATACTTGTTTCAATATCTTTTTAGGAGCATCAATAATTAATTGGTCTGTTTTACTTTGCAATTCTGCTACTGGTAGGAGTTTAAAGGATATGTGTTCAAAATCACTGGTGGTTGTGACAAACAAGGATTCCCAATGAAGCAAGGAGTGCTGACACCTGGTCGAGTTCGTCTTTTGCTCCACAGAGGTAGAACAGTAATGAAGCTGTAGTTTTATACCCGTTGATTTACAAGATTATAATGTTGAATTTTGCAACCCTTCTGTTCTGCATTATCAGTGACCATGGAATTTTCTATGTCATTCATGGCATGTGCACTGCCTTTGTTTAAGAACCTGTTATATGATTCTTTTAAGCTTTAAATGATGTTATAAATGAAGCTATTTCTGGAAGATTTATTTCTCTTTGTGCTTTTTGAAGATGATCCAGAGGGATATTGATTCTCTTTTTGATTGTGTAAACAGGAACACCTTGCTTCCGTGGGTATGGAAGGCGCAATGGAGAGCGTAGGAGGAAGTCTGTTCGTGGGTGCATTGTCAGCCCAGATCTTTCTGTTCTGAACTTGGTAATTGTGAAAAAGGGAGAAAGTGATTTACCAGGTCTGACTGATGTTGAAAAGCCAAGAATGAGAGGTCCAAAGAGAGCATCAAAGATTCGTAAGCTGTTCAACCTGTCTAAAGAAGATGATGTCAGGAAGTATGTCAATACATACCGTCGAACCTTCACAACAAAGGCTGGTAATTTTCCTCGTGCCTTTAAATTTGTTTCTTTTTTTTTTGTTTTTTTCATTTGAAGTAGCCAAACTGCCATTGGATATGAGAGAATAAATGGTTTTATTATAATGAGAAATGAGAAACGTTAGCCCATTGTATTAAATTTCGGATTTTTGTGAGTCAGAAAGCTATTTTTCAATTTGCAAGTGGAATCAAATTGTTAATCCTAAGAATCACTAACAATATCAACTTTTGATATTATATATGAATGTATACTTGGACTTTTATATGTTTTACACATTAGCTTAGCATTTTGAAATCAAGTAGCCAATATAGTGAAATATAAGCTTCAAATAAATGATACAAATCATAACAGCGATAATCACAAAATAAAATAGTGTCTGTTACTACAAAAATTCAACATACAGTAGTTGTTTACTGACTTAACAATGCAGCAAGATATCCTCCATAAAAGTAGTGGCTGTTTTGCTGTTTAAACACTGTAGCATAATGCAGGATTTCTCACGGTAGACTATTCTATGGTGTGGTGTTGTAATGTGGGCTATGGGGACTGCTTTTCTTGCAGTAACCATGGCGGTAATAGCTGAGTGTGAAGAAGATTTAAAATTAGACCAGTGACGTAAACCAATCCAAAATAAAAATCCTTGAAACCCAACCCAGGCCAAAATTTAGGAGCCACAAATACCTGACCCGTAAAACAACTAATTTTTCAGATTACAACCTGCAACAGCAACCTGTTCAATGATAACCCCTTGTCAAACACAACAATGCTTGTCACCAGTGACAATGACATGTAATGTGCTTTTGTATCTTGCATTGACAATAACGTGCCGGGCATGTAATTGTTTATCTGTTTTTTGGTTTATTAGAAGTTATTACTGTCATAATAAAAGATAATTATGTTTTTCTTGGCTTCATTCCATGGTAAACAACAATTTAACTGATGGTGCTAACAAGTGCCTTGGGCTAAGCGTGGTGGTTCCCTCTCCAACATCCAATTAAAATTAAATGAGTCATATAATGAATTTTAATCTCAATAATGGACTTTTGGTTTCAGGGAAAAAGGTGAGCAAAGCTCCAAAGATTCAACGACTTGTCACTCCATTGACCCTGCAAAGGAAGAGGGCAAGAATTGCTGATAAGAAGAAGAGAATTGCAAAGGCAAAATCAGAGGCAGCTGAGTATCAGAAACTTCTTGCCTCCAGATTGAAGGAGCAGAGGGAACGCCGCAGTGAGAGTTTGGCAAAGAGGAGGTCCAAGATTTCCAGTGTTTCTAAGCAGCCTGCCGCTGCATAGGCCAGCTGCTCTCACAGATATGGTGAAGCTTAATCTCATCATAGTTTTGGTAGTGTCACTCCATGATGGCTGCTTTATGCTAAACGTTTATGGTTTTTCTATTTAAACACACTAGAGTATATTCAATGTTTCTTGCTGTTGTATTTGAGACGACCTAATTGAAGAATTTTGCCTGCTTGAATTTTGTATCCTTTCGAGTATGTACTATGTAGCATGTCAGTATTGTGAACTTGAATATATTTTACTCTTCATTTTATTTGTCTATTCAGTGATTAATATGAACGCAGCCATTTGTTTATGTTATTTTATTGGGAAAACTGTGCTAGTATTACCGAGACTTTATGTTTGATTCATCACGACATATTGTATTTCTGAAGGGAAAAGTCAGACAAATGTTAACAAATCGAGGAGAAAGGTGAAGTCCTCGTTAAAGATACAGAAATATGGTTGAATTTATTGGTTGAAGCATAAAGAAGCTGAGAAGATAAAGCTACTTGGCGGTGTTGTGTGTGTTATGGCGTAATGAATAACTCAACCAAAGTATTAGTGTCCTTCACCTATTTTCTATATCAATTTGCAAGTTTTCTATATCAATTTTATCGCTTTTCTTCCCTCCGGAGTCGACACTAAATTGCTCAGAATCGCCAGACTCCTCTCGCTCACTTCCATGTCCCCTATCGCGCTCACTAAAAACCAAGCCAAATCAGTCTCCAGAATAACCGAAATGTTGCTCTGACATATTGAAAGATTGTACAAAGCGCGCAGAGCATCTTGCTTCACTTGCGATTGGGATTGTGATACGGTTTTACTAGCCTCTAAATTTTTTAGGGTGCTAACAAGGAACGGTATTGCACCGGAGGAACCTACTATCGGTTTATTCGAATCCAAAGCACTCAATCCAAGGAAATTCGCAACAATCGCTTCGGCCACCGACGAATTTGATTCACTCGATTCAATTAGTTTCAGCATCAGCATCTTGTGTACAGTGCCGATTTTCACTACAGTCGCTTTGTTTCTGAAATAATTAAATTAACATCAAATTTCAGATATATGAAATATTTGGGTAAACACCACGGTGGATTTTGAATGAAAATGCAAATTACGAACGCATCGTTGCCGATTCCGAGATTGAGCAAAGCATAGAGCGAAGCGATTTGCGAATGAGCGTCTTCCGAATCGAGCATTCCGACGAGAGGAGGAATTGCTCCGAGCATTGCGAGATTCGCTCTCGCTTCGGCATCTTCCTTCGCCAGCGACCTCACTCTCTCCGCCGCGATTCTCCGCATCGAGAAGTCTTCTTCGCGCAACTCCTTCACCACTCGCTTCAGCTCCGCCAATGCCTCCTCCTTCCTCTCCACCTCCGCATCCGTTTTCGTCTCCGCCGCGTTCAGCAGATCCGACAGCTTCTCCGACCTCTTCTCCGACCTCTCCTCCTTCTCTGCATGACTAGCCACCGAACTAAAGTCACCAACGCTTCCTTCGCCGCCGCCACGCTGGCGATAGCGGTAGCGGGAGGTGCCGCCGCAGCTGACGGCATCGAAGATCAAGCGGCGGAGCACACAGAAGTGGCCGCCAGCAGTGGCATTTTTCTCAGTGTGTCGGTGGTCGAGAGCGATGGATCCAACATTGGAGAGAGAGAGAGAGATAGCGAAAAAGAAGAGTGAAGAATCCCTGAATTTTTTAAGACATAGAAAGAATTTACTTTAGGCTTTTGTTTGTCTGTTTCTCTTATTTTCAGTGTGGCGGTGAGTGAGTAAGCAAGAGTATAGTACCTTTTGGTGCACGTTGTTGTGTCCTTTGACTGTTTTTATAGTTGTGAACTGTGACGATGCTGAAGGGAGCGCCAAAACTAGACAGTGTGGTTAGAGAATGCTTTTCAACGTTGTTGCCGTGTTTCAAAAATGAAACCAACTTACCACTCTTTTCGTTTTCGCATTCATGGAATCATTTCAGACAAAGAAATTACAAAATCGGAGACCCATACCCCCTTATATAAAAAAAACAATGAAATTAGGACTGGGACATGTTTGGTTCATTTCTAGTATGAGTTATTCCCACAGTACCATGCATATATTGTTATGGTAAAAGAATGTGTTTGATTGAAGGAATTTGGTGTTACTGGTTGCCAGCTATAACTGAATTTGATTGAAGGAATAAAAATACCTACACATTTTTTTCTGTTCGAAATCTGTGCATGGACCTCACTCTATTGTATAATATATCATATATAAATATTTGCATTACACCAATCTTTTTATATTCAAAATTTTCAACCCAAGTAAGCTGTCGCTAAATTGATCTCGGATATCATATTTAGCCTAATTAACTTTTAGTATTTGATACAGTTTTTTTTAGAATAGTAAATGGTTGAGATTGATTGGAATAAAAGTATAGGTTGAAAAAGTGGAGTTATACATGTTACTCTTAATTATACCTAATAATTTCATAGTTGAGATTTAATATAGTTTAAATACCTTTTTTTTATCTATAATATATCTTTTTAAAAAATAAAAAATTTAAGTCACAAATAATAAACAAAACATCTATACATATTTAGATTTGAAGAAGAATGAAACAAATAAATGAGTGATTTGTGAAAAATAAAAGAAGGAAAAATTCACGTCTAAAAAGAATAAGTTCACTGTTGTTTCTACAATAGTTCAAATCATATAATATCAGAATTCACTCATTAAATATACATCAATGTGAAATAAACAGTATACCAATCAGGCAAATACTGATAATAAAAAATATTGGATAAATCCTAAGACTATATATAGTATTATTAAGAAGCATTTCATCACAATAACTCAAAAGCTGAAGAGAATGAGTGACAGAGACTAGTGGGTAACATTATTTATATTTTTCTTAACTATAACTTTTTACTCTCAACAGATGGAAAGTAATATAAAAAAGTTATTTTGAACAAATAAAATAATTAGCTTATCTTCTATATATATTTTTATTTGTTTTCTTCTGATTTACCAATAATTATTTTCTTAACTTGTCCTGTGTTTTCGACATCAAAGAATAAGGAATTTTCAATTTGTTATTTAATATTGCACCAGAAAATTAATGTATAATGATAACTTGAGATTTTCTACCATTAATTGTCCTTATAAAAAGAGAAAAGTTAACCTGCTAATATATACCTTGTATGGAATATTCAGCAACTACTAATACAGATCCGTATATGAATTGTATAAATAGACCACATGTGTATCTATCATTCAACCAATGCAATATGAATCAAGATAGAATTTTAATTTGTTATTTTATCACCATTAACGTGTCTATTCCAATTCATACTCAATTTGTTACGTTACCCAACTCATCCCAATAAATAATATCTCTATATTATATATAAACCAAAATTTATTTTTATTGTGTTTACATTTATAAAAATATTTACAAAATAAATAAAAATTATATACAATAAAATTACTATGTTATTTTAATTTTATAATAATATTTATTATTATTATGAAAAATATGTGAACACAAGTATAAATTACATAATGTTTTTTCTATTTTAGTAATATTCAAAAATTATTCAAGTTAACCAACTAATCACATAGTATTAAAATAAACCAATCCGAATCTATATAGATCAAACTAAAATCGAGTTAACCTAAATAAAAAATTTTGTAACCTGACACACCATGTTTGGTAGATTGATTCATTTAAGGATTTTTTTTTCTAATTTATTTTATATATTTAAAACAATACAATTAAAATAATTACTCGACTAATTATTTTTCATAGTAGAGTCAAAATATTCACTTATTTCACTAAATATGACTATAAATACATAAATTGATAATTAGGGTAAGTTTATATAATTTGACAAATAAATAAATTAAACATTCAAATTATTTAAATATTATTGAACAACATTTTATTATTTTAAAATATTTTTTTTGACTAATTAGAATTAATAAATAATTATAATAAAAAATTATAGAAAAATTAAATAAGAATAATAAAAAAATATTATTTATAAACTATTGGCAACTCACTCTCAACTTGTCTTAAACTCATTTAATACACAAGTTAATAGAGACGGAATCAATTTAACTCACATTAAAAATGATTTTTTTTTTTCAACTTAATCTATATCTAGATTAACCTAGGTTTTAACTCAATTAGACATCTCTAACCAATTATATTTAAACTTTTCCCTAGCTTTCTTAATGTCTTGTTCTTGATTTGTACAAGTAACCCAAGTCAGCTTTATGACTTAAAGATACAAGGATTCATTTTTATTTGGATAAATTACAAAAGTCCAACTTCACTCTACTAAGGTTATAAGAGTTGCTGTAAACTCTTAAATATTTTTTTTAAGCTTAATAGCTTATCTTGTCCCTAGTTATGGTGAGTTGTGTCAATTAAGTTCCTTCTTTTAAAAAACTGTCAATTGTATCCTCATTTGTTAAAATTTGCGTCAATCAAGTCCCTTCCGTTAAATACTTACAAACGGTGTTAAAAAAATTTTCTCTCTCTTCTACTTTTCTGTGCAAAGCTGTTTGTCAGTACTTTTTTTCTCTGCACATCTGAATAAAGTAATACAAAATATTATATAATATAGGTTGGTGAATTATTTCATTACTTTGGAAAGTATGAATTCATTTACGTAAAAAAGTTACTTTTTCTTCGTCATTTAGCATATGAATAAACAAGTAAAACATTCTATAATAAACATACGCATTTAGCATATGAATAAACAAGTAAAACATTTTATAATAAACTTACGCCCCTGTACCCCTCTCCTATTCTCCTTCTTTCTTCTTAAATTTCTCTTTCATTAATCCGCGGGTCCCACTAAAAGCTACTCACCATTCTAAAATTTATATATATATATATATATATATATATATATATATATATATATATATATATATATATATATATATATATATATATATATATATATATATATATATATATATATATATATATATATATATGAAACCCTCTGCAAGTAAAATTCATATTTCCCTTCTTTACAAAAAAGAAGAAGCAGAAACATATATTCACGTACATACACTCCCTCACGTCCCTATCACTCCATAAACTCCCTTTCACCTTTATCATTTACGTAAACTAAAAAAATACACTCCCTCACTCTCTCTTTTCTCACCCAACCGTCCCTGCACCCCAAATATATATATATATATATATATATATATATATATATATATATATATACCACACACCCCATGGTTAACCCTCTGAATCTCACTCCACCTACAACCCGAAAGCCAACCCCTAAAACACTCTTCCTTCTTTTTTTCATTCTCACTAACTACACTCCTTCTTTCTCTCCCTTCCTTTTCTTACGCACAACATACACAAGAGCACACAGTATAGGTGCAACTATATATATATAACATTTCCAAACTGTAAAAAAAACATAACACGTAGAGTACCACAAAAGAAACATTGGTACGTCCCAGTTATAGTGTGAAGAATCACTCCCCAACCACAAAACTCATGCATGCCGCTATTATCTTTCCAGGTAATATGAAACACATTCAATCAAACATATAATAGATTTTCTGCTTGCTCCCCTTACCTTGGTAATTCCAGAAAGTTGCAAGTGTTCCTAAGATTCCTAGAAAACTCCGAAAAATGATTATGAAGTTGCTCATGGGGTTTGTCCTGATTCAGTTTATGAAGGGCATGAGGGGGTGGGTTTAGTAAACAGTTCAATGTTGGTTTATGGGCATAGAAATCAAATCTGACAAATTAATTTTGTAGTGCATGCACATGTTGGAAATGTTTGGAAATTCAATCGTGACGAAATTTAAATTTAGTTTTGGAGAATAAATTGGAAAAAAGGGTTGCAAGGGTAGTTCCTAATGCCATGGTAGAGTGTCTTTTTTTCCTGAAAAGAAGCCTAGGGTTGGAAGAGTCAGAGACATGTCTTTGCTTCTGAAAAAGCTACAAATACCTTTGACAGATTTAAAAAAATTAAGGGTTACTTTTGTCCTTTCACTCCACTCAACCTCAAGATATGCATCCACTGCTTCCAGTGAGAGAGGAAGAAAGACAAAACAAGATGAAAATGAGAAGGCTCAAGAGAGAGAATATCATCAGGAAAACCAGACCAACTTATTTGGCTTTATGTTTGTGTTCTATAAATTCCTCTTCAGTCTTGTTTTCTTTCACGTAATTTCCAAAAAGCCAAAGAAAAAAAGACAAGAAAAAGTTTGATTTTTTCTGAGATTGTGATAGAAGAAAGAAACCCTTAGGTTTAGGCTTGGCCCAATCTGCGTTCCACTGTCCAGAAATCGTTCATTCCTTGTGTTCTTTTCATCTGCGTGTGGGTTTTCTTCTCCATCCATTTCTTCTATGTACGAACACCGTTAGGGCAAGCTTCCTCTTGCCACCACCCCTCTATAATCGGCGATGTCGTTGATGTCGTGGCTCTTGCAAACCCTAGCACTACGATTCAACCATCTTTCTCCCAATCAATTTCTTGTTCCCATTTTTTTCTCTCTGATTTGTGTGTATTGTGTTAATTGATGGCAACGATGTTGAGAATAAAAGATATTGATGGATGAATTGATTGCTAAAAATGGAGGTGGAGAACGAGTGAGAGAGAATAGAAGAGTCTTTGGGATTGGATAATCAACGAATGGGATACAATGGAGGTGGAAAAATGGAGATTGTGCATTTTGCTTTGCATTGTGTTTCGGTAGGAGTGTGGAGGCCAAGATACCAACCTAACAATTGTGGATTCTTTCTTCTGGGGCTATCTCCATGTGATAGAATCATTATTTTCTTCACTACACTTAGTTTATTGTACTAGAATTAATTAGGGAATTATGCTTAAATGTCCAGTATTTTCCTATATTTCTTAATTGTATTTAATTTGACCAAAAATTCTAATTTTAATTAATTTGAATTATTTGGGTTAATTATTTGCATTAGTAATTGTAAGGAAAATTATTGGACAATACTTTGGGACATCTAGATGAACCAGGGATATATATTCTTTGAATAAAATTAGAGAAAAGTGTTAAATCATTTTGAATTGGAAGTGCACAATGATTTATTGTTTGTGATGCAGGTTGATCTCATTCCTAGCAGCTGAAATGGTGACTCAATGGGAAGTAACATGCGGCACATTGGAGAGAATCAGTGTGCAAATTAATCAAAAATAAAAGTGGTATGTGACCCTTGAATAGCTCTCGGGAAAATTGCAAAATGTAATATGGAATTGACATTTTGTGGAGGTCACGGCATAGCAATTAAAAGTGGGAGCCACCACTTGGATGAAAGCTCATGATCCATTCACTTTATCTAAGATATGCAGATTTTTATCCCTATGTGTTTCTACTACACACCAAAACATTACAGGCGTTGGAATCAAAGGGCCACAGTCGATTTTATTCTCCACATTCCCCACTCACGGTTTCATTTTTTTTTTGGCATTTAGTTTGCTTGGCAAAACTCATGACGAGCATCTGATTGTGAGTGTACGGTCACATCCAAAATGTGGCAGCAAACAAATGGGATAAAAGTGGGGGCCTCCACTAGGAAAGGGGATAATATTTTGATGAAGAAGTGGGGGCTGTTGTTACGTCTGGAGAAGAGCTCGCGTAATGAGGAGCTAGCACCGTGATAAGGAGCATCCAAAGCTTGGAGATGAAGCACTTGGTGCCAAGGCTTGATAGAGAAAAAGCACACTGGAATGCTGCACGCATTTTATATGGAATAGCTGAAAGAAATGAAGATTCCACGTAAGTTTGAAGTGCTGCCACGACCCACACCAGCTGGAAGGAAATAACACACAATTGGAGAGCTTCATTCACGGTTTGGAGAGAACACAGTCCAACGCTCCAGTAGTTTGGAGTTGCTGTCACGGCATGGCTAGGGGAAGAAGCAGCAGCTGCAACACAAGCACACGTTCACAGTCCAGACAGCAGCAAAGGGAAGCTTCAAGCTCCAGCTATCTTCACGTTCAGCAGCTTACAGGTCCAGCAGAGTGAAACATTTTCAAGCAGAAGCTGATCCAGCATGCAACAGTCTTCACATGGCAGCAAACATCCAACACTGGAAGCAAGGAGATGAAGCAGCTTCACGGACCTGAGTTGGTGTGCATGAGGGCCCATGATTTATTATTATTAAGTGGTGCATGGTGGACGGCTGGAAGAAGTTCCACTTAGAGACCAAGAAAGTGAAATATTATTTTTGGAAGTGGTGTACACACGTGAAAGAGGAGGGAAGTGGTTATAAATTGGCAGCAGCATAGCAGAGCAAATTATCAGATTTTAGGAGTAGTTAGTACCACTCACGGCTTGGAAGAGGCTTCTGCCTCTTCCTTTTTCCTTTTCATTTCTAGTAACAAGCTTTCTTAGTTTCTCTTTTCAACAATATGCAAAATGTAGTGTTTTATTTCTGAAGTGTATCAGTGTTGGGAATAGTTTGTTAATTTTATTTTCACGGCATTTTATTTCAAGTATTGTGTTTTGCTAAATTTGATTTTCAATTAAGTGCTTTTAATTTTACTGTCTCTTTTATTTTTATCGTTTACTATTTTCTGCATCGTTAAATTATGTCAATGTATTTCTCTGTTCATTTTAATTTCAAACGTCATTTTATGGTTTATTTTCACTGATGTTTTTATTTCTACATTTAATTTTACTGTTTCTGCATATTTACTGTTCTGTTTTTATTGTCTTTAAATTTATTTCAAACGTTTTTAAATTCGGTTTTATTTAATTTCTAGTCCATTTTAATTTATTCGCATTCAAAATCACAAAAACAACCCCCCCACTTCGTGTTTAAATCTAAGACTGAACCTCAGTATTGGTCCTTGAGAGACGACCTAGGAGTCAAATCCTAGTCTATACTGCATTCTTTTCATGCACATAAAATTTGTATGACCGCGACAGTCGTATCACCATGCTATCCTGCCTTCGACGTTGTTGACTCTCCAGGGAAAATGGGCTGGGCACCTGAAAAAGGCACTCCGACGCTCAAGTTAGATCAGATCCATTTTTCTTTGTATGTTTTGTATTTAAAATGACAAAAAACGAATCACCTCCATACCTGGTTAGTTGTCTTGCTTATTACCTGGATCTATTGGAAGTGGGCAGCAAATATGAGTGGTAGGTCCCTCCACCTCTAGTGCTTGCAGTTACTTCTTACCTGGATCTATTGGAAGTGGGCAGCAACTATGAGTGGTAGGTCCCTCCACCTCTAGTGCTCCAGCCATTATTAGGAATTTCATCATTACCTTATCTGATACCGGATCCCATTATTTCCCTGAGTAGTCTTTAATCAAGATAGTGTCTGTTCGTCTGTATCTGCTAAACCGCTTGACTAACGTAAGAGCGCTTTGTGTCGCGACATCAGACATCAAACCATAAACGGTCGATCGCCGTGAATTTGTCGATCATCAGGTAATCGACATAAACAGGTGAATGTCAGTGGGAGTCGAGTGTTCCGAAGTGCTCGACCTCCAATCACAAACGATCGGTCGCTAAGTGATCGACATACGAATCGTTGACGGTCGAACATCAGTGGTCAACATCAAACGGTCGAAAGCTATAAGTCGAGACGTAAGATCATCGTCGAGTCGTTGACGATCGAACATCAGTGGTCGACATCAAACGATCGATTATTAGTGGTCGACATTAGTTCGGATGTTTAGTGAAGCTATAAGTCGATCATCAGGTATCCCATGGTACACATTGGAATTGGAAGTATTTTTGGATTGGAATTGGAAGTATCAATGCATAAAAGGACGAAAAGATAGCACTGACAGAAAGGTCTGCTGTGTTGCAGAGAAACAGAAGAGAGAGAATAAAAAGTTAACGCCGTTGGGAGTATTTAACGGAAGGGACTTGATTGAGACAAAATTTACCAAGTGAGGATGCAATTAACATTTTTTTAAAAGGAGGAACCTAATTGACACAACTCACCAAAACTAGGGACAAAATAAGCTATTAAACATTTTTTTTACCTCAACTACTTAGTTAATATAAGATGATTAATCTAAATTCTTAAATCAGCCTATTATTATCTTTAACTCAAATTATAACTCTGTTTTTAATAATAAGATACCTGCAACCAGAATCCGATTGAAGTTTGTATTGATAATGATTGAGTGCGTGATGCTTTAAGAGAGAGAGAGGAATGTTGATACGCACGTTGAACATGTATGATGCAGGGGAACTCATCTTGCTCGCCAACCACGTCAAAACCGTAGAATCCCTCCGCCGCTTCCACGCGCTCACGGTGACGTGCGGCCACTCAACCAACCTCTTCATTGCTGCAAAGCTCATCTCTCTCTACGACTCTCTCCAAAACGAACACGTTTCGTGTTCCACTCTCTTCCACACTCTTCCCTCCAAAGACACATTCGTCTACAACTCCTTCCTCAAATCCCTCTTCTCCCGTTCCCTCTTCCCCCACGTTCTCACCCTCTTCTCACACATGACACGCGCCTCCAACCTCTCTCCCAACCACTTCACTCTCCCCATCGTTGTCTCCGCCGCTGCGCACCTCTCGCTCCGCCCCCACGGCGCCTCGCTCCATGCCCTCGCCTTCAAAACCGGCCTCTTTCATTCTTCTTCCGCCTCCTTCGTGTCGTTTTACTCGCGCTGTGGTGAGATGGACCTTGCATGCAAGGTGTTTGATGAAATTCCTGTTCAGGATGTGACTGCTTGGACTGCACTTATCATCGGCCACGTGGAGAATGGGGAGCCGGAGAAGGGTTTGAAGTGTCTACGTGACATGCATAAGGTTGGTGAGGATACTCAAAAGCCCAACGTTAGAACGTGGGAGGGCGGGTTTCTTGCGTGTGGAAATCTGGGAGCTGTGAGAGAAGGCGCTTGCTTGCATGGGGTGGTTATCAAACACGGGATTGCTTCTTTTCTACAATCTTCCGTTTTGGCTATGTACTCCAAATGTGGGGTCCCTCGAGAAGCGTATCGAGCATTTTTTGAGGCGACTCACAAAGATCTTTTGTCTTGGACATCCATCATCGGGGTTTGTGCGAGGATTGGGATGATGGAGGAGTGTGTGAAGTTGTATAGAGAAATGCAGGAAAACGAAATACGTCCGGATGGGATTGTTATTGGTTGCATGCTTTCGGTGTTTGGTAATTGCATGCATGTGTCTCAAGGGAAAGCGTTTCATGGAGTGATCATAAGGAGACAGTACGTCGATGCCGAGGAAGTTAATGATTTGCTGTTGTTTATGTACTGTAAGTTTGGAATGTTGAGTTTGGCAGAGAGGATTTTCCCAATGTGTCGCGGGAGCGCAGAGTGCTGGAACTTTATGGTTTTTGGGTATGATAGAACGGGGGAGAGCGTGAAGTGTGTTGAGCTCTTCAGGGAAATGCAATGTGTAGGTATTCGTTCTGATTCAATTGGGATAGTTTCAGCTATTGCCTCGTGTGCTCAGTTGGGAGCAGTTAATTTGGGAAGGTCGATTCATTGCAACGTGATAAAGGGTTTTCTGGATGCTGACATCGCGGTCACCAACTCGCTCATAGAGATGTATGGAAAATGTGGTAGGATGATCTATACATCGAGAATATTTAACAGGTCTCAGAGGGATGTTGTGTCGTGGAACACTTTGATTTCGTCTCATGTTCACATCAAGCAACATGAAGAGGCTGTAGATTTATTTGATAAAATGGTTAGAGAAGGACAGCAACCCAATACAGCCACACTTACGGTAGTACTTTCAGCATGTTCTCGCCTAGCATCTCTAGAGAAAGGAGAAAGAGTTCACCGCTACATACAAGAAAGTAGTTTTAGAGTCAATTTACCTCTTGGCACAGCGTTGGTTGATATGTATGCTAAATGTGGTCAGTTGCAAAAGTCAAGAATGGTATTTGACTCTATGATGGAGAAGGATGGAATTTGCTGGAATGCAATGATTTCAGGTTATGGAATGAATGGATATGCAGAATCTGCTTTGGAGATATTCCGGCGTATGGAGGAATCAAACGTTATGCCCAACGAAATTACCTTCCTGTGTCTTCTCTCAGCATGTGCCCATGCAGGACTTGCTGAAGAAGGGAAGTACGTGTTCGCGAGAATGCTGAGTTATTCTTTGAATCCCAATTTAAAGCACTACACTTGTATGGTGGATCTTTTGGGAAGGTCAGGTAATCTGCAAGAAGCAAAAGCTATGGTCCTATCTATGCCTATGTCTCCAGACAGCGGTGTCTGGGGAGCTTTGTTAGGTCATTGTAAAACTTACAATCAAGTAGAAATGGGAATAAGTATTGCAACTTATGCTATTAACTCTGAACCAGAAAATGACGGCTACTATATATTGTTGGCTAATTTGTATAGCTCCATTGGGAGGTGGGAAGAAGCAAAAAATGTGAGAAGGGCAATGAAAGAGAGGTGTTCAACGAGAAAGAAAGCTGCTTGGAGTGTGCTCTGAGATGAAACTTCTCTTCCCTCGAAAATTAAGAAAATGTTAAAGAAAACCATTGGAAGTTTACCAAGGGCCAATGTGCTTAATCTTCTCAAGTTTGCTCATTTTATAAGCCATTCATGAGCTTTGTCGATGAGCGATTGAGCTAAGGAAGCTGACATATTATTGTCGTACAATACTTTCTGCAATTGCTGAAGGGTTTGTCTTACACAATGGTAAAGCAATTATTTTGAAATGCATTATACACAATATCGCTGCATGTTTTATTTTTGTACCTTATACTTTGAGCATATTTTTCCTTTTGGCATTATTTTATTTTTTCATTATGTTTAAGTTAAGGTTGAGTTAGGCTATTGATATGCTTCTCCTATTTGCGAGAACAAAATTTATCATGAGCACTTTGAATTCTTGGTTTATATATATGTCTTGCTTTTTTGCCTGTAAGATGATCACTTCGCAATAACCTTTCCCAATGCGTTGAAGTGTTCACTGTTTTGTCTGAATAGGATGATTGGAAAAGCCCTGTAGTTTTTGGTCTGCGAGCCTCTTTATAGCACATGCTTGCAATTTCTTTCTTCATGGGAGTTTAGTCAAGATTTTGAATCTAGGCTAAAATCCTTAGACATGAAACAAGTACTGATTTTTCTGATATATACATATTTTGTTTAATTTCTATGAGCTCTGTAAATTGTCTGTATATATGCTGATTAAGTTGAACAATTTTTTGAAGCTGTGCCTTTTTAACTAACTGCTTCAAGTTCCAATGATATTGAGGAAGTGAAACAATTGAAATATGATGGGGTACTGAGATCCAAATGGGTTAGGAATGATCTATTGATGTATTGAAGGCCATTATTATTAGGAGCATACGTGATAGAAATTAACTTGTCTTCATTTTGTCATTTTTCATTGATTCTGTATTAGAAACTTCATGATGACAATTATTCATGGAAAATAGCTGATGGTAGTGAAATACAAATCATGCTTGATAACTCGAGAGTTTGATAACCATGTTTTTTGCTATCCTAAAATACAAATCATGCTTCTTTCCTGCTGTTGAAATTATGAGATTTTTTGGTATTAGGGAGGAAATTGAGAATAGAGTCTTTTAATATTATTATTTTAAGGATTAGGTCGTGTTAATGTGATTATATGATTACAAACATAGAGTTACCCTTATTTTTAGTAACCATAATCCTAACTGAAAGGAAACAAATTATGAGATATGTAAATAGGAAACTAATCCTAAAGGATAATTGAAATATGCCAAGATATGATCAAAAGATAATTTTAGGATACTTTCATACATTATAATATTAACGTTCAAGACTAGATATTTGAAGTGGTGAGTAAAATATCATTTGAGAATGCTGTCACTGTAATGTCTTAAAAATATTAGTTTTTCCTACTTGAGACTCTGGATGTTTCCTTCATCATTCTCAAGCTTTATTGTTGTCTCCATGAACAGTTATGACATAGAATTTGTAATTTGAACACTTATGAAATGTGTCACTTGTTCATATTTTCTTTTCTATCTTTTCTCTGAAATGTAAAATTGGTATGAGGTGCAGCTTGCTGCTGTAAAGCTCTTCCTAATCTGCTATACTTTGTGGTCCAATGGCCTTCATGTTACACTTTTGGTTAACATTTCCTAGGTAGTATTGGCAGGCAATGCAGTGCTGTGAATTTTGTTGTTTAAATTTATACTAAAATTTACTTTTTTGGTTTATAGTTGATCTCCCTTGACATGGGTTCATTGCTTGCTGGGGCCAAGTATCGAGGAGATTTTGAAGAAAGGTTGAAAGCTGTCCTAAAGGAAGTTACAGCATCAAATGGGCAAATAATTATGTTTATGGATGAAATTCATACTGTTGTAGGTGCAGGTTGGTACCTTATGCTTGTTGCTCAAGCCTTACAAGTTATAATATGGACATTGAGAATATTGTGTATTTTTAATTTGTTAGAGATGTAATATTACCATTCCATGACCTGATAACTTAAATCTTTAGGATAGTTGGTTCATTACATGGTGCTATAGCCTCTTTAGCTTTGTGGTTCTGAGTTTGTTCTTGGCTGATCCTCATTTTTATATAAAATATTGATTTTTTTTTTTTCAAGATAGGTGGGTCTGTTCATATTTTCTTTTCTGACTTTTCTCTGAAATGTGTCACTTGGACATGCCATATTAAACCAATTTTATGCTGCCACTTAACTTAAGCTTTTGAGACATTTAGGTTCAGGACATTTATTTGAACCCACCTTCAATGCCCTTTACCCCCCATGCCTAAAAATCAGGAATATTTGTTATCAATTCTTGGTTCTAATCTATTAACGAACAAAATAGCTGATTGCTGCAGTGAAAGCAGCTTAATCTGAGCATAATATCTGCAGAGTTGGGGGCAGGGAAATTGCTGATAGTAGAGTGATGGAAGAAAGTAAAGGAATATAAATCTATAGTCATACTGTCTCTAGCGGACCCTTTAATTGGTTGGACGCCACTACTTATGCTTTAATTAAGTTTTTGCATGACTTTGATTATATGCTTTCTTAGGTAGATCGGAGTGACATTCTGATTCATATATGGTTATCCACCTTGTTTTTTTCCAGTACCTATATGCAACCAATTAGTAATACGGTCTTTTTTTGGTCAATGGCTCCCTAACTAACAGGGGCTACAAGTGGTGCAATGGATGCTGGGAACTTGTTGAAGCCAATGCTTGGAAGAGGTGAACTTAGATGTATAGGAGCAACTACATTGAATGAGTATAGAAAATATATTGAAAAAGATCCTGCTCTTGAGCTAAGATTTCAGCAAGTGTTTTGCAGTCAACCATCTGTTGAAGATACAATATCCATTCTTCGTGGGTTGCGTGAACGCTATGAATTGCATCATGGAGTCAAAATATCAGATAGTGCACTTGTTTCAGCTGCAGTTCTTGCGGATCGATACATTACAGAGCGTTTTTTACCTGACAAAGGTAAGATGTGACATTAGCCCATATATGATGGGTTGATTCCTTTGTAATAATTTATTTTAGGGTTACATGCAGAAGTTTGGTCTTTAGCTAGAGCAGCATAAAGTTAGTTTTGAAAAGAAAAAAGCATTCCCTCTCTTTGTTAAAAGCCTTTATATTGTTAATAGCTTGGAATATTTTTTCCCTTTTAGCCATTGATCTTGTGGATGAAGCTGCTGCGAAGCTGAAGATGGAGATAACCTCTAAGCCTACTGAATTGGATGAGATAGACAGGGCAATATTGAAATTGGAGATGGAAAAGCTCTCTTTGAAAAATGACACTGACAAGGCATCTAAAGAAAGATTAAGTAAGCTTGAAAATGATTTGAGTTTACTTAAACAGAAGCAAAAAGAATTGGCAGAACAATGGGACAATGAAAAAGTTTTTATGACACGAATAAGGTCAATCAAAGAAGAGGTAATGTTTAGTTTGTATAGTCAGTCACAGCTCCCGTCCTCCCCTGGAAAAGAATTTTGAACCTTACATGTTGTAAACATTTGCAGATTGATAGAGTCAACCTAGAGATGGAAGCTGCTGAACGTGATTATGACCTGAACCGCGCTGCTGAGCTCAAGTATGGAACTTTGATGTCCCTTCAGCGCCAATTAGAAGAAGCTGAAAAGAACCTAACTGACTTCCGAAATTCTGGAAAATCTTTGCTTCGAGAAGAGGTCATTGACCTTGATATTACTGAGATTGTTAGCAAATGGACTGGTATACCATTATCAAACCTCCAACAAACAGAAAGAGAAAAATTAGTCTTGCTGGAACAGGTTCTTCACAAGAGAGTGGTTGGTCAGGATATGGCAGTAAAATCTGTGGCTGATGCAATTCGCCGTTCAAGAGCTGGATTGTCTGATCCAAACCGGCCAATTGCAAGCTTCATGTTTATGGGTCCAACTGGTGTTGGCAAAACTGAGCTTGCCAAGGCTTTGGCTGGTTACTTGTTTAACACTGAAAATGCTCTTGTTAGAATTGATATGAGCGAGTACATGGAGAAACATGCTGTTTCACGATTAGTTGGAGCCCCTCCTGGTTATGTTGGTTACGAAGAAGGTCCGGAGAAGACCCTACTCTGTGGTCCTATTTGATGAAATAGAGAAGGCACATCACGATGTCTTCAACATATTGTTACAGTTGTTGGATGATGGAAGGATTACTGATTCCCAAGGAAGGACTGTTAGCTTTACGAATTGTGTTGTGATTATGACTTCAAACATTGGTTCACATTATATACTTGAAACTCTTCGTAGCACACAAGATGATAAAACTGCAGTCTATGATCAGATGAAGAGACAAGTTGTTGAGTTGGCTAGGCAAACATTTCGTCCAGAGTTTATGAATCGCATTGACGAATATATTGTGTTTCAGCCTCTGGATTCTGAACAGATAAGCAAAATAGTGGAGCTCCAGGTAATTGATATGTTTATATTAACTTAATCCCTTTAAACGTAATTTGATTTTTTCCATTTCCTCAGTAAATAGCTGCTCTTTTAATAAAAGTTATAATGGTATTGACGTTTCTTTAGATTGTTCTTTTGGTTTGATTTCATTCTGAATAAACCATCGATTTGACTTCTCAAGTATTACCTTCTCTTCTAAATATTTTTTAAAATAATATAATGAACTTATATAAGTAGTCCCTTAAGTATTGAAATCTATCAGCTAGAAGGTAGTACTTTGGAACCAAATTGATGGTATATTATGCTACTCTGATTGCTGGGGCGGCATGCTAATGTACGTTTTCTTACCTTCTATAGATGGAACGAGTGAAAAACAGGCTTAAGCAAAAGAAAATTGATCTCCATTACACAGAAGAAGCTGTTAAACATCTTGGTGTACTGGGTTTTGATCCAAATTTTGGTGCAAGACCAGTTAAAAGAGTGATACAACGGTTAGTTGAAAATGAAATTGCAATGGGAGTTCTAAGGGGAGATTTAAAAGAAGAGGACTCAATCATTGTGGATGCTGATGTGACTCCATCTGCCAAAGAACGTTCTCTGAATAGACTGCTTATTAAGAAGTTGGACAACCCTGTTGCGGATGCCATGGTTGTCAATCACTAATTTTACCCGCTGCAAAGCTTTCACATAGATAAAAGTTAGTTCACAGCTCTTTTCTTTAAACTCCGTAGGACGTGACCGTAGTCCTTGTGTTTTCTTAATGTTTTTATTTTTATGTGTAATCATTGTCATAAGAATATTCTGTTTCAGAAGATTTGTTGATTATTGTTTCACTCTAGATTGCATAGGTCACTAAATATCATGAATTTTTTTTATAAAAAAAAATCTAATAATATTTAACTGCAATTATACTTTTGGTCTATTGATGCTTTTAGAGATACTCCTAATATAAAAACAACTTTCATTTGAAGTTTGGTACAACTAAAGTCACTAAATATGTTCAATTTATAAGCCTATAGTTATATTTGGTCGTATTGTTATTTTGTCCTTTTCTTCACTTATTGATGATATTAAGAAATAATGGTAAATTAAGATGAAATAACAGATAATTTGAAATAAGTTAAAATAACAGCTAGTAGTATTAGAAAGTGCGAAAAATAGTTGTTAAAGAGTTAGTAAATATTTCGTGTATTATATGCATATTATTAAAAGAGAAAAATTGTTAAAAATTATAAACGAAATATGAAGTATTAATGTTATTTTGCAATTTTTTTTATTTTGTTCGAAACTTCTTGATGACGAGTGAAATAGATTATTCATCTTTATTTATTATAAATTTGTTTTTTAATCATTAGCTTTGCACATGATCCATTATTTTTACATGCCTTTGTCGTTGTAGGATGTATAATCAACCATATTCATTAAGAATATTTATTTAGAGTAAATTACTATTATGTGTTTAAGACGGCTTCTTCAGCTGTGACAATTACATAATTTCTATTCTTACAAGGCACGTTGGACTTCGATGATGGTATTTTGGGGTGTTTCTCCCTGCACATCCAAAAGTGCTCCCTGCATCTCCAACTTTTCAAGAAAATACCAAAACTAACCTTGGTTAAAAATGTTTTTAATTTAGGTAAAAAAAATTAACTGTTTTTCTGACCTAATAAACTCACATACCCACCCATCACGAAACACGCTTCTTTTGCAAACCCTAGCCTCCTGCACCTCCAAAGGTTATTCTACATTTTGACTCCACGTCCACCCACTATGACATTCTCTACTGAAACCAAAATCATCGCTCAAACCTTCTTTTCCTGTGGAATTGTTGTGTTCTTGTTCTCTTGTTCAAATTCTTATGTTGTGTGGTGAGACTTACCTGTAGATGGAAGATTGAGGAGACAATAAAAGAATATATTGAGACAATAAAAGAAATTAAGGCGGAGTGACGCACTAACTTGAAGATGGAAGATTTATGAAGAAAGGTTCTTGAACACCCTTTTTCTGCTCAGGCTGATGGAGATGAAAGATCAAACTTGTGTACAAGAATAGGAGTGCTGACCACATTTCTATTCTAGACAACAACGAAGTTTATCAACAATCAGCAAATGCAAGAAACCATTCTTTAACCAATGCCTAAAAAGAATGACTAAAATGTAATGGATACATAAGTAAAACATGCATTAAACGCAATTTTAATGAATACTGCGTCAAAATCAATACCTTCAAGACAATAATATCATCATAAAATAAAGACGACAAACAAAGAAAGAAGAGAGAAATAACCTTGTCAAACATTTCAACACAGTTCTTGTTCGGTTCGTCAAAGAAACAATCAAACCCAGAAAATAAAGCTGAGAAGAAAGAAACGAGAGAAACACAGAGATATTGAAAACTGAATAATACGTGAGTTTTTCATTCACTGAAGAATAGGAGTTGACTACAATATATAGCCAACAAAAGTACCAACAAGGCAACACAGACAGGAACACCGTCCGGACCGATCGGCATGACAAGAAACCGTCCGGACCAGACCGAACGGACACAAGACGCAGGAAACCGTCCGGACCGATCGACATGCCAAGAACCCGACCGGACCAGACGGATCAGTCGGCCAACAAAAAAAAAAATCAAGTCTAAACAACAATTCTCCACCTAGACTTGAAAAAAAAAATAAACCGAACGGTCAAACAATTAGAAACCGCACGGTAGAAAACCAATCCTGGACAACAATTTCAGAAACTTCACTCTCGCGAGCGGCTTCGTCAACATATCTGCGGGGTTGTCTTCGGATGCAATTTTGCATATTTGAACATCACCGGATTCCACTATGCTCCTGATGAAATGCAGTTTGACGTCAATGTGCTTTGTTCTGGAATGATAAATCTGATGATTGGCCAGATGAATGGCACTCTGGCTGTCACAATGAACACAGACAGACTTTTGATTAAAACCCAATTCCTGAACCAAACCTTTTAACCACAGTGCCTCCTTTACCCCTTCAGCAAGAGCACAGTACTCAGCTTCAGTGGTTGATAGAGCGACGACCGACTGCAAAGTAGACCTCCAGCTTACAGCAGTACCAAATAAAGTAAACACATATCCCGAACGGGATTTCCTTGTGTCCATGCACCCGGCAAAATCAGAATCAACAAAACCTTCAATATAACCTCCACCTTGAAAGTTATTTTGGAAGAGTAATCCAGTATCAAGGGACCCCCTTATATATCTTAACATCCACTTCAAAGCTTCCCAGTGAATTTGTCCAGGATCAACCATAAACCGACTGAGAACACTTACACCATGTGCAAGATCGGGTCTTGTGCAGACCATGCCATACATAATGCTCCCAATCCCATTTGAAAATGGAACAAATTCCATCTTCCTCCTTTCTTCCTCGGTTTTCGGGCATTGATCCTTGGTGAGTTTCAAGTGTTGACCGGTCGGTGTGCCAGCAGGTTTAGATCCAGCCATCCGATACCTTGAAATCACCTTCTGCAAATAGCACTTTTGAGATAAAAACAAGTTTCCACCTGATTTTTCTCGCTTTATGTCAATGCCCAATATCCGCCTAGCTTCTCCAAGTTCCTTCATCTCGAAAGCATCACCCAACTTTGCTTTCATTTCATGAATCATGCTCCTGTTACTGCTGGCAATCAAAATATCATCCACATAAAGAAGAAGATATAGCACCTCACTTTCACGATTCAGAGTGTATACACAGTCATCGTAATTGCACCGCTTGAAGTTCAGTTTTATCAGAAAATCATCAAATTTCCTGTACCACTGTCTTGGACTTTGCTTCAAGCCATATAGAGACTTCTGCAACAGACACACCCTATTATCCACAGCAAAACCGTCCGGCTGTTTCATATAGATGGTTTCCTCCAAGTCTCCATGCAAAAACGCCGTTCTGACATCCAACTGTTCAAGATACAAATTGCAATGGGTCACAATTGCCATCAAGACTCTGACCGAACAGTGCTTCACCACCGGAGCAAAGATCTCATGATAATCTATACCTTCAACCTGAGTAAAACCTTTGGCAACCAGCCTTGCTTTATACCTAGCTTTCTCGCCCCCCGGTATAGCTTCCTTTCTCTTGAAGATCCATTTTGAACCTACAACCTTCTTACCCTTTGGCAGATCCACAAGTCTCCAGGTGTTATTTTTCTTCAACGCCTCCAACTCTTCTTCCATAGCACCCTGCCAAAGATGTCGATCGCTGCTGTCAAGCCTCCTTGTAACTTCTCGGTTCATCCGATCGTTCAAGATCTTCAGCAGCATTCAAGGCGTAGCAAATCAGATCTGCCTCTCCAAACCGTTTGGTCGGCTTAGAGACCCTTCTTTCTCTATCACGAACAAACTGATAGTTCCCCAAATCAACACCAACTGCTCTTGTGTGACTACCATTTCCAGACTTATCATCTGCATCCTCACCAAGGTTTGTTCGCTTCACACCCGTTCGGTTTTCCTCTAACGACCGAACGTTTTCTTCTTGTCCTTCAGCCGTTCGGTTTTCCTCAGTCAACGACCGAACGGTTCCATCATTAGTATGCTCCACCTCTACGAGAGTCTTCTTCTCGTCTCCAGGGTTTTCAACATGCATAGCCATCCTTGTTTCATCAAACATGACATCCCTACTAATGATTAATTTTGAAGGTTTAGAATCTAACCTCCACAACCTGTACCCCTTAATTCCTTCAGCATATCCAAGGAATACACACCTCACCGCTCGGGCGTCCAACTTATCACCTTTGATATGAGCGAACACCAAAGATCCGAAAACCTTCAAATGTGAGTAACCAGCCGGTCGTCCACTCCACACTTCCATTGGTGTTTTAAAATTTAGAGCTGAAGATGGACTCCTGTTAATCAGGTATACGGCTGTATTTGCAGCCTCTCCCCAGAAAGCCTTTGACAACCCTGATCCAAGTAACATGAACCGAACCCTTTCCAGAATTGTTCTATTCATCCTTTCAGCCAAACCATTCTGTTGAGGAGTTCCTACCACAGTCCTGTGCCTCCTGATCCCTTTCTCTTTGCAAAACTCATTAAACTCCTCCAAAACAAATTCCAGCCCATTGTCAGTTCTCAGACATTTCAAATTGCACCCCAATTGGTTCTCGGTCTCTGTGTGCCACTCCTTGAACCTTTTAAATGTTTTAGACTTATTCTTCAGAACATAAATCCATACTCTCCTTGAAAAGTCATCAATTATACTAAGGAAATATGCTCCTCCACCATGAGTTAGAGTTCTTGCTGGTCCCCACAAGTCTGCATGGACATACTCAAATGGCCGTTCGGTTAGGTGCTTCCCTTGACCGAACGGTATTCTGTGTGATTTCCCCAAGACGCAATGATCACAGAAATCTAGCTTCTGCAATTTGTCTCCCAGAAGTAAGCCTTGCTTCTCCAATTCTTCAAGACCCTTCTCACTGATATCTCCCATCCTCAAGTGCCAGAGCCGAGTGGTATTCTTAGTCCCACTTGCTACCGAGACATGACCAATGACAGTCGATCCCTCGAGAATGTACAAGCCATTCTTCCTTCTGCCTTTGACAATTACAGAATCTCCAGAACAAATCCTCATCACTCCATCTTCGACTTTTGTGATATAACCTCCAAGATCAAATGAACTAATAGAGATCAAATTTCTCTTCAGTTCGGGCACATACCTCACATTCTGCAACACCATTTCACGATTGTCAAACATCTTCAGTCTCACCGTCCCCACGCCTTGCACTCGGCAGGCTTTGTTATTTCCAAGCAGCACGTTTCCATGCTCTTTCTGATCAAGATTCTCAAAAAACTCCTTCACGGGGCACATGTGATAGGTGCAGCCGGAATCCATGACCTAGCTTCTTTGAGAATCTTCAGATGAAGCCACCAGAACACCAGCAGATTCATATCCCTCAGACGCCTCTGCCACATCAGCAGTTTCTTGTGACCGATCGGTCTTTCCCTTCTCCGGACAGAACTTCTTGATATGACCCATCTTCTGGCACTTGAAACATCGCACCTGTTTCACACCGTCTGGTTTCAACTTCTTCCCATTTCCAGCTTGCTTCTTCCATTTCCCTTTCACCGAAATCAGTCCAGATGCTGCCTCCTCGGTTGCCTTCGAATCTTGGAGCTTTTGAAACTCCTTGGTACGAATTGACGTCACAACCTCTTCCAACGTGATCACCTGGTCTTTTCCGTAGAGCAACGCATCCTTGAAATGCTCGAAGGTTCTTGGAAGAGCATTCAACAAGATGACAGTCTTATCTTCATCCTCCAAACTCACACCAATATTCTCCAGATCATCTACAATCTTGCTGAATTCTGCAAGCTGCTCCTCTATCGTTCTTGATTCTGACATCTTGAACGAATAGAGTTGTTGCTTCAAACACAACCTATGTGCTAATGACCTTGTCATATACAAAGACTCCAGTTTCGCCCAGATTTCAGCTGCAGTCTTCTCCTTCGCAACCTCCCTTAGAACCTTATCACCAAGGCACAAGATGATTGCACTTCTTGCTTTATCCCCCATTTTCTTCTTCTCTTCTTGCGACATTGCAGCAACCATGTTTAACTCACCATTCAACGCTTCATTGCATCCTTGTTGTATCAAGATAGCCTCCATCTTGATCTTCCACAGCCCGAAATCATTAGAACCATTGAACTTCTCGATGTCAAATTTGGTTGCCATTTCTTTCTGGAGATTCTTGATTCAAAGCCCCACGGTGGGCGCCAATTGTTGGGTTCGTCAGAGAAACAATCAAACCCAGAAAATAAAGCTGAGAAGAAAGAAACGAGAGAAACACAGAGATATTGAAAACTGAATAATACGTGAGTTTTTCATTCACTGAAGAATAGGAGTTGACTACAATATATAGCCAACAAAAGTACCAACAAGGCAACACAGACAGGAACACCGTCCAGACCGATCGGCATGACAAGAAACCGTCCGGACCAGACCGAACGGACACAAGACGCAGGAAACCGTCCGGACCGATCGGCATGACAAGAACCCGACCGGACCAGACGGATCAGTCGGCCAACAAAAAAAAATCAAGTCTAAACAACAGTTCTATTATGACTATGGACAACGTACAAACAGAAAACAAAACACATGATCCCTGTTACTTATAATTATTTACCGGAAACCCATAGCGAACGGAAAAAGTAAAAAGATACCCCAATCAGCAATGCTTCTGCCACGTGTTTAACTATCTGAGAAAGTAAGTGAAAAAAAAATGTCATCGGGTTTCAGAAGCATGTCTAATGTCCTGAAAAACAATTTCCATTGAAACTTTTAGGCACAACACGAGGAAGCTCCAGAAAAAACTTCGTTCTAAAAATTATTAATATCTTAACAAATCAATAAAAAAAGAAACACCCACTTTTGGATAATAGCATAGGTATGAAATTAATAAAGCATAAAAATTCAAAGGAATCGAACAGTGCATTGTCGAATCAAATACCACCTGTATGGAAACTGGGTCTTCTTTCCCTCCCGCCAAACCTCACGTGCCTCACTCACTGCTAGCTCAAGCACGAAGTCCTCTGATATACAAAATTAAAGCCTCCATCAAGAGGGTTATTTTTGTGTAGTTTCAAATACAATGCGGAAAGTATTGTACGACAATAATATGTCAGCTTCCTTAGCTCAATCGCTCAACGACAAAGCTCATGAATGGCTTATAAAATGAGCAAACTTGAGAAGATTAAGCAAGTTGGCCCTTGGTAAACTTCCAATGGTTTTCTTTAACATTTTCTTAATTTTCGAGGGAAGAGAAGTTTCATCTCAGAGCACACTCCAAGCAGCTTTCTTTCTCGTTGAACACCTCTCTTTCATTGCCCTTCTCACATTTTCTGCTTCTTCCCACCTCCCAATGGAGCTATACAAATTGGCCAACAATATATAGTAGCCGTCATTTTCTGGTTCAGAGTTAATAACATAAGTTGCAATACTTATTCTCATCTCTACTTGATTGTAAGTTTTACAATGACCTAACAAAGCTCCCCAGACACCGTTGTCTGGAGACATAGGCATAGATAGGACCATAGCTTTTGCTTCCTGCAGATTACCTGACCTTCCCAAAAGATCCACCATACAAGTGTAGTGATTTAAATTGGGATTCAAAGAATAACTCAGCATTCTCGCGAACACGTACTTCCCTTCTTCAGCAAGTCCTGCATCGGCTGAGAGAAGACAGAGGAAGGTAATTTCGTTGGGCATAACATTTGATTCCTCCATACGCCGGAATATCTCCAAAGCAGATTCTGCATATCCATTCATTCCATAACCTGAAATCATTGCATTCCAGCAAATTCCATCCTTCTCCGTCATAGAGTCAAATACCATTCTTGACTTTTGCAACTGACCACATTTAGCATACATATCAACCAGCGCTATGCCAAGAGGTAATTTAATGTCATTTGATATTAATTTGCATGTCAATATCATTTACTAAAAGAGAAAATTCTTAATAAATATGAGATTCATTTGTATTATTTTTATCCTCTAGTTAATAGTTGTCAATTTGTATCTTTACTTATGTTATGATTTGTGTTATAAATTTTAAAGAGAATTAAAACATTTGTCTAAAGGTGTTATTTATGGTTAAAATAAAAAATGGTTAGAATACTTGTAAACCAAGAATAGTTAAACTCAGACTAATCATGTTGACTAAGTGAATTAGGAGTGACGAGAATACTCGTTGTAAACCTAGAGACGTAAAATTTGTGTAATCTCATTAAAGATTATTGGAATCCCTTAAGAGTTATTAAGGGAGAACTGGACATAGCTCAATTGAGTGAACCAGTATAAAAAATATGTTTTATTACTTTCTTTCTTCTAACGTTTTCATAAAACCCTTTTGAAACATTATTATATGAACATATCTTTTGATAACCTACTGCGAAATTTTTTTTTAAAACACTATTCATCTTCCACCCTGTCCAGCCCCAATTATTGTTATCATGTGTTTTTCAACTCTGAGGCATTTGTTTCTACTATTATAAAGACTTTTGGATTTGGTATTCCTAAATAAAGAAGTTTTTTAACCAATTCTTTTACTCTTATTATTTTCTGAGTCATTTCTTATGTACAGGCAGATTTTTTCTAAGTCTTTTGTATAATGGTGAACAAGTTATTCTAATATTTAAAATATAGTCAGGTAATTTACCCATCCTAAGAATCTGTGTGTAATTGTTGTTTATCTTTAATTTAATTTGAAAATTTAGATGTAAATTTTAATGATCTTTATATTGGAGTTATTGTGTTTTGGTAAATTTCATAACTTAAAAATCTTGTCTTGGTTTGGAAGATTTTCATCTTTCTTGTTAATACTACTAATCCCTTTTCTTTCATTGTTTTAATAAATATGATGATTAATATGATCAATAATGTTTTTTGGAAAGACTAGCACATCATCTAAGTATACCGTTGAAAACTTCATATAAGGATAAAAAATATCATTCATTATGTTTTGGAACTCATTTGGAGCCTTTTTTAATCCTTGTGGCATCATATTATGAATGCCCAAATGGTACCACACAAGTTGTTTTATACTTATCTTCTTCTTTTACTGATATTTAGTAGTATCCTGATTTTAAATCAAATTTGGAAAATATTACTGTATCATGTACTCTTTTTATTAAATCATTTTTATTTGGTAAAAGCTATCTTATCCATTTTAATACCTTATTTAAAGGTTTATAATTAATCATTAGTCTCTCCTTTTTCTAGTTCGAAAGCTTTCGTAACATAAAATCCTATACAACTTCATGGCGATTTAGATGATCTAATTAATTCTTTATCTAAATATTTTTTAATCTCTATTTTACAATACTCTAAATATTGTCGATTCATCTGTATTGGCCTAGCTTTTGTTGAAATTTGTTTTTCATCAAAATTGTCTATATGGTAATGATATTGTATATTTTTTCTATGCCAAAAAGCAGTAGGATATGTTTCACAAATTTCTTTTTCTATTTTTTCTTTATAAGATTTTATAATTTTTTGAATATTTGGACTATTAATTTGTTCTTATTCTTTTAAATTTCATTTCTTTGTTTAACATATTTATTTGTTTTTTCTTTACATCTATTTGTGTTATTGATAATTCTTTTAAAAGGTTTAACTCTTTTGTCCTAGGAGTTTAATAAATTCAAAGAAAATTTATTTTCTTAAAGTATTGGTTACTAATCTAAACTCAGTTACACTAAAAGGGTATAATAAGGTTAAGAATGAGGTTCCTAATATCTTCAAAGTATTCATATTCTTGATTAAAATAAAAGAAGTATCGTAACAAACTTTGTTTTTACATATTTTTAGATAACTTATATTGTATATGCATTTTTGATCCATTTGCTAGTTATTTTTTTCTACTACTTTTAATAATATTGTGTTGGAATTAATTCTTCTTGAATACAATTCACGTATATGTTCCAGAATCCATTAAAACTATTGTTTTAAATATTTCTTCTTTCATAACTAAAGTTACTTCAACATTGGTTATCAAACCTAATTGATTAATATAACTATTATTAGATGTGCTTTCAATTTCTTTTTTATCTTCTTTATCATTCTGATTTCTTATAATCTCTTTTTCTTCTAATTCTAATAATTTATATATATTCTAACGACATGTCATTTTCTCTTAATATTTGTATCTCTTGTTGGAGACTTTTTACTTCTTCTCGTAAATCTTTTATTATTACCTGTTGACTTGGACTCTTAATTCTATTGAAAATTTCTTTCATGCTTATTGGTTTTGCATATTGTTGAATTTCTTCACTGCGTACTGTTACATTATTTAACTGTTATTCAAATTTTTCTATGAATATTAGAAATGATAAAATAAGTAATGTAATAAAATTATAGACAGGTCCAATACAAATAATCTATAGAATTTATTATAAAGTTACAAAGATAGATTATAAAGCTTTAAGATCTTTATCAAAAGAAAAGATGAGACAATACTTGTAGAAGCTAATCTTAGAAAATCATTTGTACAAATTAAAAAAAAAAAATTAAGTCATGAAGAAGTAACAAGTAAAATTCTTTAAAAATGGATTTTAGAGAATGTAACGGAAGAATCAAAACTTTATAATACTCAAATAAGAGAGATAGTTCAAAAAGGTACAAATATTAGATTAAGAATGAATAAGTCATCATTTGTAAAAATATAAGAAATCCCCAAATGATATATAAAGGATAACCTTCTAGACATTCAGTTGATGGATCAACACTAAATCTGGATTAAATAACATTACACCAATTATAATTATGATTGCTTTTTAATTAATTTTAAAATTTTACAAAGTAATAAAGTTTTAGTTTTGAAAAAAGGTTAGTAATTTAAAAATAAATTACTAAGTACTTTATTTTTTCTAATTATAAACTTTAATTTAAATAACTAATAACAACAAATAATCATCTAATTTGAATTTATGAATTTTATTCTTTGAATTTTAAAATTTTAATAAAATTCTATTAAGAATTTTGATATTTTTCTATATTTTAAATTTATATTTTTTTCTAAATAGTTTTGTTTTTAAATTCTATAATTTTTTAATATTTTCTTTAACTATTTTTTTTTATAAATAAACCTAAATGTTTTACTTTCATATTACTAATTTTCACCTTTACATTAATTTTTTTTCAAATATTTCAACCTACAATCATATTATTATTTAATTATATTTTTCTAACTTATTTCACACAAAACATTTATTACATAAATTATTTTAACCAAATAAATATACATTTTTTTAAAATTAATTTTAAAAAAAACAATCACAATTACAATATTTATTATCATAATTTTTTTATTACCATAATTACAATAATTTAAATTATCTTATTTATTATAATCACTCTTCAAATGTTTTATTTCCAATAAATTTATAAATACTAAATTAAATATATTTTTCTTAAATTTATATTTGAATTTATAAAAAAATGTAAATTTTTAATAAATGAATTTATTATATATAAATATATAAAACTAGAAAAAAAATGTTGCTAAGAATTCTATTCTCAAAAAAAATAATTCCAAAACAATCTACAAAATTAATTTAGTCTTTTCCAAAAAACAAAAATTGTTCTTTAAGAATAAAATAAAATGATTTAATTGAAAAAAATAAAATTCTGATAATCTATTCACATCAATAAAATTCAAAAGTGATCTATAACAAACAAACAAAAAATCTAAAATTCATTGGAAGACATTTTAAAATTTTCAAAGAGTTGTTTATGACATAAACTCTTGCATCATTTATTGTACACAAAACATAATTTGATAGTGAAAATGGTAGGTGCTTTGCTGTTATTATCTTGTCCAAAGTTTCTTTCTCTTCACTTTGGTTAATAATAGGAAGTTTTTGTGTTTCTCATTTATTACTTTCTTTTTTCCCTCTCTTGCTTTTTATGTCACATTTACTACTTTAAATACAAACCATCATTCCAGTCTTTAATAAATATACACAATTATAGCTAATTCATATTTATTATGGAAGTCAGTTAATTTAGTTAGTGGTATTAACATTAGTTGTAATTTCACTTTTTTTAAAATTACACTTATATAGTTAATACATAATGAGAATAATTTTCATATAGCGAAATGTAAGTTAAATTTCTAATCATATATACTAAAACTCATTAAATTAGTTGTAGTTAAAATTTATACATTCAACTGGTAATTGACCTCTAACCAACTTAAAACATTGATTCAAGATTTAATAGCTTCATTGAGATCAAATTCGTATTAATGAAATTATTATAATAATTTAATAATATATAAAATGATACTAAATATAAATATTTAATTCTATTAGGCCCTTCCACGGTTTTACTAATTTCTTTGATGCCCCTACTTTCTGCACCGCATTTTTATCTTCTGCACCCTATAATTTTGAAAATATCTATTTTATCTTTAATTAAAAATAAAAACGTATGACGAATGGGTATGTGTTTTTCATAGTCTGAAACACAGTTCAAAAGGTATTTCTGAATCCGAAAACCCTTCCGAAATATATAATCCAAAAAATATAAAAAAATTTCAGAATAAATACTCTGGAAAATAATTTTGTATTTGGGAAACATCTATTCTATGTTTTGTTTTACATTCAATCTAGAAATACTTCCTAAAATATCATTTCAAAACATAAAAAAAAAAATCAGAACAGGTATTTCGGAATGTATTTTTTGGATTCAAAAATATTTTCCTAAACATTTGTTTCGAATTTTTATTTTTTTATATTCTGAATCCAAAAATATTTTTCAGTCGTTGCAAAATATAAAAAGAATTTTTGGAACAAGTAATTTGAAATATATTTTTGACTGAAACACTCATTTTGAAAATTAATTTTTTTATTTTTCAGCTTAGATATTTCAAATTGTATTTCTAAATCTGAAAATATTTTCCAAAATATACAATGAAAAAAATATTCGAAAAGAAAAATTGTAGGAAATTTTATGATAATTTCAGTGAAAAATAGTTTGACAATTCTACGTTATATTACGGAGATACAGAAAGAAAAAAGTGATGTGGACGAAGAAACACCTTTAATTACTGGGCAATAAGACTGTCGGTTCCGCTTCACCACGTGCATAAACTAATTATCACATGATAGGCTAAGAGTAATATTAAAAACTAAAATAAAACATAAAAATATAAGTTTTCAATATTTAAAATAAATATACAAATTAAAATAAAATATGTTATCATACTCAAATTAAAATTTCAGTAATATTTATGATTATTTACCATAATAAGTTTATATGAAAAAGAATAATTAAATATTTTGTATTTAATTTCAGTACTTTGTAAGAGGTTTAACTAGTTTTTGGCCCATTTTCCGATTCATTTACTGTTTTTTGTTCATTAAGTAAATTTTGTAGGTTTTTTCTTCTTACCAATTCATTTGTTTCTAGTTGATTCTGTTCGATTTTTCAGAACAGATTGATTCAGTTTTTGTTGATTGTGGAAGTAATTTCTTGCTCGATATGTGCTTTAGGTTTTTCTAATTTTTTTTCTCAAAAATTTGAAATAAATATTTTACTTAGAATGAGTAAATTTTAGTGTTGATGCTTATAAAATACTTTTCTTTTATTTCTATATTTTTAAAATCTAAATTATAATAGTATATTTGTAAGACAACAACAACTGTCATACTAAAAATATGACCACAATTGTAATCTAATTATAATTGTTTCAAAATTTGAATTAGGCAAACTTGAAAAAAAGTTATATATATATATATATATATATGGTAAAATATAAACTTGCTGTCTATCCATCTGTTTTGGGCAGGTGTATGGCTATTTTATACAATCCATAATTGTTTTATGCTACCAAATTATGTAATTTTGCCACATTTAAAATGTGGTACAGAACACTCTTTATATGTTTTTGATTCAACTTAAACTATATTATTTGAGTGATTCATCCATGGATCATGTTTCTTTCATTTTCATACATGTTTTGTTAATGTATTTTTTTTTTTCAAATCATGCATATTGAATGTTTTTTTCAATGGTATTCTTTACTATATCTTGTATTTAATTTTTTACTTTGAAACACACTAAATATGAGATGTTTGTTATGATTTGCAAATAAATGCTCCTTAATTTCTTATACCCATTAAATAAAGATAGTTACAACTTTTTTAAATGTTTTTTGTGATAAACAAAATTAAGATTAAAAATTAAAATTCTCACACATTGTTTTCCTCTAGTGGTATCAGTGGTGTGTACCTTGAACACTCAATTGACCTTCTATTAATTAATCTCACAAATAATTAATGAATATCACATGATAATTAAAAAAAAAACATTTTAAATTGTTTAGAAATGAGAATTAAATATAAATTACAAAAATTAAAACATATTAAAACATAAACCCACCATTATGTAATCTTTTAATCATGGATAAAGAATACTCTTTTAACATAAAGAGTAAAAGGTAAAATTAATAAAAGCCCTTGACTTATACTTTAACACTTTCCATGATGCAATGTTTAATAAAGAAAGCAATTTCTGCAGCAAACCAAATCCTTTATCTTGGTAGGTTTCTCTCTACTATTGGGCCTTCATGGAACCTTCAACTGCACAGCCCTGTAATCCTAACAATTTTCTTCACCATGCTTAAGAACCTTAAACCTTTTCCAACATCAACCATTCTTAGAAAGCCACTTTCCTTATCTTCATAGTTCAGTTAAGCATGTGTCTCCATTGGACATCTTTCTTCTCTCTCCTATTCATTATATCAGTAACTACTCTCTTGGCTTCTAAGGAAGATAAAGTGCACACGTTTTGCAACTTGCAATAAAAAATATCATGGACCTATCACTGCTTGATATATCACTCTTCTATAAATTGAGTCAGAAACTATGCTGCTTGTGATAGTTTTATAAAGATTATATTTTTATTTTCCTTGTTTCTCTTATTTGACTAACAGGAGGATGGTCAAGTCTTGCTGTAGCATGTGCTTGTGTTTGGTCTTACTTAGTGTTTTCCTGTGCTTTGTGTCAACACAATCAGCACCAGAAAGTGCCACTGTGACACAGGTTCCTGGCTTCAGTGGGACTCTACCTTCCAAGCACTATGCTGGGTGAGAGGAGTGCTTTGATTTTCTCTATACAATTTGTCTTTTTGTTTTCTGAAATGTTGACCCTTTCAGAAATCAGTGTTGACCCTTTCAAGCTTTTTGGTTGTTGAAGGTATGTGAAAGTGGGTGAGAGTGGTGGGAAGAACTTGTTTTACTATTTTGTTGAATCACAGGGTAACCCTTCTGAGGACCCTGTGGTTCTGTGGCTTAATGGGGGACCAGGCTGCTCTAGCTTTGATGGATTCGTGTATGAGCATGGTAATTATTTGTTCACTTTCTACACTGCCCTTTTTTCCTTTTGACAGAGTTTAGGAATTGTGATCTAGAAATGGTTTACAATTGCTCATACCGTAGTGTTTTCTTCACACCAGTTATAGTTGGTCCTAGTGAGGCTAATCCCTGACTGTGTTGAATCATGGTCTTGAATCACATTTAATATGTCTCTGAAGAGAGATGCTTATGCAAAACAAGACAAAAACTTCTTTTAATGATTAGCTTATACTCAATGAACTTTCTTCTAAGTAGATTTGATGGCTGTTCAAAGAGGCATAGCTGAAAATATGGTTTCGGTCGTGTTATTTGTTGTCCCTAGGTTTACTTTATGGATCATGTGACAATTGATTATGTGTTTCAGGACCTTTTAATTTTGAGGCAGCAAAGACAAAAGGGGGTCTTCCCACACTACATCTCAATCCATACAGCTGGTCAAAGGTCTGTGCTTTATAAACGGTGTGGAATTTAGATGGGGAAGAATGATGGTTTATTGTGTTATAGTTATCTTTTGAGTTCAGTGTCTGTGTAATTCATCAATCACTCAGTGGTTGTGTTTTCTTGTGATCAATTAGTATGTGATTCTGTTTTGCATTATAGGTTTCCAGTGTTATATATTTGGATTCTCCTGCTGGTGTGGGGTGGTCATACTCTAAGAATGAAACTGATTACATAACTGGAGACACAAAGACTGCCTCTGATTCACATGAGTTTCTTCTTAAGGTAATTAAGGAAACGATTGGGAGATACTGAGTGACTATTTGAATGAAGTTTATGTTCGTCACAATACTCTAACATATACCTTTTTTGTGTATTTTAAAAAATCAGTGGTTTGAACTATACCCTGAGTTCCTTTCCAACCCGTTCTTCATTGCTGGAGAGTCCTATGCAGGAGTGTATGTGCCTACTCTTGCTTCTGAAGTTGTGAAAGGTAGTAGTAAGCTGTGTTCTTAAAGTTTTGAATGATGGAGTCAGAAATAAGATGCAGTTTCTTGATCTTCCACAGGAATTGAGGCTGGTGTGGAGCTCAAACTAAATTTCAAGGTCTTTATCTTTAATTGCTAAATTTATGTTTTCAAACCTGTGGATGCAATCTCATGGTCATTGTGAACAGGGTTACATGGTTGGAAATGGTGTGACAGATGAAGAAATTGATGGCAATGCTCTTATTCCATTTGTACATGGGATGGGACTGATCTCAGATGACCTGTTTAAGGTGAAAATTAGCCCCTCATTATATGACAGATGAACAATTAATACACCATTATATTAATTGCTTGTCTTTTGTTTTATAAAATATGTAAATTTGACGATGTGGAGACTGCAATGAGTGCAGACAAAAAGAAGCTCCAACTAAGGCTGGTTAAGGTTGATATTGATTGCAATTAAGGAAACTTTCCATTAATATGTATTACATTTTTGGATATAAAAGCAAAGTGCACTATTTAAGACACAAGTTTGGAACCTTATCTTTTGGTTTTGACGAGTCTGTTTTCTGTTTGAAAGCTTGCTATGCTTTGCTGTCATCTACATATGTTTCGTCTAATCAGTGGTAGTGCTGCAGGAGGTGAACAGTGAGTGCAATGGGAACTTTTATAATCCAACCAGTGAAAGTTGCTCTAGCAAGCTTGCAAAAGTTGATCAGGTGATTTAAGTATGTATAAATTACAGGCATGGAACGAGCTAAGTGAATTCGGAACTCATTGATGATTCTTGCTGTTTTAGTTGGTTGATGGGTTAAACATTTACAACATCCTAGAACCATGCTATCACACCACAGAGGCAGTGAATATTACAGAATCCTATATTAGGTTGCCATCTAGCTTCCGGAAGTTGGGTGAGACTGAAAAACCTTTCCCAGTGAGGAAAAGAATGTTCGGTCGTGCTTGGCCCCTAAGAGCACCTGTGAGAGATGGAATTGTACCAACTTGGCCACAGCTGACGAGTTTACAACTTTCTCCACCATGCACGGTAGGTTCCATCACTACAATCTAAGTATCTAATTTTACTATTCAACATCTACTTACCAACTACCAATTGATTTTAATTGCTTGATTATTTCATGAAGTTCATGAATACTTGTATAGACCTCAGAATTTCATCTTTACAACAGTAAGTGGTGATTTCTGAATTAGAAATTGATGAAAAAAGTCCTGAAGAAGAGAACGTGCTCAACTTAGTTAGAGAAGCTTAAAGGCTAAAATTAAATACATTCTTAAAAGTGTCATCTATGTTGTTCTAAAGCTTATATATTTGAAGTAATGCATATTTTTCAATTCAGACCAGAAATAGGGGATACTGGAAATATTTCTAACAAATAAGGATATGCCAGATTCCATTGGCACATAATGAAGTCCACAGAAAACTAAGCTTTAGCTTCTAAAAGTCATTATTATTGTTAATTGCCTACTAAAAATCAAAGCTATCATAGTTCTGACAACAATTTGTTTCATCCTTGTCATTTGTCATAATTTGGTTTAGAAGTAAAGTACAAGCTTGCGAAAAACATTTCCCAGTTGAAGAGACAATATATTATTGTCAATCTGTCTTTTATCTATCATATCTGCTTTGGTCATAATGTTCCTGGGGGTTCTACAAAACATGTCATAATTGGCATCATTTTTACTGTATCACCCATTCGTTGAATGTTTAGCTAGTAACAAGATTTAATATTATCTTTAGGATGATGAGCTTGCAAACGCATGGTTGAACAATGAAGAAGTCAGGACAGCAATTCATGTTGCACAGGTGAGGTTTCTAGTAAGAATCCTGTTGCTTTGGATATGAAAACACTAAATTGTGATCTTTCTGATGAAACAGAAAAGTGTCGTCAGTAGTTGGGAAATATGCACAGACAGAATTTCATTTGATCATGATGCTGGGAGCATGATCAGCTACCACAAGAACTTAACTTCCAAAGGTTATAGAGCACTTATATTCAGGTAAATTTCCAGATAACACTTTTTTATATTTTTGGTAACTGAGAATATTCCATTGCTATAGATTTAGGCAATTCATTGTTCCAGTTGATCTTGTGAAAGAAAATTTAAGTGTTTCGTGTTTCTGGCAGTGGTGATCATGATATGTGTGTTCCATATACGGGGAGTGAGGCATGGACAAGATCTATTGGATACAAGATTGTTGATGAATGGAGGCCATGGTCTTCCAATGGTCAAGTTGCTGGGTATTTCCTTGTTCCATTTCTCTGTTGTCTTATCCCTACCTGATAAATATTAAAATATTTGGAGTTAAATGGAAGAAAGAGCCTTTTTGAAACAAGCAACATTTTATCCTTTTAAAAATACAAGAATAAAAAACATGTTTAATCAAAAAAGTACAAAAGATCAAACTTCTTCTGATGGCTTATCTTGATTGGTTGCAGGTACACACAAGGATATGACAAAAATCTTACTTTTCTGACCATAAAGGTTTGTATATACATAACATGATCAACTCATTATGATATGAAATTGCTAAGGTCCTATCATATAATAAATAGGACTGATTAAGACAGATGATGTCATGTGACATTTTTAACTATATACCTTAAATTATGTAATAACTTTGTTGTTGTTAATGTTTATAATGTTTGGTTACTTTTGGTGCAGGGATCTGGGCATACTGTTCCGGAATATAAACCACGAGAGGCATTGGACTTTTACAAACGCTTTCTCGCTGGATTGCCGATATGAAAGAGAAACAGAGGATGTAGCAAGAGTGCTTCTTCTATGTACTTCACTAATAATAATTTGTGGATGTATGTTCACATATATTATATTTATCATCAATAATATTAAGCTTAGAATAAATGTTATATAGTATGTAGAAGTCTTTCTAATTTTTTAATACTGTGTGAATCATATTAAAAAAATTGTTATAAGGATAGATCCCCTATGTACATCATATAAGAGTTACGTAAAAAATTTAAAGGTTGTTTGGGTGAAATTTTTTGAGAGGATGATTTATTATATAGAAGTTTTAGAATAGTTTATAGTAGAACATTATTCAGATAAGAAGTTTTGAAAATTTAGGCATTAAAGAGTGCAATTTGGTTATTTAAAATGAGAATTTTAGTACTTAAAAGAAAAAAAAATTTAAAAATTTTCATCTCAATCTGTTATTAATACGTTGTTGAAATCATGGTGTTTGTTATTTTTATTCGGTGGCTTCTTCCTGCACTCCACGTTTTTCTTTTTGTACTTCCAAACTTTACATAATGCCCCATTTTACCCATTATTATTTTGTTTATAAGTTATTTTTAATAATAAACATTATGTTTTTGTTCTCTAACATTTTTTGTTTTAATTCTTTTTTAAAATTTATTTTATTTTTGGCTCCCTTTATAAAGTTATGAATTTTAGTCTTTCATGATTAATGTTGTTAGTTTTTTAAATATGGCAAACTGTAAGTCATGTTCCCAACACATTTAAAAAATGTATGTTAAGACAAGATTGTTTAAAGAGATTAAATCGTCTAACATATTGGGTTTTTAAGTTTAACAAATAATATCTTAGAAAAAAGAGAGTATGAAGAAAAGTGTTTTACAAAGATATTGGCTTAGAGGAAGAAATCAATTAAAATGATGACACACTCTTTCAGCACAACTTTTGACAGAGAGAACATTATGTGAATGTCTTCTTTGTCTCTAACATCCACTTTTGACTTGTATATGATAGAGCATGTAGATACTTGACATAAGCAAATGCAAAGAGTAGAGTAGATATGCATACAGACCAATATGTCATTTTTCTTATTGTTTTTGTTGTTTTGAAATGTTGTGCATTTGATGCCTTTAATGCGTGTTCAGACCAAATATAAGCTTTTCAAATTCTCTTTTGTTCAAGCAAGATTTGATAGTTTAAGCATTCTTGTAGAGATACCTAACAATTCATAAAGGTTTCATTGTTGGATGAAAACGTCATTTGGTACAAGGTACTGATTAGCCTATACAAGGCATTTTCTATCCGTGCTTTGTTTAGTATTCTCAGTTTGGCTCAATAGCACGTTTAGTAAGATGTCTTTCAACACATGTTTTTATCTTTTAGCGTGTTTATCAAAAACATCATTTGTGATATATAGTGAAAACTCGTTTAGTATTGCTTTAACAAAGTATAGCAAGAGCACGTTTAGTCAGACTCTCATAGTTGTAGTGTATCCCCTAGGATATTAATGCGTTTACTAAAGCTTTTTCCTTTCATACATTTAGATTTAAAAAAAGGCTTTTCACAAGACGCTTTTCTTTCAACAAAATTATTTTTCACAAAGATAACACTTTATCATATGCTCATTTTGTTTATTGTTGTTTATTAAACTTCAAAACATATGAGGACATTAGATGATCCAATATTATAGATCTTGTCTTAACAAGGGCTACTTAAAGGAAATATCAATTTTTCATTGCTTTCATTTCTTATCCCTTAAAGCTTCCCTCTTGAACGTATTGAGAGCCATTTTAAAGCTTTCTTGGAGATGTCTCTTAAAGTCAACTTTTAGAACATTTGTGTTCTCTAAACCGAATTTTAGTGTCTTTGGATTTCAATTAGAATATTCATGTTCATAATACATATGCATTAATGTACGAAATGAATAGATTTTGCAAAGATGAATGAGCTATTTGAAATCTGGAGACAAGAATTTTCGGTTTAAAGATAGAAATGTTATGGAAGCTTCAAGGCATTTCCAAGGAAGCTTAAAAATTGCACTTTTTTAATGTCGAATTGCTCCATTGACAACCCAGGTGTGTCATTCCTGTGTAATTCCTGCAACTATATAACGTTTAAATTAACAATTTGCATAGTCTAAATAATTCGAGGATTTCAAACAGTTCCTTCATAGTCACAACCTATGCATAAATGTGAAAAGTCTACAAGCAAGAAAAACATAGACTTTGTGAACATGAAGGAGCTATTTGAAATCTAGTGACTAGTTGTTTAAAATCTAGATATGGTAATTTTCGATATGTGGATTTCAATCACTCCTTCAAGGTTCACAAAACTTGTAAATAAATAAGATGAATCTATGAGTAATATTAAAAGTATAGATTTTGTGAATATAAAAGAGTTTATTAAAATTAAGAAATAGAAAATTAATGATTTTGAGGATACAAAAATTCTGAAAGCTCTTTAGAAAAGAGAAACTTTAGTGGATGAGATGTGTTTTTGATAAAATATTTATTTTGTTTTGGACCTCGGAATTAGCTATTCCAACATTATACTGCTTCCAAACATTCAAAAAAAGTTGATTGATGCAATAATATAAGAAAGGGTAACTCTAATATTAATTGACATAAGATTTTTTTTCCCGACATTAATTGTTATATAACGTCTAAAGATGATATTTTGTGATGTCTAAATACTAATATCACCGATAATTTTAACGTTCACATTTTTTGTTTTTAACGTTGAAAGTTCAAACCTTTTTTTTTATATTAATGGTTGTATCTCTTAAATATTCACCTCAAAACACTTCGTAACAAAATTTATTATCACTAAAGCGACAATCTTTAAAATCTTTTCGGAAATATTGTTTTCAGAAAATCATAAAGAAAACTTAAAGTTTAAAACTTTCCAAATAAAACTTCTAGTCTTGCGGTAGTGGAAATGGTACAAGTAGCTTTGCAACAGATAAATAAAGTTAATTTTTACTTTATTTTGATATATCTAATAATTTCATATCTTTTAAAAGTTAAACCCAAAGTTAATTTAAATATAATTTTTTATAGCCTTCCAGATTATTTTTTTTTATAAATAAAACTAGGTGAAAACTCTGAATTCTGAAACTGTCAATGTCAAGCAGAAAGAACAAGCGACAAGACTAAAAATAATGTTAGTTCGTTCAAGAAAGTTTCAAAATAAATAAAAAAAATTTAGAGAAAAATTAAAAACTGTTTAAAAATATTTTAACCCCCAAAATATATTTTTTTTTAATTTCTAAAACTTTTTTTGTTAAGATTTAACTAGTGTAAAATTTTCGTTTTGGTTCATTTAATATATTTTAGGCTCTTGTGTATAAGATTTTGTTCATTTTAAATTAGCCCTTTTGAAAATTGTTTGATTGGGACTAAAAGCTAACTGTCTATATGTTGTGGGCAAAAAAAAAAAATACTATTCATGGAAACTAGAATAAAATAGCAGCAATCAAAAATATTTTTTTATAGGTATTAGAAGTCAAGAATAAGCATTTTTTGAAATGTTTTTTTACAATATGAATATTCATAAAAAAAAATCGAGAATAATGTTTAATTCGAATGTAACGAAATAAAAACAATGTTCCATGTAGTTACCATTGCCAACTCACACCGATACAATAATTTCTAAGAATCTAGTTGGTGCCATTTTCACAGTCACAAGAAAACCACATGGTAAGACAAAGGTAACGTATCAGATGCTATGTCACTGAAAAGAAGGCAAGTATTTGAGCAGAAATAAGCTAGTATCATAATTTGATTACCATAGCTCATGCAGAAGCTATTATTACAGATTTTTATCAGAAACAAAGAGTAAGAAACACCATCAAAGTAAGAAGGAAGTATGAGTATCAATGAAATGCAAAAAATGGCTTCAAGTAGTGTGCCCAAATGGCATTCTTCATCAGTCACAACCAAAATTGTCAATAACTTAAATCCTATATGCCAAGCTACCCAACAATTAACTCTCAAAGGGAAGTTCGTGATCTTACACAACCAAAGCAAATCAATTCCTGGAAAGTTCATTTCTGTCCAGATTTACAGTGGAACTGATGTTGATCCTGGTAAGTGCACCTTCTATGCAGATAACATTGGTGCACAATTTTTTTCAAAAGGAATAGTCTTTATGAAAAAGTTTTTGAAAATAAACAAATATTTCTCCAAAAATGATGAACCAATAGTGTTATTGGATATGGTTGGAGTAAATATCTCTGTAAGTTATAATTAATCTCTGCATGTGTTAAAAGTCCTGCAGTACATAAGCTAATTATATTTTATGGAGAAAGGGGTTTTATATTTCGTACTTTTCTCTTCTATAAGTGCTTATGAAAATGTTTCTCTAAACATGTTCATAATTGATTAATTCTGATTATAACTTCAATCTCATAATCTATTATCTTTATAAAGTTATACTTCAGTCCTGGTAAATATTTGATTTCATTTCATCAATCTATTTATAAATATTTTGTTCTTTGTGAACATACCAGTAGTTAAAAAGTGAATGAACTTTGACTTATATACATCAGTAAATTTCAAGAAATTATATAATTTTTTGCATGAAGATTAGTGTCTATGTGCATAATCAATAAAAAAATTGAGGAGAGAAGGTTGCATCCTGTGCTTTTCTAAATTCATCTCACCAGCTCTTGAAAATGAAGGAAAAACTGAGAAAAAGTTCATGATATTTAGAAAAGCAAAATGTATAAACAAATCATCTTGATATCTATGAAAAACATGAATACTAGATTATAACTTTTTACTTTAGAAAAGAAATTCAAAGTTGATGACAATTATAAGGGTGAAAAAAAAATTATCTGTTTTTCTTTTACTTGAACTTGTTTGAATTACATGGTTTACTATATTTGTAAGATATGTTTTGATATAGGGAACATATTATGTTTACAACTTTGTGTTGCACTGGACAGAGACTGGTAAAGGGAAATTGAGCGAGAAAGCACATTTCAAACAAGGTGAGAGCATGAAACACAGTCATGATGCACAAACCACGATATATAAAATTAAGATACATGTTGACTCAAATTTTGGAAGTCCAAGAGCTTTTGTTATTCAAAACAAGTACAAGAAGAAGTTCTTCCTTCAGTCTGCATCTATTGAGACTTCTAGCAACCGCATCATTCACTATGATATCAATTCATGGATATATCCAATAAAGAAGACCAAATCTGATAGGCTCTTCTTCTCAAATAGAGTATGTTTTATATTATTCTCTCATCAAGTTAATCATTTGGATCTTATAAGTGACACTACTTAGAATTAGTCCCTTTATGAAAATAAGACCTTGAGCTTTTATCCTTATATGTCTTATCAGTACACATAGGTACTGATATTACTAAGGGTGTGTTGATTTATATTTTAAATATTTTTGATGTATTCAACATGTAACTAAACAAGGTTGCAAAACCGTTGGTCAAAGGTGTTAGGCAAAGAGCAGGGTATGTAGTTGAGTTAGAGATTCAACAAGATGAAAACAAAACAGTATGAGAAAACATTTCCCAATTGTTTCTGTTTTTTGGTTTCGGAACACTTTGCTAGGAACAATTTTCTAAACATAATAGATTTTGAATGAAATATTAAATGCTAAGTAGTGTGAAGTTGTTTCAGAAAACAGTTTTTATAACCAAAAGACAGTCAATTAGGCACCAGGGTATGTTTGGACAGGCTGGTCCATAAATAAGCACTCTTAAAAAAAGAAGGTGAAATAAGTTTCTCTGTATGCTAAAATTAGCTTACGCAAGCTCTCTCACATTTTCTTTAAATTCTTTTAACTTGTGCATAAGGTAATTTTAGAATATGCAGAAGCTCATTTCCTTTTTTTTCTTCTGGAAGTGCTTCTGGAGAAACTTGTCTGATTAGGTGCTAAGTCTCTAAAGTTTTAGTGTCCAAAAAAGAGTCATGTAGTGACTAAAAGATATTTTCATGCAGGAACTGATTCTGAAATGAGTGTCAGTTGTTGGACCAAATGATTAGTTTAATCTTGTTTCCTGCTAGTGGCAATTTTATGTTACATGAAAGTGCATAACTTTGTGGTTATGACAGTGTTATCTTCCAAGTCAAACGCCAAGAGCATTAGTGGAACTAAGAAAGGAAGAGCTTGATATATTGAGGGGTAATGGAATGGGAGAAAGAAAGGAATGGGATAGAATCTATGACTACGACTTCTATAACGATCTTGGTGATCCTGAAAAAGGTCCTGAACACCTTAGACCAGTTCTTGGGGGCACAAAGTTGTTTCCATATCCACGCAGAGGAAGAACAGGTCGAAAACAAAGTACAGCAGGTATTTATTTTACTTTCCTTTTAAATTCAGTTCAAGGTAGAAACCTAAATTGGCATGAACCATTGGAATTTCAGCTTAATACCATGCTTTAATACAGTTGGTTTAAGGTTGATTAAGACTAACAAGGTACAGTTGAATCAAGGGTGGATGGATGAACCATCATTCCTTTCTTACTTGGGAATGGCTATTGTTTGTATTAAAACTAAAATATAACTGAATGCAAATCTCGCTTTATAAATTGATTTTGTGGGATTAAGTTAGGTTTAAAGACCTTCTCTTAAGTACTAGTTTTTACATTTTAAGTTTCATTACCTGCTTTGGTACTTCATGCCCTGCATTTGTAATTGGAGGACCTCAGCTGAAAATGAGCCTAAGTAAGAAAATAGTCCTTTGAAATTAAAGGGTATGTGTTAAATTGTGTCTCCAATATAAACTAGTAGCATTTTGAGTTGATTCTTATTTCCATTTTCACGTGTTTATGGAAAATTTTAGGTCCATCTAGTGAGAGCCGGCCACAACCAATGAACTTTGGCATATATGTTCCATCAGATGAGAGATTTGCCCCCAATAAATTGAAGGAGTTGAAATCAAATTGTGTACATGCTATGGTACATTTTTTGTCACCAAAGGCAGAACTATTACCACACAGAAATTCTGCAAACTTTCAATCATTCGAAGAGTTACTTGAGATATTTTCTAGCAATAGGAGCCAAATAATAGAGGGGTGGATGAAAGAGAACTTAAAGAAACTGATACCTATTGCGTACTTGAAGGAAATAACTATTGCAAACAAGGAAAATCATGGACAATTGCCTATCCCTCAAATCATATTCGGTAAAGAAATCTTGATACCCTTTATTTGTATATAATATCTCAGTTAGCTGGTTACAATGTCAGTTGATTTAGGAGATCGGTTTGTATGGTAAATAAATCTTAGATTGAAAAGTAACATATCAGGAAATTTGTAACCTAGTTAAATTTCAAGAGTTCTCTCCTTACATTGAATTTGTCAAAGATACTACTAGTTATGCTAAGTTGTTTCATGAGATTGTTTTGTGTGCTCTTCAGAAAATGAATTGGCTTGGAAAGATGATATAGAGTTTGGAAGACAAATGCTTGCAGGAACTCACCCCACCAGAATACAATGCTTAACGGTACTTAATACACTTATGAACTAGGATTTAGAACAATCTGCTATGTTTTATGATGTATAAGGGGTCTTAAGAGCGTAGTAGTCCAAGTTCTACAATTTGTTTGTGACTACCTTGGTTATGCTACAAGGTAATTGATGAATCCTGCAACAATCTCCCCAAACCAATTGTACTATTAAGAATCAAACTCTTTAATTATGACTCGACCGATTGGGAACAAACTTGTGACCATGATTCTAATACCGATTGTTGAATCAAGCATTTACTAATAAGTTAAAAGTTATAGTTAATGGTCAAGTTTTACTTAAAGAAAATAACAACTAAAGTATCAGAATTCGATTGTGACTTGACCTACTTAGCATAGGAAAACATTGTTTCTTACTGTGGAAACATAAAATCTCTTTTAACTCAAATAGAAATCGAGTGTCGGTGAAAAGGTTTTTTACATTGTCACCTAATCATAGATTGTCATTTACTGTAAAGTTATTTGATGTTTAGAATATTTTGTCAAAAGTCATAGAATGATTTTCAATTGTTTTACTGTAGAAAATAGTAGTACAGCATTGGACAACTTGCGCAGTTCATGTTCTAATTGAAACCACCTTTTTGTTGACTTTGTATCTTTTGAACCTTTTAATACTCTGTTGCAAATAATCTGTCACAGTTAAAGAATATTCTTTGGACCAAAGACAAACTTATTGAATCTAAATTGTAAAAACAAAATGGCAAATACTCTGAACTGTGTTTGTTCTCATGTTTAGACCAGCCAAAGTTGTCAAATCAAATTTGTAGACTGTATATAGTTTCCGAGAAATATAGAATGAATTTAAGTTCAGCTTTAGCATGTTGGTCACACTTTACCACTACATTAACTATGCCTTGGTAAAATTGTTAATTCTATATCTGTGTAATGAAAATGATATTCAAACTCACATTTTGGCCTCATTATTGTTGGTTTCAATTTTCCTTTCAGACATTCCCACCTCAGAACAAATACGGAATACAGAGTTCAATAAAGAAATCAATCATAGAACAGAAGCTAGAAGGATGGACACTTTCTCAGGTAAGTAACCAAAGTCTTGAGGCTTTGGCATTGAGAAAATAAACCTTTTTTTGTTACTTCTTTTGGAAGATACTAATAAGGTTTTAGTCACAATTCTTATTTACTTTTGTTAACCTTTCATAAGCTAATAAATTAGAAAATTAAATTGCAATTTGTAAAACTTAAGCTCTTTTCAAACAATAAGTATCATACTTCAGATATTTGCCACAACAATCATTTGAAGTTTATGTCATATGAAGAGAAGACTTCCTTAACGAAACACAGTATCATTATGAGACATGACCCAAAATCTTAAAGTAATAAATTTAAGTTCTTTTACTCATTTTTACCCAACATGGGACTTCCAACTTATCTTGAATTTCTAACACAAATGATAAACATAGTATTATTCTACTCCATGCGATTCTAACAATCCTAACACGGCTTATAACTTTCTGCATGTTTGTTATATTAGAAGAAAACTTAGATTCTATTGCTCCTGTTAGTACTGTTAGTGTTGTTCTCCAATCACATTTGAAGCTTCACCTTAGTACTATATGATGACATTTAATGGACTTATTTGTTGCTCAGATTACCAAGATGAAACACCAAATCTAATCAGAGAATACTTGCAGTAACTGTAGTACTGTATATAAGATTCGTTCATTATATTTATAGTAGTTAATGAAGCAAACAAATTTAAAACAACTTGGCTAAATTTTTATTGGATAAATTTAAGTGTTATTTATTTCCTGTCCTCTTTCCTTGCAAAATTGTGTAGGCAATGGAGCAGGGAAGAATTTTCATGCTGGATCACCATGACTACCTTATTCCATATTTGAACAGAATAAACGCAAATGGGGTATGTGCTTATGCATCAAGGACCCTTCTATTCTTAAGGACTGATGGCATGCTTAAGCCATTGGCAATAGAACTTAGCTTGCCAGGTCCAGCTCCTCACCTTGAACTCCAAAGGGTTTTTCTTCCAGCCAAACAGGGAACACAAGCAGCACTTTGGCAGCTTGCTAAAGCTCATGTATTGGCTAATGATGCTGTTTATCATCAACTAATTAGCCATTGGTGAGTTGAGATCTTTCCGCAATCACAGTTACTAACTCAACTTTCACTCTGCATAGATTCTTGAAAGTAATCTGTTGCACACTAATTTCTGTACTTTTTTTTCTGCATCACCTCCTCAAAATGTCAAATCATGTGACAGAGATAGGAAAGAAAGGAAAAAGATTTTCTTTTTGATAGATTTATGATTAAGTTTGTAAAGAATATAAGTCAATAATCATGTTTTAAGAATCCTTGTTCTTTTCCAATAATGGTTTCTAGAATTCTTGTTGATTCTTTTACGCATAAGAACAATCCCTAGTGGCCAATGAATATTTCAAGTGTCTGAAATTAAATACCATGATCCTTTGTATATTGTGGAAACATTTGCATTCAAATGCAAAAGAAATATTGTTTTATTTGAGAAAATAATGAACTACAAAGAAATTCAGTAGTACACTTATTCTGTTATCACCTTTGGTTTGGAATTTAAGTATCATGCAATGAAAACTTATATGCAGGTTATGCACCCATGCAGTTGTTGAACCATTTATCATTGCCACCAAAAGAAGGCTAAGTGTTATTCATCCAATCCATAGGTTGTTGAATCCTCATTTCAAAGGTACCATGCACATAAATGCCTTGGCAAGACTCATCGTTATAAACTCTGGAGGAATTCTCGAGAGAATATTATTTCCAGGTGAAATCTGTATGCAGATCTCATGTGACCTCTATAAAGAGTGGAGATTCATTGACCAAGGACTCCCAGCTGATCTACTCAAAAGGTACATTACAAACCCTCGTTAAGAATTGTTCATGAGCACACATCGACCCTATATAAGACCAAATTATGTTAAGAAATAGACTTTAAATCTAAATCAATTTCACAAAACCAACTTGTAAAGTGATGTTTTTACCTACTTGTTACTCTAAACTAACTTTACCATCGGTCGATGTAGGACTTGCAACAAATTATAGTATATGAGTAGATGTAAATTTTGTCTTACAAGTTGGTTTTGTGAGTTTTATAATTTTGTAGCAAGAATTTAGAAAAATTGTGAAACCTCTAATTGTGCAAAGAAAACAGCCATTTATGACTAAGCATCACCTACATCTAGCTTTTTTAACACAAGAAAACTTTAACCAATCTTACAAACAAAATAGAAAAATGCAGATGTATCAAGTATTTAAATGATAGTTAAAAAATATAAATTAACAACACTCACTGTACGAGACACTATTGTACAAATCAAACATTTTGTAAAATAAATACACAAGTTTTAGTCCTTATGTATCCTTATTAGTATACATTGGTCCATTTTGTTGCACTGTGTTTTCTAAGTCCTAGTCCCTAAAGTAAATGTCCTTTCAGGAACTAAAACTTAAGTTTCTTATATAGAAGGACTGACTCTTAAATGAGTATCACCAACAAAATCCAGATGACTCATTTAACCTAAAAGAGGCATAAAAATGTATAAAGAAGGTTAAACTATTCACTTGGTCCCTGTAGTTGTCTCATTGTCTCTCCAACATTTCTTGTAGCAGTTTTACATTGCCATTAAAGTTTTCTTCAGTGCTAAAAACTGGGGTGAAAACTCAACTTTTATGCATAATATAGAGGAACTAAAACTTACAGTTTTCTCATATACAGACTAGAACATAAAACTGGTGAATAGTTTAATCCGGGAGGGAAAATAAAAAGGTTCCATTACTTTCACCTTGATGCATGAGCTAATCCAACAGCAACTAATTTTGCAGGGGCATGGCTGTACAAGATCCAGACATGAATAACCCCACAGGGATTCAGCTTCTGCTGCTGGACTATCCCTATGCCACTGATGGACTTGAAATATGGGTAGCCATCAAAGAATGGGTCAAAGACTTTTGCTCATTCTTCTACAAAGACAACGAGGACATTGAGGGTGATGTTGAACTGCAAGCCTGGTGGTCAGAGATTAGAACTCAAGGCCATGGTGACAAACACAATGACACATGGTGGAACCAAATGACAACACTCTCAAACCTTGTGGAGACACTAACAATCCTCGTATGGATTGCTTCTGCCAAACATGCATCTCTAAACTATGGCCAATATGCATACAGTGGCTACCCTCCAAACCGCCCCACACTATGCAGGAAATTTGTTCCTCTAGAAGGGACAGTGGAGTTTGGTGAGTTCCTCAAGGACCCAGATAAGTTTTTCCTCAAGATGCTTCCTGATAGGTTTGAGATGAGTCTTGCAGTGGCATTGGTGAATGTTCTCTCAAGTCACACTTGTGATGAGGTCTACTTGGGGTGCCAGCAATCACCAGGGTGGATAGACAATGAAGTGATTCAGAATAGGTTTGCTGAGTTCAAACAAGAACTAAAGGAGATTCAAGCAAGGATCATGCAAAGGAATAGGGATCCTAAGCTTAAGAATAGACGTGGCCCTGCGAACATTGAGTACACTCTTCTGTACCCTGATGTAGCTACTTCTTCTGCCTCAAAAAGTGGAATCACAGGAAGGGGGATACCTAACAGCATATCAATTTGACTTCTTGTTATAGATTACCAAGTTTTCATTGTTGGATAAAACTTATGTGTATTTCTTTAAACGTTTTTGCTGTTGTTATATCATTAGAATTGAAGTTTCATTTTGTTAACTTAGTAAGATCTCTAATTCAAACTTTAACTTTGGTTAAAACTCTAAATTTGATGGTAAGCAACACTAAAAACAATTCCGACTCTGCATCTAGGTTTTGTTTCTTGGTGATATACATCAATGCCACGGGTTAAGGAACTAACTAGTGGGTAGCTTTAAAGTTGTTGAAAACTGACTTGTTAGTTGCATATTTTTAGGAAGATTTTAGATTTGTTTCAGTTTGAATTAGTCAATTTAATTCATGTAGAATTTATCTATAGTTGTTAATGGATTAGTTATTTCTTATTGATTAGTAGTTGTTGCTAGAATGCGAAGATGTGATTTTTTAATTAGTTTTTTCTGAATGTATTTAAATCAAGTTGCAATTAATAAGAAATAGCACTTGCAGCCAATATATTTATATGTTTTTCATCTCTAAACAAACAAATGGTATTTAGAGCTCTTTTTTTCTTAAGAGACCAGTAGAATGGAAGGAGAATGAAATTCGTTTCCAGTAACACTTCATATCTTAAATGGGGAAGACTATGAGGGACGTAAAAATGCAATCCTATCTAGCGGAACTAGATTTATGGGAAGCGATTATTTTGTTCAACCGCACTGCGAGAGAATCCTACCATGGCACAAATCAAAATTCATAAGGAACAAAAAAGAAAGGAGGAAAAGACGAAGTTGTCCTTGTTTTTTGGTGTTACAACATTGATCTTCACAAAAATTATGACCCTTAAGTCACCCAAAGAAATTTGGGACTTTTTGAAAGAACAATATGAAGGAGATGACAAAATAAAAAGCATGCAAGTATTGGACCTAAGGAGAGAATTTGAGTTGCAAAGAATGAAAGAGTAAGAGACAATCAAGGAATACTTAAACACGTTGGACATGAACTTTGTGTTGGGTCTATCGAGGAGGAGATTCACCAAGGAGATACAAACACCATCGGCTCTGATACCACTATTGGGTCAAACAAAGAGGGGGTTCACCGAGGAGACACAAACACCAATAACATCTGAGTCCAACCATATAAAGGATTGACACCACTCTCTACCCAAAACCTTAAGGCAAGGGGTTAATGGGTCTTTCATATTTATATAGTGTTTTACTTTCTCATTTCTATCCAATGTAGAACTTAGACTCACACTTGGATTCTCAACACTTTGCGAACTCTAGAGGTACGAAGCATCTATTACCTCATTGGAGAACACAAAGGATCTATCCAAGATTACTTTGGGAGAGGTTTTACATGCTTTGCAATCCAAAGAACAACAAAGGCTAATGAGAGAAGATCATGTGGTTGAAGGTGCACTCCCTATCAAGCATCATGATGTTGGAACCAGTAAAAAGAAATTTTTCAAAAGGATCCAACCAACAAGCAATGAAAATGGTGTATACAAAAAAAAAAAGGTAAGGGTAAAAAGAAAATTATCCAACTTGTCAACATTGCGAAAAAATGGGTCATTCATCATTCCACCGGTCATGAAGTTGTGATTTGCAAAGCAAATATCCAAGAAGTTGAAGCTGATGAACAAAATGCACAAGAAAACAAAGACCATTTCCTAGTTGCTACCTGTTTCTCCAGTTCAAATGAATCTTGGTTGATTGATAGCGGCTGCACCAACCAAATGACCTATGAAAAAGAATTGTTCAAGTGTTTGGACAAGACCAAAGTCAAATGAGTCAAAATTGGAAACACTGAACAAATTCCAGTAAGAGGTAAAGGATCAATCGCTATAACAACTCAGATACAAAAAAAACCTCTCTGATGTCTTATATGTATCTAAAATTAACCAAGACTTGCTTATTGTCAGACTCTTGCTAGAGAAAGGGTTCAAAGTTATCTTTGAAGATAAAAGCTGCACAATTAAACATCCAACTGGCCTTGAAATGTTTAAAGTCAAGATGAGGAGCAAGAGTTTCTCATTTAATCCAATGAAGGAGGAGCATATTGTATTTTCAGTAATAGCAAGCTCAGTCAATCTTTGGCACAAAAGGCTATGTCATGTTCATCATTTAGGAATGAACTACATGTTGAAAAATCAATTAGTTCGTGGAGTTCCTTCCTTGATAGAAAAACCAGCCGAATGTAAAGCTTGTAGATGTTGTTGGACCACAAAGAACTCCATTAGTAAACAAAAGTCTTTATTATATTATTTTTATTGATGACTTAACAAGAAGGTGTTTTATTTTCTTTCTTAAATACACATCAGAAGTAGCTACAGTGTTTTGGAAATTCAAAGTACATGTTGAAAATCAAAGTAATTGTCGTATTCAAATTTTGAGGTCGGACAATGGAAAAAAGTATTATCAAGTTAGTTTCAAAAATTTTGTGATGAAGCTAGGATTGAGCATCAATTAACTTCTCCTTACACTCCTCAACAAAATGGAGTAAGTGAAAGGAAAACTAGATCAATCATGGAGATGGTCAAGTGCATGCGCAATCGAAAGGAATTACCAAAGAAGTTTTGGGCTAAAGTTGCAAATACAGTTGTGTTCATACAGAATAGCCTTTCGACACGAGCCTTGCAAAATCAAACTCCTTTTCAAGCCTGATTTGGTTTAAACCTTCTTTGGATTTTTGTCAATCAAGTATTTGGTTGCTTGTGCTACTCACATATGCCTCAAGTTAAGCATGATAAGCTTGACAAAAGGGCTGAAGTGGGAATATTTATTGGCTATAGCACAATTTCTAAAGCTTATAGGATTTTAAGCCTCAAACTGGAAAATTTCTGATAAGCAGAGATGTGCACTTCATGAAAGATGAAAACTGGTGTTGGAGTGATTCAAAGAAAAGTCAGAATGTTAAATTAGAGGTTAAAGACACTATAGATGATCCACCTGTTCGAGGAACAAGGTTACTCTCTGATATCATAAAAGCAATGTGTGCAATATAGCTATGTATGAATCATTCAATTTAGAAGAAGCTACTATAAAGGAGAAACAGTTAATAGCAATGCAGGAAGAACTGTCCATGATTAAGAATAATTAAACCTAGAAGCTAGTTCTGAGACCTTATGACAAAAATGTGAATATGGTGAAATGGGTGTTTAGAACAAAATTCAAGTTTTGTCCATGCCAAAATCAATTTTGTCCATAATTACATAAAGTTCTTTCATTTTCTTGATTTTTGTCAAACTTTCTGTAACTATTAAAATATACAAAACAAGTCAAATTAGAGTGATTTCAACAAATATTTAACATAATAAAATACAAGTTAAGTGCCAAATTGATATCAAAATTAACTAGCATTTATCAGTCACCTTTTTTTTGCATTAATTCACTTTGATATTTGAAGACTTAGATTTTTAATATTTTAATATTTTTATTGATGATTATTCCACGTGTGATTGTTTTTAATGAAAAATTGTTTTAAATTATTTTTTATATTTTAATCCCTCATTGAGAACTATCACATAGAGATAAGAGGAAGAGCTTATGTCCAAGTGCCCAATGGTGTCAGGGTGGCGTCCAAAGTCGGTGACTACTTGAACAAGGGCGCCCAACGCTGTGTAGGTGGCGCCCAGTGCTAATGGCCCTTAGTGGCGTTTGGTGTGGATAAAGTGGCGCCCAACACATGTTTTGTTGTTTTTTCATGCTTGGGCTTTTTTCCCCTACTTCATTGAATTGCAAACTTGTTTAGCTTGATATAAAAGCTTCTTGTTCAAAATTTAGACAAAAATTTATAGGGGTTAGAGGTATTATTATATTAGAGTAATCCAAAAATCTACTATTTGTAAAAACACGATAACAAATGAAGACTAAATAAGTTAAAAGTTAAAGAAGAATTGATTATATTAATCTAAAGTACTAAAATAATGGTTAAAATAAACATTAACTAACTTAAATAATTAAAATATATAAGTTATTAGTTTAGTGTTTGCGAAACTAACACTAACCTTATTTAGTTTAGCTTTTTTTTTCAACTTAGCTTCTACTTAACTAACACCAACTTAAATAAATGAAATATTAAAACTAAATAAGATTACTATATGCTAAACCAGTTAATGTCTGTTTAGCTAAAATTAACTTAAATATTAAAAGTAAATCAGATTATTATTTTTTAATTCAAAATTAATCTTATTTATGTTAGAAAGGATAATAATCCTCACATATTTGTTTTTGGTATCATTCTAAAAAACTTTTACTAATTAAGGGTATTTATATGTATATAAACTCATGTTTATATTTTCTTTTATTCATTCGATGCGAGATTTTATTTGTATTCCAACAATTTATTCTCAAGGAAACAAAAGTGTTAATGATTCCTCTTTAACCCTAATCTTGTTATATATTATACTAGGATTCAAAAAGTGTATTATTAAGTCTTTGTTTGCTTGGGGTTGATGCACTGTTTACAGTAACTGACGTAGATGGATTTTCGATTCCATTTATGTTTGTTTTGAAGAATTTTGAAGCGAAGAAAGGAGAAGATTTGTGTGTTTCATCATTTATTCCACCTTCGTATCCATCTCAGATTTGAGGGTCATTCTCGTGAAAAGCCACTTTTATTCTTGTTAGAAAGTATTACTTTTAGTGTATATTCAGTCAAATATAGTTAAGACTTTTAACTTTTTTTAATTCGTATTAAATTCACAATCCATTCATATTATATTCTAAAAAGATATTATTTGAACCAAAAACTTTCAATTACCTAAACAAATAAATATTGTATTAATTATTTATTTTCTACAATTTAAAATAAATTTTACCAATAAATATATTATTCATAAATATAATTTTATATTATTATCACCATAAGTCTAATTTGATAATGTTCATTTTTTATTCATTAAAATACTTTTTAATTTATCACGGTTAAATCTTATACAAATTATAACTTTATTTTCAAATTCATTTTCAATCAACTCCATATCTCTCAAAAAAAATAACACATCATTTACTCTCAAATTCATCAATTCTTTTTCTCAAATTATCTCCTTTAAGTGAACACCCTGATAAAGTGTGTTTGGAAGTAGTCGTAATGCTACAAAGACAAATATTGATGTGGAGAATTTGACTTGTTAGAGTCTAGATGTAGCCAATCTGATATATGAAACCAAGTTGATAATGGTTATAGTATAACCAGTTGTAAAATGATAAGTGTTAAATATTGATATATTTTATCATGTTTATGTCATATATTCACTTATTGTTATTTATCATATCTTTTCAGTAGTTTTTTTATCCAAATTTAATTTTTAATATTATTTTACACTTTTCTTTGTGTTTTCTTCACGTGAGAGGAAAATAAAAAGACGGAATTTATTCAAACGCTGAAGCCTCTTTCATATAATTTATTCAAATGCTAAAGTGTTGATTTTTGTTTATGAAAACATTCGTTTATCTTATCTTTTATGAATGAATACTTATTTAGATGTATACCAAATAGGAACTAAATGCCATTTGACTTGGAATGGCTATCTTGAAAATTTTCAGAATTGATAATAGAATTCATAAGCTTCATTTCTAACAAGAGTGTTTTCTATATGTACTATAGGATACCTGATCCTCCAACGGTCGACCAGTAACCCGGACGACCTGACGACAGACGTCATAATATCGTATGATCGCACATTGTCGTCGACCACTTGGTGTTCGACAACCAAACAGTAATGTCGCGACATGGGACGTTCATACGACAAGTCGCCTATCCGTGTCGACACACGGGACAATCGACATACAACGCGCGATATCGTAGCATACGGTTTAGCAGTTACAGATAAGCGGTTACGCATATTAGCTAACCGGCGCCGTGAATCACGGGAGTAATTGACTCAGTGTCAATACACAACCTAGCAGTTACAACTTCTACATAGTCCAACTCGATAACTGCCCAGATTTTCAGGTAACAGTTTATTTTACTGATTTAAATATACGAAACACATCAGAGAAAAGGTACGTTTTTCCCCTAAGAAGAAATATTTGGCTCTTGACCTAATTAATCACCTCCCTTTCTGACTTGAGCGTCGGAGTGCCTTTGCAGGTACCCAGCCCATCTTTACTCAGAGAAGCAGAGAAGACATAGAGAAATAGCATAGTGAGAGCAGTACAAAGAGAAGTGGTCCCGAGTTGTTTGGTTCAAGTCTTGGTCTCCACATCCCTACTGAAACATTTTGGCGCCCACCGTGGGGCCCGAGATTTACTATCCCAACAACGCCACCGGAGCAATGGAAGATTTCAACACGCGTGATTTAATCATACAGCTACAGGCACAGATTGAGGCACAAACACAAACCATAAAGGAGCAACAAGAGGTCCAACGCAAACAGGCGGAGGAGATGGCGGCGTTGAGGGCACAGCTCCCGCCACCAGAATTGTCTGCCTCGAACAGACAGGAGGAGAACGAGGTAAGTCATCATGGAGACGCTTCTGATCCCGCTGGCGGGGGAAGAAAGGGGCCTACTCCCGTCCGCCTCACCAACCTGCTTCCGTTCACAGAGGCCATTGTGCAAGCAAACATGCCAGACAAACCTCCCCCAACCTTAGAACGTTACAATGGTTCTGATGACCCCGACAACCATCTACGTAATTTTATAGATGCCATGGCATTCTATACTGACAACGACCCGGTAATATGCAGAGCTTTTTCTTTATCTCTTAAGGGCGAAGCTCTGGAGTGGTTCCATAATCTTCCACGGAATTCAATAGATTGTTTCGCCACAATCGAATCCTTATTCCGAAAGCAGTATGCGGCCAACAAAAAACCGGCGGTGACTGCTGCGGAGCTTATCCATACCAAGCAGGAGAAGGATGAGACCCTGAAAGCTTTTATGCAACGGTATATCGAGACGGCCCGGCGCGTAAAGGATATCACTCCCGCTTTCATTATCAGCAATTTATCGTCCTGCTTAAGGCCGGGGCAGTTTGCGGAACAGTTGTATGTTGATCCTCCCGCCTCCATGGAAGAATTGCAATCCACTATTGCAAAATTCATCCGCATCGAAGACCACCGTAACTCCAGAAAGAAACAGCACCAGGATATCTCCAGCCAGGAGGCAAGGAAACCAGTGAAGCGATCCACTAACGACTACAAACCGGACCGACCACCTCGGAAGGAGGCGGGGTGGATGTCTAAGTACGATCGTTACACGACCCTCAATGCACCACGGGCGAGGGTGCTTGAAGAGGCCTTGCACGCCGAACTCTTGACCGTGCGACGAAAGGCCACCCCGAAAAACGCAGACAGTAACAAAACCTGCCGGTTCCATATGAACCAGGGACACGACACAGAAGAATGCAACATGGTGAAAGACGAACTAGAGAGACTCATCCGTGCAGGTTATCTCCAGAATTACATTAAGGATAGAGTCTCCACTAGAGCTGCCACTCCTCGCCGAGGAGATCCTCCTAGGCGAAGCCCCCCACGATCACACCCTAGAGATGATCGACCCCGCAGACGATCACGTAGTCCGCCTCGACGGACAGAGAGAGAGCGCTCAGTCCGAGGCCGCATTGACACCATATCTGGCGGTTTCGCCGGGGGGGGGGGGGGGGGGGGGGGTGTCAGCTTCAGCAAGGAAGCGACATTTGAGACAATTGAAGTCGGTTCACATGGTCGAACGGCAATGTCGATCAATTCCTGACATCACCTTTACGAACGCCGACTTCCATGCACCCGACCCTGATCATGATGACCCTATGGTCATCACAGCTAGTATCGCTCGATATGATGTCAGCAAGGTCCTCGTCGACCAAGGGAGTTCGGTCAACATTTTGTACTGGTCCACCTTTCAGAAAATGGACCTATCTGAGGATCTCATCGTCCCGTTTAACGAACAAATCGTAGGATTCTCAGGAGAAAGAGTGGATACCAGAGGATACCTGGACCTGCGAACTCGGCTCGGAACAAGTCGGGAAGCACCTGAACTTCGAATTCGGTTCCTGCTGGTCGAGGCGAATACATCGTATAACGCCCTACTAGGACGACCTTGCCTGAATGCGTTCGGAGCAATTGTATCCACTCCTCACCTCGCCATGAAATTTCCGACAAAGCACGGTGACATTTGTACCGTGAGGGCAGACCAACGAACAGCCCGACAGTGTTATGTGGCTGGGCTGAAAGTAACCCCTTTCATTCCAGCTCGAAGGGCAAAGGGAGCCGAGGCAGCGGCAGTCGACTTGGACCCCCGAACCAATGTAGACGAGCGTCTTCTTTCGCAAGGCGAAGTTAAACTCCTATCCTTGACAAGTGACGCATCTAAAACCACCACCATTGGCGGGGACCTCACCTCAAGCGACGAACGCGATCTGGAGCATATACTACGGAACCATGCCGATTTATTTGCATGGACGACCGCCGACATGCCAGGAATTCACCCAGGGGTCATGGCCCACAAATTATCCATCTTTCGGGAGGCACGGCCTGTCGCCCAGAAAAAGCGACGGTTCGGGGAGGAGAAGCGCAAAGCCATTCAAGCGGAGGTCGAGAAGTTGATGAACGCCCAGTTTATCAGGGAGTTAACTTACACTACGTGGCTGTCCAACGTAGTCATGGTTAAGAAGTCGAATGGCCAGTGGAGAATGTGTGTCGACTTCACAGATCTCAACAAGGCATGTCCCAAAGATTCATATCCCCTACCTAGCATCGATCGCTTGGTAGATGGAGCTTCAGGTCATGTTATACTGAGTTTTCTCGACGCTTATTCAGGATACAACCAGATCCCAATGTACAAGCCCGATCAAAGCAAGACGGCTTTCATTACCGAACGCGCTAATTACTGTTATGAGGTAATGCCGTTTGGATTGAAGAATGCTGGAGCCACTTATCAGCGCCTCATGGATAAAGTATTCCATCATCAAATAGGACGATGCATGGATGTATATGTCGACGACATGGTTATTCGCAGCAATTCTATGGAACAACACCTGCAGGATTTGAAGGAAGTTTTTGGCCAACTTCGACGGTACAGCCTGCGCCTTAACCCTTCCAAATGCACTTTCGGTGTTCCCGCAGGTAAATTCTTGGGCTTCATGCTCACACGCCGAGGCATTGAAGCTAACCCGGACAAGTGCAGAGCTGTACTCGACATGACTGCTCCGCAAACTTTAAGGGATGTACAACGTCTGGTGGGGCGACTCACAGCTTTGTCCCGATTCATCCCGAAGCTCGCTGAGCACATTAAGCCCATCCTGAAGACTTTGAAAAAGGGCACCACTCGACACTGGGACGATGATTGTGAAGCAGCATTCGACACTGTCAAGCACATTCTCACCAGTCCTCCGATTATGGCTCGGCCGGATGATGGATCTGACTTGCAGCTGTACATTGCGGCATCCCACCACGCTGTTAGTGCTGCCTTGATACAGGAGGCACCCTCCCTTAAACTGATATACTTCATCAGTCGAACGCTGCAGGGGGCCGAAGAGCGTTATTCTCGAATTGAGAAAATTGCCCTGGCATTACTCACCGCTTCTCGACGCCTCCGCCCGTATTTCCAAAGTCATCAAGTGATAGTCCGCACAGACCATCCCATAGCCAAGATCCTTCGCAAACCAGACTTGGCAGGAAGGATGGTCTCCTGGTCCGTAGAACTATCAGAGTTCGGACTCCGCTAAGAGCCGCGTGGGTCTGTCAAGGGTCAACACTTAGCAGACTTTGCGACTGAGTTGCTACCCACATCAGAGGACTCCATCACAAAATGGCTACTCAGTGTAGATGGTTCCTCTAACAAAAGGGGGGGAGGAGCCGGTGTCGTTCTAGAAGGACCGGATGGTTTTGTCATCGAGCAAGCCATCACCTTCAAATTCCCAGCTAGCAATAATCAGGCCGAATACGAAGCCTTGATTGTTGGCCTATCCCTGGCCAGGGAATTCACGGTTGATCGTGTAGAGTGTCGGATGGACTCAAAGTTGGTAGTCGGACACGTAAACGGAACCTATCAAGTCAAAGATAATCAGCTATTGCGTTATTTCCACAAGGCTCAAACCTTACTCCGAAATTTCGTCGAGGTTAGCGTCATCCATGTACCCAGGGAACAAAACGCAAGAGCTGATCTCTTGTCTAAATTAACTCATTCCAAGGAGCGAGCTCAGCTATCCTCAATCATTAAGATGACGCTCGATCGCCCTGTGGTGGAAGCATTCGCCACCAGTATATCGACACCTACAACAGACTGGCGTCAGAAGGTCAAGGATCTTATGGACAAACAAGACAAAGGAGATAGCATTTCTGTGGTTGATTCCAAACGCATTGCACGTTTTGTATGCATAGGTGACGACCTATACCGTCGCGGCTATAGCACTCCTCTGTTGAAATGCATATCAGAGGAAGAGGCAGACTACATACTGCGCGAGTTACACACCGGGATATGCGGATTGCACTCTGGCAAACGGACCCTGAGAGCACGTGTTCTCCGCGCAGGGTACTATTGGCCTACGCTCGACCACGACTGTGAAACATTCGTCAAGAGGTGTATCCCCTGTCAGGCCCATGGTCACGACATCCACGCCCCTCCCGAAGATTTGCACCATATTGTCTCTCCGTGGCCCTTCGCTCAGTGGGGTCTCGACATAGTTGGACCGCTGCCAATAGCCAAAGCGCAAAACAAGTTCCTCCTAGTGGCGGTCGACTACTTCACAAAATGGATAGAAGCCGAGCCGTTGTCTATTATCAATGCCCAACGAGTGCAGAAGTTCATCTGGCGTCTCATCTGTCGGTTCGGCCTCCCTAAGAAGATCATCACCGACAACGGTCGCCAATTCGTTGAGCGCAAGCTAGAAGATTTCCTTACCAAGTTGGGCATCAAACATGTCACCTCGTCAGTTGAGCATCCTCAAACAAACGGTCAAGCAGAAGCCGCGAACAAAGCCATACTGACAGAGTTGAAGAAGCGACTCGGTGAAGCCAAAGGTTTATGGGTGGAGGAACTACCAGAGGTTTTATGGGCATACATGTGCACTCCTCATGGATCCACAGGGGACACGCCATTCAACCTGACTTATGGCACTGATGCAATGCTCCCAGTCGAACTTGGCGAACCTTCATTGAGGCGCAATATCATTGATATGTCCCTTAATGAGGAACAGTTGCGGATGAATCTCGACGTCCTTCCTGAACGTCGCGAAGTCGCCGCCATCCGTGCAGAGGCACAGAAGCGAATGCTATCTCGCCGATACAACACCAAAGTCAAACCCAGAACCTTCAAAAGTGGAGATCTGGTATGGCGAAAGCGGGGAGAGGCTAGGAAAAATCGAGCACACGGTAACCTGGCAGCCAACTGGGAAGGACCATTTCGAATAGTAGAGGACATGTCGAACGGTGCATATCGCCTCCAGCTTCTTGATGGGCAACCAGTTCCCAACACCTGGAATGCCACCCACCTTAAATACTACTTTAGTTAGCATTCATTTCTTGTTGATTATTTCTACAACGTTTTCCAATTTCGTTTCCAAATAAACAGTACTTTTCATTATGATTCATAGTTGGTGCCATTTATCACTTCTTTAATGTCGAGTCCCAGGGTCGTCGTCTCGCACATTTCCACACACAAATGAATTGGAGACAAGCCACCTGGTAGATGTTCTTCCCTGAACACCCAGCCCAGTCGGGATACACTCCCATTGGTAGATGTTCACCCGTGAACACCCAATCCGCGTGGGATACACTCCCCCTGGTAGATGTTCCCCCTGGAACACCCAGTATTCCCCTCACTCGACCATCACTCTCGACGGTCACACATCGCGCTATCAATACACTCGACATTGATACTTAGCGATCGCTACGGCAAACAAATTGCGAAATCGGCCAAATTAAACGCTCAACATGCAAAGAAGTTCAACAAGTTCCACTTAGCGTCAAACATTCAAAACTCAATACAGTTCAAACATTCACAGTCAATAAAAATTACAACTAGTCCAAGTTCAAATGTGTTTATATCTGCATGTACGTAACAAACCCTAATCTATTACAATGTTAGGTGGGTCGCCCGCAACCTCTCCGACAGTCTCCGCGGCAGGTTCACCCCCGTCGACCGCTCCATTATGTTCAGTGTTGTCGACCACCTCTTCATCCTCTTCACCTTCCAGGACAGCATCTTCAGGTATTTCATTTAAGGGTTTCAGTTGGCCCTCATGCACGTCCTTCTGAACGTCAAATTCCACTCCCTCGGTCGACACCTGGAGCAAGTGACCGACCTGCCTTAAAGCCTTCCGAAAACCTCTAGTATGTTCAATCATAATTGCATCCTTCAACTCCTCTACTAGCTCATTCCTTTCTGAGGCCTCTGCCTTCAATTCATTTCTCTCTTTGGCCAATACCACCATAGCCCTCTTGGCTTGCTCCAGCTCGCTCGCCATCTGATCGCGTTCCTTTCGGAGAGTCAAGCCAGCTTCCCGTGTATCGTTCAACAACGTCTCGGCCTCTTTCAGAAGTTGCTCCGCGCGCTTCTGCTTGGCATCACAAGCAGCATGAACCTCGGTGAGTTCTTTCAGCCGAGTCCGCACCTTTTCCAACTCAACACGAACCATACCTCTATCAGAAGCGTAGGCCAGATGCCAAGCCAATGCCTGTGCCCGTGTTGTCATCTCCAACATGGTATCGGCAATTTCTTGCTCGCTCATGTTTTCGAAAACCTTCTTCTCCGAGGCATCCATGTTCAGATCCACCTTATGACCCAACGTGAAAGCGGGATCCCATACCCCTTGTGGGAGGGGACGCTCAGTTTCATCGACTACCTCCTTCCTCTTCTTTGAGGCTTCGCGACTGGTGTCGACCGCCTTCGTTTTCCTTTTACGCACTAGCGGAACTTCAGCAGCTGTTGTCTCGTTAGTCGACGCCGACAGTATCACTGGTACTGGCCCGGTTGATGGCACTTGTGGGCGTAGTTGACCAATGGCATGTCCGGCGGACGGCCCCGGGCGGTTAACTTCAGCCCTCTCATTGCCGATTGATTGAAACCAACTTTTGTTACTTCCTTTTCTCCCCATTATCTCTGCAAAAACCACAATCCATCCAGAACAGTCAATAGCAACAATGCAATCTACAACAACAATAAGCAAAGACACATACCAAACACCCTCGCCTCCGCGTCGTCGAACTCGAGGCAATCTATAAGCTGACGGGAAGAAAAGGGGCGTGGCAACGCGGCCAACACATTCAACGCCTCTAGCTCTTCAATCGTCATCTTATCTTCCGGCCAAGAAGTGAACCTCAATGGGTCCTGTGTCCAGTACAGGGGGAATCGGGGGTTCCCCTCACCATCAAAAAAATACCTCCGCCTGACATCGGTGATCGACACTTTAAAGAATTTCTCTTTAAAATTCCTATATGACTGCAGGTAAAGCTCTAATAGCGCATTACGTGGCTCAGATATCAATGACACCCATCCCTTCGTGGCCACCGGTCGACATCTAAAGAAATATAGAAACAATCCTACAGTGGGCCTAATTGCTAACGCCCGACACAGCACCCCGAAAGCCTGCACATACCCCCAACTGTTGGGATGTAACTGGCTAGGAGCAACGTTCAGGGTGCGCAAAACATCCATTTGAAAAGTGGTAAACGGTAATCTCAAATACAAATCGTGGAACAACGCAGCGTAACAATAGAAAAATTCATCAGAAGTATTCTCCCTACCATGGCATACCCTCTCATCATCCCGGCAAGCTACCAACTTTATACAAGTTTGGTACCCTAGGGTTCTCAACACACAACTATTCTCAATCCAGTTCGTTATCACAGCCCTACTCCTAAATTGACTTCTAAGTTCTTTAACCTCACGCGCCGCCCAGGCATACTCATCTCCGCTAATCGGAGATATTATACGTCCCCCAGGACCCTCACCGCACACATTTCCATACACAAAAGCCTCGTCACCGTAAGGTATAGTGGTAACTTCAGGGCATTCCGCCGTCGATGACGGCCCCGGCGTATCCCCACCGGTGTTCTGCCCCCTTCCTTCCATGATCAGCACTAAACACACTAAGAAGAAGGAAATTTTAGGGTTACCTGGCACAATCTCGTAGCAGCGTAAGCAACGGTGATGGAGAGGAAACAATCTCGCTCACGATGAATACTGGCAAACTCTGTTCCTCCACACAAATGACAAACCCCTTTCTGAATCGTATTGAAGAAGGCAAAACGTTTAATCGCCCAGCGCCGTAGGATTCTTTTTAATCCAAGGGCTACCAACTCGCGCCCCCTCGCTTCCCTAAAAGAGCGGGAAAACCCTAAAAAGCGTAACGTCAAAACGGTGCGCATTACTTCTCCTACCAACTTGCGTCCCCTCACTTCCCTAAAAGCGTAACGTTAAAACGGCGCGCCTCACTTTCCCTACGACACAACTTTCAACGTCCTTTCGTAAATTCGCCCGCTAATGCTCGGCTCAATTACTCGGACTCGGGGGGCATGTACTATAGGATACCTGATCCTCCAACGGTCGACCAGTAACCCGGGCGACCTGACGACAAACGTCATAATATCGTATGATCGCACATTGTCGTCGACCACTTGGTGCTCGACAACCAAACAGTAATGTCGCGACATGGGACGTTCATACGACAAGTCGCCTATCCGTGTCGACACACGGGACAATCGACATACAACGCGCGATATCATAGCATACGGTTTAGCAGTTACAGATAAGCGGTTACGCATATTAGCTAACCGGCGCCGTGAATCACGGGAGTAATTGACTCAGTGTCAATACACAACCTAGCAGTTACAACTTCTACATAGTCCAACTCGATAACTGCCCGGATTTTCAGGTAACAGTTTATTTTACTGATTTAAATATACGAAACACATCAGAGAAAAGGTACGTTTTTCCCCTAAGAAGAAATATTTGGCTCTTGACCTAATTAATCACCTCCCTTTCTGACTTGAGCGTCGGAGTGCCTTTGCAGGTACCCAGCCCATCTTTACTCAGAGAAGCAGAGAAGACATAGAGAAATAGCATAGTGAGAGCAGTACAAAGAGAAGTGGTCCCGAGTTGTTTGGTTCAAGTCTTGGTCTCCACATCCCTACTGAAACACTATAGTAAGATCAATTTTATTTATCACGTTTAGGAAACAATTGCTCAACCAGCATGGCTATGTTCCATAGTATCATTTTCTTCATTTCTCCTTTGACTACCCCAGTTTACTACAAATAAACAAGTTTTCATGGTTTGTTATGAATTCAGCACTGATCATTTCAGATTTAAGTAGAAACATAGCATGAGAATATGGACACAAATACTATTCAGCCATACAATAAAAACAAAGCATTGGCCATGAAATTGAGTAACTAAGATGTCTTCAGATTTTAACAGCCAATACCAAACTTTACTGATCATTTACTGATCACACACTACTTAGACAAGGAAAAAAAAAACATAGTCAAACATAATTTATGAGAGTGCATATAAAACATTTAAAACTACAGAGAAGCTTAGTTTGATGGGAAGGCAGAACTGAGGAAGTCCTCATCCTCACAGTGCAAGTTGTTGGACTCCATCAGAAATTCAATTTCCCCACTGTTGAATTTCAGAAGAAAAGCCAATCTGATGAGCTTAGCAAGCTCAGGAACATGATCATGATTCTCTTGCAAAACACCCTCTGATATGGCTTCTGAAAAATATGTAGCATATTTTAGCAGACTTGCATCTTCTCTTTGCCAGTTCATTTGGGTGAAAAACTTGGAGCTTTGTCTTTGCCAACGTACCATTCTGTTTGCCTTTTTGATAATTTTGTCCCCTGATGATAATGGCAAAGTGTAACTTGCAGTGACTGCACCGTTTGTCTCAAAGAAACTCAATTTGAGCAGATCTTGAACAGCTTCATGTCTCTTGCTTGGTTCCATTTTAAGACTAGAAGAAGAAAGGAAACCCAGAATAAGCTTAGCCAACACCTTCACATTACAAATATGACCAAGATCAACTTGTTTAAGTTCAACACCGTTGTTCAAGGATGACTCTTCCATGCTAATAGATTCGGAGACATTTCGAGCACCAATTTTTCTGTATATGTTAAACAACTCACACCTGGTCAATGGTGCCAAGTTGTGAGGATACCAGACAAAGACTTTCTCCTGCTCAAAAAGCTTCTTCATATGGAGGTTATCAGGAATGAAAACATCATTCTTGTTTAACAAAAATATTTCATTGTTGCCAGATGTTGCAGGTAGTTTCAAAAAGCAATTAGCAAGTTTCTTCTCAGATCTTGAAGACAAATGTTTCAACATAAACCCCCAGAACTTAGAACATTGGTCAGGTGACAACTCTTCCACTGAACTCTCCCAATCATTCCAAATATTGATGTAATCATCAAGGGAGGGCATGCTGCGGATTTCCAAGGCAAAGGAGAAAAATGGAAGAATATCCTCATCATAGTCATCATCCAATACATAAAACTTTGAACCAAAAAGATCATCCTGGTCATGTATGACGCATTGTTCAGAACTGACCCACACTTTACTTTCTGGAATCCAAATTTTTCTGGCAGCTTTATCTTCAATTTTCCACTTGTGCTCGCTCAAGTACCTATACACATGCACAAAGTTGTAATAATCAGACAGAATGAATCATAGATACCATCATAGGCTTAAAATTTTGAAAAGAATATAGAAAAAGAGGAATAATCTACTTGAGAGAAAAAGGATGATGTACCTGTATGTTTTCACAATGGTGTCATAATCAGTGAGATGGTTAAGGTGATTAGAAATCAAAGGGCACCCTTTCTCAACGTCAATGGTTACTCCAATTGCATTGAGTTCTTTCTTGTATGATGCAATTTCAGGTCCATAGAAATTCTCATCAATGAAAGGCCCGTCTGTTGGCTTGAGGTACCTATTCCACTTGGAGTCAAACAACAAACAGTTATCTGGAGATCTATAACCAGCATGTGTTTTCAACCAATTTCCAGACAATCTCTTTTTGAAATCATCTTCAATTTCGAAAACACCCACATGCATTTGTACGCGGATGCATTCCAGCAAGGAAAAAACACTTTCAGGAGTAATGGTGGAGCAATCTGAAGGAAAATTCAAACATTTAAACACAAACTTCACCCCGACTTTTACTTCGGTAACAACACCAATGCTCTTCAGCTCTTTCTTGTATTCATGTATTCCCTCACCATAGCATTTCTCACTGTCATCAATGAAAGGGAGACAAGCTATTGAAGAGATAGCTTTCCACTCTGGACCATATAAAATGCATGCTCTTGGAGACCTATAACCACCAACCCTGGTCTGCAACCATTTCTCAGTACGAATGATGTTAGAAAATTCAGGAGGAAATTTGTATTCAGTTCCCTCCAGCACCCTACAACATGAAAGAAATGACTTAACATGATTTTGGTTAAATGAAGCTTGTGATGCCTTCTGTTTGAAGAGATGAGCAAACTTTTTGATAGCCTCATCAAAGTGAATAACCACCCCTATGTGCTTTAGTTCCTCCTCGAAAGAGAAAATTTCCTCTCCATAGAATTGATGATCTATTATAGGAAGACCATCGAATACCTCCAAAATGCAGCCCCATAGAGGGTCACGCAAGAAACATTCAGAAGGAGTTTTGAAACCCATGATTGTCTTCAAGCACCTTGCTCCCTTGAGTGAATTTATGAGTTTACTAGAGCCACGGGAGAATTCTAAACATTCCAATAACAAAACAACAGCCTCAGCTGTCAAATTGGACAAATCTGAGGATGATTTTAAATGGTCAATGACCACTTGGTAGTTTTCATCGAAGCCAACTACCACACCCAGCAACTTCAACTCCTCTTTGAACTTATATATGTCCTTACCAAAAAAATCCTTATCAATGAAAGGGATAGAACTAACTTGAGATGCAACTAGCCAGTCTGCATCATACAATACAGATCCTATAGGACACCTTAGATCACGAGATGTCCGTAGCCAACTTCCCTCTTTGATGCAGTTGACAAACTGGTCTAAGGGAAGATAATTTTGTCTCAGATATTGGATGAATTCAAGCATCAAAAGAATATGATTTCTGCTCAAAGTGAAAGAAGTTGCACGCGACATTAGCTCTCTTCCAATGAATCCACACGCTTCCTCACAGCTGAACATCACCCCAATTGTTTTCAACTCTTCCTCGTACTCTGATATTTGATTCCCATAGAAGCCCTCATCAATCAGTGGAATATCAACAAGAACAGAACCCCTCTGCAAAATTCTTCCTAATGATGAGCCAATTAAAAATGACTTTGAAGGTGGTCTCCAATCATTGACTGTAACTTTAAGCCAGCTTCCTTCCTTTATGCATTTCAAGAACCTATCTGGCAGACTCCCACCCCTACGCTTCAGATTTCGAATCCAATCCAGAAGCAAAAGGGCATTTTTTTTTGTGAGTGGTGTTTCCACAGAGGAAAAACCAGCATTTGGGGGATATATATTAGGTATATCAGAAGCATCAGCATATTTTTCCAGGAATTCTATGAGCTTCACATACCCTGTATGTTGGCCTGCACAATCCAATGGACGCAAGTACTCCTTTCCCAGCTCAACATAATCCTGATTTCTCCATGGATTAGATACAATCAACTCTGCCCATTTGCTCCCACTTGCAGGCACAAGAACCCCTTTTCTGCATCCAATCACATTACCATACTTGTCCACAAGTGGCATTGAACTACACAAACCTTGAACCTCACTACTTGATAAATATCTCTTCGAGAGAGAGTGGTATAAGAAATGGACATATTTAATGGCAAGCTTTGAGTCATTATTTATAGAACTACAAAGGACTCGTGCAAAAGTGTGCATATTAACAGTAGCGACACTAACTCGATTTTCTAGCCATTCCAACAATGTCTGCCTGCGTGGTGACTGAAAGATGGCTTGCTGTGTGACTTGCGGCATAAAGAATCGAGAGGTTTTGCAAGAAAATTCACTGTTCCAATCAATCATCCAAGAGCAAGGAGAAGACGGACTTGGATCTGCTAGAACTACTTGCTTGGCCTCAGGATGGCTGCTGCATTGATGAAGGGTAAAATGGGACAAATTATTATCAGAATTCACATACTTGATTAATGGAATCTCCATCATATTGGAGCCTGTGAATATTGACCAGTTTTTAGCAATAAACAGTAAAAGCTTCAGATAAAGAATTTCTGATGCTCCATCCACTAGATTAGAACTCTGGATGCACTTTGCATACCAATCAGTGCTGACTTGTTTTACCTCCAGAAAGCTGAGAATGCTATCATACTCACTTCTATCAAATGAAGAACTCAAGATTTTACTGTTATTGTGAGATGACAGATTATGCAAGTATACTCTTTCTTCCCGAGCATCAGTCAAAATGTCCCAGAATTCTGGCAGTAGCCTGCTAACTTCACATGGCCTATAGAAGTGCTTCTGCTCCTTGTATGTCTCAACAGGAACAATGTTTTCTCTAAGAATTTTTTCTTTGATTTTCTCCCTCACATGATTTAACTTTTCAAAAGGAGAACTATCAATGGGAAGGAACCTGAAGTAGGGTGGCAAACTGGATATTGGAGCTTCATTTGAAGCTCCTATAACAAGCGTTTTGAATGCATCCATAAAAGCTGATGGAACACATTCTAGTATCCCTTGATTCCACTTATTGTCCAAGAGAATTGTTTCCCTTGATGAAGCCAGAACAAAATCTGCTTGAATTATAAAGGGAAAATTTGTTACCATTTCTGTAGGAAGAAATGCATAGACTCCTGGTAAGCTCTTTCCCCTATGAAGCCTCTCCTGATTTGGGAAGGCTAATGTTACAGTCCACTCCTCCACATCCATTCTCCGTTCCACCACATTTTCCAACCTCACAGGAAACTTCTGCTTCCACATATAGTAGCTGCATTCCTTTTCAGAATTACCATTTTCCTCAGCAGAGAGATGAAGCGTGTACGATTCTGCATTCATGTTTTTCCTGGTGCAAAAGTTAATCTCGCTCGAAATTGACACAGCATTCACTGTATTCAGCTTTGGGTCCTCATTATCTTCCCTTACAGACAGGTGTCTGATTTTTGACAGGAACAACATAACTTCCGGATGAATATTTGAGAGCTGCTGCTTCACAGGATTGACCTTGTCTGGCTTTAGAGGTAAGATAAGTGTGGTAGTTGGAAGAGAACCAGCAGCACCACCATATATCTTCTTTATGTCATCAAGGGTTGGTTTCTCTTCAACCCATTCAGGAACTATATACCCAATGTCACAGTGTGGACAAGGTTTCTCACTGAATCGTATCTGATATCCATTGCTAAATATATAAGGATGAACAGTGAGCAGAAATACACTCTTAAACCCAATTCCTGAAATTTAACCAAAGGATATTTTCAGTCAAAAATTCGCATCTTTTTTGATTCACATGGTTACTTTAAAGCAGTGTTCTTTTGAACTTCATTTAAAAGCCTTTTCTATTATATAAATCATCCTATTCTCGTAAGAAACCAGAAAAGTATCTTGTTGAGACATGTAGGATTGAGAGTGTACCTTTTTCACCAATGTAACCACTACTTCTGTTGCCTTTCTTTGTGGACTTTCCAACACTGCAGATAGATTCAATGTTTTCAGGTGAGAAACCTTTTTCATTGTTGAAGATAAGTAAAGTGGCTGGAGCAGAAGTAGCTGTTATATCCTTAGAAGTTATGATGAACTCAAGTGATGGGTTCACTCCTTCAGCATACTTGTTATCTTCAGCATTCTGTGAATACGACAAGAAATTTGTGATGTTTAATTAGTCACTGTAGTTGAATGATACTAATGCATCATTCCTGTTAACAGTAGTAGTAAAGGTTAGATATTATCAACAGCAAAATTTCTTTTTTCCCTCACATTTAATTTATTTCTACTGCAAATATATATATCCAACTTTGTAAAATCTTTTAAGAAGACATAATAATAATAAAACCAACCAAAGATAGAACAATAAAAAATATGTATAATGTATTACAAATGTGGAAGATTTAAGACAAATGAAAAATGAAGGTATAAGTAAAGGAAAAAATAACTTAAGTGAGTGAAGAATTTAAAGAACAAATAATGATAATATTATTAGAAGATTTGTTTAACACAAAAGAAGAAGCAGTATTAAAACCTTAATGTGAAAAATCTGATCACGAAGAATGTACTAATAATAAAATAAATACAATAAAAGCATATTTTAGCCTTAGAATTGGTAGATAAAATAGAATACAATAATAAAAATATTAACTAAAAATAAAGAATGATATTAAATAGCAAAGAAACTAGCCGAATTCAATGAAATACTAAATTTAAAAGATATGATTTTAATTAATTTAGGAATGGTTCTATTGGATATCAATCAAAGCTGCAATTAGTCCTAAAGGAGTGAGATATTATGATAATTTTAAAATTGTGAGTTATATATTTTACAGAATTAAATATGTTTTAAGCTTTTTAAAATTAGTTATTCTTTATTAATACATAAAAAACAGTTAAATTTTGTTAAATTTTTTATTACGTGTATAACTATGCTAGAATGGACATTTTTTATTTATCCCGTAGATTTCTCATTTTAAAAGAAAACCCCACTTTCAAATAAAAAAGTTTACCTAAGTATCTCCGTTATACATGTAATAAAAAATTGAATAATATTTCTTGCATTAATATAAAGTTTAGAAAAATTATATTTATACATGGCTAGATGTAAAATTTGGATTAGAAAATTTTACAATTAAAAGATGTAAATTTTACAAGACCCATTTTTCAGTCCTACCTTTTGTTAAGCTTGAAATTAAAACTATTCTTTTTTATTAGTATTCTTAGAGCATTGTTGATCATTGTGAAAGACCACAAGATTCGACGATTTTAAAATTCACAGACCAGATTTCTTGACTCGGTCCTGATCAATTGGAATGAAAGAAAATAAAAAATAAAATTATAAAGAATATTGGTCCAACTCCTTTTAACTTTTTGCTATTCATGACCTCCTTTTCTTTATAAAAGGATATTGTCTTTTCTTTAATTTACTGTGGGTTAAATATGTTTTTAGTCCCTGAACTATTGGCTGTTTTTGTTTTCGTTCATCTTTCAAAGTAAGGTACAATTTGATCACATTCTTTTCGAAACATTCATTTTAGTCTTCAAAAACTAAACACTGTTTAAAATTTGGTCCTCATTTAGCAACAAATGAGGACTAAAACCAAAATTCTGAGAGGACTAATACGAACGTTACGAAAAGAATGAAGACCAAATTGTACCTTACTTTAAAACAGAGACGAAAACCAGAAACGACAAATACTTTAGGGACTAAAAATATATTTAACCCATTTATTGTTTATGTAGTTTGATGATTATTATTTTAAACAGTTTAATTCTCATGCATCATAAATAATTTTTAAATGCAAATTAAGGAGAAAATGCCATTCAATGAATTATTTAAAGATAATTATAATAAAAGTAATAATTTACAATTGAATCATTACACAAAACTTTTATTTATATATATATATTTGTGGTGTTTCAAAAGCATAAGTAAAAAGAGTTTGGCATATCATTTAACTTGAAACCAATATAAATTTTGCAAGGAAAAATTCTTTTAACAACTTTTTTTTTTTACAACTTTTTCACAATTTATACATACTCGTGGTACTGGTATGTTTCAAATATTTTTTTTAAAATAAATTCAAATAAATCAATAAAATAATGACATATGTATTATTGTAAAAAAGTTGTTAAAAAATATTATTAAAATATCAGGATTTTTTATTATAAAAAAAAACAATTGTATATAATAGTCTATAATAAAGGAAGAACATGAATAGTCTATACACACATATACGTGAGACTTCCACCAAATATATCGAAAACATTAGGATAAAAGAAAATAATGGTTTCAGAAGTTCAAATATATAAGATGATTATATTGTGAAAAAAGCGAAAATGATACTTACTTGAATTAGTTCCATGAGAAAATGAACATCTTTGGCATAAAGTTCAGTAGAGAGGTTTTTCGTTGCTTGGTGCAAATCCTCACGCAAAGGGTTTAGTTCCCCTCCAATGGAGAACTTCGTCCTTCGAATCTTCTGAATGTGTTCCTTTGGTGTCATCTCCATAAGGCTACTTCTGCCCTAATGTCTGACGAATGGAAGAATAGTGAGAGTGTGAGAGTGTGAGAATGTGAGAATGTGAAGGGAAGAAGAGTAATTTAAGTGTATTTAAAAGCTCATAATAAACAGCGATGACGAAAAGACTACTTCGTGGAGAAGTAAAGTAGAAAATTTGAGTTTTCATTAAATTTATAATCGATTATTATTGTACGGCTAAAGGCTAGTGTCCTTCTGAATTTCCTTTAAGTTTCCTTATACTTTCCACGACACCAATCAGAAGATTGCAATATGTTCTCAGTTGCATATGTACCTTCTACTCTTTCTAACTTTTATCTGTATTAATTATATATGTATATTGTAATAAAATAAATCTATATCTTTAAATATCTTTAAAATAAATTTATAAGTCCTAATAAGATAATATTAAATCTTAGAAAATTAAATTAAATTAAATCTCACTCATAAAATAAAATAAATACCATAATTTTTTAATATAAATTAAAAAATGTCAGTATATTTATTTATTTTAAAGATGAAATGAATCAAATATCAAATTATAGATGAACAAACCTTAACAACCATTAATAAAAGAAATAAGAATACTAACATTTAAAATATATATATATATATATATATATATATATATATATATATATATATTTATATCAAATTAATAAAAGTTATATGAGAGTTTAGTGATCTCATCTATTTTTAATAAAATTGGTTTAGTTTTCCGTTATCACTAGAAGTTCAATAATATAAATATACGTTGTAATAAAATAATATTAAATATTAGAAAATAAAATTAAATCTCACTCAAATAATTAAAATAAATACCATATTTTTTTAATATAAATAAAAAAATGTCATGAGTTAAAGGTATGTTTGTTTATTTTTAAGATGAATTTGAGAAAGATTCAGTGGAAAATAAAATGTCTTTTATTTTTTTAAGATATTTGGAGAAAAAAGTAAAAATATTTAAAAATAATTTTTTTAAATAAATAGTGGATATCTTCAAATCCTCTCAATCTTCCTTCCTTCAAATCATCTCTTTCATTTCTTAACTAATCCACTAAATTCAACATACTCAACTCCCACAATTCCATCTTCTCAAAGAACAGCAAACCTTAACACATTCTTAAAAGTGTATTGTTAAAAACTAAACGCCACACTTTAGAAATGTGTTGTTTAAAACAGATGGCAACACTTTTATAACAGAAAAAAAAAATATCTTAGTTTGCATTTATATGCTATAATGTAGGATTACTAAATATAATATCTTCCTCATCAATCATGAAATTATTTTATTTATTGATAAACTTAACCAAATTAATAATTGTATTCGTATTATATTAATAACGTGTGAAAATTATTATAAATTCTTGTCATATATTATTGTACTTCAGAAGAAAAGTTATTTAAAACTTGCAATATTGCAAAATAAAAATTTAAGAACAGAATTTTATAATCATTTGTTTTCAAAATTATCCTTGCTGAAAAGTATCTTCTTTTTCTATGTAATTGTTTTAGATTTTCAAAGTAAATAATGAATAAGTACAAAGAAAATATTGAAACTTGGTCAACAAACAACCAATAGATTATTGAAAATATTTATCTTTCCAATATCTTGACTTATTGAAAAAGATGCATAAAATGTAATCTTTCCAATATCTTGACTTATTGAAAAAATGAAATCAATATAGACATTAAATTAATACTTTTATTGAAAGAATAATTATTTGGGAAATATAAGAAGAAAAGTTATTTAAAACTTTCAACATTGCAAAATGAAAATTTAAGAAACAAAATTTTATAATTATTTATTTTCAAATTTATCCTTGTTGAAAAGTTTCTTTCTTCTTCTTTTCATTGTTTTGAGATTTTCTTTAAAATATAAAATATTAAAATATTATCAACCACCAATAAATATGATTATTAAAACATATTTATCTTACTAGGATATTGAATAAGGATAATGATACTTAAACAATATTTTTTTAAACATTTAAACATCATCTACGTGTCATTCTATGATTGGTCCATGATGGCGTTTATGATTATTATTATTGATTGTGAAATAATTTTAGACCAATCACATAATGACATGTAAATGATGTTTAAATATTGTCAAAAAAATATTGTCTAAATATTATTATCATTGAATAATCCTAAACTCTAAACATTGATTCATAACCAGTCTACAAAATCTTAAATCCTTTTATAAATTGTTTGTTATTGTTGAAATAGAAAAAGAGTTCATTCCTCGATTAATATTATTTATATTTATACATTAATCTAGAACGTTAATTTATATTTTTAATAATTATTTAAAAATATAATAACAATATAATAACTATTAATATAATCATAAATAATAATTAATATATAAAGTATCAAATTTAATTATAATATTTAAATAACTTACTAAAATATTAAATTTAGTTATAATATATAAATATAAATTTAACTGTCAAATAATAAAATTAAATATTTATTTTTATTTGTATTGAGCCGATAACTATTTATTTTTTTTGGACTTAATAAAATATTATTAAAATCTTAAACATATATTTTTCAAAAATAATTTACTAAAAATAATATAAATAGATATAGGTGTCAAAATTGAGAAATAAAAACATATTACAACATAGAAAACGGTAACACTTTCATAGTTTAAATTTGACCTTGAAAGGATTCCGATTAAAAATATTAAATTTACTTGGTGAAATTTTAAATTAATTTTATTATGTTACTTTAAATTACAATATAAGTTATAATAATTAAATATTAATAAATATTTTATTATTACCAATGATAACAAAAATTTTAAGCGTACCTATGTTAACTTTCTTTATAATAATAAAATCATTGTTGTTATTATTATAATCAGTAAAAACACATTCATATTATATTATATATATATATATATATATATTATTTTTTTAATGATAACATAATATAATAAAATTATAACTATGAAACTAAATATAAATATCTCTTTTATAATTTCGTTTTAGATCATTTTTGTTTAGTTTATAGATAATATCTATTATAAATAGTTATTTTAGTTTAAAAATTCTTGAATTCAAAAATATGGTTGAAATTAAAAATATGGTTAAATTTTAAAAAAAAAATATCATTTAAAGAGTAAAATTGGTAAACGATTGCTTATTAAAAAGTAAACTTCGAAAAAAAATGTGTAACAAAAAGTTATAATTTTATACTAATAGTTTTTATTTATTTTATAGATACTTTTTTAATTAAAAAAATGTTAATTTTAAAATTATAATTAGATAAAAAATGTAGCATCTCAAAACTATAGTAGTTTATTAAAGTGTTATCACATATCTAATATAATAGAACAGTTGTTCACTAGAATGTAAAATATATAAACTTACAGTTATTCAAAAATAACTATAAATTTTAAACTTTATATACAAAATGCTAAACAAAACTATAAATACTATTATGAAGAAAACTAAGCGACATCATCTCCTTCATTCAATGTTTGCTCTAAGGAAATATTTTCTCCCTCTGCTCACACCCACAAAATGATCATAGCAAAGGAAAGAACACAACAACATACAACAACATAACAAACAAAAGGAAAAGCTAGATAAACAAGACAATTTCATATTTATATAAATATATATATACTAGTCAAACAAAAGAGTATAATAACACATCAATCATTCTATACATACCATAACTTAGATAAGACTCATTCATATTAAGTATGAATGTTAAACTATTGGAAGTTTGTGCACTTGTATGGTAAACAACTGACCCACCCCAAGCACTATACAAAGTTAGTCTGTTTTAGTTGCCTAAGGCTAGATTCAAAGCATATAGATAACAACCTTCTGCTACTCTCACCTATGCATCATTCCTCTCTACTTGAGAATGAATGATTATTAGAGTGTCGGAATAGACCACAATTTCAAAGCTTCATTCATTCATACAACATTAACAACATCAACCAAGACACTACCATGAAATCTCACCCTGAGTCATGGATTTATGTCCACTAAACATACTTCAAAGGTATAGAAATACCAATTCACAAGAATTAATCATCATAGGAACACTCATAACATTTAACAAATCAAAATAGGACTCAAAGATACCAAAGAATTACATTAAAATTTAAGATGCAAACAAACCTAGAATTAGTCACTCAGTAACCAAGCTCCCTGGGCAACCACAAAGTCTTCTCGCTCAATGACCTAGCTCGTTGTGCGAATACACAAACAGTGGATCAGACCCCTCAACCTCTCGCTCAGCGACCCAGCTCGTTGTGCGAATAAACTGAAATTAATCCCAGACCTCAACTTCTCGCTCAGCAACCCTACTCGTTGTGCAAATAAACAGACAGTGTTCCAAACCTCCTAATCACTCGCTCAATGACCCAACTCTCTAGGCGAATCAAGAGACAGTGGTCCAGACCCTTATAGTCTCTCCCTGAGCAACTTCACTCGCTTAGCGAGTCTGCATAATTCTACAGCATGAAAACTACATAATTTTCACCCCAAACCACTCTTGACCAATTTTATATATTTTTCTCAACTTCTAACCCTCTTAGATAATGTTATACACTCAATTATACTTAAACAATAGTATCTAATTCATCGTAGGCTTATTTTAAAGTGATTACTTACAAGATTCAACTCCAAAATATACCAAACCTCAACTTATGGACTCAAATTGAATTTACCATTTGTGGCATAATTTCAAGCAACTTAGGGACTCCAACAAGTCCCATATGACTTACCAAGACTCCCTAAACTGACCAATTGAGCATAAGACCTCCAAAGCAAGTTTTAACTAGTCCACTTTCCTTAAAACTGGTTCTAAATTAAAGTAAACTATGCCTATCCATCACCACACATTCTTAGCACAAATTTTTCCTCATCTCCAAACACTTGAACAAATCACAAAACACCTCATAATTGACCCCAACTGCACCAAACTAGATCTCCACTCTTTTCTCACAACTACACTACCTAAAACTTCATTTCTTCTTCCAAAATATTACTAAGACTTCTAAGTTTTCAACATTTATTCAAATAACCTTACCACACATATTTTTAATAGAATCTCAACATGATAACATCCAATTTCAGATCAATTAATCATTCAATGCATTTCATAACAGTAGTTCATCATCATATACTCAATTACACCCAATTACTCTATCACTCAAATCATCAGTAACACACATAATTTTGCATCCAAATAGTTTAGTACTCACAGATCATCAAACTTACACAACAAACCACAATTAAAAGCAAAAATCTAACTTCCCTTACCTGTAAAAAACTTCTACAGTTATAAAATGCCTCGACCGTTGTTTACACCGCAAGGAACTTCTAAAAACACCTACAAATCACCGATTGATGATTGGAGACAAACCTTAGAACCTAAAATGAAGCAAGAATCAAGAAAGAAGATCACTTGATTCATGCAAAACAACTTCTCTTTGCATGATCAAGGATCAAGAAAAAAAACACCAAGAATAAAGGAATGAAACTTACTTGTTCTACTCAACAAATTGATCAGTCCGATAGGTAGTCCTTGTCACAAGGATCGCCTAGACACCTCCTGATTGTCAAATGAATGACTTAGAAGTAAAAAATCTTAGAGAGATGTGAGAGAAAACGAAGAGAATAATGTTTTAGAGATATAGACGGTATTTTAGATAATGAGATGAGTTTAGAAAATTCTATTTATATTATGAAATTATTTTATAATAAAATACTCGGTCTCATTATTTTAATACACCTACCAATTCTAATACTCTAATTTCTAAGTTCTTAAAAAAAATGGTAAAACTCAAATAAACGGTGACTGAAAATAAAATATTGATAAAATAATTATTTTAATTTTTAAGAAGAATATTTTATAAAAATTAAAAATAAATATAGATAAAATGAAAATTTCCTTTTATATATAAGTATAGATAATAAAAGAAATAATAAAAATAATAAATATAATAGAATGTATTTATTTGATCTTGATAATTTATTTTATCATATTTTTATAATGAAATATGATTTTTTATTTATGAAAATTCATATTTAAATTTAAATTTGATTTTAATTTTAATTTACAATTTTTTTTTAACGTTAAATTATTTAAAAAATATATTTTATAAATTATATTCTTAATGTATTAATATACAATCAAATTTATTTTATGACATCAATTAAATCTACTACAAATTTCTTTACAAAATAAATTCGATAACGCGCCAAAATTCAATAACAGACCTCACATGAAAATTTTATTAAGAAAAATAGAAAAAAAATTAAAAACAAAACATCGAGACACCAAACCATGATATAAAAAAAATTACACCTTAGTAAACATAGGAAAATAAGATCTATGAAAATTATTCTAAATATATACATGAAAACAACTTATGTTGTTCCCACAAATAAAAGCTAAGATGACTAATTTATCTTTATAATGATTTCTTTACAAAGAAAATGACAAACTTTAAAATCCATATTTCACTCATTAGTAGCACCATAAACATGACCAATCACTAATTTAGCACCATGGATCATAACAATAAACTCATAAGTAATATAAAATATATGCAATTTTTACCTAAAAATCATAGTCTACTAAAACTCACCGATGCTTATTAGAAGTCTCTATTTTGGAGGGTTTGTTATTAGCTTTCTTTAGTGGTTTATTTAGTACCAACTACTAGATCACTGATTGTTGCACCACAGTTGAAACTCAAGTTATGCCACAGGCTCTTCCATAGATTCAACCACAAGTTGAACCTTATGTTGCATTGGTGGTTTTCACCACAGGCTTTACCACAAACTCCACCACAGACTACATTACCAAAATAGACTTAATCATAGGAACTGAATCTTGAGAAGCAAAAATGTCACCCTTGTGACGATAATGGTGTATGTTTGCACCAATTGTTTTCTCACAACTAGAACTAGTTTTCACATCTTGTTGTTATCTTCTACAATTTTAGAAATCATGACTATTTATTTTACAATTAACAAAATAGAGATAGTTTTTCATACTTTACATCAATAATAAAAGTAAATCCTGAATTTTTTTTTATCAAAATTTGGTTAGGTAATTTAAATAATAAAACAACAACTAAAACAGCACAAAAAATCCACAAAATTTTTTCTTGGTGTAATCATATACAAACCAAGAGTGCCAATTCCACATGCAATGGAAGAAAATGCCTTTGATTGTCAATATTCCAAGGGAATGCCATTTATATGAACTTTGGGGGGTGTGAATTGAGTTTAAAAATAATTTTCACAATTCTTGAAAAATCTTGATTCTAGAAATCATTACACAATGATATTTGAACAAGCAAGATAAAATGCAAAAAAATAAAAGTAAACAACACAAAAATTTTATACTGGTTCAGCTCTTGAATTGAGCTTACATCCAGTTTTCCTTCAATAATCTTAGTTGAAAAGGGAAATCCATAAAGAAAATCTGAGTCAAAAATAAAAAAGATATCTCTCAATTTGTATCCTCATAAAAGCTCACATAAAAAACAAGAAAAAAAAAAACCAAGAGAGGATCACACTCACTCTCTTAAACCTTGCCTACACAATTAAGGTAACACATAAAAAAATTCTAAGGGAACCTGAATGCACAAACAATTGTGCAGATATCACAATCCTTCTTGCTTTTTTGAAGCCTTAAAGAGTTCTTGAGATTTCTTAAGTTGATTGAATCCTCCAAGAATGTCTTTGAATGCTTCTTGCTGTGTTCATGTACTCAATTTAGTTTAAAAGACAGTGACAGTATGATGTGACAGTCACGTATCATTATCATGCACGGTATCATTACCTTAATCTCAATTTAGTATTTCTATTTTTATTTTGTCTCAATCCAATCTTTCTTTTCCTCTCATATACTTTCCAACCCCTATCAAATGGGAAGGCAGAACTGAGAAAGTCCTCATCCTCACAAAGCAAGTTGTTGGACTCCATCAGAAATTCAATTTCCCCACTGTTGAATTTCAGAAGAAAAGCCAATCTGATGAGCTTAGCAAGCTCAGGAACATGATCATGGTTCTCTTGCAAAACACCCTCTGATATGGCTTCTGAAAAATATGTAGCATATTTTAGCAGACTTGCATCTTCACTTTGCCAATTCATTTGGGTGAAAAACTTGGAGCTTTGTCTTTGCCACCGTACCATTCTGTTCGCCTTTTTGATAATTTTGTCCCCTGATGATAATGACAAAGTGTAACTTGCAGTGACTGCACCCTTTGTCTCAAAGAAACTCAAGTTGAACAGATCTTGAACAGCTTCATGTCTCTTGCTTCGTTCCATTTTAAGACTAGAAGAAGAAAGAAAACCAAGAATAAGCTTAGCCAACAACTTCACATTACAAATATGACCAGGATCAACTTTTTTGAGTTTAACACCGTTGATCAAGGATGACTCTTCCATGCTAATAGATTCAGAGATATTTCGAGCACCAATTTTTCTGTACATGTTAAACCACTCACACCTGGTCAATGGTGCCAAGTTCTGAGGATACCAGACAAAGACTTTCTCCTGCTCAAAAAGCTTCTTCATATGAAGGTTATCAGGAATGAAAACATCATTCTTGTTTAACAAGAATATTTCATTGTTGCCAGATGTTGCAGGCAGTTTCACCAAGCAATTAGCTAGTTTCTTCTCAGAACTTAAGGACAAATGTTTCAACATAAACCCCCAGAACTTAGAACATTGGTCAGGTGACAACTCTTCCACTGAACTCTCCCAATCGTTCCAAATATTCATGTAATCATCAAGGGAGGGCATGCTTCGGACTTCCAAGGCAAAGGTGAAATATGGAAGAATATTCTTCTTATACACTTCATCCAATACATAAAATTTTGAACCAAAAAGCTTATCCTGGTCATGTATGACGCATTGTTCAGAACTCACCCACGCTGAATTTTCTGGAATCCAAATTTTTCTGGCAGCTTTATCTTCAAATTTCCACTTGAATTCGCTCAAATACCTACACATGCATGCACAAGGTTGTAATAATCAGACAGAATGAATCATAGATACCATCATAGGCTTAAAATTTTGAAATGAATATAGAAAAAGAGGAATAATCTTCTTGAGAGAAAAAGGATGTACCCATATGTTTTAACAATGGTGTCATAATCAGAGAGATGGTTAAGGTGATTAGAAATCAAGGGGCACCCTTTCTCAACGTCAATGGTTACTCCAATTGCATTGAGTTCTTTCTTGTATGATGCAATTTCAGGTCCATAAAATTTCTCATCAATGAAAGGCCCATCTGTTGGCTTGAGGTACGTATTCCACTTGGAGTCAAACAACAAACAGTTATCTGGAGACCTATAACCAGCATGTGTTTTCAACCAATTTCCAGACAATCTGTTTTTGAGGTCATCTTCAATTTTGAAAACACCCACATGCATTTGAACGCGGATGCATTCCATCAAGGAAAAAACACTTTCAGGAGTAATGGTGGAGCGATCTGAAGGAAAATTCAAACATTTAAACACAAACTTCACCCCGTCTTTTACTTCGGTAACAACACCAATGCTCTTCAGCTCCTCCTTGTATTCATGTATTCCCTCACCACAGCATTTCTCACTGTCATCAATGAAAGGGAGACAAGAAGCTATTGAAGAGATAGCTTTCCACTCTGGACCATAGAAAATGCATGCTCTTGGAGACCTATAACCACCAACCCTGGTCTGCAACCATTTCTCAGTATGAATGATGTTAGAAAATTCAGGAGGAAATTTGTAATCAGTTCCCTTCAGCACCCTACAACATGAAAGAAATGACTTAACATGATGATGGTTAAATGAAGCTTGTGATGCCTTCTGTTTGAAGAGATGAGCAAACTTTTTGATAGCCTCATCGAAGTGAATAACCACCCCTATGTGCTTTAGTTCCTCCTTGTAAGAGAAAATTTTCTCTCCATAGAATTGATGATCTATTATAGGAAGACCATCGAATACCTCCAAAATGCAGTCCCATAGAGGGTCACGCAAGAAACATTCAGAAGGAGTTTTGAAACCCATGATTGTCTTCAAGCACCTTGCTCCCTTGAGTGAATTTATGTGTTTACTAGACCCACGCAAAAATTTTATACATTCCATTAACAAAACAACAGCCTCAGCTGTCAAATTGGCCAAATCTGAGGATGATTTTAAATGGTCAATGACCACTTTATAGTTTTCATCAAAGCCAACTACCACACCCAGCAACTTCAACTCCTCTTTGAACTTATATATGCCCTCACCAAAAAAATCCTTATCAATGAAAGGGATAGAACTAACTTGAGATGCAACTAGCCAGTCTGAATCATACAATACAGATCCTTTAGGACACCTTAGACCATGAGATGTCCGTAGCCAACTTCCCTCTTTGATGCACTTGACAAACTGATCTAAGGGAAGATAATTTTTCCTCAGATATTGGATGAATTCAAGCATTAAAAGGATATGATTTCTGCTTAAAGTGAAAGAAGCTACACGCGACATTAGCTCTCTTCCAATGAATGCACACGCTTCCTCACAGCTGAACATCACCCCAATTGTTTTCAACTCTTCCTCGTACTCTGATATTTGATTCCCATAGAAGTCCTCATCAATCAGTGGAATGTCAACAAGAACAGAACCACTCTGCAAAATTCTTCCTAATGATGAGCGAATTAAAAATGACTTTGAAGGTGGTCTCCAATCATTGACTGTAACTTTAAGCCAGCTTCCTTCTTTTATGCATTTCAAGAATTTATCTGGCAGATTCCCACCCTTACGCTTCAGATTTCGAATCCAATCCAGAAGCAAAAGGGCATTTTTTTTGGTGAGTGGTGTTTCCACAGAAGAAAAACCACCATTTGGGGGATATATATTAGGTATATCAGAAGCATTAGCATATTTTTTCAGGAATTCTATGAGTTTCCCATACCCTGTATGTTGGCCTGCACAATCCAATGGATGCAAGTACTCCTTTCCCAGCTCAACATAATTCTGATTTCTCCATGGATTAGATACAATCAACTCTGCCCATTTGCTCCCACTTGCAGGCACAAGAACCCCTTTTTTGCATCCAATCACATAACCATAATTGTCCACAAGTGGCATTGAACTACACAAACCTTGAACCTCACTACTTGATAAATATCTCTTCGAGAAAGAGTGGTATAAGAAATGGACATATTTAACGGCAAGCTTTGAGTCATTATTTATAGAACTACAAAGGACTCGTGCAAAAGTGTGCATATTCACAGTAGCGACACTAACTTGATTTTCTAGCCATTCCAACAATGTCTGCCTGCATGGTGACTGAAAGATGGCTTGCTGTGTGACTTGCGGCATAAAGAATCGGGAGGTTTTGCAAGAAAATTCACTGTTCCAATCAATCATCCAAGAGCAAGGATAAGTCTGACTTGGATCTGCTAGGACTACTTGCTTGGTCTCAGGGCGGTTGCTGCATTCACGAAGAGTAAAATGGGACAAATTATTATCAGAACCCACATACTTGATTAATGAAATGTCCATCATGTTGGAGCCTGTGAATATTGACCTGTTTTTAGCAATAAACAGTAAAAGCTTCAGATAAAGAGCTTCTGATGCTTCATCCACTAGATTAGAACTCTGGATGCACTTTGCATACCAATCAGTGCTGACTTGTTTTACCTCTAGAAAGCTAAGAATGTGATCATACTCATTTCTATCAAATGAAGAACTCAAGATTTTTCTGTTATTGTGAGATGACAGATTATGCAAGTATACTCTTTCTTCCCGAGCATCAGTCAAAATGTCCCAGAATTCTGGCAGTAGCCTGCTAACTTCACACGGCTTATAGAAGTGCTTCTGCTCCTTGTATGTCTCAACAGGAACAATGTTTTCTCCAAGAATTTTTTCTTTGATTTTCTCCCTCACATGATTTAACTTTTCAATAGGAGAACTATCAATGGGAAGGAACCTGAAGATGGGTGTCAAACTGGATATTGGAGCTTCATTTGAAGCTCCTACAACAAGCGTTTTGAATGCATCCATAAAAGCTGATGGAAGACATTCTAGTATCCCTTGATTCCACTTGTTGTCCAAGAGAATTGTTTCCCTTGATGAAGCCAGAACAAAATCTGCTTGAATTATAAAGGGAAAATTTGTTACCATTTCTGTAGGAAGAAATGCATAGACTCCTGGTAAGCTCTTTCCCCTATGAAGCCTCTCCTGATTTGGGAAGGCTAATGTTACAGTCCACTCCTGCACATCCATTCTCCTTTCCACCACATTTTCCAATCTCACAGGAAACTTCTGTTTCCACATGTAGTAGCTGCATTTGTTTTCAGACTTACCATTATCTTCAGCAGAGAGATGTAGTGTGTATGATTCTGCATTCATGTTTTTCCTGGTGCAAAAGTTAATCTCGCTTGAAATTGAGACAGCATTCACGGTATTCAGCTTTGGGTCCTCATTATCTTCCCTTACAGACAGGTGTCTGATTTTTGACAGGAACAACATAACTTCAGGATGAATACTAGAGAGCTGCTGCTTCACAGGATTTACCTTGTCTGGCTTTAGAGGTAAGATAAGTGTTGTAGTTGGAAGAGAACCAGCAGCACCACCATATATATTCTTTATATCATCAAGGGTTGGTTTTTCTTCAACCCATTCAGGAACTATATACCCAATGTCACAGTGTGGACAAGGTTTCTCACTGAAACGTATCTGATATCCATTGCTAAATATATAAGGATGAACAGTGAGCAGAAATACACTCTTGAATCCAATTCCTGCAATTTAAACAAAGGATATTTTCTATAAAAAATTCACATCTTTTTTGTTTCACATGGTTACTTTAAAGCAGTGTTCTTTTGACCTTCACTTAAAAGCCTTTTCTATTATATAAACCATCCTATTTGTATTAAGGTGGCCTTTCAGAAGATATAGAACACTTGATTGAATAACATATTTAAAATTCTGAGAACTATGATATGCATAAAAAACACAGTCTCGTTTGCTAACTTAAAAGTTGTTACTAAAACAAAAGTATACCCAAAAGTATAATCAGTTCCACAAACAACAGAAAAACTATAAAAATCCAATACAATTGATTAATGAATTTAAATACCATAAAATTATATAATTAAGCAAGCACATTAATGCATTCCATTCTTGTAACAAAACCAGAATAGTATCTTGTTGAGACATGTTGGATTGATAGTGTACCTTTTTCACCAATGTAACCACTACTTCTGTTGGCTTTCTTTGTGGACTTTCCCACACTGCAGATAGATTCAATATTTTCAGGAGAGAAACCCTTTTCATTGTTGAATATTAGCAAAGTGGCTGGAGCAGAAGTAGCTGTTATATCCTTAGAAGTTATGATGAACTCAAGTGATGGGTTCACTCCTTCAGCATACTTGTTATCTTCAGCATTCTGTGAATATGACAAGAAATTTTTGATGGTTAATTAGTCACTGTAGTTGAATGATACTAATGAATCATTCCCTCACAAGATTCGACGATTTTAAAATTCACAGACCAGATTTCTTGACTCGGTCCTGAGCAATTGGAACGAAAGAAAATGAAAAAGAAAATTATAAAGAATAGTGGTCCAATACCTTTCAACTTTTTGCTATTCATGACCTCCCTTTCTTTATAAAAGAATATTGTCCTTTCTTTAATTCATTGTTTTTGTAGTTTGATGATTATTATTTTAAACAGTTTAATTCTCATGCATCATAAATAATTTTTAAATGCAAATTAAGGAGAAAATTCATTAAATTAACTTTTAAAGAAAAGTATAATAAAAGTAATAATTTACAATTGAATCATTACATAAAACTTTTATTTATGTGTATATATTTGTGGTGTTTCAAAAACTAAATAGTACATAGATATTGAATTTATTTTTTTAAAGCATAAGTAAAAAGAGTTTGGCATATCATTTAACTTGAAACCAATATAATTTTTCTAAAAGCGATTATCAGAAAAAAAAAAAAAACAATTGTATATAATAGTCTATATTAAAGGAAGAACATTAATAGTCTATACACACACATATACGTGAGACTTCCACCAAATATATCCAAAACATTAAGATAAAAGAAAATCATGCTTTCAGAACTCCAAATATATAAGATGATTATATTGTGAAAAAAGTGAAAATGGGTACTTACTTGAATTAGTTCCATAAGAAAATGAACATCTTTGGCATAAAGTTCAGTAGAGAGATTTTTTGTTGCTTGGTGCAAATCCTCACGCAAAGGGTTTAGTTCCCCTCCAATGGAGAACTTCGTCCTTCGAATCTTCTGAATGTGTTCCTTTGGTGTCATCTCCATAAGGATACCTCTGCCCTAATGTCTCACCAATGGAAGAATAGTGAGAGTGTGAGAACGTGAGAACGTGAGAAAGTGAAGGGAAGAAGATTGTTGCATTTATATGCTATAATGCAGGATTACTGAATATAATATCTTCCTCGTCAATCATGAAATATAATCAATATATGATATTATTTTCTTATCAAAAAAGACTCAATAATTTTACCACACATGACTATAATTGAATAGTGTTGAAAATGTTTTTTAATTGTTAATACATTTTAATTAAATATAGTTATTTAGTATATTATTCTATTTATTGATAAACTTAACCGAATTAATAATTTTATTGTTATTATATTAATTTTTCTTTTTTTTCGTTTCTGATTTATTTGTTTCAGTTTCTTGCTTCATATGTTACGCTCAAGTCAGATTTTATTCAAAAAACTTAATTCATAATTAAGTATTAAAACTCAATCAAATTTGTTTATTTCTGCAGTTTACTTTTATATTTATAGATATTTTATGGATCTTAAATGACGTTGGTCCAATAACACTATGTATTATTATCTTAACTACTTTATAAATATTTTATGAACCTTAAATTTGTATTAAAACTCAATAAACCACTTTCATTAAATATCATTCCATTATTATTATATTATCTACTCTTAATCTATTATTATTATCTTAATCAATATATTATTGAGTTATTAACTGCTTGCCTACCAAATCCATTAACCTAAACCGATCAGTCTAAACTACACATAGAAAATTGTTCGATTACTATGTCGAATCTAACATTGACGTAACTTATTTCGTCAGTTACCATTCGGTACAATAGTATACCATACACTTGTCATAACTTTCAATATTGCAAAATAAAAATTTAAAAACTGAATTTTATAATTATTTGTTTTCAAATTTATCCTTGATGAAAAGTATCTTCTTCTTTCTTTGTAATGTTTTGAGATTTTCTCTTAAAAGTAAATAATGAATAAATACAAAGAAACATTGAAACTTAGTCAACAAACAATCAATATGGTTCTAATTTATAAATCAATATTTACTTTTAAGTTTAATTAGTTTAATTGTGTAATAATAATAATTTATAAATCAATATTTATAAATTAATCTAGAACGTTAATTTATATTTTTATTGAAATAATAATTATTTTAAAAAATATAATAACAATATAATAAATATTAATATAATCATAAATAATAATTGATATATAAAGTATCAAAATTTAATTATTTAATTATAATATGTTAAATAATAACATTATCGAAATTTAATTATAATATTTAAATAACATACTAAAATATTAAATTTAGTTATAATATATAAATATAATTTAAATAAATATAAATTTGAACTGTTAAATAATAAAAAAATTTAAAAAAATATTTATTTTTATTTGTATTGAGCCGATAAATCTTTATTATTTTTGGCCTTAGTAAAATATTATTAAAATCTTAGAACATATCTTACTGCAGTACGCGGCGGCAAATATAGTATCATGTTGTCAGAAGTTTATACGGAACCTGTGCATGCTCTTTCTACTCTCAGTCAAGTCAAGGTTATCGTGAACAGCTTATTAATGATATCTTGATGAACATATTTTTCAAAAATAATTACTAAAAATAATATAAACAGATATGTGTCAAAATTGAATATTAAAAACATAGGACAATGATACTTCAATAACAGAATTTGACAACATTTTGACACGGGAGACGTGTCAAAATGTAAGTGGTGCACGTGGAAATCAATTTTTAAAAAGAATAATGATGTGGAAACAGATTTGGGAACAGGATTTTAAATTTTGGGGGTTCATTTTCACAATTCAGATTTTGAATCTGAGGCTTGGTTAGAGAGAATCGAAGCTTAGAGAGAGAGAGAGCGTGAAACCTAGAAAGAGTCATCTTTTCCCTCCACCCAACCACCCACTGTCGGAGGGCCGTCGTAGTGCCGTCGGAGTGTCGTCGTTCCTAGAAAGAGTGTCGCTTCCTCCCACCCAACCATTTTCGTTGTCTGCCGGAGTGCCGCCTGAGGAAGTATTGTTTGTTCTGGTGACCGGCGTTGTTCAAAGCTTTGATTGCAACGGCCACCGAAAAGGACGCGTTTTTGTCGTTCCGCAGTCGTATCAGCGTTTGTGCGTCTTCCTCCCACCCAACCATTTTCGTGTCTCTTCCCAGAAGCGTCGCTTTCCGTTGTCAAAATTTGCAGTCCGCCGGAGTGTTGCTGGTAGTTTGTAGCGTCACTTTTGTGTGTCTCATTTCTTGTTGTCCATTTGGCTTTGTAGCTTTAGAGTTTATTATGTATTTTTACCCTCTAATCTCTTACTAAAGAGTTTATTGTGCAGGCCGAGAGGAAAAAAGAGAGGTACAAGCAGGTACTAATTTGTTCTAAGAACTTAGTAAGCGTTGAACGTTTTTGGTGAAAATGTTTATGATAATAATTTGCATATTGCTATGAAGGCATCTTTTTTCTCTGTTGATACTCTATCTGAAGGTTACAGGTTGCTACTGGTATAATATGTTATTGGTAAATATTTCTACTAGATATTTTGCTTGAAAACATAGTTTTGACAATATGAAGCAGTATAATTGGTTATTTAAGTGGTTTAAGTCATGTAATATATTTCTCTGGGAGTTGATGGAGGAAGTTTATCCTGCTACAGTATTTATGTTTTTTTTTTAGTTTATGAGCGGTTGTTTAATTGATAAATTTTTAGATATTTGCTTTGAGAGTAGACGTATATACAAAATTATGGTGTAGGGTTTTATGGACTGAGTTTAAGTCTATAATTGGTTGTTTCAGTAGTAAAAAAAAATGTAGTGGTAGTGGAGTAAATGATGATTTTTTTTTTAAATTTTTGAAGTATGGTACAGATTGAAGAAATAGGAAATGTTTTTTTATTTGGTTGGAGAGGTGCGTACATAACAAAATAGTACCATTAGGTTTTGGTTTCGTTTCTTTTATATAGCTTATATTATATAATATTCTCATATTATATAGAGAGGTATTTTAAATATTAGATAAGTTATATCATGTAATATTAGTATAAAGTAATTGTGTTTTAAATATTATATAAGCTATATTATGTAATATTAGTATAAGGTAATTGTGTTTGTAAATTAAGGAAACAAAAATGTGGGTTACGTATGATGTAGGACTTTTGGATGCATTGAACATCATATAAATTTCATTATCAGATAATGGATATTGAAATTTTGTTCAATTGTAAGGAAGAGAACATTGCTTTCAATTTTCTTCTAATATCTGCATGTTATTTTTTAATGCAGGTTCGTAAAAGACCAATGAATAAGAAAGAATTAGCAAAAAATGAGGAAGACATTATAGAAACATATTCCAATTCTATAACCGTGCACGAGACTAAACTAAAGGTGAGTAAAAATCAACATTGATCAATGGTTCCAATGTCCCATTGACTATCAAATGTTGCCAATGTCTTAATTATACTATAAAAAATTAAGTTTCTCTTGCTCAGAAAGAGGCTTTCAAAACCAAAAATTCATTTGAAAACTGAAACAAACAGTTATGTGTGAATTTGGTTCCTATTTTTGTGTAAATGCACTCTTATTAGTGATTGTATTAATTAGGATCCATCATGTTTTCCTTGCAGACTTCCACAATACAAGTAGTAGAAATGAAGTTTCTTGCTCAGCGAAGGGATCTTCAGGTTTAATTTTCCTATAAATCTAATAATATATAATACTTTATATTTCTAGATAAGCCACACATACTTATAATTTTATGTTATTATTCTTTTGTTGGTGTTTTGTTTAAGGGCTAGAAATATGAAATGAAGAAATGCTTATTGTATTTTAAGTTAGAATTAGCGCCACCAATTAAAACTTTAACTTGTCAAAGATCAGGTGTGAATTTGACATCGTTATGCATGTTTAGGTGTTTGCAGGATGGGATCAAAAAAGCTCTTTTCTCTATAACACATGATTATAATATTACTCATCCTGGGACTTGTGTCATGATTCTAATTCTATAGTTTTTTAAACATATATGGGATTTGACCAGAACAAACAGTTGGGTTCACACCTCGTGGCTTAGTTGAGTTGCATTGACACCATGTAGGTTGGTAGGTTTAAACTCCAAACTAAGTTGTCAAATATTTTTAATTTTGGCGATACCTAATTGTCTAGGCTTCATATTTGAAGTGGAATGCGGTATAGGATGGACTTAAAAGAATCTTATTGATTAATTACCAATTGCTAGTTTTAAAATTTCAACTATAAAACAAGAAAATGTTCCCTTTTTATTCAATTTTGGAAAAAATATGTAAACCTAAAATGATTCATCTAAAGTTACTCTAAGGTGAGTATATCAAATCTTTTTTTCTTTAGTGATCTAACCTGCCTATTGCAATGACAATGTTTTTTCTGTGGTTGTTATGAGGAAAAGATACCGGATATTGAAAAGTGCTTAGATGTTGGGAGAAAGCCTAAAATTAAGATAACGTCAAGAGTTTGGGGATAAAGCGTTTTGTGGAAGTGAAGATCCTTGTTAAATTACGCCGGTTCAACATTATCACCAAACCTCGAGGTTTAAACGTCAGGATGAATGAAGCAAAGCACAATGTATGATCGAATGAAGGTTGTACCTCGAAGATGGTTCAAGATCAAGAGTCGAGCGAATAGAACTTCATTTACTGTAGATGATAGAAGAAAAGAATGAATAGTTGAATAATTTGTAGTGATTTTTAAATGTTAAGAACTTTAGTTGACGATGTTCAAGTAGAATAGGAAATGTAAATGTTTGTTAATATGTTGATGTACAAAGAATTGTTCTTTCCATTAATTTGAATTGAATTTCATTTTATATTTGTTGTTTTTGAAGATCATTTTGTGACTTATGGTGTATGTTTTGTTCATGATAGAGTATCTTTGTTGAAATCAAAGGTGTTTGGACATCATAGTCAATTTTTTAAGTTGAAAAAATTTATGTAGAAGTTAATCTACCATAGTGTGCATAACTCATAACGTAAGTCCCCACTTATTTGAACTATGGTCCCACAGGGGTATTGAAAGTATATTTCTTGTTTTGAAGATCATTTTGTGACTTAGGCTGTATGTTTTGATCATGATAGAGCGTCCTGGTTGAAATTAAAGGTGTTTGGACATGATAGTCAATTTTTTTAAGTTGGAAAACTTTATGTACAAGTCAGTCTACCCTGGTGTGCAGAACTCATAACGTAAGTCGCAACTTATTTCAACTATGGTCCCATAGGTGTTTTGAAGGTATATTTCTTGTTTTTGAATATCGTTTGAACTATAATTATGACATTTATATCGAACTTCATCCCCAATGAGCCATTTTTTGTAGAACTCTTGGTGCAAAAACTGCATTGGTACCAAATGCTAAATAAGTGGAAACTTTAGGCAAAGGTTTTGCACAGACAATTCAACTTTGAAAATGACATTGATTTTGAAGTGCAAAATTTTTTTTAACACTTATTTGACATACCAGTGATGTTCAGACAATGATTATGAAATTTATATCGAACTTCATCCCCAAGGAACCATTTTTTTGTAGAACTTTTGGTGAAAAAACTACATTGGTACCAAAGGGTAAATAAGTGGGGACTTTAGGCAAAGGTTTTGCACAAACAGGTCAACTTTGAAAATGACATTCATTTTGAAGTGCAAATTTTTTTAACAGTTATTTGAAATACAAGTGATGTTCAGACAATGATTATGTCATTTATATCGAACTTTATCCCCAATGAGCCATTTTTTGTAAAACTCTTGGTGCAAAAACAACATTGGAACCAAAGGCTAAATAACTGGAGACATTAGACAAAGGTTTTGCACAGACATGTCAACTTTGAAAATGACATTTATTTTGAAGTGTATAAATTTTTTTAACACTTATTTGACATACCAATGATGTTCAGATAGTGATTATGAAATTTATATCGAACTTCATTGCCAAGGAACCATTTTTTATAGAACTCTTGGTGAAAAAACAACATTGGTACCAAAGGGTAAATAAATGGGGACTTTAGGTAAAAGTTTTGCACAGACAGGTCAACTTTGAAAATGACATTCATTTTTAAGTGCAAACTTTTTTTAACACTTATTTGACATAGAAGTGATGTTCGGACAATGATTATGAAATTTATATCGAACTTCATTCCCAAGGAACCATTTTTTGTAGAACTCTTGGTGAAAAAACTGCATTGGTACCAAAGGGTAAATAAGTGGGGACGTTGGGCAAAGTTTTTGCACAAACAGGTCAACTTTGAAAATGACATTCATTTTGAAGTGCAAAATTTTTTTTAACACTTATTTGACATATAGGTGATGTTCAGATAATGATTATGTCATTTATATCAAACTTCATCCCTAAGGTTTGTAAAACTCTTGGTGGAGAAACTACATTGGTATCAAAGGGTAAATAAGTGGGGACTTTAGGCAAATGTTTTCCACAGATAGGTTAATTTTGAAAATTTTTGAAAATTACATTCATTTTGAAGTGTAGAATTTTTTTTCATGGAGGTTTTTAATTTTATTTATATAATCATCAAACTTGAAATACAACAAATTTATTTAAACTTTATTTGTTGACCATAACAAATTTATTCAAGTTTTTTTTAGGTTTGAAACCTCTTTTATTTATAATTATCCACCTACATTCATAATTTCTTTATTTAATGAAATATGTTTTTCATAGTAAAACAAATAAAATAAACAAAATTATAAAGTACACAAAAATTAATCAAAATTAATTTTATTGATGATTTAAAATAAATTACATTGACAATTACAATGTAAATATAAAAATATATTCATTGACAATTTAAAATATAATTTGATTCCAAGAGTATGCCCAACAAGTCATTGTTAGTAGACTTCTGTGCTTCCATTGCTTTCAACCTTTAGTTGATGCTTACAGTGATGAAGACAAACTTCTGTGAGGATCATATTTGGAATGAAGACAAGCTTTTGCAAGACTACGATGACAAAATTCATGCACAATGCTTTTTTTAAGGAAGACACCTTTTTGTCGAGACTAATTGCCTTGGTACAATCGGCCTCAGCTTGAAGATAACTGGATAAACAGAGGAAACAAATCAATATTTTGCCTGACACTTTCAAAAAATGGTCAGAAGAAAACACTACCTTCCATGTTCTAGATACGCTTGAGCCTTGTAACTATAGTACGTTGCATTATCACTACAGAGTTTGATAGCTTTTGTGTAAAATCCAATGGCTTTCTGCCACTGCCTATCTTTATATGCTTGATTTCCCTGACATTAGTAGCAAAACAATATAGAATAGAGGGTTTAGCTGAAAATATATGCAATACTCAGAATTAAACAGCACAAATTACCATATTTGATTTAACAAAGAATAAAAAAAAATTCTCCTAAATGAACTAAAGTTTAAATTATATAAGTCCACCTCCATTATTAGAATAGATAGTTAAACCTAAAACAAAGGATAATATATGGGACTGCAAAGGTAGAATTATAGCATCCCAAAGCAAAGTTTAAATCTACGTTTGACATTAATGAACTAATGAAAGTCATCATTTAGTTTACATAGTCTTGCAAAAGCTTGTCTTCATTCCAAAAGCTTGTCTCCAACCAAATAAAAAAACATTTCCTATTTCTTCAATATGTACCATACTTCAGAAATTAAAAAAAAAATCATCATTTACTCCACTACCACTACATTTTTTTTACTACTGGAACAACCAATTATAGGCTTAAACTCAGTCCATAAAACCCTACACCATAATTTTGTATATACGTCTACTCTCAAAGCAAATATCTAAAAATTTATCAATTAAACAACCACTCATAAACTAAAAAAACCATAAATACTGCAGTAGGATAAACTTCCTCCATCAACTCCCAGAGAAATATATTATATGACTTAAACCAATTAAATAACCAATTATAGTGCATCATACTGTCAAAACTATGTTTTCAAGCAAAATATATCTAGAAGAAATATTTACCAATAACATATTATACTTGTAACCTTCATATAGAGTATCAATAGAGAAAAAAGATGCCTTCACAGCAATATGCAAATTATTACCATAAACATTTTCACCAAAAACGTTCAACGCTTACTAAGTTCTGAGAACAAATTAGTACTTGCTTGTACCTCTCTAACCAAGCCTCAGATTCAAAATCTGAATTGTGAAAATGAACCCCCAAAATTTAAAACTCTGTTCCCAAATCTATTTCCACATCATTATTCTTTTTAAAAATTGATTTCCACGTGCACCACTTACATTTTGACACGTGTCCCGTGTCAAAATGTTGTCAAATTCTGTTGTTGAAGTATCATTGTCCAAAAACATATTACAACAGAAAACGGTAACACTTTCCTAGTTTAAACTTGATCTTGAAAGGATTTTGATTAAAAATATTAAATTTAATTACTGAAATTTTAAATTAATTTTATTATGTTATTTTAAATTAAAATATGTTATAATAATTAAATATTAATAAATATTTTATTATTACTAGTGAAAAAAAAATTAAAGCATATGTATGTTAACTTTTTCATAATTATATGTTAACTTTTTCATAATTATACGGAATATTTATACAGTTGTACAATGAGGTGATTGGATGAAGCTACTAAGAAGAAACGACTATAGACGAATAGGTTAATGTCCACAATTATACGTTAGACAATCTAGATAAATAGTGTATTAATCGTATGGTCATAGAAAATGAGAGATCGAACGAACGACATTCAACAATAACCATCTCTAAATATCACCTCTAATCAAGATTACCGATAAGCGTTGCTTGGTAGATAATGGACCATAAGTGGGTCGTGATTAGGTTTTCACTAATCTCAAGTCCATCTCAAAACCTATAAATAAAGATCAAATGTAAGAAGATAGGTGATTAGATTTATTACGGATTTAAGATTTTATTGTGACCCCGATCAAATTAATCACTAACTTGAGCGTCAAAATACTTTTAACAGGTACATCCAGACAATTTGGAGGATTAATAGAGAAGGACATCGGGATACCTTAAACAAGACTTATAGACGACAAGTTTGTTGAGCCTAGGAATGCTTAAAAGAGATCTTTCATTACATGGGCGAAAGCCAGCAATAGAGGTCCATACAGCTTCATATAATTTGATGTTCACTCCCTTCACCTTGGAATAAACAATGTCATCAACGACTTTAAGATTAGCATAAAATACATTTACCAGATTAGGGTACCATTCCTCTGTCATTTGCCAAACGTCTTCAACCCCTGATGTTTTGACCAATCTCGAAAGATGAAACCCTCGTTGCAAAAGTAGTTCAGATCTAGGTACTTATGAAGCACAACCTTTCTAATGCGTCAATAGCATATAAAATTGGTTTGCACCTCTTCATCAACCATCTGGTCTTGTAGGTCTCATCTTCTTTGCAGCCCTTTTCATCCGTTTGGGTTTTGATGAGGAAGCCATTTTGGTTGGTCAAGATATGGATATTTCTAGGGTTTGCGAGAAGCTAGAATCAGAAAATTGGTTTATAACGTTAAAAATATATGAAGAATAGTGGTTACTAAAAGGAGTTAGAAACGGTTTTGAGAGATTAAAGGTGGTTATCAGGTGATTTTGAGGAAGAAATGCTTTGGGGTGGGTTCTAAGGTTTTCAGTAGAATAGATGAGAGCATATGGTGATGATCGATTAAGGTTTCAATGTAACGAATTAAGGTGCATTAGGAACCTCAGTATCAAAAAAAGTGGACCTCTAGCCGTTTTAATCGATTATCGTTTAATCTAGTCGATTAAAGCAAAGAGAATGTCCTAATCGATTAAGGTTTTGACCTAATTGATTAAAACTGAGAAAGCTCCCTAAGTAGTGAAACTATAAAAAAACACCTAATCGATTAAGAGTTTATTTAATCGATTAAAACTTGCATATTTGGTTTTCTAAGGAGTTTTTCACATTTTATTGTAATGTATGCCATATTTATTTAATTTTATGCAATGCTAAGTTATTTTTGGCTATTATGATGTGCAACTGATGTCAGGAATGCCTAATTCACTTATAATTGTATAGAACCTATCATTTGATAATGATTTTATGAAAATATCTACCCATTGATGCAATGTGCCTACAACCTTTAGATACATGACCTCTTATAAAGTGTTATTTATATCTATATGCTTGGTTTTAGAATGTAAAATGGGGTTTTTGGTTAGATTTATGGCACTTGTGTTGTCACATTTAAGGGGGATTCTATCTAGGTGAATTCCATAATCTTCTAGTTAGCTCGTAATCCATAGGGATTGAGCACAACAACTTCCAGCCGCAATGTACTCATCTTTTGTAGTGGACAAGGCCACACAGGCTTGCTTCTTGGAGTGCCATGTGATTAAGGAATATCCTAACAAGTGACAAGTGCTTTTTCTGTCAAGTTTACATCCACCAAAATCTTAATCATTATACCTTGTTAATGAGATATTTGCACCTCTAGGATACCATAGTCCTAAAGTTTTAGTCCCTTTTAAGTATTTCATGATTCTTTTGACAGTTGTTAGATGAGACTCCTTAAGACAGGATTAAAACATTGCACACATACACACACTATGCATGATACCTGGGTGACTAGTTGATGGAAGCTAATTTTTCATAGGAGTAAAGTGTTAGGTGATCCTTCTTCTTCTTGTATCTTCCTTGCCATGGCTCTAGTAAGAGGTCCAATGTGATTCCTTGATGGTCTTCCATCACTAGAGTTAAGCATAGTAAGGAACCAATCATACCTCTGTAAAGTTTCTAGTCAACACCCTTACCTACTTCATCTTTGTCTAGATAACAATTTCTCGCCATTGGGGTAGAGGATTATTTGCATCCATCCATTTTTAGATATTCATTACAGTATTTGGATTGGTGGATGAATATACCTGTAGAGCATTCTTTCACTTGCAGTCCAAGGAAGAAATTTAGCTCCTCCATCATGGACATCTCAAACTCCTCTTGCATGCTTTTAGAAAATTCTTGGCATAGGTGAGGATTAGCAAAACAAAATATAATATCATCCACACATATTTGAACAAATAACAAGTTGTTTCCAAATTTTTTAATGAAAAGTGTAGAGTCAACTTTATTCCTTTGGAAGCTACTGTTAAGTAGGAATTCACTCAACCTTTCATACCATGAGCGAGGTGCTTGTTTTATCCCATTGAGTGTCTTCTTTAGTTTAAAGATGTGGTCAGGAAACTCAAAGTCTTAGAAACTAAGGGATTGTTCTACGAAAACCTCGTCTTTGATGTATCCATTCAAGAAGGCGTTTTTCACATCCATTTGGAACAGATTGAAGTTAAGCATAGATTTAATAACTAGTAGGATTCGAATAGTTTCAAGCCTAGTAACTGGTGCATATGTCTCATCAAAGTTGTTACTATTGGCTTAAGCCTGACCGATCGGGGGCAATGGCGAAATGAAGATAGAGGACCGAGCAGGGAACGTGCTAGAGGATCTCAGGACCGCTCAGTCCCGACAACCGATGAGCACTTAGGACCGCTCGATCAAGACAACCGTTAAGCACAGTTAAGACGCAATTAATGTCATAACGACTACTGATATGCGGTTAAGGTTTGCATTAATGATCATTAAGAGGTAAACTAATTGGTCAGATTCTTATAAACTCTATAAATAAAGATTAATGTCGAGGTAAACTCACTTTTGACTGACAATTGAATTACAAAAGACCTATAGAGAAAAATTCTGGCTTGAGCGTCGGAGTATCTTCTGCAGGTCACCCCCCAACACTGTTCGGTTTTTTGGGCAAGGAGCAAGAAGGACGTTCGGTAAAGGGAGGAACTCTTTAGACGATTATCTTCGTCCCATTTCAGCAGGAACAAAAGTCAATCATTTCCCTTTGCCACTAGTTTTGCCTTATTCTTTATGATAGCTCCTGAGTCATCCATCTTGTTTCTAAATACCCACTTGGTTCCAATTACCTGATAAGCATTGTTTCGTGGAACAAGTTCCTAAACATTGTTTCTTTTGAATTGATTTAATTCCTCTTGTATTGATAAGTACCAGTTTTAATCTTGTAAAGTCTCATTGACGTTTTTCAATTCCACTTGTGCTACAAATGCTACATTCATGCATAATTGTCCCAGCTGTCTTCTTGTGGATACTCCTTTGAAGATATCACCTATTACATTCTCTATTGACATATCCCTTGGGATTGTCCAGTCTTTGGGAAGATCTAATGAAGATCTAATGTGTTTTCATTCTCAATTTCAATAGGTGTTTGCGCTTCTTGAGTGTCTTCCATATATTTTGTTAAATCTTCACCTGTCTCAGTTTCATCTAAACTTTTTGTTGGTTGAATTATGTTAGTCAAGATATCAATATTCTCATCAAAAGCAACATGAATAGATTCTTCAACAGTTAGAGTACATTTATTTTATATTCTATAGGCTTTTTTTGTAACATTCCAATTTTTGAAATGTCATGAATTATAACAAAACTGATCAAATTCAAAATTTACTATAGCACGAAAACGTACTTTTAAAAAAAAATAACTTTTATATATTCATAATTTATTCAAAACATGATACTTTCAAAATCTTATCCAATTACATTATTTCGTATAATACTAATTTAGTTTTATACGTTGTTGCATTGTAGAATTCTAATTGGTATTGAAAGTGTAAACATATGTAGAAATTGTATGAGCATGAAGCCTTTCTAAATATGTTGAATGCCTGTGACTGCAATTGGATGATCCATTATTAACAGAAGAAAAACAATGTAATAATGAATCTGACTCAAGTAGCATGAATTCTATTAGGCTTACAATGGATACTTTTTGCCAAATCATCTCCAATATCCTATTCATTGCTATCCTTTACATTAGACCCAAGTTAGTATAAAAGATGAAACAAAAATTATTGCTTTCTAACAAATCCTGTGTGGAAGTGTCAGTGTTATAAGGTTTTTGCACTTCATTCTAAAGATTTCTTATATTGTTAACAACAAGCTCAACATTTTTTGATAAACTTTCTGTTTGTTCCTCAACAGTCTCCAGAAGGGAGAATAGCTGTCTGCGATATTGCTGACATAATCGATCTCGGTACTCAAGTTCCTTTGTGAGTTGTTGAATTATCCTATCCTTTGACTCCTGCAAGTAAGCAAAATTGTTAAGATTTCATAAATGCATTAGTTTAAAATGCAGAAAGAGAAAAATGCTGGCTGAGTAGATGTTGATACTGATGTTTCTGGTGTAGTATGAGTAAAATCCTTCAAATGTTTCAGGTGTCTGAAGTGTTTGAACTTTGAAAATATGTAAGGAAAGTTCAAGTGAAGATGCTAAGATAAAAATATGTCAACTGTTCTGCAAATTTTCACTCAATGCAAATTATAATTTTGAGTAACATTTTGCTAGTGATTCAGAACTGATCTTCTAATAAGGAAAAAGTTCACCACTGTCATCAATCTCCTAGTGTGACACAAGAGACTGCTGGAGATATCCTATAGTAACATATACTTATGTATAACTTCACATCATATTTGGACATAATATAAAAATAGGAGCCAAATACAAATGGTACCTAATACAACTGGCAGATTCATTGAATATATACTGACACTTGAATTCCTAAAAATCTTTCCATCAAGAGCAAGTCTCTTCTATATTAGTATACTTCCCTTCAAGCGGAAACATTCTAACCACGACACTACTTTCAATCCAAAACCTTAAAACAATATAAATTTAGGAGTCTTTTTCCTCTCAACTTTTTTATTTTTATTATGTGGAATTTAGACTCGCTTGGATTCCTAACAAATATGACACTAAAACAACATGCTCTTCAGAAGCATGGAATTAGAATGAACAAGTCTTAATTCATTTTTTTGACCCAATAAACCTTAATTCTGAAAAAGCAAAAGAATGAGTAGCTAAGATGAGATTTTTTAACATTGTGCTAAATTAATCTTGTCAGCATTCTGGATGATAAGAAAATGAAATCAAATAAGAATGAACATGCATCAGTGGTGTTCAATCTAAGAAGTTTGGGAATACAAACTGCTATAGAAATCTTTAAAATATAGGAATCTTTAAAATAGCCTCACTTGTGTTACATCAAGAAGTACACTCAACTCTGCTGTTGGTCAAATAAAATAATTACTCACAAAACATGTTGCCTAAAAGAACAAATAATAACAAATAATTTTACCTTTTTATAAAGAGCAACAGATCTGTGATCTACTGATCTTTACATAACATAAATAGAGATAGTAGATTTGGCTATATGTAATGAGCTATGATAGCAACAACCTTTCATAATATTGAAGATTAAAGACTACTTCAAAAGTTTAAGTTGTGCAAACAGGAATTACTACTCTAAAGGACATTTTTTGTCCCAATTTGCAATAGATTAAAGTAAAATATGACTCCGTATTCAATTTTAATATCGAGATCAGGAATTGAAGAAGATAAAACTCACAATCATTTTACTATATGAAGGAGAACCAGAAGCATTTAGTAGATGACTGTGCTCCTTCACAAATTTAGTAACCACCCACTTCCCACATTTATTAACTTTAACCAACATCATGGCTTCACAACCTTCTCTTATGCTAGTCCTTGGTTTATGAACAGGCTTGGTTTTATTTCTAACCCTCACATGAAAACCTTGCTTATTGCATGAAAAACGGCGTGAAATGATTCGGTTGTCAACCTCAGAACGGTGGCAGCGATCAAGGCGAACAACAAACCCTTCATGTTTTGCATATTTCTCATAAAAGTTCTTAGCAGCTTCCTCTGACTCAAATTCCATACCAACATCTGGCTCCCCAATAGAACTGCCTTCAAATGCTGCTGATATTTGATCAGTAGAATTTTCAACTGTTTCTGCCACAGCTTCCAAATCCACTAATAAGACAATAGTAAGAAAATGACCATTCAATGAAACTATCCAATCATGGGCTTATCTATTTAAATCTTGCATAAATACATTTTCAAAAGAAAATTCACTGAAGCAAAATTCTATCTTCAAATTTCAACCACCACCACAATCAAAGCCTTATTCCAGTAAGTAGGTTTTGGCAAAGTTGCATTAATTTCGGTTTAAGACCAGATTTTTAGTATACTATTCATCATAAATCCCTCTAAACAACTTTCTCAATGTTCTTCTTCATCTCCCTCCCTGACTATCTTTACTCTCCTCAATGATGCTTCAAATGGTTTTCCATCCAATTTTAACAGTTTGTTTAATTTGTAGTTACACTTGAGAATAACCAAAACTGAAGACAAGTGCATTACGAAAATATGCAGCCCCAAACCAAATTGAGCTTACCTTCGACAAAAGAAATGGAAGAATGGTATTGAATCCCAATATTTCAAAATCTCAACAAACAGTAACAAATTGCCATTCTCTGAATTTATCTTACAAAATTACACAAACCCATTTGCTATAACAAAGTTTTCCCTGGCAGATTCAACCGTACATAAGCTCTAGCGAATACATAAAAAAAGAGGGTGTGGGTGTGTGTAGGTTGAAACTCCCCACATACAAGAATTTTCCTGAAATCATACCCATCAGTGAAAATGTGAAATTTTAAAGGCAATGAAGTGAAATGAATCAATCAAGAATGAGTAAGCTTACTTGGTAGGAATTAACACAGGGATGTGTGCAAGTAGGGTTAAATTGGTGGAAGATAATGCGAGAAAGTTGAACAATGAAAGTAAATGTGTTCAATGAAGGAAGAAGAATGTCATGAATTTTATGTTTTTTTCATTTGTAATAAAATCATTTTTTTTGGCTTAATGTTGGTCATTTTTGGATATTTCTGATGTTTTAAAGTTTTTTGTCTTTAAAAATTTAACTGATTCTCGAAATATTTTTAATTTTTATTCATAATATATTTAAAATTAAATTTATTGATTTTTATTAAATATTTTTTATTAAGTGGTAATGTATTAAGTGAACCAAAGCAATGTGCAAAACCAAAACAGAACCAGTCTATAAATAAATAAAATAAAATCTCTTTTAGACTAGAAAAGAAAATAAAAAAGAGAAATAATGCTAAAAATTCAATTGTTTGAAGAAAAAAGTGAAAAGAAAGTAAAAATTTGTAAATAATTTTATTGATATAAGATTTTAAACTTTTAAACTAATTTAATTAAAAAATAATTTATAATGTTTTTAAATGATTTAATTTATTATTTTAACGATTTATTTTGTTATAATTGAAAATATAAATATTAATGATAACTGTTTCGATAGGGTAGTCGAGGCCAAGATGTAAACATGATGAATCACGTCCTTTCCTCCTAGAATGTCGTTATCTTCACGTCCTCTTCCTGCTCAGCGTGTCTTAGGGAGAATGGGATGGGTACCAGTGAAAGCACACCGACGCTCAAGTCAGAAAACAGGAGATGATAGAACTCTTCTCAGTTCAATAACATAAGAAAATAATAATTTTCTCTCCTGAAAAAACGTATCTTTTCTCCTCCTTGCTTTTCATATTTAACCTAACGATAAAATAAATCGTTTACCTAAAAATCCGGCTGGTTAGAGAACTTGACCATTCGGAAAGCACAACCTAATGGTCGATCTTGATACTGGGTCAGTTGATCCCGTGATTTGTGACACTATGCAGATATTTCTAACTGTTTATTCTTTAGTTTATCAAGATTAATATATCCATTTTGACTAAAATTGACCGGACGTCTTTCCTCTGGCATTTGACTGGATTGACGTGACTTCGCGGGCTAATCGCCAACCGTTTAGTGCAATCGACATACACATGTGATCACTACAATACGATCATTTAATGATTGATGCCAAGAGGGTGACTCGCGGGCCAATCGCCAACCGTTTAGTGCAATCGACATACACATGCGATCGCTACAATACGATCGTTTAATGATTGATGCCAAGAGGGTGACCCGCGGGCCAATCGCCAACCGTTTAGTGCAATCGACATATATATATATATATATATATATATATATATGTATATATATATATATATATGTATATGTATACATATATATATGTATATATGTATACATATATATATATATATATATATACATATATATATATATACATATATATATATATATGATCGCTAAAATACTATCGTTTAATGATTGATGCCAAGAGGGTGACTCGCGGGCCAATCGCCAACCGTGCAATCGACATATATATATGATCGCCTGATTGATAATTCTACCTAGTAGGTGGATGATCATTGAGGAATAATCGTAAAGTGACTCACCATTATGTGTTTTATTTTATTCTTAGTGGTCGCCTAGATTACCAATCGATTAACTCAGATATCCTACTATACAATAACTAATCATATTAAAACTATAATTGATTATGTTACCTACAGTATAAGTTAGTAGAATATTAATACTTTTATATCTCTTAAAAAGTTACTACGACCTAGTAACTGCGTAGGTATTATCCTTTGACTTTAGTATAATTACAAAATTATCTTTTAATAATTCCTGATGTCAAAATATCTTTACTGAATCATATATATATATATATATATATATATATATATATATATATATATATATATATATATATATATATATATATATTATTCTTCTCTCAAATTTCTTCGATCATTAAATATTTTTTTTCATTTTTCGTATCTTTTAAACTTTTTCAAATCCTTTTTTTTCACTATTTTCTTCTTTCCTTTCTATTACTTTTGACAAAAATTACGAGAAAAATAAAAAGTCTAATATTAAAATTTGATAAAAAAAACTTAAATATTAAAATATGTTTCAGTTTTTATTTTATATTTAATTTTTCAAGTTTATGGTAAGTTTAAGTATTCTTAATTAAATTTCTAATTCTTTTCTTTCATATATAATTCTTAAAAAAATTATAATTTTAGAAGTAGATATTTGTCATTTTTTCTTCATGTATTAATAAATGTGAGGTCAAATGATATTTTGGTTAAAGTAAAATAATTAATGACTTTTATTCAATAAGCTTTTAATAAAAATAATAAAATTTATTGGTTAGAATAATGATAAATATGTTTAAGTAATAAGTACAATGTGTATTGGATTAAATATTAACATCATTTGTAAATTTCTTATTATGAACGCTTTAATTATGTTTTGCTTAGTTAGATTTCATTATATGTTGTTCACATTCTTAATTAAATCGGTGGTCAAATATGATTACATGTTGTTTACTGTCAATAATTGGTGTCAATATATATTTAAAACAATAAAACCATAGAAAGTTACTAAATATATTCAATTTGGTATGATGACACTTGTCTAGCTTTTTGGATTTTTAGTCATTTGTCATTTGCACTTAAATTTCCTGCTCTTTTTAGATAAATTGTTCACTCTGTTTTTCTCTTCAATCTACACTACTTTCATGCCTTCATATTCTTATTCGATCCTAGCTTCTTCTTCTTCATCTTCTTCAAAGTTTGTTTTTCTACTTTTTTTTTAGGCGAGTATCAATTTAAAGGTTAAGTCTTCTTCAACTACATTTTTTTGTCATTTCATTGTTCTAAAAGAAGTTGTTTTGGGCTATTGTGTTGTCCTTCTTAGTTTCAGTTTTACTTTTCATAGTATGAGTTTATAGTTATCGTTTGGATGGAATGGCTGCGATAGTCTGATAGATAGGCTGATGGGATAACCAGGATGGATGGGCTGACGTGATGTCTGGGTTGATAGAGATGACCAGGATGGAAGTTTTACTTTTCATAGTATGAGTTTATAGTTATCGTTTGGATGGAATGGTTGCGATAGTCTGATAGACGGGATGACGGGGTAACCAGGATGTATAGGCTGGCGTGATGTCTGGGTTAATAGAGATGACCAGGATGGAAGAGTTGGAGAGGATGGATCAGACTGACTAAATGGTCGGGATGGATAGGATGGACGGACTAATTGATTTGTAGGTTCTGGTATGGACAACCATAATGGACAAAATATCTTGGCTGACGGGTTGGTGTGACAACTAAACTAACAAGGATGACCAAGATGGACAAGCTAACGGGATGGTTGGGCTAACTACGATGGACAGGCTGACGGGATGGACGGGGTGACCAAGTTGAACAAGATGGACCAAACTGATTGGATGACCGAGATGTATTGGATGGATGGATGATGAAATGTTGGGATTGACGAACTGACCGATTTATATGGGCTAGCTTGGATGGCTGGGCTGGACAAGCTTGTCGATCATGCCTGCCTAACTTGGATGACTGGATGGATGAAATGGTTGAGTTGGCCTGTCTGGCCGAGCTGGCTAGGATGAATGGGTTGGCTGATCTAGCCAGGATGGATAAGTTGACAATATGGTCGGGATTGTCAGAATCACCGAATTGATCGTACTGGTTAGGATGAATGAGCTGACGGAATGACCAAGATAATAGTAAAAAAACAAACTGACGAAATAGTCAAATGAACGATCTATCAACAGACTTGATCTTTTTGTTATCCTTACGTGAAAAAATAAATAAATAAAAAACATGTGCGTACACACGGATCAAGTGACTAGTATTAGGTTAAAAAGTTATGCCCAATAACCTAAAAATGAGTATGACCTTCCCATGAATTCAACTAAAGTGAATGGATAAATTATTTTTTGTTGTTGACTGTTGTCGCCATTGTTTTGGGAAAGGTAATTGATTGGTGAAAAAGGTTGAAATATCTGGCTAAGTTGTGTATGGTGCTTTAAATGTGCATATCACTTGCAAAATGGATTTAAGAAACCATTGGTCATGTCTTGTTGATTCTATAGTGCCCTCGAATACATGCTTTGATGGCTTTATGAATTACTACAATAATGTCACTTAATGGTGTTGGACTTGGGTACACACATATATTACCGTACGTCTATCATTTCTCTATAAAGTCAGCTTAAATAAGTTTCAGATTTTCAATATACAACTAATTTTTTAGTGCCTAATAAATACATTTTTTTTAACTTTGCATGCCTGATAAATTAAACACTTTAGTGTAAGTATTTTTTGCTTCCTGTGTCAGTTATGTTATTCATGTGATCATTAAGTTGAATCACATGTCTTACAATTTAGAGTGTTAAAGAACGATATGTATTAATTTTTATTTTTATTTTTGTTACATGCTTGCTATGATAAATAATAACTTGAAATACCAAAATGAAAATATAAAATGTTTCAAAGATCGCTTAAAAAAAGGACTAGTCAACATAATAACTAACGAAATACAAATAACTACCTTTTCATGGGCTTAAATAATTTATTCGACACTTAATTTAAAAACTAATATACTCAATACTAAAAAAATTAACTACATGTAGAGTAAAATTTGACAAAGTATCCCTCATTCCTTGTGTTACTTTATGTTCCATGACCAATTTTAGAATCAAACAGGTAGCAACTAAATTTGTTTTACTTTTTAGCGAGTCAAATGCAGTCTTTGTTCATATATATACACACATTATCATCAGTCTTTGATCTCCTTTTAGTCTCTAAGAGTGTAATGTTAAAAAAAGGTTTATGTTATTCACTAGAACATAGAAACTTTCGCCACCAAAGAAAAGCTTCAAACCTGGATATATAGCTACAAAGAAAATAGATTTACTCGTGTGTCACTGATTTGAACGCTCGATTCCAAATAATTACAACATTTTGCACAAAATTGGAAATTGTAACAGCATTCTAAATTGATGTTAATGTACAGGCAGCAATAAAAAGAAAATTTTACATAAAAACTCCAAGGTCATAATTTATTGAACTACTAATCTTTGTAAGTGATCCAGGAAGACCTCAAAGCTAACATCATCAGTGAATATAATATCTCCTCCAGGATTATAATTTTCGGTGCTGTAAGTCGCAGAAGGATTTAACTTTGCCAGTAAAAATCGAGCCTGCACATACATCAAACAAAACATCTTAAACTACTGTGAAACGAATGGAGCTAGTCACACTGAAAAAAAAAATACTAGTATGCATATTCCAGTTAGTTCAGCGCATATGAATCACATCAATTAAATTACAGCTATATTCAAATTCAAGCTCACCAATAAATAAGAATTATTCTTATTGTTAGGATATTTATCCTATTTTATCATCATTATAGTGTGTCAAGGGTTACCCTATTTATCATGATTATATTATGTCTAGGATTACCCTATTTATCATGATTATATTGTGTCTAGGGTTACCCTATTTATCATGTATTTGTGTATCAATTTATTCTTATAAATAGAAGATTGTGAGAGGGATCAATCAAGCCCTCTAGAATTATTTTACAGTTTCAATCTTAAGTTGGTATCAGAGCGGGTCGATCCCGCTCTGGTTTCTGTCTCGTAATATATATTTGTCCGGCGCCACAGTTCTTTGTCGCCCGCCGCTGCCCGCCGCTGCCCGCCGCTGCCCGCCGCTGCCCGCCGCCGGCCACCGTCAACCGTCGGCCACCGTCGGCCGTCGCCGGCCACCGTCTCCGGCCACCGTCTCCGGCCACCGTCCGGCCACCGTCCGGCCACTGTCACCGCCGGCCACCGCCCGCCATTGCCGGCCACCGTCGTCCATCACTGTCAAAGTTTCCTTCGTTTAAACCCTTAGGGTTTTCTTGTTCTTCGTTAGTACTATTCGTCTTCTTCAGAAATGGCGTCTGGCAGTACTCTTTCCTTCTCTGGAAGTCCATCAATTACCTCCGAGAAGCTAAATGGAAAAAATTATCTATCATGGTCTGCTGCCGTTGAAATGTGGTTCCTTGGCCAAGGGCATTATGACCACCTTGAGCGAGATGGAAGCCATGTGCCTACTGAAAAAGCTGATCAGTGGAAACAAGCAGATTTCCAGTTGTGTGCCCTGTTATGGCAATCAGTGGAACCCAAACTTTTTGTATCTTTGAGGGCTTTCAAAACTTGTCACTCCTTTTGGAAGAAAGCCCAAAGCATTTATGCCAACGATATTCAACGTCTCTATGACACTACGAATAAACTTGCATCTCTTAAAATGGCAGACCATGATATGGTGTCCTTCATGACTGAAGCCCAATCTGCTGTCGAAGAACTTAGGATGTTTTTGGAAGTAGATCCATTAGAGGATATAAAAAAGAAACTAGACAAATTCTACATGGTGTTGATCCTTCGTGCCCTACATCCCGATTTTGATCATCTCAGAGATCAACTTCTAACTAGTCATGAGGTCCCCTCTATGGAAACATTGACCACTCGCCTTCTGCGTGTCCCGGTATCTCAAACTCAAGAAGCGCATGAACTAGTGGAACCATCTGTCATGGTTGCCACACGAGGAAGAGGAGGACGTGGCACTAGAGGAGGAGGACGAGGAGGTCGGGGACGTACTCAATGCACATATTGTAAAAGGATGGGTCATACTCAAGAGAATTGTTACTCCTTACATGGTTTCCCTTCCAAAACCGCCAATATTTCGAAGACTGAAACTTCCACTTTGAAAACTGAAACCTCTACTTCTATGTTTTCTGAGGATGAATATCAAGAGTATTTAAGGTTAAAGTCTAACAGCTTGGCACAACCATCTCAATCTCCCAATACATCAACAGCCTGCGTTTCTCAATCTATGGAATGTCAAAATTCATGGGTAATTGACTCAGGTGCTTCTGATCACATTTCTGGTAATACCTCTTTGTTCTCATCTATTTCCTTTCGAGAAAAACCTCATTTCATAACCCTTGCAAATGGATCTAAAACTTCTTCCAAAGGAGTCGGTCATGTTTCTTTGTCTCCCTCCCTCAATCTCAACTCAGTCCTTTTTGTCCCTAATTGTCCTTTTAATTTAATTTCCTTAAGCCAGTTGACTAAAATGTTAAATTGTTCAATAACCTTTGATCATAAATCTTTTGTTATACAGGAGCGTGGTTCGGGGAGACAGATTGGAGAAGGATATGAAGCTGGCGGATTATACCATTTTGGATCTCGTCCAAGGGTGTCTTGTGTTGCTGCTCTTAATCCTAAAGTGCTACATGATCGACTTGGCCATCCTCATTTGTCCAAATTAAAAAAGATGTGTCCTGAACTTAGTGGTCTCCAAACCTTAGAATGTGAGTCATGTCAATTAGGAAAACATGTTAGATCTTCCTTTCATAAAAGGTCTCAATCAATATGTAATTCTAGTTTTTCCATCATCCATTCTGATATATGGGGACCTAGTCGTATCTCCTCCTTTGGTTATAGCTATTTTGTTACCTTTATTGATGAATATTCAAGATGTACTTGGGTTTATCTTATGAAAAATCGTTCTGAATTGTTAGCTATCTTTACATCCTTTTTGAATGAAATCAAGAATCAATTTGGTCAAGTAATCAAAATATTAAGAAGTGATAATGCCAAAGAGTATTTTTCATCCTCCTTTTCTGCCATCTTGAGTTCCCATGGTATCTTACATCAGTCTACTTGTCCTCATACACCACAGCAAAATGGTATAGCAGAACGAAAAAATAGACACTTGGTTGAAACTGCTCGTACCCTTTTGCTTGGTGCCCATATTCCTGTCCATCACTGGGGGGATGCCATCTTAACTGCATGTTATCTTATTAATAGGATGCCCTCCTCCTCTCTTGATAATAAAGTCCCTTTCTCCATTTTGTTTCCTAATGATCCTCTCTTTCATACATCTCCCCGAGTGTTTGGCTGTGTATGTTTTGTTCATGACATGTCTCCAGGTCTAGACAAACTCTCCGCTCGCGCTCTCAAATGTGTCTTCTTAGGCTATTCTCGACTTCAAAAAGGATATCGGTGTTACTCTCCTGAAACTAAGAAGTATTACATGTCTGCCAATGTCACATTCTTTGAACAGACTCCTTACTTCTCTCCATCTGTTCAGGATGTTTCTATCCTCCAGCAGGTCCTTCCTATTCCAATGGTTGAGTCAAATAGCTCCACTGTCTCTGTCATTCCCAGTCATGATCACAATCCTTCTACACCTGTTTCTCCACATACTGAGATCATCCCACACAGGGCCCCAATGGATAGTCCACCTCCCCAAGACAATGGTGAATCTCCTACTTCAGATTCTTCTCCCTCGTCACCTCCTCCCACGCCTCCTGGTGCAAATGATTCAGCATGGCCTATTGCCCTCAGAAAAGGTACTCGTTCCACTCGGAACCCTCATCCCATTTATAATTTTCTAAGCTATCATCGATTGTCGCCCTCCTATTTTTCTCTTTTATCCTCAGTGTCCTCTATTGTTATACCCAAGAATGTGAAAGAAGCACTTGATCATCCTGGATGGCGACAAGCTATGATTGCAGAAATGCAGGCTCTTGACCACAGTAATACTTGGGAGCTGGTGCCCCTTCCCCCAGGAAAAAAGGCGGTTGGTTGTCGATGGGTGTATGCAGTTAAAGTTGGCCCTGATGGTGAAATTGATCGGCTCAAAGCTCGGCTTGTTGCAAAAGGTTACACTCAGGTTTATGGTCTTGATTATTGTGACACTTTCTCTCCTGTAGCCAAGATGACTACTATTCGTCTCTTCTTTGCCATGGCAGCCATTCGTCACTGGCCACTTCATCAATTGGATATCAAGAATGCCTTCCTACATGGTGATCTTGAGGAAGAAGTTTATATGGAGCAACCTCCAGGGTTTGTTGCTCAGGGGGAGTCTGGTATGGTATGCAAATTGCATCGATCTCTATATGGCCTCAAGCAATCCCCACGTGCTTGGTTTGGAAAGTTTAGCTCCATTGTTCAAAAATTTGGGCTAAAACGCAGTGAAGCAGACCATTCAGTTTTTTATTGTCATTCTTCTCTCGGGAAATGTGTTTACTTAATAGTATATGTTGATGATATTGTCATTACAGGAAATGATGCTGTTGGAATATCTCAACTAAAAGAGTACTTGTGTAGACATTTTCAAACCAAGGATCTTGGAAGTCTCAAATATTTCTTAGGCATTGAAGTAGCGCAATCAAAAGATGGAGTTGTAATCTCCCAAAGGAAGTATGCTCTTGATATATTACAAGAAACAGGCATGATTGATTGTAGACCGGTAGACAGTCCCATGGACCCAAACCAGAAATTAAGGACAGAAGAAGGTGAATTATTCTCCGATCCAGAGAGGTATAGGAGGCTAGTTGGCAAACTGATTTATCTCACTATTACAAGGCCAGATCTATCCTTTGCAGTTGGAGTGGTTAGTCAGTTCATGCAGGCTCCATGTATTGACCATTGGAATGCTCTCATTCGCATTCTAAGGTATGTAAAGAAGGCTCCCGGGCAAGGATTGTTATATGAAGATAAAGGAAGCATTCATGTCTCTGGGTATTGTGATGCAGATTGGGCAGGTTCACCTATTGATAGACGGTCTACAACAGGATATTGTGTTTTTCTGGGAGGAAACATTATTTCATGGAAAAGTAAGAAACAGAATGTAGTAGCTCGATCAACCGCGGAAGCCGAGTATAGGGCAATGGCATCACTAACATGTGAACTTATATGGGTGAAACAATTCCTTCAAGAGGTTAAATTTTGTGACATCCATACTATGAAGATGTATTGCGACAATCAAGCTGCTCTCCACATTGCATCAAATCCAGTGTTTCACGAGAGGACTAAACATATAGAAATTGATTGTCATTTTGTTCGTGAAAAGTTGTTGACCAAAGAAATATGTACTGAGTTTATTGGGTCAAACGATCAACTCGCAGATGTATTGACCAAGTCATTAAGGGGTCCTCGGATTGAGTTTATTTGTTCCAAGCTTGGTACATACAATTTGTATGCTCCAGCTTGAGGGGGAGTGTTAGGATATTTATCCTATTTTATCATCATTATAGTGTGTCAAGGGTTACCCTATTTATCATGATTATATTATGTCTAGGATTACCCTATTTATCATGATTATATTGTGTCTAGGGTTACCCTATTTATCATGTATTTGTGTATCAATTTATTCTTATAAATAGAAGATTGTGAGAGGGATCAATCAAGCCCTCTAGAATTATTTTACAGTTTCAATCTTAAGTCTTATCATACATAAACAATCTATAGGGAGAAGGAGAACCTTTTAAAATGAAACTGACATGTAAATTCATTTTCTTTATTCATTGCCAACGGATCTCAAGGAAACCCACATGCACAAGGATTACCGAAATAATATTTAAACATCCACAGATTTTTTTATTGTGGATATCTGGCGGGTAGGTTGAAAAAAATCCACAGATTCTTTTATTGCGGATATCTTTATTACGGATATCCAGCGGGTAATGAGACTGATAATAGATATGGTTTTTTCATACAGTTCGGATAGTGGGTAAACCCTGTCTGTGGTTCACCCGTCTTGTCCTCAGAAACCTATATTAAATGTCATTAATTGGATAAACATAACATGTAAGTATTGCAAAAAGTAATTTATTTCAGATAGTGGCAACTTGTGATATTCATGCAATCTGGGTAGCATTGCAAAATACTACCATGAACTTTAAAATCACTAATGAAAGGATGAAATGGCAAAGTCAGAGGCCCTATCCAGATGAAATCTCAGGGAGAATGACAAAATATTGAGGATACTTGGAGTTCTTAGCCGGTGTACATGCATACAAGTGCTGAGTGAAATACAAGAAACAAAATTAAAAGAAAAAAAATTCAGAACAATAATTCTGTAATGACAGCATGGTTATTAACAAACAATGAAAGGGGTGACTAATTAGCAGTAATGAAAAACAAACGGTAGCAGCAAGAAAGCCAGCCAATTATTGTACTATAAGGTGATCAATGGCAAAAAATAATAGAAAGTAACCTGAGAGCCATGCTGATCACAAATGACCAGGCGAGGTACAGGAAACCTCTCCTTTATTATTAAATCTGCATCATCATGAGGAGCTCGTAGAAATTGAGCAAATGCCTGAAAAATATAGCGACTTACTCAAATAAATTCTCAATGTCAAGGTAAGAACATTGGTGATTTAGTGCAGTTCTAGACATTATGACATCAAGAAAACACTGATAGAAGCTTACTAAGACCTGGTAAAGGTGTCCAAATACCAATTCAAATTACCAGGTTGACTTGATATAACACAGGCCATAGCATGGACTTCTCACCAAACAATTAATACAAGAATGATAAAATTCAGAAAATAAAATGAAGCCCATGTATTATAAAACGGATGCCTAACTGCAGCCAAGCAACAGCCAGATTTGCTAAAACTTTGTAGTAGCTAAAAATATAGCCCTATACCTGAAAATAAACTTAGCAGCAAGCCCAAGCCCCTTACTGAATTTAATTTTAAATCAATATGATCTATAAAAGCCCATAATATACAATATTTTTCCCAACACTGAAATTAAAAAAAAATACTGACAGTGAGTTGGATATTGTAATTCCCCAACAAAAACCTCAGATCAAAACTAAATAGAATAATTATTCTCAGATTAACAATAATATGATCAAAGAATACCTGATGTTCCGGTTCATTATGATATCCAGCCTTACGCCACTGAGCAATTGTTGAACCATGAAAAATAACAACAGTGAAAAATGAATCCAAAAGGAGGATCTTATCAGCCGCAATGGCAGCAACATCAAGAAGTGCTGGTTCCGGACCAGAATGGAATGAATAAGAAATCAATGAAGGCTGAACCATGACAACAGAATTAGCAACATTTTCACGGTTCAGTATCATTCTAAAGTAAGCAGTCTCGTCTGGGCTGTTGTTAAAGACCTGTGATAAATATAATTAGGGAAATAGGTAAACACTTAAGTACAAACATTGGTGCACCAAATATCACAAACTTACAAAAATCCAACACTACAGTACCTGAACAAATTGAGAGCGTCGGAAATGAAACATAAATTGTGGGAATATTGACAACCTGGGAGACAAACTGAAAGAAGATGGTGTGTCCTTCTGAAATTCCCCAAATCGGGAACACACATTTATCAATGCCTTGTCCAACCATCTGATAGGATCAAATTCAGCCTGATTCCAAAATTACATCATTACAAAACATGACAACATAAAAGAGCAAAACCACATAAGCAGATCAGTGAGAAAGAGATGAGCAGGTTCTCAGTTCTCACAACTACGGGTGTGTCATGCGGGAAAGAGTACTCTGAGACTATTGATCATTTGTTATTGGACTTTTCAACAATACACAAGAGTATGATGGATTTTTCAATTGGCTCTGCATCTTCATTCTTTTTCATTAAAGAAGCAAAGGAAACCCCATGCCATTGGCAATGCAAAGAAAATCAGTACTTACATATATAGGCACACATGGGTTCTTAATTTGTAACTTTTTATCTTACATTAAATTGTATTAAGCAACATAAGAATGCTCTTAGATCAATGTTTTGCTTCAGAGGAATGGGCTAATAGTACATATGCAACTAAAACTGAGGCTAAGCAAGTGATGAATCTGGTGAATGATGGCAGATTTTGGAGATCAATCACATATTGCCTAAAATGTGTGATTCCACTTGTAAAAGTGTTGAGGCTTGATGGGGATGCAAAACCAGCCATGCCATATATTTATGAATCAATGGATAGATAGAGCTAAGGAGAAAATTAATGAAAATTTCCAAAAGCTAAAAACAAGGTCTAAAAAAGTGTGGAAAATTATTGGCATTAGGTGGAATTTAAAACAACACAGACCTCTCTGTGCAGCAGCCTATTATCTCAATCCTGGGTAAGCTAATTAAATCCAAATTTGTCCTACTAAGTAGCACTATCTTCTTTTTTCACATCAACTTATTTTGTATTGTATCAGATATAACTATGACAAAAAATTTGAACTTGAGATGAGACAAAAGAGTAGAGAAGAGAAGGGGGAAACTTATGATCACATAAGTTTGTTGGATATTGAATTCGATGATGAATGGATCACTGAAAAAGAAAATCATTGTTTTACTATTGATTCCTCATAGATGGATGTACAGGAGTGTTTTGATGTTGAAGAGGGAGCTTCAGGCAAAAGAAGGAATATAGGTAAATATTTCTATTTAGAATTTTTAGAAGTTAGAACTTGAAAGTTCAACAAACTAGAACTAAAATTTATTTGGTTTTCTTTTTCTAATATAGATCCTAGAAACTTAACTGCCAAGACCAATAAAAATGGAAAATCCATGGTAGATGAGGAAGAAATTGACTGCGTGATATAGATCTTGGAGAGGAAGAGGATGAAATATGAATATATGAACGTTTTTTAATGTTTAGGAAGGGGAAGAACATTTTTTAATGTTTATGAATCTTACGATTAACCATACAAAACGATTCATGATTCAAAATATGAGCTACCCGATACATAATTTGTATCTCGATTCAACTACCATGCTGCTATGAGACCAAATGATAAGATCAATTCCTGTCCAAGAAGGAGATAGTGTAATTGAATTAAAGGGAAAGTTCAGTAAAGAAAAATGAGAGCATAAGCTCCCTGATATGGAGGAAATTCCCTAGCCCAATGCAATGCATAACAAGAAAAGAAAATTGTACAACCCCAGAATATTCCCCCTCCCCTATAAGGAAACAATATTATCTTCCTATTTCTCTCTGCTCTAAGTATTTCCTGACTTTCCTCACCGAAGCATTCTTTCAGTTTGGACCTGTGGGAATAGAATTCTAGGACTTTGGGCTTGGGAATGGGAATGCGCCCAAGTGAGACATAACTCTCAAATTTGAAAGAATAATATATTTCTTCTGTTTTTTAATAATGAGGCCATTGTACCTATAAATACACGAGCCTCCTGGTTATTTTAGGAAATATAAACAGTAAATTCTAAAACACAAAATCCCAGTGATTATGGGATTATTTCTAAATACATAATCCTAGTATTAACAGCAAGATACAACTGTAATAAAGAATAAAATTATAGCAAGAATAAACAAAAAGAAAACTTCCTAATACATAATAAGAAGCACGGTTTTGACAGTAACCAAGGAAGAAGAATCAGAGAAGAGGTTCACAATCACTAGATGATTTGGCTGGTTCACACCAAAAGGATGGACCAGGAATACAGATCAGGCTCAAGCAAGCAAAAATGAGTTTGGTGGAATTATTAGCAAAAAGGCCAGAAAAAAAATGAACTGCAGCTGAATTGCAGTGAGGAGAAAGTCACAGCCTAGATGTGGATAGAAGCACATCACAGCTCACATGAACACGGAACTCCCAGGGATAACAATGTTGGTCCTATTTGGAGGCAAGAAAAATCATAGAATAAGAGGTCAGTTAGGAATAGTGCTGGAAAAGCACCTTGATAGGAAAAACAAAACGCAATTGGAATAGGGCCACAGTCAATAACAAGAGACAGACTGGAAATGAGAGAAGGAATACAGTTTCTAGAAAAAGGGTTTCACCAATGGACAACGGGTCCACTGGGTATTCATGTACTAAGATTGATTCTCATCAAACTCTGCATACAGTGCTGAAAGAGACAAAGCATTTGAATGAATCCATGTGACTAATTCACTTACTGGAGGACTCTATTATCATGGGTGACTACTGAAATTTATAAGTTAATGACCAACTAAGAAGGATAGATACTCCTAAAATCATGTTGTATCCATATCGGTACACATGAACCCATACATACATGAACCCAATACTCATTGGGTACAGATTGATTCTAATCAAACTCTGCATACAGTGCTGAAAGAGACAAAACATTTGGTGAATGAATCCATGTGACTAATTCACTCACTGGAGGACTCTATTATCATGGGTGACTAATGAAATTTACAAGTTAATGACCAAATAAGAAGCATAGATACTCCTAAAATCATGTTGTATCCATACCGGTACATATATGAACATACTCATTGGGTAGTTACGTGCCAAAAATATTTTACAAAAACAAATAGGTACTTAACTAGGGTACATATGCGTACTTTTATGGCACATATTGGGTCGTACCCAAGTCCAATAAATAAGAGTAGGCTTAATCCTAAAGAAGGCATCATTGTCTTCTCGTTATAAGAGAAACTGAAGCATATATTAATTTATTCACTTTATGAAAAGAAACAGGATTAATCCAAAAAAGAACTGAAGATTTAATTTTAATAGTGATAGGATATGTAATGCGTATGTTAGGAGGAAACATTAAAAAGTAGTTGTTAGTCAGGTTGCCAGGATGAGTGAGTTTTTCTAAATATAGTTGGGGCGTCCTTGTATTCGGGGGACTTTTGGATGTTTTGTAGAATTGTTGGAAAGATCTTTGACATCCTGTTTGAAGGGAAAATTGTCCCTTGGATGCCCTCATGCTGCACTTGTTTCCTAGAATCAATAATACAAGGTTTAATCAGTGAGTTTGGGAATTGCATTCGTTTTCCTGGTTTCCTCTATCTAGAAACCTAACAAATACACACAAAGCTTCGCCCCCCATCAAAAAAGTGTAATAGTTATAAAGACAATGAAAGAAGAATGTGCGATATTGGTGGAGATGAACAAAATCCATGTAAAGGGGCTGCAGTTCTTGAAGTTGCTACTCTTTCTGTTAATGAATTAGAGTTGGTAGTCTTTATTATAAAAAAAGTGGGAAAAAAAAAACATCCAGCACTCACCTCTGTTTCCATTTTGAAAGAGACTTGACGAGCCATGACTATCGCAGCTGCTTCTTGGTCAAATCCAGCAATCAAGTCCTACAATTTAGACATAATTGTTATAGAAACACTGAAATCTTTCATAAAATAACAACCAAATGATTTTTCTATAACATCAAGAAAGAAATAGAGTACTCAAGTTACTTGAAAAATTATCCCATGCAACATTGAACAACCAAAAGCACTGGTTATCCCACACAAAATAGACATTGAAGACCATGCATTTACTAGATAATATGGCAAAAGTATTCTACAAATGGCTTGAGCATGGTTATCCCACATAATAGACATAGAAGACCCCACATTTACTAGATATATGGCAAAAGTATTGTACAAATGTCTTGAGCAATACACCTACCTCATGTCAAGTTAGCTTTTAGAGGTAAGCGCAGTTAATTATAACATGGAATTGGACAAGGTATCAACACTAACCCGACCTTGATAATGGGATACCAGGAGCAAGGAATGTGTCAGGATCGCACATCATCTTAGCATTCGGTCATAGTATTCCTTTAAATGAGTTGGTTAATGCTCACCCCTTCTGGGGGACTTAAATTAAGCTCACACCATCTATAACACATGGACATAATACACCTTAGCAGTAGCTTCTTTGGGCTACCTTAATTGCAGGATTGAAGGGGCAGTATGTATTAATCTCAAATTGAATAGTGATATGAATTAAAATATCCAATCTAAAAAACTTTATGCTCCAAATATACAATTCCAGGAGCAAGGAATGTGTCAGGATCGCACATCATCTTAGCATTCGGTCATAGTATTCCTTAAAATGAGTTGGTTAATGCTCACCCCTTCTGGGGGCTTAAATTAAGCTCACATCATCTATAACACATGCACATAATACACCTTAGCAGTAGCTTCTTTGGGCTACCTTAATTGCAGGATTGAAGGGGCAGTATGTATTAATCTCAAATTGAATAGTGATATGAATTAAATAGTGCTTAAAAGACTTCCACAATCCCCACCTTACAAGTTAATTTTTTGGGCTTTAGATAGACCCTAAGTCCAAATTCTAAAATTATACCAGAATCTATCCTAGATTTGTTGTTGGGCCAATTGTACTGCACTGTTCCAAGCCCATAGCCCCTAGTCATGAAGGATGAGTCCAATTCAAGACAAAATTCTGACTCCAGCCGACAGCCACTGCTGGCTGCCGCCAACAGCAAATATAGTGCTAGAAAAAACTCAAACCACCTGCTTTGATACTATGTTAAGAAGTGAACTTTAAACCTAACCCAACCTTACAAAACTGGTTTGTAGATGAGATTTGCACCCATTTATATGATATAAACATGCCTTATTTCTCTAGTTGATGTGGGATCTCCAATACACCCCTCACGTCGAGCTATATACATAAGTATGAAACTAGACATTAATGGATACTCCGATAGCGACCCAATAACGGGTTGTATGATAGATCCAATAAACAATAAATCTCGCTAGGAAAGACTCAAATTCATGATTCTGACACCATATGAATATTAAAAACAGAGATAGGTGGATCTATTTTAGATGCCTTGAATTGGTTTAAAAGAGCTTAAAAGACTCTTCTTATGATCTTCTATTTATAATGATGAGAAAGTGATACAATGGAAAGATGAAAGATCAAAGGCCTACACTAGACTTCCTGGGTAAAAAACTAGGTACAACTCATAGGTTGCTCTAGACTCATAGGTACAGCTGGAAATAGTTCCCAACACACTACTCCCTACTTTAGACTTAATAATTACTCTAAAATACATAAATTTAATAATTATTCTTACACAAGCCCATAGCCCCTAGTAATTAAGGATGAGTTTGAAGCCCGTCTTAGGTGGTCACCTCTAGGTCATAGTATCTCTCAAAGGACTACCTACAGAGGGGTTGACTAAAAAGGCTAAATAAAATGTCAGTGTGGGGCCACCGAGACATGTACTCCAAGAACTTAAGAGCCCACACCTTGCAAGCCAATTTCGAAGGGTAAGGTTAAGCCCTAAGCCCAAACACTAAAAAAAGCCATAAATAACCCCTCATCTTTGTGTAGCAGTAAACTAAAAATGGTGACCGATGCATGAGGTATCCACATTGTTGGGTCTAGGGTGACTATATGTACCCCAGATTAACTCCCATAACCTAGAGGCTATTTTGATGATTAGATTCTGCGTGACCTCAAAGTAACAAAATCAGATAACTTTATCATGGCCTCTCCCTCATACAAGAACTGTGATAAGTCCATTTACAACAAAACTGACAGATGTATTGAATATATATATATATATATATATATATATATATATATATATATATTCTTAGATCAACAAAACTGAAGAGAGAATCAGAGACAATGAACTGAAAATTTTATTATCACATAACACTGAAAATATGAATACAGAAACGTATTTATAGACATTGCTTACAACAAAACTGACAGATGTACTGACTAACTCATTAATAAAACCTACAAGTGCACATATTGACTTATATATGATGACTATATAAACTGTACAGACCAACTTATTTCTACTAACATATATACATATATATATGGCCAATATTTCAGATGAAAGGAGCACAGCAACCCAATTGCATATCATAAAAAGAAGCAACCTACTTCCTAAATACCAACCTATTGAACAACTGTCTTAACTTCACTTCAGCTCCAAAGCCTAGACTTGGCACTTACCAATCAGCTAAACAAATTACCCAAAACCAAAAGCTTCCAACAAGGAAGCTAAGCAAGGGAAGGAATATAGTGGTAGAAAGGGTGAACAAAGGCTTTGTTTTGCAGGTATAACGAATCAAAAGGTTGCAGATAAAACCTTACCTGTATACTTTCGGGTCCAGCAATCCATCTACGTGACAGTGTCGTAACCCGTAATCTCATCTGCCCTTTGTTATTCTGATAACTGAAGCAAAACATCTGTGATGAGTGAGAAATATTTCAAGTACGTTACCATAACAGACAAAACATTACTCAAAGGAGGATAGAGACGGTGTTCATACTAAGTCAAGAATTGGAAGTAAAATTGATTGCTTGTGGCCTGAATGGCTGCATCAGGACTTTCCTTCCTCACAACATCAAAAAATAGGCACAATGATGTAGATTTGTCGAGGCCACACATCTTCCACGCACTTGTACCCCCTTGACCAATAACAACATCTGAGCATAATGGGCCTTTCTGCAGATATAGATAGGTATAAGCATCTATGTTGTGGAGGTAAGTAGTAGAAAAGAGGTGAGACATTCTAGACATACCTTTTCAAGAGATGCACAAGGGCCAATAATACCCTGGATTTTCAAGTCCTTCGAGCAGTTTATCTCAAATATTCCACTGCAAAAAATAAAGTTAAATAAGAAATGAGTCAATATATAAAGCAACACATGACAATCAGAACCATCTATACTAACTGTTAAGAGTTTAATATATGTTATAAATGGGAACGATATACATTTGCAGTAAGGTCATGGAAGACACGACACAGACACTTCGACTCATGCAGTCTTCAAAATGTAAAACATAGGGACACGGATCTATATATTAAATCATTTAATTTAACAACCAATATCTATATTCTCAAAATCATCTATAAACAAGCTTAGTTAAATATAATAATCTAAACATATTGTCATCTAATACAAAAATGAACTTAATAAGTCTATAATATCCAAAAAGTGAAAAGTAGTGATCATATAAGATTTGTTCCTCATTTCTATAATCATAATACAAATTTATGCAATAAGTTTACAAGTATATGGGTTTTCAGAAAATCATTGTATTTTCCCTTGTTAACATTGTGTTGGAACCTGTCAAAATTATGTCAGAGACAAACAAAATGTCTTTCAAATTGGACACTTCTACGATACATGTCCTATTAGGAGTGTTGTGTCGGTATCTGATACGTGTTAGACACAGGGGCACACCATTTGTGAACCATGTCCGAGCTTCATAGTTTATGGTCTATTATCCAGCACTAGATTGGTGTCAAAGCTTGGTTCTTCTAATATATAAAAGAATGGAGCTGATTGAATCAACAAGTCAGCAGCCAAGAACATGCTGATTACCAAAATAATATAATTAGGGATTCGGTAAAGCTAAAAGTGTTGATCAACTCCTTCACTGTTATTCCTTTTATGTTAGAAAGATAGACTACCACAGACCAAGTTAAACTTGTAAGAGAGTATTAAAAGATATATGAATTGGATGGCTCCGAGGCTAGTAGTACTAATGCTTGACCAAAGTATTAGTACTAATAGTAGTTTTAGGTAATGATATTGTATTACACCACCACTAATATATCCAATGCTGTGATGCTAGGATACATTCATCAAGCCAGCGTATCCGTGTCTAGGATGTATCTGACACGGATACGTTTAGATACATTTAAAATACGTGTTTGAAAAGTGTCAGCAATTCAAAATGAAAAATGTGCTCAAAAGTTAACAGTGTTGTTGCTTATTGGTGTACAGCTAATAATCATGTTTTATGAATTTGCATTGTCCTTTGGGTTAAACCTTGATCCGCTAGAAGACTTAATTACCCATGCTGAATAAGACATCACGTCCCAAATCCCACACTACCTCTTTTTTCTAAACCAAACCTCAAATATAACATTCAACTAATATATACAACTGTAACGGTCGTAGTACTCTATCCACAACAGTCATAATATTTTCTTAGTCATTCTTTTTCTTTTTCGTTTTTTTCATCACCTTTATTTTTATATTATTCCAAGCATTAAACATACAAAAAATATTTAAGTCTAGGATAGGCTCTAATACCATCTTAAGAAAGTAAAATTTAAACCTAACTCAACCTCATAAAATCAACCTGTAAAATGAGATTTTCATCCACTTATATGCTATAATTCGCCTTTATTGCTAATTAATGTGGGCTCTTCAATACACTCCCTAACACTATGGACTAGATACTTCAAGTGTGGAACTTGGGGAACCCAATGGCAGGTGACACAAGACCCAACAAGCTTGACTAAGATAGGCTTTGAATAACTCTATTATCATCTTAAGAAAGTTAAATTAAAGACTAATTCAACCTCACAAAACTAATTTAACAAGGTGAGGTTTAAACCCATTTATACATTATTATTTGGTCATATCTCTAGTCTATGTGGGCTCTTCAATAGCAAATAAGGAAAATCCACACATCAGAGAAAGAAAATGAAAAAAATAAGACTTACTTTGAAGATAGACCCAAATCATAATCATCCGATTGGAAAACACGCTTAAGTGAATCCTTGAATACCGAATGACCAAAACTTTCAGCAAGTACAACAAGGCCTCCAGTCCTTTCAACAGCAGTTTTAAGTTCAGCAATTCCTACCTGGAGAATAAAGTATACACAAGAAATTTAATATTTTTCATACGTAAAAATTGTACCAAGCAAAACAACCACAAACAAAAATGTCAAACATCTACAGAAATAATAACGCTTTTGTCAGCCAATATAGTCCAACTAAAAGTATAAAGCTTAGCATCACATAACTTGACCAGAAATGAAATCAGATAGCAGGTCACAAAATTATCAACTATTTTTTATTTTACCCATAAACAAACCAGGGATTTCAGAGTACAGGAATTATGAATTTGGACAGTCTAATTATTAATGGTGAGAGGCACTAGAATTATGTCTCATTGGAAGGACTGCCTCAAAGTATCATCCACCTTCATTTAAAAATAATGATTGAAAAAATTATTTTTCATATAATTAGATCTAACAAATAAAAATAGAAGAGAAGATTTCAGGCAAGACAGATTAAGAATACTCATAAAAAGTAAGAAATCAGGGGAAGAGAAAGAAACTTGGTAAAAAAAAGATATGTTTGTGGGAAAAAAATATAAGTATAATCATTATACTCTATGTTTCACTACATGAGACACTCAACATATTCTCTTTTGTTAATGCCAAAAAAATAACATTGTCGTTGTTTACTGATTCTAGTTAGTTCTAAACAATAATATAAAATGAGTGGACTGGTGTAAAAGACATTTCCAGAGAATTTTTTCTCGTCTAAGCACAAATAAATATCAATAGCAAATGCTAAAAAAATTGTAGCCGGTAATTTAGCAATGCTCCTAATTCTAGGCTTTTGCATTGAGTCTCAATACTTGTTTGAGTTATACCAAGATGTTTATATTAATATAGAACACTTAGCCAAAAATTGTTATGACATGGACAGAGAGTACTTTTTTGGTTAACAGTCCCAAATGTCAATTTCTGAATTGTGATCTTCACAGTTATGAATTAATAAGAAAGGATCAATATCTCTTTATCAATATCTTTTATGTACCAATAACTTATCACAATATTAAATTTCGACAAATTGTTGTGTCCCAATATTTATTTGATATCAAGCCCATGTAGTATCCAGACTTTATAGGTGGTTTTGGCAGAAATAGAAGTAAAGAGACTAAATTCATATGCAGCACGGATCTTTTGCTCCTATTTGGAGTATTTGTTTGAGAACAACACTTATATTTTATGTTCAAAAAAAGTTTGAACTCAACAATTATTATCAAATAAAAAGATGCAAGGAGGTTATAGCATGAAGCTTTGACATAAAGCAAAATCTTCTGCATCCGCCACTTTGGAAAACTAAATATATTAAAGAATGGGAAGAAGTAAATTACAAGTTATAGCATTGTCACAAACTCTTGATTACAATGGATACTTGGAAGTTAGATTGTTGTTTAAATATTCTAAGTTTGGTAAAAACTTAACAGTGAAGGTTCTTTAGGGGGAAACAGAGACAAACAGCAGTTAACTTATACACATGTAAACTTCTGTGTACAGACCAAAAAAAGATCACTTGATAAAAGTGAACATTACCTGATCAAGAGCACAAGCAAAGAGATCTAGTACATGTCCTTGATGTACAAGCTGCTTCGCAAGTCCATCATAGAATTTCACGCATTTATGGTAATGTGGCACAGAATCTTTATCCAGATCCTTGTGGGATCGAATGGGTTCAGAAAGTTGTTTGGATACAATCTGAAATATACAATAGTTCATAAGAGAGAATCAGCTGAATGTCATCAACCAATAAAGTAAAATGGAATTCATTATAGCCTATGATGCAAACTCCATTTTACAAGGTCAACAAAATGGACTCCAAGTTAAATACATTACTCTGATGCAGGCATTCAAAACACCAAGATCCATTGTACATGCCAATTAGAAAATGCCAACATAGCAAATGCATTCAAAGCTAAATATTTGTGTTTAGATACTAAAGAGGAGGGGGGAAACTACAACACTCAATTTTACTAAAAGATGTCATAATAGAGTTCCTTCAAAAATACAGTCATGATAAGAAAAACCTATGTCTGAAATATCATCCTAAGGAATCTTTGAAGCCTAAACTTCAAGTATAATTATTAACCTCCACAATTTCTTGCTGAAAAGGTTCCTTTACTACCAGCCTAAACACTCCATTGATCACACAGGCTTCACTTATTAATGTTCACTCTAATAACCCACAACACTAACTAATTATAGAACTCAAATTTTGCTACATGCACCACTACAACGATAAATAACACATTGACAAACTTATATATAACTACATAAGTTGCATAAGAGGCTCTTACAGGAGCAGGTCCTTCAGTAGCCGGTCCACCAATAAATGCCATTATTCTCGCAGCAGAACCAGGGACACATGCCCCTAACAAACTTGCTGCGATACTCAGAGCTGTGCTGGTACACCGAGTTGCTCTCTGATCTGCGGGCACCGCCCAAGGATCTTTCTGCAGCTCCTCCAAAACCTGCCGACCAAACCACAAGTATACCGCCCATAAGCTAACACAAAATACACTCCAAAATCATTTCATTTCACTACAAGAAACACTCAACACAAAAGTTAACACAGAAAACACTCAAATTCATTCCACTCCGCTACAAGGGAAACTTAACAGACATTACCATATTGAGGGTGGAGTGTTCACACAATTTAGCACAGAAAACAATTATACACACACCAAGTGCATTTCATTCCACTACAAGAGACACTCAACAAACATTCCCAAATTGAAAATAGACTATACACACAAATTAACACCAGAGGCCAGCACCTTAAAACAGTCTATGAACACAGTTTTGACCACAATGTCAAGGTGTTTGGAGTGTCTGCCACCACATGACATTTGCAATTGCAGCTGGATCAGCCACATGTGTCTGAAATTTCAAAAAAAACACCGTGCAGGTGACAAAAAACACTTCCATAAATTCATTTCATTCCACTACAAGAGACACTAAACAAACATAACCGAATTGAGAGCGCAAAGAGTGCACACACACATACACGCAAAATAAACACCAAATATACGCAATCCGAATTCATTTCATTCCACTGCCAAAGGCATTCAACAGGCATTCCCAAATGAAGAGTAGCACCCGTGCGCACACAGAAATTAACACCAAACATACTCCAAATCAACAACCATTACCGAATTGATTGTGAACTCGCACTCGGACGCCGGTACGAGGAACCGCGAAATGCTGTCCGCGGACAGCCCGTCGCGCGCCCCGGCAACCACACCAACGGCCGGGCGGGGCTTCTTGGCGAAGAAGCTCATCTGTTCGAGGAGCTGGTCCTTGGTGACATCCTTCGATCCCTTGAAGACGTACGTCTTCGGCAACGCACCAAACCCTAACTCGTGAACATGCACGAACGTCCCGAAGGTGATGAGCCCAACGAGCGAATTCTCGGGGAGGAGCTCGACGGCCTGCGCGAGCGCGGAGCGCAGGAATCCAATCTCCTCCTCGATGACGCAGGTGTCAACGACGAAGAGGAAAACGGGTGGTACGGCGGGGGAGGCAGCGGACGAAGCGTCGGAGTTATACTCGACGGTGGTGTACTGCGGGAAAAGCTCGGCCGGGAGGGATTCGTCAGATATTGAGGCGTAGTGAGGGGGAAAGTGGTTGCGCTGGAAGCAGAAGGGACAGATCCAGATCTTGGCGGCGAAGTCGACGATGCAGAAGGGATTGAGAACGGAGCGGCACGTGCGGCATCGGAGAGGCGTGTAATTGAGGACTGGCATGGAGGGGAATTGCTTTATGGGAGTGTAGACAACGGAGACCGGAACGACGCAGTTTAGGGCGTCTTGCTTGGTTCCTGGGATCACGTTCCAGGGCATGCGCACGCCGTCTTGGGATTCGAGATCCAAGAATTCGGCCATGGTGAGAGGATCGATGAGAGGAAAGAGAAGGAACACGAGAAAGCGATCCTGGTGGTTACGGCGTGTCTCTGTCGCTCCCACTCAAACGGCTTTGATCACAGTATCAGTGAAAGAAATAAGCATGCATTCAATATTGAATCAAAACAGAGACCCAATGGTGACTTTTGATTGGTTGGTTAATGCACAGTTTGTACTGACCAACATACTTTCAGAGAGAAGTTTATAACTATTATATAAAAAAATGGAATAATATCAAATATTATTATTATATTTATTAATATTATTACGTATTTAATATTTTTGTGTGGTCTTTCGATATCTTATTATCAAAAGAATTTATATGCTTTTGTCACATCAATACAACTAATATAAGGAACTTGATAATACTTACTGTTATATGAAAAACTTAACAAACATGTGGACAAGAAAAAAATAAAGGCATTAAATCATAAGGAAAAAATTACTAAGCACTAAAAACAACAGTCAATTATATAATATGAACTTCAAATTTATTTAAATCATAAATTTTTAATTAACGGTTGTATGCTTATATGTTTGAGAGTTTTTACCCTTTTCTATTGCTATTGTACCTACGTGTTCAAGTATCTTGAAATAAAATTCAGTTAGATATTTTCGAGATATTTTCTAAACTTTATGTTATCAAGGAAGTCAATTATTAACCATGCAACAAATATAATAAATGACTACATAAAAAGAGTTTATAAAATATGTTCATCATTTAGAGCTAATTCTAAACTAATAGATTCACTTTTATGTATTTTATTTATTATTGATTCACTTGAGTTTTACAACCTTATTTACGTATAAATCTTTTTTGTGGCTCGTTCATATTTTATCAGAAAAGTTTGTTTAGTTACTGTTAAAAACTTAGTCTATGAAATCCAAAGACTTCATCTTACCATTAGTTCGGCCCAGCCTAAAGAGTTCATTTAAAGGGCTTTCTTCCTACACCTTCAATTTTTCTTCTTTCATCTCCAAATTTTTATAATCCCTTAATTGACCCTAAACTTTTTTATTAGGATAAAAAGCCATTTTCTTTCTCCTTATATTTAGCCCACCCACCAACACTCATCCCTCACTTTTTTCCTTACCCTAGGCGCCCCATCAACAAGTCCCCTTTTCACCCTTCTTTCTTTCTCACACATTACAACTCATTTCTCTCCCACACATCACACCTCACATATTTTCTCACCCACTACTTTCATCTCTTCTCCCACACACCTTACCTTTAAAGCAAGTAAGATTGTGTCACAAACAAGTAACTAGATGCATTAGATTTACGAAGTATATATATATATATATGGCATAATAAGAGTGAAGATGAGAAATTTATAAATATTTTGTTAAATAGAACGTTGAAATCCATATATGAACATAGGTATGAAATGAATTAGAAAATTTAGATTTATGAATTTAAATATTTATAGGATTGAGAGGTGATGAAATATATCAAATTTTGAAATCTATTCAATAGATTTGGAGATTGTACCAAATTTCGAAATTTGATTAGAGGATTATACTTTATTTTCAAAATCAGGTTAAAAAGCACATACAATACTTTGAAATCATATATATATATATATATATATATATATATATATATATATATATATAGGTTTAAACTCTTGAATGGTCTGCATATATGGAATCTCAAGTGGGTCTTCATATTTGTAACTGTCTTAATTGGGTCCTAATATTTGAAAATTTGAATCAATGAAATTTGAGTCAATTTTGCCCTGTCCATTAAGTCCATTAAGTGTTGACAAACGGTGTTAAAATTTGTTAACATGGTACACACTTAAAATGTTGATATACCAATGTTATATTACGTGAAATTTTTTTAGGTGAACAATTTATCACATAGCACAAAATTTAATCAGGAAAATGTTAGGGATTCATAGTGTTCATTATCCTCCAATGCATGGTCGAAGTCGGCTTCGGATTTTGCAAGCATCACTAAAATAACGTCGCTTGGGGTGTACTGAACGACGGGGTTTGAAAGTTTGAAAAACCATGGGACCACAGGACGTTGCTGGCGAGAGGGGATTTAAATTATCAGGAACTTAAATATAATCAAACCTATTAAAATTCATAGATTAGGAATTTCTAATTATTTCTCTTCCAAATGCTGATTCACTCTTCCAAAGGCTGATTCACTCTCAATTAGCCCTGATTAGAAACGGTTTTCCCCTTAGTCTTCTGTTTTGGGTTAGTATAGGATTCTCGTGAGGGCTTCCTTCCTGCTTCTTTTCCTGGTTCGAGCTCGCCACACCTGGACGCACGAAGGGGATGACAGCGCTGCGTTGGGTGTTCGGGTGGGCTCTTCGTCGCTCAAGGAGATGTTCTTCTTCTCCCTCTTCTTTGTTTTAGATTCGACGTTGCAAGGAACTCTCCTTCTCTCAGTTCTAGTTCGCAACGCAAGGAGGGAGGCTCCCTTCCTCTTCCTGTTCTCGGTTCTGGTTCGGTTCATGCAGGGAGGGGAGGCGTTTTCGGCCTAGGCGCGATTCTCTCTCTACGACGTTAGGGGCCTGTCCTCCGACGTCTCTGCGGCGAGCATTCCTTTTTGACGACGGGGTTGTGGAGGAGAAGATCGAGGCTTGCGTCTCGTGGGGTGACGGCCTTCGTTTCTCGACATCTTCGCGGTGACGGAGCTTCTGGTGGTGCATTATGTTTCGGGGTTTCTGTGCTTGCGATTTGATCTTGTAATTTCAGAGCTAGGGTTTCGAATTAGGGAATTTGGATTTCTGATGCTTGCGTTTTGGGTTTGGGTTGTCGTTGGTAGTGCTTGATTCTTCGTTGCAAGTTTTGGTCTCACGAATTGGGGGTTAGGGTTTGCAATCTATTATTCTTGCAAATCGGGGTTTCTGATCTTGTTTAGGAATTCTCTTTTAGGTGCACTATTCTTATTTTTCGGCCTTGATTTTTCCAACATGGTCATCCAATGCTCTTTCCTGTTCTGAACAACTAAATAATATTGTCATATAACACTTATACAATACTTAATAACAAATTAAAGGTTTAATCATTTTCGATATCCCTATTTTTGTAGGATCGTCTCAAACAGATCCTCATATTTTAAAGTCTCTTGGTTAGGTCTTTAATTGTTAAAATTTGAATCAAATTAAACCTTGCAGTTAAATTAGGTAGACGGCGTCAAAAAAATTGATTTGTGGCTTAGTGACTTGACTGAGTGCTGTTGATGTGGCACATATTGGTTATCTGAGTTGGCTTTTTTTTTATTTATTCATTTAAAAAAATTAAAAAATTGATTTGTGGCTTAGTGACTTGACTGAGTGCTGTTGATGTGGCACATATTGGTTATCTGAGTTGGCTTTTTTTTTATTTATTCATTTAAAAAAATTAACTTTAATCAAAACGCAACGTTTTGTCTACAAAAAATGTATTTTTTAATTGAGTGAAGAACGTTTTAATTATTTGGGGGAATTTGGAAAATTAAAAGGGATTTGAATAAAACCCTAAATTGGAAGACTGAAATCCCATAAATGAAACGTCTGCCTGAGGAGAGCAAGAACGAAAGAAGCTTTCACATCTCCACTAGCGAGAACCAAAGGAAGTCGCTCCTCTATGGAAACACCGGAGAAGAAAGAAAGCAACCAGAAAAAGGAATTTCATGGAGCACCACTTATGAACGCTGAAGAGCATGACGGTTTGAATTTGATTGACGTGCTTGATTTTGAAGAGATATTAGTCAGAAAAAAAAAGGAAACAAAATATTTTGCAGCGTGAACAAATGGTTTTTGCAGCGTGAACGCGATACCAGATCTACGAGTGAAAGGGTTTTGCCATTGCCTGCATCTGCACGAGCTGAACCTGGGAAAAGAAGAAGCTTCTCGATGTGGTTCTCCCACACATAGAAGAAGGAAACCTAGAAAATTGATAACTAATTTAGGGTTCTCTGCAAATTTTAAATTAGGGTTCTAAATGGATTCTGATTTAGGAAAGGTTTAATCATTTGTTAATTGTTTTTAATTTAAACGGTCATTTCTTCAATTTAGGGATTCCTTCATTTAAAACGTTCATTTATTCTGTTAAAAATCAAAACGTTGCGTTTTGATTTAAAAATTTAACTTTTTTAAATATAAAAACTCACCATTAAGCCAGGTCAACAACAGTACTGTACCACGTCAGTACCATTTGGTCATCTCAGCAACCCACGCATCATTTTCTTTAACGCCGTCCAACCAACTTAACGGAAAGGTCACCATTGATTTTAATTTCCAAAATTAAGGACCATTTTAACACACTTTAGAAAACGAGGACCTAACTGAGATAATCCTGCATAAATTAGGATGTCGAAAAGGATTAAACCCAAATTAAATAATGAATTCTATGTAATATAAGACGTATATATCAGTGTACACCACGTCAACAAATTTTAACATCGTTTGTCAACACTTAACGGATAGAGAAAAATTGGCTCAATTTTTCAAATATTAAGACCCAATTGAGACAGTTACAAATACAAGGACCCACTTGAGATTTTCATACAAATACGAGGACCATTATAGGGTTTAAACCTATATATATATATATATGTATGTATATCTAAAATTTTAATTTTAATTTTCTTTTAATTATTTTTAATGGCTTATGGTTTAGTTAGTTTCTTTTTAATTTTATTTATTTAGTTTTTATTTTTATTTTTTTTTTTTTAAATTTAGTTATTTGTAAGTGTATTGGTTTTAATGTTTATAGAAATGAAAAGAATATGAGGTGTCTCTACAAACCGGACTAAGAGTTTTTGCACAAAATGAAACTAGAAGAAGACCTATGACTATTACTCGTAGAAGGGATATTGATGGTGAAGCTGGAGAAGCTTCAACATTAGTTGGTCCTGATGTTGATGAGCATGAGAAGGATGTTATTAAGCAACACAAGGATGTTCTTCACCAAAAAGATGAAGTAGTTGGATATCTTGGAGGTCCACATGACACTTATTTACTGGCTATGTTGATCATGTTGTCTAAGCATTATGGGAAGGTTGAGTTGGTAATGTTTTTTTTTTATGGTTGGTGACTTATTTAAATTTTATAAACAATTATTATGTGTAGATCAAGGGGAGGTAAAGTTGGTCTCCCATGGAAAAAAATTAAATAAATTTGGAGCATTTTATAGCGTTATTCATAATTATATGTTGAATTCTTATTTAATGCTTTTATTCGATATTTTGTATGATTATGCCGATAAGAAGTTGATATTGTCATTTGTTGAGAGATGTCGATAAATGTATCTGTAAATATGTAAATGTATATGTATGTATAAAATTTTAATTTTAATTTATTTTTAATGGCTTATAGTTTAGTTAAAAAAATTTAATTTAATTTTTATTTTTTTAGTTCTTGTTTTATTTAATTATTCTTTTTTAATTTAATTATTTGCTAAGTGTATTAGTTTTAATGTTTGTTTGAATTTGTTTGTTATAAAAATGACAAGAATATGAGATGCACAAGATAAAACTAGAAGAAGACCTACATTTTCTCATAGAAGGGGTTGTGATGGTGAAGTTGGAGAAACTTCAACATTAGTTGGTCTTGATGTTAATGAGTATGAGGAAGATGTTATTGAGCAGTACAAGGATGTTGTTCACCAAAAAAATGAAGTAGTTGGATATCTTGGAGGTCCAGATGACATCTCTTTGTTGGTGAACTATGTTAATCATGTTGCGTAAGCATTGTGGGAAGGTCAAGTTAGTAATTTTTTTTAATGGTTGATGACTTGTTTAAATTTTATATGCAATTATTATGTGTAGATCAAGGGGAGGTAAAGTTGGTCTTCCATGGGAAAAAATTAAATAAATTTGGAGCATGTGATCTTACTCTTTAGAATTATGTGTTGAATTCTGATTATTGCCTTTATGCCATATTTTGTATGATTACGCTGATAAGAAGTTGATATTGTCTTTTGTTGAGAGATGGCATAGAGAGACAAACATTTTTCATGTCCATATTGGTGAGATGATCGTCACACTATAAGACGTCTCCATACTACTACATTTGCCTATAGTGGGACAATTTTGTCCAAATAAACCTCTAGACTTTTAAACGGCTTTGGAAACTCTCATGCAATGTTGTAGTCCCCACGTAAGATTGAGTTGGTTAAGAGACATATATAACGAATGTTGGGAGAACTAACAGTAGGAATATATCGCATGAGCCTATCTATTCCATCTTATTGGATACACAATTTTATGGATAAAACTGTCACATACATTTGTGTATCCTATTTGATTCTCTTTAGAGATCTGCTGTCATATGGCAGATATACCTAAGCAGTTATTGCACTTGCTCACTTGTACAAGTAGATTGAAGAGGCTAGCTTTGCATAAACAAAGCAATTAGTTGGATATCTAATTGTTTTACAAGTACACATATATCTTACACTTTGATTTCCTTTACACTTTTCCTCATTTATAATATTCTATAAACTACTGGAATATTTTAAAATTTTTGAAACATGTTACAGGTAAATTTTTTGTTTTGTAATTTTTTTCAAATTCTTTAGTCTTTACGATATTCTCTAAATATTATTATTAGGATTAAAGATGTTTTTAATAATTAAATTTATATATAAAATTAAAGTTTGCGTCTCTTTCAAATTTAAAAAATGAATAGATATAATCTTTTTAATCTAATAATATTAATTTTTTAAAATTTGTTAAATGGTGTTTTAAAATAGTATTTAAGTTCAAACGTGTTAAAATTGTGCAAACAATTCAAACGTTATTCTAAAACGTATTTAACACATAAAAAATTAATACAGTTGATTTAAAAGAACTATATCCATTTATTAAGTTTGAGAACAAAAATGTATTAAAGTGTGAAATAATAAACAAAATTCAATAAACATATTTAACCATTGTTATTGTTTATATATATATATATATATATATATATATATATATATATATATAAATATATATATATATATATATATATATATTTTAATATAATTTTCTCATCTAGTCTTTTTTTTTCAAATATTTTATTTATTGTCCTTCTTAAATCCTTATTCTTTTTCCCTTTAAGAAAATGCAAGCATAAATTTACATATAGTATATTTGTAAAGGAAGAACAAGCAGTGATAAAAATTAACTATCCACCAAAAACAATATCATTACTAAATTTAACTAAATTAATTAATAATATCATATAGATGTATCTTTAAATACCTAAGTGTCTAAATATAAAAGGTTATTACTTAAAAATGAGTTTGAAACAGGATTAAGATAACTTTTAAGATTACACGAATATTTAATTAATATTTTTTATTTAAATTAATTTAAGGTTTTTATTTCGGTATAGATGTTTGGGATGGAGATGCAGATCTTGTTGGTGTGTCTTTGCTGTTTCTAAATGTCTGGAACTCTTACTTCTCCTTAGCTGATGTCACTTGCTCATCTTTCTAGACATCGTTCACATTCCATCTGCTTGCACAACTCGTCCACTTCAACAGAGGGGGGTACCTGCGAAGATATTCCGATGCTCAAGTCAGACGTGGGTTATGGAGCTTCAGCTCTTAAGGAGAAATATTATCCTTACAATAGAGTATTTTTCAATTCAATAGAACGTACCTGGTCTTCCCTCTCTTTTCTGTATTTAACCTTAATAAAATCTGTAACAGACTTACCTTAAACAGTTTACCTTAAAATCCGGTCAGTTGCCCGTAATCCGCGTCATTCATATCTTTAATCAGATCTTTTTGACTATTTCATCTTCTGATGGACTATCAGTCCAATTACTTAAATGTTGGGCCATGGCCCAACATCGTTTAACTTAACTGAGCGCTAAACTTGGATTGACCTGATTGAGTGAATCTAGTTTGACTTTTAACGTGCGCGGGGCATGTTTGATCTGGGTTGACGAGCGCTTCTAAACCAGCGGATAGAGCGGTCGTTATTGGATGACGAATGTTAATGCTTATGACTTAGTGAATAGAGCGATCGTTATTGGATATGGATACCAACCACTCGCCTTAGGTATCTTACTATACATAATGCCCCCTAAGTCCGAGTGAACCGTTCGGTACGGGCAGGTTGACTATAGGACTTCGGAGTGATGATTGTCGTGGGGAGTCCCTTCTGCGCACCGTTTCATTTTGACACTTCATTTGCCAAACAAGCCTTTAGGTTTTCTCGCTTTGGAGGCAGTTGCAGAGTCTAAAAAACAGAGCCGTTAGATCATCCTGATCTTGCGGTGCACGTTGCTTTATGCCAGTTTCCCCTTATTAATGCGAAAGGATATTTGAAAAAAGCCTGGTCAACTCAACCGTCACGTATCATTTATGCGCCAACTTCTTTCTTTTCCCACATTCTCTAACTTTCTTTATCGCGGTTTGTCAGGTAACCATGGAACCTTGCCCTGTTTTGCATTGCTCGCCAGAATCCGTGGAAGAAAGGGGGCGAAGTAGCAACATCGAGACATCAGAAGCCTCCTTTGCCGGAGTTCATCGTGAAATCACCACCATACTTAATGGTGAAAGTGCTTTTTTATATGGTAATGTCGCCACCGAGAACCCGAAAAACCCTTCTTCGTTGTCTCCTAGTGTTAGTGGTTACGACTGGGCTTCGCGTGATGTAAGTGATTTTCATAGTCTGTTTAGTAGCAAACCTGTACTGTAGGATTGGGTAGAGAATAGTTGTATCCTGAGGACCGTAAGTTACAAATCTTGTATAAAATTGAATGCATGTCGGGATAGTGAAAGGGTTTTCCACGGTAAAGAGAACTTTGCTGATGATTTTTTTTATGCCTACTCTTGCTTGTTTTACTATATGTAAGTGAGGTTACCCTTTAATGCGTTTCAGTTGGCTATGTGCCAAACTTTGGCCATTAAACCGACTTCATCCTTGTTTCTGCACTTCTTTAGAGCGTGACCAGTCGCAAGGCGAGGTTGGGTGTCCTTGATTTCTGAAACTGGGAATGCCCTTCTGGAACTGTATTCCCAATCTTTTAGAGGTTTTAAAGATAAGTTTTTTAGAGTAACGATCATTGAGTTAGGTCGCCCCTTCTTTTTTAATGAGGATAACAACCCTAGGTTCCCCTTTACTGGACTCAAGATCCTCTTAAATTCACGTCTTGGTTGGAAGATAAAATGACCATTGACGAATTGGACGCCCTGAATGTGTTGACCACGCTGCCCCACCTCTTTTCTTCCCGGAAGATTATAAACTGCCTTGAGCCTGATGATTTTGACTCAAGGGTGTTTGGTATGTTCTTCTTACTGATGTCCTTAGGTGTTATGCAACCGTGATTGATTTTCGGATAATGTCTTTTGTTTGCAGATATCATGGGAAGAAAGGTCTCTGCTCGTGACTGGTTTAGGATTATGACTGAATCCAAGTCGGGCAACGTTCGTGATGTCCAAAGGGCTACTGAAGGTGTCTCGAGGGAAAAGGCCAACAGTTCTATGCAGACAGATCGGGTGGCATCTCCGGAGGTGACGGTTGTCGAAGACCGTCTGTTTGTAAGGAAGCGGAAGGGAGGGTAGATAGTCGAGAAGTCGACTAACTCAAAGAAAACGAAAGAGTCTGAAGAGCTGGTCAATCATCCTATCCCTGGTGGTATTTAGAGTTCAGCTTTCAATTTGGGTCACAAAATTGCCTTCAATTCGGATGAAGCGGAGAAAAAGGTAGTTGAAGGTATGACCGAGCAACAAATGATGGATACAACCGTTGTGTGGCTGGCTGTGGGTTTAACTTGAAAGTGAACAAACACTTTTATGTATATTTTAGGGTTCAGCTTGGGCACTAAATTCAAAAACAACGTTTAAGTAAAAAGTGAATAAATAAAAATGATAAAATCCTTCTGCTTTTTCTCTTTAAATTTCTTATTTCTAACACTAATTTCAAATTTGATTTTGAGTTAAAAACATGAGCAATCTTACCATTATTAGTTCATTATCTTTCTAGCAAACAAGGAGTGCTAAATTCAAAATTTGAATTGAGAATATCCATATCCATATTACCTTCTATCTTGTTTGATAATTAATGTTGTAACAATATAAGAAACTATAGAAATCTCATTTTCATACTTTTAATAATAATAATAATAATAATAATAATAATAATAAGAATATCACCCTTTGAGTTGGGATGAGTAAAAAATTTGAAATGGAAAATTTAAAACGTAGAGAAAATTTTAAAACTTTTTATATCTGTAACTAATTAAGATAATTTAATTTTTTTAAGAAGTTTTTCCTTCTCCATCAAGCTAATATGTATTTTAAAAACCTATACATTATTTATATTATATCAATTTTTTTGCTATTTTTTAAATACTCTAAAGCTACTAGTGCACATTACACACCAAAAAAAGAATAATAAGAAACCTGAGATTAAACTAAGAATACATGGTTTGTATATTTTTATTTAACACCAAAAGTTACATATATTAAACATTCAGTTTATTGAAGCGTAACATTTGCTTGTCCAACAAAGCATATATCTTCCGATTTCAACGCTTCAAATTTATCCCTTTCATTGAAACTGCTAACGTTTGATTCCCAACAAACCATTCTCGAATTTCTGCAAAATTGTGTAAGAAAAAACGTAACAAGAAAGAGATTGGCGTAAATATAGATTGATTGATCGTCTTCTTCTTCTTCATCATCATTATCTTCCTTTTCAATGGGAGATAGAAATGGAGATGTTAGAGTATATCTCATCTATGGGTTGATTCTGGCATGCACTGCTGCAGGAGGTGTTTTTCTTTGTATGTATTTAATATATTCAGATTCAAGATTGGTTTATTTCTATCTGATTGCTGGCATGACCTTGGTTACAATACCATGGTGTTTTTGGCTTCTCATTTATATGTATAGATGTTTTATTAAACCCATCCATGGCCAATTTGGTAATGGTAACCATGGTGAGGTTGCTCCTGCTTCTGAAAATATTGCCCTAACAAATATTGTGACAAAACCTGGTGCTGAAAGTGCTCCTGATGAAGATGGTGGAGAACGCCATGTTCGTTTTGGAGAAGCGGTTGAGATTGAGAAACAAAGCTGAGAACATTATTATTATGAAGAAGTTGGCCAGAAGTAACAAGAAAGTCCAAGGAAGAAGTAGTTCAGACCTGAGAAAGTGAAAAAAATTGCCTTTGAAATCTTGATGGATGAGGATTTCTATGCATGGTGGTGGTGGTGTTAGAGGGAATCAAGCTTAAGTGATTTAGTGTGCATAGGTGAATGTTCAAACATGTGGCATGCAACACAAATGTATAATATTGTTAGGGTTAGAGAGGTTGATGCATGCATGAGAATATGAGATGTGACATAATAGTGAGATGAGTAGAGAAATTGGTTAATTAGGTTAGAAAAGGGACAAAGTGGTACGAGAAAAGTTCACTAGGATGTTTTTTCTGTTTTCAGGAGTGATTTTGTAAGGAGTTTTGTATTTTCCTTTTAAGGATGTGTATTTGGATGTATATATGAGTTAGAATTGAAATAGGAAAAACAAAAGTTACAAGCCTTCTTACTTGACCTTGATCTTTATTGAATTCTTCTATTTTTTTTTCTCTTATACTTTTTTGTTTTGTTTTTTCAAGTAAACGGGGAAAGATAAGAAAAAAAAGATACATGAATAGGTCAAGGGTTTTATATCCTAGCCAAATCTAATAATGAATACTAAAATGAAAAGACCAAATAGAAAAAATGAACTTTTTAAATATTTTGACACCTTTTCCTCTTGATATTTCACTGCTTGTTTTTGTTTGATTTGATTAAGTTGGTATGTCAAATGGAGAACACATCTTGAATTAATTGTAAGAAAGACCTCAATATGCTTATGATGTCCTAAGACACAAACCATATACCTAATAAACACCTAAAGTCTATAATAAATACTAATATTTAATGCATATATGAAATTTGTTGCATCTTGAATGAGTCCTTCCTAGGTCACACACTATAACATTACGAAAGAGTCTAAAAACACTAGATTCTTTAGTTATTTTGACATGTCCTTGTAAAGTTGGGTAATGTAGGTTTTAATTAATAAGACGTTCTTGATCACTCAAAGTAACATAAAAATTCAACTAATGAAAATGTAATAAATTCAGGTTGACAAAAGTCTTAGTCTCTATACCGTATGACCGTTCGGTCAGTCACAAACTGGATGGTCAACCATAACTCATATATTCTAAAAGGCTACTAATGAATCCGGCTGACCACCAAACAAATAAGTCAATCATGAATCTGACTGAGTACATTAACCTTAATACTTATCAACTTAAGAGTAAAGTATGATTACATACAATTGGGTCATAATTAGGTCAATGCTAATAAAAAACTTACCTTAAAACCTATAAATAGAGGTTTGAGGTAAGGAGGTAGCTTACATACATTTACTGTTGCATTAATTGTTAATTGTCAAACGTTAAAGATCTTAAATAGTTTATGTAAAAATTTATTAACTTCGATGTTTTGATGAATGATGTTATTTGTTATATATCTTATATGATTAGTTTTGTTATTATTCTTTAGTTTGTATTTTGGACATAACTCATATTTCTTTCATTATAAATAAAGTACTTTGTGTGTATTTTCTATACAAGGAAGATTGGTTTCATACATAATGTTTCACTACATTCAATATGGTTTCTAGACTCTAAGGTTCTTTTGAAAAAGTTTCATTGCCACTTGTCACTGTCATTATTGCTGAAGTTTCAATTTCGACCGACGACCACAAGATTCTGCTTGTCTTGATCAAGTGACCCAAACGTCATCGAGATCATTGCCATCGGAAAATAAACTAGGGAGTTATCAATAGGCTTGCTACTCAATACTATCAACCTCCTCCACATAAAGTGCAAAGAAGGAAGTATGAAAGAGAGAGTCAACCAAGAAAGTTAGGATAAACCTCCCTTATTTCTATGGGAAGGAAGACGTTGGAGCTTACTTAGATTGGGAAATAAAAGTAAAATAACTTTTTAAGTGTCATAAACTAAGTGAAGAGAGAAAGGTCTCCCTAGCAGCCTAAAGCTTCCAAGGAAATGCCATATATTAGTGGACTTCCCTAGTGAGAGAGAAAAGACTCTCTAATTTTCCTCAAGTCAATTATTGGAATGACTTGAAAAGTGCCATAAGAAGAAGGCACATGCCTTCCTACTATCATAGGGAGCTAAGAGAGAAACTCTAGAGGCTCAAACAAAAAGACATGAGTGTAAAAGAGTATAGACAAAGAATGAAGCTCTATATTATGAGGGCAGGTGTTAGAGAGAAGGAAGAGACAACCATATCTAAGTTTCTTAGTGGTCTCCAACTTGAGATTAGAGATAGAGTGAAATTGTTGCCTTACCAAGACTTAAATGACTTCGTACAAATTTGCATAAAGTTAGAACAAAAACTCTTGAGAAAAAGTTTGAAAACTCTCCACTCTAACTCTAGTATTAAGAAAGACTACAAGAGAGAGGGTAAACAAGTTGAAGAAGAAGAACCATCTAGGAATCTAAGGAAAGAGAAGAAAGAAGAGAGGAAAAGGAAAGACCAAGGGTGGGAACATCATCTCACACTCACACTAGTAAAATTAAGTGTTTTAAGTGTCTTGTTACATGTCACATTTTATCACAATGCCCCACCAAAAGGACCATGTTCTTAAGGGGTATTGATGTCTATAGTAGCCAAGATGAGGAAACTGAGAATGAGAGTGAAAAGCTTCGCACAACCAAGAGAGAATATGTCCATCATTGTGAAGGATACCTTCTTATGATAATAAGAGATCTCTGCAATCAACTTAGTTCTCAAGAACTAACACAAAAGGAGAACATCTTTCACACAAGATGCAAAGTTTTAGAAAATGCATGTCCTCTTATTGTAGATAGTGATTCATATTGTCATTGTTGTAGCACTAGGTTGGTTGAAAAGTTAGCATTAACTATCATAACCTTACTAACTTCAATGGGTTAATGATGATAAGAAAATAGTATAGTTAATCAACAAGTGATGATTAAGGTTTCACAGGCAATTATAAAGATAATGTGCTATGTGACATAGTACCTATGAAAGCTTGTCATATTTTGTTGGGAAGGCCTTGGTTATTTGACAAAGAATCCATACATAATGGTTATACTAATGAAATAACCATCACTCACAATGAGAGAAACTTTATACTTCATGCTTTGAGACCTTCTCAAGTGGAAAAGGATCATGCACAAATAAGAAATAAAAGAGAAAAAGATAAAGATAAAAAGAAAAATAAAGACACTTTCAAAGGTCAATGTTCTAAGTTTCAAAGAAACCAACGCAAGTCCAAAGAGTCCTCCAACAAAAGAGTCATTATGTTAAGGACCATAGGCTCGTGTGGAGAAACAAAATAGGTATTCTTACCATCTTCCTCAAGAAGAATGGAAAGACATGACCAAATAAAAACTTGTGTTTGAAAAAAGACATCACTCCAAAAACACAGGCATTCAACACAAGGCAAATAAGTGCTTAAAGGAACATGCTCCTAAACTCCAAAACCTTGATAACTTAATTCATCAAAGGGGTATAATCCTTGGGAGCTGCATACTTTATATAATTATTCTACTAATACTTATATTATCTTGTGTTCTTTGTAGAAGGCTATTTGTTCCCGGGGAAGAAAACCAAACATCTCCAAAAAGGAAGGGGATGTTGCCATAAGACAAGTTGAAAATTTGAGGGCAAATCTTTTCAAGAGGAGGTGGGGGGGAGGGGGGGTGTATACCCCCTAGCCATGGAAAATTACTTTCAAGAAGGGTTGAAGTCATCTATTGAAAGTAGGTCTAAACTCTTTCTCTTGGGTCATCATGGCGCTTATAGTAGAGTATTAATAATTTAAGCCTTGTATTATAGGTCAAGTAGTTTTGAATTTTCTTTTGGGCTTTGTATTATAGGTCAAGTAGTCTAGGATTTATTTTTGGACTTTGTATTTTTGACCAAGTAGAGTAGGGTTTTTGGTCAACTTAGGCCAACTAATGTTGACCCAAGTGGACGTCCATTAGCATGTCTTGACCATTTGGTCAAAGTTTTAACCTAGCTTGGTGAACAATAGTGTGGGATGTTCCACCTTTGTGAGTGTGACCATGCGTCATGATCACATTGGAGAGGATTTTTCATAGGTAGTGGCAACATGTCACTCTAGGAATGAAGAAGATTCTCCATAGGTAGTGGTCACATGTCCTCTTCCTATTGGAAAGGATTTTCACCTTGGTCTCCAAGTTAGGTCAAGTTTGTTTTTTTAGAGTTTTGCTTCTACAAATTGGAGACACCCTAAGCCTATAAATAGAGATGTGTCACCCTTATATTCTCAAGGCTAGAGCATCTCATGTGGTTACCTCTATTCATTTTCCTCTAGAGTTGGCTTAACTTCTCTAAGAACATAATCAAACACCACCTCATCAGCTTCTAAACTCCAAGGTTGTGAGCTTCTTCACCCATTATCCACCTTGCTTCCGCACCTTCATCATCACCTTAACATTTCTTCATGCTTTAGCCTAACATAACTTGATGAGGTTGCTATCACTAAAGGTATTTTATGTTTGTATTTTAGGATTTTTATGTTTGTTGTAGATTAAGCATACTTTTTGAAGACGTAAATTTACTTATGTTGCATTTATAACAAACATTAATTTTTTTAATTTTTTTCGACATTTTTACTAAATTTCTTTTAATTTGTTGTTCTTCTTCCTTTTCTTCTTTTTCTCCTTCTCCTATTTCTTCTTTTTCTCCTTCTCATACTTCTTGTTCTAGTTCTTCTCCATCTCATAAACCTAAAATTACATAAGCATAAAACATCTAATATACCAAAATTTATGAGAGAAAACTCATAATGGAAGTGTAAAAGAAAAAAAAAATTGGTAGCGAAATGGAGAAAAACCAACTTGCTTCGCCTCGACACTACACTTGGGTGGAAAAACCATCGTGGTTTGCATCGCCTTCACTATTCTTAGTGGAAGAACCATCATGGTTTGCGTTGTCACTGCAATTTTCATTGTCACTGCTCTTGGTTGTTGTTGTTCTTTGTTGTCATTGTAGGGTATGTGTTTTAGTTGAAAACCTCTCGCAAACAGTGCTACGAGGAGTGGAACGTTGTTTCTAGGATTTGAGGAAACTCAATATTTACGCCAATTATTTTAGTAAGAAATAGAAATATCAAAGTTTATATATAATTAAGGAGCAACAAACGTAAATATCATGTGTGTCTATTTATGTATGACCTGTAGGGAACATACACAAAAAAATGCTTGGTCGTATACTTGTAATTAATTGCTTAATATTTACATATATTATCCTAGTAACAAAGACAAATATCAAAATTTACCCTAGTCCAATGTAAACTTTGATATTTACCTATATTACTAGGATAATAGATATAAATATTGAACAAGTAATTACAAGTATGTCACCAATCATTATTTATGTATGTTCCCTATGGGTCAAAAGTAAGTAGACAAACCTAATAGACTAGTTTTATATTAGTAATAAATTCTCATAGAAAAATTAAGTTATCGATAGTTTAAAAAATAGTATAAAAGGAAATACAATACATAATGGATAGTAAATTATTTCTTAAATTAACATCTTAGGATATGGATAATCAAGTTTTTGTATTAGCTAGATTTGTCAAGATGGGTTAAAACTCGCGAGCCAACTTGATCCACCATGTGTTCGAGTTGGATTGAGTTAAAAAAATGGCAAATTTTGGCATGGGCCAAAAATTAACCTAATCCACCTAAGAACCGACTCACCCGAGTTGAACCTATGGTGAGCCGGGTTGGCTCACCAACCCATCCATAAATTCTAAATATTAAATTATATTAAAAAAATGAAACCCTAAATGTTCTTCTTCAAATATGTTTGGATTGTATTGTATTTTTGTGATTTTAGATTACATTTGGATTTAAATTTATTTAGATTTCAATTAGAAAAAAATTGTAATTTGTTTTTGGATTAAAGAAAAAAATTTATAATTAAGTGGGTCCACCCGTTTAATCTGTCAATATGTAGTATGTTGAGTCAGATTCAAATATTTTAAACTCACTAATAAGTAAGTCGGGTTGGATGGATTCACTAAATGGTAAACTCATGGTAGACCGAGTAAGACTTGAGTGAATGACTTTGTTGATAGTTGTAGTATTAACTAATATATATATATATATATATATATATATATATATAATATAAAGATAAGAAATAAAAACTCATTATGAATTAAAACTAACAAATAAGTAAAAAAAATATTTACTTTGAACAAATTAATGTATAAGAATTGTATAAATTAATTTATACATATCAATTAAAGTTTTTTATTTTTGTGTTGAGAACTTACAAATCTTGATCATTTATGATTATTGAAAGTAAAAGTCAGTTAGTAAATAGATTTTCACTTTAAAACACATGCATATTTTCATTATTTTTCAAAACAATATAGCGAATGTTCTTCTTCTATTAAATCAAAATATTTCTCTGCATTTTATTATTAAGAAAGAAATGACAAACAAAAGGTATCATTGATAATGGCGTCGCCCGGACTCGAACCGGAGACCTTCAGTGTGTTAGACTGACGTGATAACCAACTACACCACGACACCATTAGATGTAAATTTAAAGCTTACTGTATATCACATTGTTTCTAAATTTTTCGTGCAACTTATATTTTAATACAAAATGGGATAAAAATTTTTAAGAGTACAATTTCTGGAACAAGTTTCTATAATAAATTAAATATATTTTAAAATGAGTTTTCAGAAACATGATTTTCAAAACAAGTGTTTTTAGAATAAATATTTTAGAAGATATACTGTACTAGTGACTTTTCCAGAATGAGATTTTCAGGAGAAATTTTTTAAAATAATTGTTTTTGAATAAATGAATATATTCTGAAATAAGTTTTCTAGAACAAACCAAACTTTTTGAAACATAAATGATGATAAGTTTTTGAAATGAGCTTTTTGTTAGAACGAGTTCTTTCTTTCTTTTTCTTTTTCTTTTATTTTTACTGTGGAACAAAGGTATAATGATGATAGCACAAAAATAAAACTGTGACAACAATGATATTATGTGATGCAATAAAGAAAGATATATTATTTCTTTTCAGTATGAAAATACACGAAATAATAATGGAAGCGTACCAAGAAAAAATCATCTTCAAAATATAACTTTTTATTTTTTTGATTCAGAATTTTGTTTAAATTTTATGATTTTAGATTTTGAATTTGATATCACTTTATAATACTCTAATGAGAAAGTAAAGTTGTAACTTGACAAATCTATGATAATGACTTTTGATAGATATCCTGAACATGTTTTTCTTCTTCTATATAAATTAGTTTTAATTTTTTTATTTCTATTTTCTAATTAATAGGAGTTTAGAGAAAGAGTCATGATTATATTTTTCTTCACAAATATTTTTCCAAAACCTTCTAAGTTGAGTTTAATTTCACATGTTTATAGTGTTTACGAAAAGCTAGAAGTAAAAGTTGAGAAACGTTTAAGTGGGATACGTGGCACCAATGCACAACAACCAAACAATTAGGTTCAATTCTGACATTCCTATTTAACTTTCTAACAAATAAATAAATTATTAGTTATACTTAATGTAAACTAAATCAAGTATTTTTTATTTTTTTCCAAACCTATATTTCTTTTAAATGAATATGTATTATGAATAAGTAAAATTGATAATAATCTGGTTCGAGGTTTCTTTAAGAGGGAGAATCTTCCATTCAAGTTTCAAAGGCACAAGATCAATAAGCTTCTAAAATTTGCCTTTTTTTTTTGTTGTTTAATTATTGGTTGCTTTTGGTTGTTTATGAACATAAAGGCTAAAATAAGGTTGATTCTTTAAGGGTTTTGGGTGAAGTTCTCAATAGAAGGATTGTCACAAGCACTATCTTACAATAACATGGTTTTTTTTAGGTGTTCTAAGGATAGAGTTTGGTTTCTATTAGCTATCGAAAGACTTCATAAGGCTTAGGTTTGAATTATAGAAAGGTCTTACGTGACCAAAAGTGAGAAGTTCAAATTGCGTGAGAGTTATAGGAATTTCTTTGAAAAACTTTTGTGTTTAATGAAGGATGATTGAATTTTGAAGGTAGTATTAATCGATTATCACATTGTATTTTGGTGAAAATAGCGAATTTGATGAAGCATGGACGTGGTTCAAGCCTCGGAAGCAGTGTAACGCGTTGGTACTCAAAGAATGAGAGTAATGGGCATGTTTAAGGTCAGTTTTGACTTGTGATTGTGAAATGGAGTATGAATGAGTGTTGCAATGTATTGGAGCATGTGGCTGATGAGCATGAGAGTGAAGAATAAGTCTACTTGCGGTACCTAGTAAATCCTGGTGCTATCTGCGGATAAGTGCTTCCTTTTGCCTTGTGTGCATTGGAAGGGTTATTTGGGTATTGAGTCTTCCTTGTGTGTGGGTGAAGGTGTTTTCCGTGTCCTTGTATGACAATATTACATGTTCCTTAGCTGGATTGCGGGACTACTCGAATGTATTTGTATGGAGAATCTACAGATGAGGCTGTAGGAGTGGCTACAGTCGGTGAGGCAGGGTACAAGAATGTGACTAATTCTTTTCACTATGGTGTTTATGGAATGGTGATGCTCATGGTGTTGTTCATGACTGGGATAATCATGATGGTGGTCATCATGATAAGGTGTGTCATGATGGAGGTATATGTGTGGATGATCATAATGACGATGATGCTCTAAGGAATGTTATATTGATAGTAATGAAATTATGTGGTGTAGATAACATAGGTGCTGGTGAACGGATAGACTACGGTCTAAATATGTGATGATCGAGGATCGATGATCGAGGTTCGAGTATTTAGTAATTTATCGTGATTGATTGTTGTGTTAGTGGTTTAAGGATCCTATTATTATTACTATTGGTTATGGAGTGGTTGTTATGGTTGATATATTCAATGTGTTTATATTTTATTATTATGATTGTTTTATCGGTAACTTATCACATACATGTTTGTGTTTGTGCTTGTGCATGTGAATGCGAAGGTCGTATAATGTGTGATGTTATACGGGAGCAGATGATGCTACATATGAAGATAAAGCATGATAGATCCGTAAGATGACGGGGGATAAACTTGAGGTTTTATTTAAAGCTATTGCAATTGAGTTTTTAAGAAAATGTAATTTAAATTATTTTATTTCCTTCGTTATTTTGGTTTTATTTAAATAATGCAATTGGACAAGTATTTTGGAATTATTATGCGATGTAAGTTTAAATGCTGAGGTTTTTGAAAATAAGTTTCCGCACTATAAGAAAATTTTGAAATTACCGGCTTTTGTAATAAACCGTGACACCTTGAAATTTGGGGCGTTATATTTGTCCTGATCATTTTATGTTGTTCATAAGGGTAAAGAGAACTTCATGTGTTCTTGAGGTGTTTCTAGGGATTCTTGAATTATTGGCCAATCTTTTAGGTAAAGGAAGCTAATTGTATTGTTTTAAGTTTTAGACATCTTTAAATTTGTAATTTTCATGATTGCGTTGTATGACGAAGTTTGATATGTTAAATTTCGTTATTTTGGATGTTTGCCTTATGGTTTATCTTCTTTTAGTTTGTGTTGATTGAAAAACTTAGAATCTAATCAATTGATCCAATTTGTATGTACTCAAACATTAAAAGTTATTTTTACTTAATTACTAAAAAAAGAATATCAATTTGAAAATTTGAATAATCATAAAATTTTGATATGTTGATATCTGATGCAACGTTAAGCAGTGGCAAGCTGGCACTGAGCGTCACTTCATTATGCAAGTCTAGGAGCATTTTAGCTTTAAATTGCTTAGCGCTAGTCTTGTAACGCTGAGCGCGAGAAAATGCAAATACTTTGGCACTAAGCGGTAGCAGGACACCATTCAGCGCTATATTTCACTACAAGGTCTGGAACAATTTTGTTTTAGGACGCTGAGCAATAGAAGGTTTCACTGAGCACGGATTTTTACGAGAAGAATGACGCTAATATCAGGATTGTCGCTAAGCAACACCTTTTGTGAAAGGTTTGACACTAAGCACTTAGCCTGACATTAAGCATCTGATTTGCCACTAAGCATCACCTTTTATGAGAAACCTAGTGTTGGATGCCACTTTTGAGCATTAGTATACATGTTTGAGTTTTTATTTATTCCATGGTTGTTTGAAATGAATTTGCAATGTACTGTATGCATGTTTGAAAGTATATGGTGTTTATTCATGCATGAAATTATGATGATGATGAGTATGGTATATGTGTTCACATAATTTCATGGATCTCATGGAGAGATTCTATGATGGTGTTTCATTAATGTATGTATTGATATATGGATTCAATATTGAGAATTATACTTTCACTCTAATAATCATCCAATCTCAAGTAAAGAAAGGTGTGATATGTGGTGAGAGGTGCAAGAAATCCTAATTTAGGGGTTTTATCTTAGCCAAAACTGGTTGACAAACTAACCTTTGGGAAGTCAAAATTGCATTAATTGTCTTATGGTAAGGCCAAGAGAACCAATTTACAATCCATCGTAGTGTTTGAGTTGCTATGATTTTGAGTACAAAGAGTTACATCCTAATTATCACCTATAACTTTTGATTTAATGATAAACATTTAATTCAACCATTGATATCAAAGGTCGAGGGAGAGAATTTTGCAAGTGACATCAATTGTCCCATTATTGAAACTATCAAGGTGAAGTCACAATCAAAGAATATGATTTTCATTAAAGAAAGATTTTTGTGGGTACATCAATTATATTATAACAAAGGCCATGCGAAATAAGTGACTATCAAATTGTGGTGTTTGGGCAAACTACCTATACTCCTAAAATAAATATAAAATTTAACTTATCTTTTTAGGTTATAGTTTCTTTTGTTAGTTATTAATAAATTATAAGTAAGATTTACAATATATCATAAATTTTCTACATTTTTTAGTCATAGTTTATAGTATTCATTCTTTAAAAAAATATTGAGAATTGTGACTTAAACATCAATTATTTAACCAAAGGTAAAAAGGTATTGTGAATGAATAACACTTTTATTTTAAATAAGTAACTTGTATCCTTATTTTCTTATCATATTATATGATTGCTGTGTTATAAATATTAAATTATGTGTAGGTTTTTATATATGTTATGTAAATTGAAACTACCGAAGTTAAATGAAAAATACAAGTATTGTGGATGTGTTTTTAAGGAGAAAAATGAAAACAATAAATATGTTACTTTAAATTATTTTTTATTTTTCGTTAACTTATTTTTTATATTGTCTAAACCTATTATGGACATATAACTAATATAAAAAATAAAATTTTATGTAAAAAGTCTATTTTATAATAGACAATGAAATGACAAATGACATGAAAAGTTTTCAATAAAAGATTTAAAGATTAAAATTTAACATGATTTATCCTTTCACATGTTTGAAAATAGGTCCAAACATAAGTATACTTCATTCTTTCTCTAATATAGCATAATAATATGTGATGATTAATTCATTGAGTTCCACTGTACATTGTTAAAAGTCACATTTTTTTTTACAATTAAACGACCAATTTCACCGGTAAACATACATTTCCAAGCTTATATTGCTATTATATTCATTTCAAAAAGTGAGAAAATGCATTTTTTTTTTAAATTTTATATGAAAGTGTGTTTTATCATTTATAAGATTGAAAAATAGTGAATTTTCAAGAAAGTAAGAAAAATGTCAAGTTTTAAAAATATAAAACTAGTATTTTATGCTGTCATTATACAGTAAAAAATGTTATACACTTGAATTTTATATTAATGGTATATGATATAAATACTCATACAATTTTAAAATGAATTATTACTTTTAATATTATTTAAACACTTGTTTGAAACAAAAATGACGACACCATGTGATATATATTAATATATTTAATAAGAAAAAGAAATTTTATATTGGAGAAACAGGTATTTCATTAAAGGTAATAAGTTCTCCATTAAGAAAATGTAATCGACAGTCTAAAAAGTAATATAAAAGGAAATGAAATATATGATGGATAGTAAATTGTTGCTTAAAATAACATAGGATATGGATGAACAAGTTTTTTCTATTAGTATATATAAAAGATGAAAATAAGAAGAAAAAACTTATTCATAAAATAAACCTAACTTATAAATAAGTAAAATACATTGACTTCGAGTAAATTAATGTATAAGAATTATATAAATTAATTTATGCATATGATGGATATCAGTTTAAGTTTTTATTTTTACGACTTGGAACTTTAAAATCTTGATCAATTACGATTATAGAAAGTAATATATATTTTTACTTTATAACACATGCATATATATTCATTATTTTTCAAAATAATGTAGCAAATGTTCTTATTGTATTAACTCCAAATTCTTCCTGAACAACTTTAAGTATAGAGAAAGAATTGAAAAAATGAAAAAATATAAAATAAAGAATGGCGTCGCCCGGATTCGAACCGGAGACCTTCAGTGTGTTAGACTGACGTGATAACCAACTACACCACGACACCGTTTGCACTACATCTTAAACTTAGTTTAATCCGAGTAAAATTAAATCGATAATCTATTCAAAGTAAAAACTTAATAAAAACGTTCCCGAAATTAGAAATTGTCAACTGCTCTCTAAATTAAAAGCCTAAATTTCCCCTAAGATAAAAACATGTGACATTATTTATTTTTTGTGCAACTTTTATTTTAATAAAAAATAAGATAAAATTCATATTTTAGTTATTGTTTTATATAACCTTTAAAAGTTTTATTCAGTAACTATGCAACCCATAAATTTTAAAATGATAATTTTGTTCTTTGTAAAACTAACTTTATTGTAAATATCTAGAAAATAATATTTTAAAAATGATAGTAGTTTAAAAACAGTAAGACTCAGATTATTTTAATATTAAAAAGTTTTAATATAAATAGTTATGTTATGAACTAGTTTCATTATTTTAAGATTTAATAGGTTCGGAGGTCCCTCCCTATATTTGTGGGTTCGTTTCAATTGGGTCCTCCAATTTTGGAAGTGATCAATTGGGTTCCTAATTTGGTCAATTTGATTCAATAATAGCCTTTCCGTTAAATGCAGTTAACGACGTTAACTTTTTTAGCGAGGTGGCAAGCTGAGGTATCCAGGTAACACTGTTTGAAGGTCAAATCCCTGTGTTCTGTGTTCGTCCTTGTATTTGAAGGTCAAATCCCTATGTTTTTTAAATATTTTTATAAATCCATGACCAAATTGTAATATTTGACATTTATACAGAAATCTTTTTTCTCACTTTTTTCTCTGTTCCAAAAAACTGAACAAATAAAATAAAAACTACCTTCTCTAGAGGGTTGACCATAGACGAATCCATCGTTAGCCAAAGTAACCGACCGAGGCATCGGCACGGAAGGTGGTGCCACCCCAAGAAGGCTCCCCACCATCTCCACCTAAACCTGCATCTGGGTCAAGTCGCCGGCAGTCGCCATCGCCGTCTTCAGATCCTTCACCGACGACCCGCTCAACACGGTGTCGTTCCCAACCGCATCGGGAATACTTGTACTGTCAGCAAGCACGGCGTTCGACGCGGAAACCAACCACTCGTCGTGCTGAAACCCCACGAACACCTTCCAAGACTTCAGCTCCTAGAACCGGTAAGGCTGCTGCGTCGCGTCGGAAACGTTCGGCAGCAGCCGCTCGTCGCCGGTGTAGACGTAGGAGACGAATATTCCATTGCAGGAAGCTGCGGTTTGCAACTGAGACATCGACGGCGTTGCTGAAAAGATGGCAAGCGTTAAGAAGAGGAAGACGTGGACATGCATGGACATGGCTTGGGCCTTGACCTTCAAATACAAGGACGAACCCTAATTTTTCTAATTTCCCCAATTTTGCAGGTTTTACCAATTTTGCAGACACGAGCTACCTGACCCAAAATAGGCAACTCAAAATTCCAATCTCTTGAATTTTCTATTCCAGTTGAGTAAATCATCTTTCCCCTTCACTTCACTCCACTTTACTTCCATCTTCCACTGTTTGCAAACTCTTTCTCAAACACTGCCTTTCCTTTTCTCGCTCTCTCTTTCTCTTTCAGTATACTTTTCCCGATTCTCTATTTTTCCCTCCTTCGACTCTGCTTCAGCAACCTCACACCCTATCTGTCTTCACCATATTCACCTATTTGTTGTGGATGCCCCAAGTGGCTTTTCTCAAAGAGGGGACTCAAATTCCAAGCTTTCAAACTCAAATTCCCTCATTGATTTGAAACTGGGTCGATTTGCTGACCATGGAGATGCCATTGATGCGAGGTTTTCCAAAGTTTTGTCTTCTTCTGAGTCATCAACGCCTCCCAAGAAAGTGAGAGTTTCGGGGGTTCACACATCGTGCCATGTGATAATTAAAAGCCACCTCAGCATTCCACCTCGCTAAAAAATTAACGTCGTTTACTAAGATTAACAGCAAGGACATTATTGATTCAATTTTATCAAAACAGGGAGTCAATTGATCACTTCCAAAATTGGAGGACCCAATTGAAACTAACCCGCAAATATAGGGACTTCCGAACCTACTAAACCTTATTTTAAAATACATAATTTTTTTGAAACCTACTTTTTTAGAGTTTATTAACTTTTCTCTAAGGGTTCTTTCTCTCCACTTGTTTGATTGAATAATTGAGATTGTTGAATTTATTATTGTGGCGAACTCTTCAATTTGGACTTATTAGTTTCTTCGTTTATATAAGTTGAGTTTCAATCCTTTTTCTTGGTCTTTTTTTTGTTATATGTTGCATGTGAGTCTTCTTTCACTTGCATGCATCTTTTTAGTAATCTAAATGAGTCATTGATTAATTATCATAATGGTATGTCTAAATCATTTTTGTGTTGTTTCTAGGTATAGCTAGGACATCATGTGAGCTTGAAGGGATATATGATTCCTTAGGGCAAGTTCAACTATTTCTTAGATAAGGGAAGCTAATTGCAATTATTTCTACGTTATAAATGTTTTGAAATTTATGTTTTGTATGATTGAGTGATATGATGATGTTTGAATTGCTGAAATTAGGTTTGTGTTGGATACTTGTATGTTGGTTGCATTAATTTGGATTGTATGGAATTGAGGAACTTAGGATATGATCAATTGAGCAATTTGGTAACATTAAAAGTTGTTTTAACCAAAGTACTAAGTAAGGAATACCAATTTGACCATTTGAACAAGTTCCTTTTTCCCTAAATCATAGAATTTACTCTGTTGATATTTGATACAAGCCATTGTTGAGCATTGATTCATTATGCAGGTATGTGAGCATTTTAGCTTCAAGTCGCTGAAGGCTAGCCTTGTACCATTGAGCGCACATAAGTGTGAATGTTTTGTCACTAAGTGGTAGCATGACACCGTTGAGGGTCATGTTTCACTACAGGTTTGGAGCAATTTTGTTCCAAGACACTATGCAACTGGAGGGTTTCGCTGAGCGATAATTTTTGCGAGAAGAATGCCGTTGAGCGCCCAGACTACCCCTGAGCATCATCTTCTGCAAAAAAAAAACTAGAGTTAGACGCCACTTTTGAGTGCCATTATGCATGTTTGAGCTTTTGTTATTCCATGGCTATTTGAAATTAAATTACAATATACTTCATGCATGTCTAAGTGTGTATGGTGTTTATTCATGTATGAAAATGTGATGATGATGAGTATGACATATTTGTTGGCGTAATTCCATGGATCTTTTGGGGAGATTCTATAGTTTTATCATGTTGCTCTAATGACCATTCAACCTTCGGTAGAGTAGAATGAGGTATATATTGTGAGAAGTGCACGAGGTCCTAACGGACTAACCTTATGTGTGGTAGGGTAAAATCCATTAGTAATGACTATACAATGCATGCGGTAGAGACCACCACAAGTGCAAGACCCCTGAGATTTCACATCAATGCTTTATCCAAATGATTGAATTTGCAATAAGTCTTTGTGTGTGGTAGGGTTGTTTTATGAATGAGCAGTGTATGATATTATATTTATGTTTGTTTTATGAATGAGTGATGTATAATATTATATTTATGTCTATTTTCTGAAAATCGTTTTTACACATTAGCTTATCTTATTGTTTATTTTGGTGTTTTATATTATAAAGTGGGTTTAAGCTTGTTTTATGAATGGGTGGTGTATGATATTATATTTATGTCTATTTTATGAAAATCGTTTTTACACATTAGTTTATCTTATTTTTTCTTTTGGTGTTTTATATTAGAAAGTAGGTTTAAGCCTAACTCAACCCCACAAAACCGGCTTGTACAGTGAGGTTTGCACCCCACTTATATATTATAATTTGGCCTTATCTCTAGTCGATGTGGGACTTCCAACACATCCCTTCACGTCGAGGTATAGACATCTCGAGCGTGAGAGTAGAATTAATGGGTGGTCTATGACCCGACAACGGGTGGAATAGAAACAGAATGCCCACATAGATCTCGCTAGGATAGGCTCCAACCATGGCTCTGATACCATATTAGAAAGTGAGTTTAAGCCTAACTCAACCCCACAAAACCGGCTTGTAAGGTGAGGTTTGCACCCCACTTATACATATATATATATATATATATATATATATATATATATATATATATATATATATATATATATATATATATATATATATATATATATATATATATATATATATATATATATATATATATATATATATATATATATATATATATATATATATATAATAATTTGACCTTATCTCTAGTCGATGTGGGACTTCCAACATTTTATTATGTCTATATGCTTTGTTTTTTACAATGATCACCTTATTGATGTAAGCAAATATGGTGTGAGCAGTTATGGTGAAAGATAGTGATGCAAGAAAGTTTTCTTTTAAGTCTATCTAGTAGTTTTCTGTAATTGTTTTAGATATATTTATTATTATGATTATTTTCTTTTATATAACCGTATTAATACTATATCAATAAATTTGAGACAAATTTGTTTTATTTTATGAATTTTATAACATATTATTTTATCAGTTATTAAAATTAGAATTAGAACGTGTTTTCTAAAATACTGAGAACTCATAATAACATTTTTCAAAATAAACTTTTCATAACTCATTAAATATATTTAAGAATGCGTTTTTCAGAACATAATTTTCGGAAGAAATTTCCTACTATATTTATGATATTTTAAAAATGAGTTATTCAGAATAAACTTTCTGATACAAATTTTTTGAAACACAATTTTTTTTGAAACACAGATTTTTTTGAAACACATAAATTACATTCTAAAATAAGGTTTTTAGAACATAATTTATGAAACTAGCTTTCTACAACATAGATGATAACTTTCGTCTAAGAATATAGCATAAAACTATATACAGGAGTCATCATTTAATAATATAGTAAAACAATTACTAGAAATAAAGTTAACCTTACAGTTATTACAAAATAACCATAAAATTTAAAACATTACAAAAGTCCTACACTATTCCCAAACTATGTGCATAACCGAACGGTTATTACCAAATTAGGACTATAACCGAACGGTTCATACAAAATTATTCACAAAACCGAGCAGTCTTGTACTAAGCCGAGAGATCCTCTCTTCCAAGGACTGCTCCACTGAGAACTCCTCTCCAACTGCTCACACCCACAAAGTGATCATTGCAAAAGAAGAACCAAACAGGAAACATGGACAAAAACAGGAAATAAGGGTAAGCTAATGTAATTTAATTGTATACACATACATACATTTCACACAAGTCCAAACGATGCAAGACCGAACACTACAACATACCAAAACCGAATACAAGCAAGCATATACCAACCGAACACTCAAATAGTTATGACCGAACACTATAATTCATGCATAGACCGAACACCTGACTTGACCATCCAGATTGTATGAATGTGTAGCTACAGGCATTCTTGCACTTGTGGTGGTGAAATAGCAAGACCCCCATCAAGCTACCCCACAAGGTTAGTCTAGTGAAGATTACCTCGATACCCTGAGGTTAAAGGACCTTCTGCCATTCTCACACATGAGTTACTCCTCTCTACTTGAGAATGAGCAATCATAGAATATCAAGATAAGCACCAACTTAGCACGATATCCACATTCATACTTTACAATTCAATAACCATCCACAAGACATTCCGCCTTGGAATTCTCTTCCACAGTACTTAAAAACGTAATTCTCATCAATTAATATAGCATGTCATTCATAAATCATATACTCACTCAAGAGACTGAAAACCTTGTAAACTTTGGAGACCGAACAGTTTCTCAACACCCCAGGACAGGACCAAACAGTCTATAACAAACAAGACCTAACAATTTACCGACACTGACGAAGGCCGACTACTAGGGAAATTCTAACACTATATTAAAATTGAGTACTAAAACCAAGTTGAATATCAAGACTAAACCGAATGTTAGTATAAGACCGAGCACTAATACAAGACAGAGAACTACCACCTAAGACCGAACAGTCATGAACGGGTAAGATTAAAGATACCGAACCCAATTCATGACCAAGTACCTGAACATGACCGAGCGGTCAAGAGCGAACGCTCAATTTTCTGCATAATTCTGCAAAACTTCTGCAGAATTATGAACAAGCTAGATTTTACCAAAACTAAACAATTTCCCTAACTTCTAATCCTCCAAACATGAATTGTATACACCTTTACACCTATCCAAGGTTACCTAAAATCTTTCTAACACCAATCTAAAAGATCTCTTAACAAATTTCACCTAAATTATGCAGAATCAATAACCCAATGACCAAAAATCCATTTTCCTACTATTTACACGTTTTAAGGAAACTTAAAGGTTCTAACAAGTCTAAATAAACTTGCCCAGACGTACCTTACCACCCAATTTCACTCCTAACCTCAAACTCTCATTTTCCCTTATTTACTTCTTAAAAATAGCACAGACCGAACGCTTTTCTACATAAAACCCAACCAGTTCATAGGTTTCAGCCATACACAGAACTTCAAACACAAATCAATCAAACATCCACTTATTCATACATGCAAACGTCCAAACAGAAATTCCAAACACAAAAAAACATAATTAAATTACTAGCTTCCCTTACCTTAAAATAGCTGGACCAAAGGAAAACCTTCACTGAATTGGCTATCCCACCAGCACAATCACAACCTACAAATCTTTGGATTAGTGAGAAAACACCATCCACCGAACCAGAACTAAGAATCAGACTCAGAGGAGATGAAGAAGGACACATGCAAGCAGAACAATGTTTGCATGTAGCAAAATGCAGAAACCTCAAAGGGCGAAGAAATTGAACTTACCAACACCAAAACAGCAACTTGATCGGTGAAAAGAGAAGCTCTTAGCACCAGGAAAGCTCAAGCACGGCCTGATTGATGATCAGATGAAGAAAAAGTGAGAATTTCTAGAGAGAATTTGTAGGGAGAAGGGGGAGAAAAAGGAAAACTCAGAAATTTGGAGAGAAGAAGTGCATGCAGAGAATGACACAAAATTTTGAAAAGTTCATTTATATACCACTGTCAAAACCGATCGGTCCACTCAAATGCATACACCTGGCTTCCACTTTCTCTGAATTTCTTAATCCTTACAGTGTGACGTGACAATGACAATATTACATGTTAATGTTCGAAAAAATGTCATGTAAAAAATCTCAATTTAATCATTTTATTTGTATTTTGTCTCAATTTAGTTCTATTTTTTTTTTAAATTGGAGCAATTTCACACCTCTTCAAATTAAGACCAAATTTAACTTTTATATAAATATATAAGGATGTTTTCATTAAAATTAATATTTTTAATAAATATTTTTAACAATATTAAATTTATTTAAATTTATATTTTACATTGAAATTTATTAAACTTTCTTTCAAATATTTATATACTAATAATTTCTATTCAAATGTTATAGTTGATTTAAAAATAAAAATTATTATAAATTCAAATATAAAATTTTAATATAGTTATATAACAATTTAAAGTAGATATATTTAAAATTTAAAAACAAAATATAAATAAAATTCAATGTAAAATATTAATCTAAATAAACTTAATCCTATTAAAAATGTTAATAAAAATATCATTATAACAATTATAACATTTAGAGATGACAAAACAGGCCAACACGACCCATTTAATTCTAGCTTGATATTGGCATGCCAAAAAGATTCGGGTCGGGATGAAAAATTAAATTTTAATGAAAATATCATTACATACATTTATATAAAATTTAAATTTTAATGAAAATTTAAATTTTAAAGAAAATATCATTATACATATATATAAACGTTAAATTTGGTCTTAATTTGAAGATGGGTGAAATTGCTTCAATTTAAAAAAAAATAGGACTGAATTAAGACAAAATACAAATAAAATGATTAAATTGAGATTTTTCACATAACACTTTCCCCTATAGTGATACGTGACACTGTTACTGCCACGTCACACTATTTTCACTACGTGACAGGATCCTCATTTGACACATGGCAATTTTTTTTTAATTTTTTTTTAAAAAACTTAAAAAAAATCATGGATTGACACATGACACTAAGTTAATGTCGTCAATACTGTACTAATAGAAAATATTAAATTGCATCACATTTTAAAAAAATGTGAACCCAATTGATACTATTTAAAACTTGAGCACCATCCGAGGGTTGTAACTTTTTTTTTATTAGAATAAGAGTACAAGTAAAAGAAGAAAAATCCTAGATTTTGAACTTGATGTCACTGTATAATTCTCTAATGAGTAAGTCAGTTTTTAACTTTACTAGTTGTTTCAAATAGGAGTCAATGTCAATAGTTTAAGTTATGTTGTGTCGTTTAAGGTTTGAATGCTGACCAAAAATTTAAATGTTATATCAAATTGTTCGTCCAAATTATTTGGAAGGTATTTGCAAGAGATACTCCGATATTAAAGTTAGCTTAACGTTTGACAGTCGATAATTAATGCAACAGAAAATGCACATAACCTATCTATTTACCTTAAACTTCTATTTATAGATTTAAGGATGAACTTTTGACTAATGTTGACCTAATTAGAACTAATAGTATATAATTATACTTTAGTCTTAAGTTGATCACCATTAATATTAATATCTGGATTTGATTTTTGACCGACCAATTTACTTCATAACCAACCAAATTTACTTATAACTCATTAGATAATTTGAATTATGATTGACCATACGAATTATGAATGGCGATCGTAGTATAACTTGTACATAAATATCTTAGAACAAGTTATTTTGTATATAAATTAATTTTATATTTTATATTTTATATTTTCTAATACGAGTTTAGAGAAAAAGTAATGATTATATTTTTCTCACAAAATTTTCCAAAACCTACAAGTTGAGTTTAATTCCACTTCAACCACACGCTCCTAGAAGCTAGAAGTGAAAGTGAAAACATAGGAGTGGGACACATGGTACAAATGTGCAATGACCAAACAATTTGCTTCAATTCTTCTGAGATTCCCATTTAATTTATTAAAAATAAATAAATAAATATTGCGGTGTCAATGTCAATAGTTCAAGTTATGTTGTATCGTCTAATATTCGAATGTTGACCAAAAATTCAAATATTATATTAAATTGTTCGTCCAAATTATTTAGAAGATATTTGTAAAAGATATTTCGATATCAAAATCAGTTTAACATTTGATATTCGATAATTAATATAACAGTAAATACACTTAACCTACATTCTTTTATTTAACTTCTATTTATAAATTTTAGTCTTAACCTAATTACGACCAATTATATATAATTATACTTTAGTATTGAGTTAATTGACGTTAATGTTAGTATATTTGATCTTATTTTTCATCGACCAATTTAGTCTTAACCAACTAAGTTTACTTATAACTTCATTAGATAAATTAAATTAGATAATTTAAATTATGATTGAACATCTGAGCTACGATCATATAATATTGTAACTTGTAGATAGATATCTTACAAGAAGTTATTTTGGATATAAAAGTTAATTTTATATTTTCTATTTTCTAATTCGAGTTTAGAGAGAAAGTAATGATTATATTTTTCTCACAAAATTTCCCAAAACCTACAAGTTGAGTTTAATTCCTCTTCAACCAGTGTCTCCTAGAAGTTAGAAGTGAAAGTGAAAACATAGGAGTGGGACACGTGGCACGAATGTCCAACAAGGTTCAATTCTTTTGAGGTTCCCATTTAATTTATTTAAAATAAATAAATAAATATTGTGGTGTCTAACTATAACAGTTGATGCTCCAAACGACAAACCTGTTACGTTGTGTCTGCGTTTCATGGCTTCTGCAACTCTCATACTCCCTTTGGCCTTCGCCGGGCGGCACCATCACGGTGTTTCTCAGCGTCGACTTTTGTTCGCCGGGAAATTCCGTGACGGCGTTTCCCTCTCTTTTCCGGCTTCCAAACGGAGAGTGTTGGCGAAAGCGCAGAACGCTGTAAACGAGGAAGCGGTTGAAACTCAAAGCTCGGAGTTGAAGAATGGTACCCAACGCACTCCTTCTTCCTCCAAATTGGTGCTTGTTGTCGGTGGCTCCGGAGGCGTTGGTAAACGCACAATTTATCTTGACTTATTATATTGCTTTTCAAGTTGTTGTTACCATATTTATTTGTTAAACACGTTGCTACTATCAAAGTATGTTGAAATTTAATTGTAATTTTCTCGATAATATTAAGGCTTAACTAAAATTTGATTCCGTAGTTTTGTCAAAGTGGAATTTTGGTTTCTGCAAAAGTTTGTTTACACTTTTGAATCGTCCAGTTTTTCAAAATTAAACAATTTTTTTGAGGTTTCTCTGACCACAGTTGTGGTTAGATATGGATAACCTAGACCAAAGTTACTTAATTCTGGAAAACTGAACTGCCAAATGTGCTATTAAATTTTCACAGGGAAAATTGTACATTGACGAGACTATGAGAACCAAGGTTTTATATTTTATCGTTTTTTTTTGTCAGGTGAAAAGTAAGAATATAACTGATAAAATAGAAATTAGGTCTATTTTGAATTTTGAAAACCAAATATGGATATAACTTTTCCTTTTTTCTAAAATAGGACAAATAAACCGGATGGAGGAAATATATTTTAGTTTTTGTATTTATTAAAACCAATGTGATTGCAATTATGGTTTTAAGTTGCATGCACTCTTAGTAGGTCTTTTAGCGGCGAGGATAGAATGGGGTATGAGGGATGACAATGATTAGGATTTTGGCCTTCATAATGAAGGTGAGGGAAAGCCACGATCTTATACATTATATTGATAGGATATGATTGACAATAGGATAAGAAGATCATATCTTGTTGATACATCAAACAACTTATTACATTGGTTTAGTATATAATTATTTTATTCTATCTTAACCATCAAACGGACAGTGGGTGTCAAACTTTTTCGCCATTAGTCAATTAGAAATTGTAGTCATGATCTTAAGTTGCACATACTATAAAATCTTTTTTCACTTAGCCAATTAGAAATTATAGTTGATTCACCCTTTATTCTGCCTTAAGGATGAAAATGGTGATATTTCAACCTGTAATTGACTAATTTGGTGATAAATGTTTGAAGGACTAATGCGGTAAAATGCCAATTTTGAGGGACTAATCTGGTGACAAACATCTTAGGAGGACCATTGTGGTGATACCCCCATTTTTAGAGAATGTAATTGAAGGTTTCTCTGTAAGTAGTTGAAATACTGCAATTAAATAAACATGAGTGTAATAGTAACTTCTGTTATTTGTGTATCCTTCCTTTTGTATTTGTAAGCCTTTTGGGATCCCACTTTTAGTGTTATGTTTGTGCATTAAGATTAGTTCTATAAAATGTAGAAATGCATATATAATTCTTGGCAATAGTTTGCTTGGGGAAGATTGTGAAGCAGTTGTTCCCTTGCTATTCAGGGCAGCTGGTAGTTGCATCACTGATTCAGCAGAATATTAAGTCACGGTTGATACTTAGGAATCCTGAGAAAGCCACAGAACTATTTGGTGAACAGGATAAGGAGAAACTGCAGGTACACCATCTACTCTTGATTGAGCAGTCAAAATGAAAATTTAACTGCTTAAGTAGTCCCTCTGGGGTATCAAACAGGTGTGACTCAGTTGACATTACACAATGAACCTGTTGGGTAGGACTTGGATTCAATTCTTACTAGACACATTCTTGTAGAGGTTTTAGGAGTTTTAAGTGTGACTAATCTTCAGACAGAGGATTAGTCTCATAGTAAATCCGGAAGACCAAAGCTTCTGGAGATAATTCAGGGTCGCACTACGGTGCCAAAATAATTGCGATGGTTATCCAAAAATAAAAAAAGTTGTCCCTTTGAGGAGCAACAAACTATGTTGGTTTGTTTTCATCCATTCTAGATTTGTTTTCTAGTTATATCGAGCTTCTGAACATAACAGGTATTCAAAGGTGACACAAGGAACCAGGAAGATTTGGATCCGTCTATATTTGAGGTAAGCTTTTCAGAGTATTTTACATAATAATACTTGCTTTGATCTGAACTATTTTCATTTTGATGATTCATTTCAGTCAGAAAGAAAATGTAGGAAATAATTTGCATTTCTTTTGCTTTTGTTGTTTTTATTTACTTTCTTTTTAGGGTGTCACACACGTGATTTGCTGCACAGGAACAACAGCATTTCCTTCAAGGCGTTGGGATGATGATAATACACCAGAAAGGGTTGGTAAGAATCATGTCATGCATATATTGCAGCATTTGATGTCATAACTAGAATGAAATAGAAGATTAGTTATCTGAAGATTCCAGAGTGGACAATGTAAGCATAATACTGATGCCTTTTATTGAAAGTTGCCTAAAACATAATCATCATCTACTTTTCATGCACTTGTCGATATTTTTATTTTGATTTTGACTAAGTTTTTAATTTGAAGATTGGGTGGGAGTGAAGAATCTAGTATCTGCATTGCCTTCCTCAGTGAAGAGAGTTGTTCTTGTGTCATCAATAGGTGTGACCAAATCCAATGAATTGCCATGGAGGTAAGCATACCTCATTTTGCTCTTAAATGATGAAGTTTTTGTGGTATTGTATGTTGGCTTGCTAGAAAGTAGAATTTATTTTACTGGTAATTCAGAATAGAACCATTCTAAAATTATAGTGAGAAACTAATATATACATTTCCAGAAGATTGATTGTGTAATTATTTGATGAAACTTATTATGTTCATTATGTTCCAAAACTTTTGTCATGGACTTGTCATTGTTCTTTTTTCATGTAGCATTATGAACCTATTTGGTGTCCTGAAGTATAAGAAGATGGGGGAGGATTTTCTGAGGAGTTCTGGCCTTCCATTTACCATAATCAGGTAAGGTGAAATTTTTGCGTGTTCCAAACCTAGTGTTAACACTTGATGAACATAAAGGTGGTGGACTTTTAATTTAAATTGTACGTCTTAAAATTTTGAAGTCTTCTCATATGACATGCATTTTAGACCTGGAAGGCTGACAGATGGACCATACACATCATATGATCTAAATACTTTGCTCAAAGCAACAGCTGGTCAACGACGAGCAGTCCTTGTAGGTCAAGGTATGAGTAAAACTCATTTATAACAGTGGAACAACTCAAACATTTTTTTTTTCTTTTTTGTTAATTTCCTAAGCAATGGTCACCTGAATCAATTAGCAAGATATACCAGATGTAAGATTGAATATTTGAATATATATACTATAGCATTCTAGAAAATCGGTAATTTGACTTGCTAGCTAGAGTGTAGCTTGTTTCAAAGACAAAAGAAGAAATCAAATTCCCACCATTTTTGGTCTACTGAAGCAGGAGCCTGAGCTGTGTTGAATTACCCTTGGCTAGAGATCTAGATGTATCACTGGGTGATGGTCTTGTTACAAGTGATGTCCGTTAGTTACTCTTTCACACGTCTATTATGATCAGTAACTGCTGCTAGGTGAGCCCAAAATTGAATTCCATAGCTGATGGCATAAAAAGATTTCTGGTGTTTTTACTGTTGGAACAGTTTGGTTGATTATTTCACCAACCAATGTTTACTGCCCTAAAGTGTAATAATAATTCTGATTGAATCAGTGAGAGTGTGGAGTTGAATACGAAGAGTTTCAGTTGTGAACCCTAACAGATCTAGGAAATCAATGCTTCAATTGGAGTGAAGTCATAAGCCATCATATAACAAAGGATGTAGCTGGATAGATGCAAGGTTGCTTACTTCCATCAGGAATAGCATTTTTTTGGTTGGAGGTAGAATAGGAAGCGAAGGGACTATCCGTGGTGGTGAAGCTAATAGTAGATCACGTGCTGCTAGTGGAACTGTGACAAATTGTTAATTAGGAAACTGAGAGGAACTTTCCTTCAAGTGAGACACAGACAATTCAGATGTAAATTCTTCAACAAAGATGAAGGAGGATGGCTGAAATGCTAATTTAGCTGGAACTATATAAAGGAAAAATGCAGGAAAATGACTAAGGTTTGTGTGGAATGATGCACTATGTTCATGACCATTAAAAATGATCTTTTAGAACTCTTCGTTACATTTAAATGGTTGTTTCTGAGAGTACTTTCTCATAACTAAGGAATCTATATATGGCACATAGGAAAGGTGAGAGATCAGGTCAGGCTAAGGGTAATTCAACTCTAGGCAAAGGATATCACCATATCATGTGAGTTGGCTCGTATATTGAAGAACAAAAAAGCAAACTGTTAACGCTTATACTATAACATATCATAAATATAATTTAACATCATGAAACATGTCTACCCTTGTTGGCACTGTATACGTACCCACTTATTATATGAAATATATTGTACAAGATGCTTGGGGAATAGGCATTTTTTTGGATGTATATGTTTCATCACTACACGTGAGATAGATATTGAAACTAGAAAGTTAGTTTACCTTATTTGTGTTTCCCTTCGCATTTCAGATACATGACAATGACTCATTTATGTTATACTTTTTACTTCTATTTTTATTTAAAGTTCTAAAAATTTGTTACGAGCTTTCAGGTGATAAACTAGTTGGCGAAGCCAGCAGAATTGTGGTTGCTGAAGCTTGCGTGCAGGCACTACATCTTGAAGTCACTGAAAACCAAGTATATGAAATTAACTCTGTTGAGGTAATGTTTAAGTGGTACTTTTGGCATCGGCTATATAAGATGATACATCTTTTTTTTATTTTTAATAAGAAAGAATGCTATTGCATTGAGCATGTATTTTAATATAACTTTAACTATAATTTGTAATATACTGTAAATAAAAAGTGCATATTTGTTAGCCAATCATACTTTTAGTTATATATTCCTCATATGTGCATATTGTTGATGCTAAACTGCATACATTTTAGGGGGAAGGTCCTGGAAATGAAACTAAGAAGTGGCAAGAATTATTTGAAGCTGCACAATCCAGCTAGCATTTCAAGCCATGGGTACATCCAACATACCAAACACACCAACTAAAAAAGACGTGCCTAAAGAAGGAAAACAAAGGGGCAAGTCAGTCAGAAACCATTAAAAAAGAAAAAGATATGTAGCATAATTTTTCCTTCTGTTACTATTATAAATATTTTGTAACAATTTTATGTTGATATGAATTTATTAAGAGAAGAGTTATGTAACACATGTTGAAAGGGCAGAAGGGTCCAGTGCTAATACAGCTCACCAAGGAGTGAGAAACACTACAAGAAACAAAATAACTAATTTCAGGCTGGAGGAATTCTATTGGTCTAATTCATAATATTATATTCGATGGTCCAGGGAGAAAAGAGAGTCAATTGGATATTCTGTTTTGCATTCTCTCTGCAACGTTGCAATGCAACATTGCAACGTTCTTTTTCTCTGTCATGCTCTCTGTTTTGGGAACATTACTCTGACCGTCATAGGAATTACTCCTAGAATATTTCAGTTTTAATAATAATATCTTCATAGTATTCCTTCATTCTATATTTCTTTACTTGGTGCATATTTTAAGTATCATTTTTTTCTGTGATATCAGTACTGTTACAAGTTACTTTTGAATATATTAAGAGAAGAGAGTTGGCGAAGGGAGAAAACACATTTTTCACAAAATTGATAGGTGGCGATTGCTTGTGTTAGAAAAAAAAAACAATTTGGTTCGTCATAGCCAATATTCCCATCAATTCAACATAAGAGCTCTTTCTTCATTTAGTGTCTAGAAAAGCGCTTATTGCTAGTATTACAAGCTTTGAAAGGATAATCTTTACTGTACAAATTAAGAAGACTAAAATCATATTTTTTTTTTTCAAAAATGAGAAACCAAAAGTGTATATTTTTTATGTGTACGATTCAGAACTGTACAATTTTATCCACCTTCACCATTCCCACATTATAGTCCAACGCATCTTCTGCCTTGGTTACATTGAAGCATCAACTCATCGTACCATATGTTACAAGCATATAACAAAAGAATGACATTAAAAAAGTATAGGATAAATAATGTCATTTGTTTTTATTTATTTTTTTAAGAAAATCTTAAATCGATTTCTTTCTTTTTTTTATGTGTCTTAATTTGATTCATATTTTAAAAAATTTACTACAATTAGATTATTAGTAGGATTGTACCAAGAACGTTAAAAATGTGTAATTGTGGTTTTTTATTTATTTTAATATTTTTTTAATTATTTTTATTATTTATTTTTTTAATATTATTCATTTTTTTGTATCAGTGTATTTTTCTATTTTTAAGTTTCCATACTTTGAGAACAAAATTTCTTTTTCAGGAGTGAATTTCAAATATCTCAAAATCCTCTTAATAACATTCATATGAAATTTTAGTGACTCATGCATAAATTGACTAACAACATTCATTATATGCATAGATAATATCTGAACGTATATGAGACAAATAAACTAAGTTTTCTACAAGCCTTTGATATCTCCTTATGTCTATGCTTGCTGAATTTGAGCATTGAAAGAATTTATGATTTTGTTCAATTAATGTATCCATTTATTTACTTTCAAGCAGCCCAGTTTTCGATAGTAGGTCAATAGTATATTTTCTTTGGCATAGAAAAATACCACAGTTTGACTTAAGTTGAGGAATTATTGAAACACAGAAAAACATTATAAAGATAGTTGTTATATGCTTGCGTGTTTAAAGAGCTTTAGCAAACATTTATAAGACAAAGTAATAACCTACATATTTTTATACTAGTTCGTTTTAACCTAAACTACGTCTAGTTCTCCCTTAAGATCTTTTAAGGGGTTTTATTAATCTTTAACAAAGATTACACGAGATTCACTGCTCCTGATTTACAACGAGTATCAATCACTCTTGGTCTCAACATTAGTTAATTGACTAGATCATTTAACTCAACTAGGTTAAACACAAGGTGTTTTAATTCACTTCTGAATTTATAAAACAATCAAAATGATTTTTCAAACAAGATACAAATTTGATAACGAAAGCATTATACGATGTAGAGAAAAAGAAACAACATAAGAGTAAGTTTGTTTATATGCACGTATTCTTCGTGTCTTCTCTTCATGCAATCATCTATATATAACTTTCTTAGATAAAAAATGTTAGATTGAGAGTTGACTCTCATGTTTTGTTTGAATTAATTTAAAAAAATGAAACATAACTAAAAATACATTACACTAGATAATTAATTCTTTTAATATAAATTCTTTTATTTTCATTTCTTATATATCATCTTATGATCTCTAAAACAATAGAGATTGAAAAAAAAAATTCCAATTAATTTTCTTAAACTTAAATATGCTCTAAGGTTTGAATTTTATTTTCCCTGTTTAATTCTTTTCATCTATTTTTGAATCTCTATTTTTGTATATATAATAATAATAATAATAATAATAATAATAATAATAATAATAATAATAATAATAATAATAATAATAATAATAATAATAAGAAATATAAATATAACTTATTAAATCATAATTAAATGAATAACACATAATAAAAAAACATAATTTTTTTAAAATAATTTCGTAATTATTAGTTATCTTTTAATTTTTAATATGTAAAATTCATTCGGCACAATTCTCCTATTTTATATACATATATTACGAATGATAAAAGATACTTTGACACGATTTCTTTACTTTTACACTCAAATAACACGGTGGATTCCATCTTTTTTAATTTTTATTAAAAATAAAAGGTTAGTTTTGGAAAAGAAACTTAAAAAAATCCGTGTTATTGGAATCACGTGGGTCTGTGAACGTACCATTGCTCATTACGAATATGTCTGTGTGTGGAGTGGAGAGAGAGTGAACTTCCAGTGAGTATATAGAATGATGAAATGGCACTAGCGCATGGAGGGTTGAAGAGAATGCAAGAAACGCAAATGTTTTCTGAGAAGATGAAGGAAGCGCAAAAGGCAGTTATGGAAAAAAGGTGGGAAGATTTCAAGAAAAACATGATGGAAAACCAGGCAAACATTCTCAGAGTTTGACCTGTTAGGTAACAACTCCATCCATATCGCAACTCGCTCCCATCCTCAACTTCTGAAAGAGATGATACAAATGGTGCCTGAAGCAGAAAGGTGGCCTGCGTTGTGCAAGCAGAATCGGGAGGGAAACAGCGTTTTGCATGAAATTGTGTTTTCCGAGAAGGCCAAGGAAATGGCTGAGGTTGTCTTCAAATTTGAAGAGTTGCTGATGGAGGAGCAGAGGCCATTGCTAGAGCTGAGAAACAACAGAGGGGAAAGCCTTTGTTCGTCGCTGCCATGCATGGAAATCTCAAGATTCTCAAGAATATGGCTAAGCGTGTAGGCGCCATGGACAATCTTCGAAAACATTTTCGTCGATCTGACCAATATAACGCTCTTCATGCCAGTGTCATTGGCCAACATTTTCGTATGTCTTTCATTTCTCTTTATACTTTCTTGTCTGTTTGAAGTAAATTTGAAAACGTGTCCCTTGTTGGAATCTGTGTAGATGTTGCAATTTGGTTGCAAAGAAAAGATGAAACACTGGCTCTGGAAAGGGATGAGAAGCAATTAACAAGTCTTCAATTACTTTCGAAAATGCCACAAGTTTTTGGAAGCCATATTCACCTCGCAATTATCAACAGCGTCATATATAATTGTACTTTTCCTATCTGTTTTTGAAGTTTATCATAATGTTACACATTGGTAAATAAGATCTGTTCTTTTTCTTAGAACTGTTGCAATATTTATCATGACTGTTTCACCATTGATGCATATATATATATATATATATATATATATATATATATATATATATATATATATATATATATATATATATATATATATATATATATAAAAGTAATGTTGGTTGATTATGATTTTTGTTTCAGTACTTCCTATTGAATATGATAATGATGAACACTGTCAATTGTTTAAACAAAAGAAGATGAAGAAAATGGTAAAGAGGAGGAGCCTGATGAAGAAAATGATAAAGAGGATGAGCCTGATGAATATGATAATGATGAACACGGTCAATTCTTTAGACAAAAGAAGGATGAAGAAAATGGTAAAGAGGATGAGCCTGAAGTCTGCAAATTTGGTACTCTGTGAATTCTATTCCATTTTTCTAAAATATTGTCAGTGATATTTGTATTTATTTATAACATTAGAACATATATGTACAAATTTCAGCCATTTCAAAGATAAACTACAGCTTTTGCAAACGCTTGGCTGCAGGTATTTCTTTGAAGCTTTTTCGTATTCCATTATCTTGAATGAATAATTATTACATTCATTTTTCCCACAAACTTTACCTTAAACAAGCAATATATTCTAGTTAAAAAAACTAATTCATTATCATAAATTTTTTGCTTTGATGTTTAATTTCAGTGTTTGAACATGTGGAAGGAAAAGAAAAAACATATGTTGGCTGAACAACTAGCCAACCCTTTTGTAAAATATGACTTATCATGGCAAGTATCAAAAATTGAGTAATCCTTTAAATATGACGAAAACGAGAAAAGTAAGTGTACAAAAAAGGGAAGAGTAAGTGTACAAAAAGAATAAGAAAAGAAAAAACATATGTTGGCTGAACAAATAGCCAGTAGTTTAGTAAAATACGACTTATCATGGCAAGTATCAAACAATGAGTACAATAGGACATTATTGATTACAATGCCACCTAATCCTTTAAATATGACGAAAAGGAGAAGAGTAAGTGTGCAAAAACGGGAAGAGTAAGTGTACAAAAAGGGAATAGAAAAAGAAAAAACATATGTTGGCTAAATAACTAGCCAGCACTTTAGTAAAATATGACTTATCATGGCAAGTATCAAACAATGAATATAATAGGACATTATTGATTACAATGTCACGTAATCCTTAAAATATGACGAAAAGGAGAAGAGTAAGTGTACAAAAAGGGAAGAGTAAGTGTACAAAAAGCGTAACTGTACAAAAAGGGGAAGATTCCCTTTTTGTACAATTACTCTTTTTGTACACTTACTCTTCTCCTTTTCGTCATATTTAAAGGATTACGTGACATTGTAATCAATAATGTCCTATTATACTCATTGTTTCATACTTATCATGATAAGTCATATTTTACTAAAGTGCTCGCTAGTTGTTCAGCTAACATATGTTTTTTCTTTTTCTATTCTTTTTTGTACACTTACTCTTTTTTGTACACTTACTCTTCCCTTTTGTACACTTACTGTTCTCCATTTCGTCATATTTAAAGGATTACGTGGCATTGTAATCAATAATGTCCTATTATACTCATTGTTTGATACTTGCCATGATAAGTCATAGTTTATTAAACTGCTGGCTAGTTGTTCAGCCAACATATGTTTTTTCTTTTCCTATTCCCTTTTTGTATACTTACTATTTTTGTACACTTACTCTTCCCCTTTTTGTACACTTACCCTTCTCATTTCCGTCATATTTAAAGGATTACGTGGCATTATAATCAATAATGTCCTATTATACTCATTGTTTGATACTATTTATGATAAGTTATATTTTACTAAAGTGCTGGCAAGTTGTTCAACCAACATATGTTTTTTTTTTCTATTCCCTTTTTGTACACTTACTCTTTTTGTACACTTAGTCCTCCCCTTTTTGTACACTTACTCTTCCCCTTTTCGTCATATTTAAAGGATTATGTGGCATTGTAATCAATAATGTCCTATTATACTCATTGTTTGATACTTGCCATGATAAGTCATATTTTACTAAAATGCTCGCTAGTTGTTCAACCAACATATGTTTTTTCTTTTCCATTCCCTTTTTGTACACTTACTCTTTTTGTACACTTACTCTTCCCCTTTTTTTACACTTACTCTTCTCCTTTTCGTCATATTTAAAACATTACGTGGCATTGTAATCAATAATGTCCTATTATACTCATTATTTGATACTTGCCATGGTAAGTCATATTTTACTAAACTGCTGGCTAGTTGTTCAACCAACACATGTTTTTTCTTTTCCTATTCCTTTTTGTACACTTACTCTTTTCCTTTTCGTCATATTTAAAGGATTACGTGGCATTGTAATCAATAATGTCCTATTATACTCATTGTTTGATACTTGCCATGACAAGTCATAGTTTACTAAACTGCTGGCTAGTTGTTGAGCCAACATATATTTTTTCTTTTCCTATTCCCTTTTTGTACCCTTACTGTTTTTGTACACTTACTCTTCCCCTTTTTGTACACTTACCCTTCTCCTTTCCGTCATATTTAAAAGATTACGTGACATTGTAATCAATAATGTCCTATTATACTCATTGTTTGATACTTGTTATGATAAGTTATATTTTACTAAAGTGCTGGCTAGTTGTTCAGCCAACATATGTTTTTTTTTTCTATTCCCTTTTTGTACACTTACTCTTTTTGTACACTTACTCCTCCCCTTTTTGTACACTTACTCTTCCCCTTTTCGTCATATTTAAAGGATTATGTGGCATTGTAATCAATAATGTCCTATTACACTCATTGTTTGATACTTGCCATGATAAGTTATATTTTACTAAAATGCTCGCTAGTTGTTCAGCCAACATATGTTTTATCTTTTCCCATTCCCTTTTCTTACACTTACTCTTTTTGTACACTTACTCTTCCCCTTTTTTTACACTTGCTCTTCTCCTTTTCGTCATATTTAAAGCATTACGTGACATTGTAATCAATAATGTCCTATTATACTCATTATTTGATACTTGCCATGGTAAGTCATATTTTACTAAACTGCTGGCTAGTTGTTCAACCAACACATGTTTTTTCTTTTCCTATTCCTTTTCGTAAACTTACTCTTTTTATACACTTACTCTTCCCCTTTTTGTACACTTACTCTTCTCCTTTTCGTCATATTTAAAGGATTACGTGACATTGTAATCAATAATGTCCTGTTATACTCATTGTTTGATACTTGCCATGATAAGTCATATTTTACTAAACTGCTGGCTAGTTGTTCAGCCAACATATGTTTTTTCTTTTCCTATTCCTTTTTGTACACTTACTCTTTTTGTACACTTACTCTTCTCCTTTTCGTCATATTTAAAGGATTACGTGGCATTGTAATCAATAATGTCCTATTATACTCATTGTTTGATACTTGCCATGACAACTCATAGTTTACTAAACTGCTGGCTATTTGTTCAGACAACATATGTTTTTTTTTTCCTATTTCTTTTTTGTACACTTACTGTTTTTGTACACTTACTCTTTCCCTTTTTGTACACTTACCCTTCTCCTTTCCGTCATATTTAAAGGATTACGTGGCATTCTAATCAATAATGTCCTATTATACTCATTGTTTGATACTTGTTATGATAAGTTATATTTTACTAAATTGTTGGCTAGTTGTTCAGCCAACATATGTTTTTTTTTTCTATTCCCTTTTTGTACACTTACTCTTTTTGTACACTTAGTCCTCCCCTCTTTGTATACTTACTCTTCCCCTTTTCGTCATATTTAAAGGATTATGTGGCATTGTAATCAATAATGTCCTATTATACTCATTGTTTGATACTTTCCATGATAAGTCATATTTTACTAAAATGCTCGCTAGTTGTTCAGCCAACATATGTTTTTTCTTTTCCTATTCCCTTTTTGTACACTTAATCTTTTTGTACACTTACTCTTCCCCTTTTTTTACACTTGCTCTTCTCCTTTTCGTCATATTTAAAGCATTACGTGGCATTGTAATCAATAATGTCCTATTATACTCATTATTTGATACTTGCCATGGTAAGTCATATTTTACTAAACTGCTCGCTAGTTGTTAAACCAACACATGTTTTTTCTTTTCCTATTCCTTTTTGTACACTTACTCTTTTTATGCACTTACTCTTCCCCTTTTTGTACACTTACTCTTCTCCTTTTCGTCATATTTAAAGGATTACGTGACATTGTAATCAATAATGTCCTATTATACTCATTGTTTGATACTTGCCATGATAAGTCATATTTTACTAAACTGCTGGCTAGTTGTTCAGCCAACATATGTTTTTTCTTTTCCTATTCCCTTTTTGTACACTTATTCTTTTTGTACACTTACTCTTCTCCTTTTCGTCATATTTAAAGGATTACGTGGCATTGTAATCAATAATGTCCTATTATACTCATTGTTTGATACTTGCCATGACAAGTCATAGTTTACTAAACTGCTGGCTAGTTGTTCAGCCAACATATGTTTTTTCTTTTCCTATTCCCTTTTTGTACCCTTACTGTTTTTGTACACTTACTCTTCCCCTTTTTGTACACTTACTCTTCTCCTTTCCGTCATATTTAAAGGATTACGTGGCATTGTAATCAATAATGTCCTATTATACTCATTGTTTGATACTTGCTATGATATATTATATTTTACTAAAGTGCTGGCTAGTTGTTCAGCCAACATATGTTTTTTTTTTCCTTTTTCCTTTTTGTACACTTACTCTTTTTGTACACTTACTCTTCTTTTTTTCGTCATATTTAAAGGATTATGTGGCATTGTAATCAATAATGTCCTATTATACTCATTGTTTGATACTTGCCATGATATGTCATATTTTACTAAAGTGCTAGCTAGTAGTTCAGCCAACATATGTTTTTTCTTTTCCTATTCCCTTTTTGTATACTTACAGTTTTTGTACACTTACTCTTCCCCTTTTTGTACACTTACCCTTCTCATTTCCGTCATATTTAAAGGATTACGTGGCATTATAATCAATAATGTCCTATTATACTCATTGTTTGATACTATTTATGATAAGTTATATTTTACTAAAGTGCTGGCAAGTTGTTCAACCAACATATGTTTTTTTTTTCTATTCCCTTTTTGTACACTTACTCTTTTTGTACACTTAGTCCTCCCCTTTTTGTACACTTACTCTTCCCCTTTTCGTCATATTTAAAGGATTATGTGGCATTGTAATCAATAATGTCCTATTATACTCATTGTTTGATACTTGCCATGATAAGTCATATTTTACTAAAATGCTCGCTAGTTGTTCAACCAACATATGTTTTTTCTTTTCCATTCCCTTTTTGTACACTTACTCTTTTTGTACACTTACTCTTCCCCTTTTTTTACACTTACTCTTCTCCTTTTCGTCATATTTAAAGCATTACGTGGCATTGTAATCAATAATGTCCTATTATACTCATTATTTGATACTTGCCATGGTAAGTCATATTTTACTAAACTGCTGGCTAGTTGTTCAACCAACACATGTTTTTTCTTTTCCTATTCCTTTTTGTACACTTACTCTTTTCCTTTTTGTCATATTTAAAGGATTATGTGGCATTGTAATCAATAATGTCCTATTATACTCATTGTTTGATACTTGCCATGACAACTCATAGTTTACTAAACTGCTGGCTATTTGTTCAGACAACATATGTTTTTTTTTTCCTATTTCTTTTTTGTACACTTACTGTTTTTGTACACTTACTCTTTCCCTTTTTGTACACTTACCCTTCTCCTTTCCGTCATATTTAAAGGATTACGTGGCATTCTAATCAATAATGTCCTATTATACTCATTGTTTGATACTTGTTATGATAAGTTATATTTTACTAAATTGTTGGCTAGTTGTTCAGCCAACATATGTTTTTTTTTTCTATTCCCTTTTTGTACACTTACTCTTTTTGTACACTTAGTCCTCCCCTCTTTGTATACTTACTCTTCCCCTTTTCGTCATATTTAAAGGATTATGTGGCATTGTAATCAATAATGTCCTATTATACTCATTGTTTGATACTTTCCATGATAAGTCATATTTTACTAAAATGCTCGCTAGTTGTTCAGCCAACATATGTTTTTTCTTTTCCTATTCCCTTTTTGTACACTTAATCTTTTTGTACACTTACTCTTCCCCTTTTTTTACACTTGCTCTTCTCCTTTTCGTCATATTTAAAGCATTACGTGGCATTGTAATCAATAATGTCCTATTATACTCATTATTTGATACTTGCCATGGTAAGTCATATTTTACTAAACTGCTCGCTAGTTGTTAAACCAACACATGTTTTTTCTTTTCCTATTCCTTTTTGTACACTTACTCTTTTTATGCACTTACTCTTCCCCTTTTTGTACACTTACTCTTCTCCTTTTCGTCATATTTAAAGGATTACGTGACATTGTAATCAATAATGTCCTATTATACTCATTGTTTGATACTTGCCATGATAAGTCATATTTTACTAAACTGCTGGCTAGTTGTTCAGCCAACATATGTTTTTTCTTTTCCTATTCCCTTTTTGTACACTTATTCTTTTTGTACACTTACTCTTCTCCTTTTCGTCATATTTAAAGGATTACGTGGCATTGTAATCAATAATGTCCTATTATACTCATTGTTTGATACTTGCCATGACAAGTCATAGTTTACTAAACTGCTGGCTAGTTGTTCAGCCAACATATGTTTTTTCTTTTCCTATTCCCTTTTTGTACCCTTACTGTTTTTGTACACTTACTCTTCCCCTTTTTGTACACTTACTCTTCTCCTTTCCGTCATATTTAAAGGATTACGTGGCATTGTAATCAATAATGTCCTATTATACTCATTGTTTGATACTTGCTATGATATATTATATTTTACTAAAGTGCTGGCTAGTTGTTCAGCCAACATATGTTTTTTTTTTCCTTTTTCCTTTTTGTACACTTACTCTTTTTGTACACTTACTCTTCTTCTTTTCGTCATATTTAAAGGATTATGTGGCATTGTAATCAATAATGTCCTATTATACTCATTGTTTGATACTTGCCATGATATGTCATATTTTACTAAAGTGCTAGCTAGTAGTTCAGCCAACATATGTTTTTTCTTTTCCTATTCCCTTTTTGTATACTTACTGTTTTTGTACACTTACTCTTCCCCTTTTTGTACACTTACCCTTCTCATTTCCGTCATATTTAAAGGATTACGTGGCATTATAATCAATAATGTCCTATTATACTCATTGTTTGATACTATTTATGATAAGTTATATTTTACTAAAGTGCTGGCAAGTTGTTCAACCAACATATGTTTTTTTTTTCTATTCCCTTTTTGTACACTTACTCTTTTTGTACACTTAGTCCTCCCCTTTTTGTACACTTACTCTTCCCCTTTTCGTCATATTTAAAGGATTATGTGGCATTGTAATCAATAATGTCCTATTATACTCATTGTTTGATACTTGCCATGATAAGTCATATTTTACTAAAATGCTCGCTAGTTGTTCAACCAACATATGTTTTTTCTTTTCCATTCCCTTTTTGTACACTTACTCTTTTTGTACACTTACTCTTCCCCTTTTTTTACACTTACTCTTCTCCTTTTCGTCATATTTAAAGCATTACGTGGCATTGTAATCAATAATGTCCTATTATACTCATTATTTGATACTTGCCATGGTAAGTCATATTTTACTAAACTGCTGGCTAGTTGTTCAACCAACACATGTTTTTTCTTTTCCTATTCCTTTTTGTACACTTACTCTTTTCCTTTTTGTCATATTTAAAGGATTACGTGGCATTGTAATCAATAATGTCCTATTATACTCATTGTTTGATACTTGCCATGACAAGTCATAGTTTACTAAACTGCTGGCTAGTTGTTGAGCCAACATATATTTTTTCTTTTCCTATTCCCTTTTTGTACCCTTACTGTTTTTGTACACTTACTCTTCCCCTTTTTGTACACTTACCCTTCTCCTTTCCGTCATATTTAAAAGATTACGTGACATTGTAATCAATAATGTCCTATTATACTCATTGTTTGATACTTGTTATGATAAGTTATATTTTACTAAAGTGCTGGCTAGTTGTTCAGCCAACATATGTTTTTTTTTTCTATTCCCTTTTTGTACACTTACTCTTTTTGTACACTTACTCCTCCCCTTTTTGTACACTTACTCTTCCCCTTTTCGTCATATTTAAAGGATTATGTGGCATTGTAATCAATAATGTCCTATTATACTCATTGTTTGATACTTGCCATGATAAGTTATATTTTACTAAAATGCTCGCTAGTTGTTCAGCCAACATATGTTTTATCTTTTCCCATTCCCTTTTCTTACACTTACTCTTTTTGTACACTTACTCTTCCCCTTTTTTTACACTTGCTCTTCTCCTTTTCGTCATATTTAAAGCATTACGTGACATTGTAATCAATAATGTCCTATTATACTCATTATTTGATACTTGCCATGGTAAGTCATATTTTACTAAACTGCTGGCTAGTTGTTCAACCAACACATGTTTTTTCTTTTCCTATTCCTTTTCGTAAACTTACTCTTTTTATACACTTACTCTTCCCCTTTTTGTACACTTACTCTTCTCCTTTTCGTCATATTTAAAGGATTACGTGACATTGTAATCAATAATGTCCTGTTATACTCATTGTTTGATACTTGCCATGATAAGTCATATTTTACTAAACTGCTGGCTAGTTGTTCAGCCAACATATGTTTTTTCTTTTCCTATTCCTTTTTGTACACTTACTCTTTTTGTACACTTACTCTTCTCCTTTTCGTCATATTTAAAGGATTACGTGGCATTGTAATCAATAATGTCCTATTATACTCATTGTTTGATACTTGCCATGACAACTCATAGTTTACTAAACTGCTGGCTATTTGTTCAGACAACATATGTTTTTTTTTTCCTATTTCCTTTTTGTACACTTACTGTTTTTGTACACTTACTCTTTCCCTTTTTGTACACTTACCCTTCTCCTTTCCGTCATATTTAAAGGATTACGTGGCATTCTAATCAATAATGTCCTATTATACTCATTGTTTGATACTTGTTATGATAAGTTATATTTTACTAAATTGCTGGCTAGTTGTTCAGCCAACATATGTTTTTTTTTTCTATTCCCTTTTTGTACACTTACTCTTTTTGTACACTTAGTCCTCCCCTCTTTGTATACTTACTCTTCCCCTTTTCGTCATATTTAAAGGATTATGTGGCATTGTAATCAATAATGTCCTATTATACTCATTGTTTGATACTTTCCATGATAAGTCATATTTTACTAAAATGCTCGCTAGTTGTTCAGCCAACATATGTTTTTTCTTTTCCTATTCCCTTTTTGTACACTTAATCTTTTTGTACACTTACTCTTCCCCTTTTTTTACACTTGCTCTTCTCCTTTTCGTCATATTTAAAGCATTACGTGGCATTGTAATCAATAATGTCCTATTATACTCATTATTTGATACTTGCCATGGTAAGTCATATTTTACTAAACTGCTCGCTAGTTGTTAAACCAACACATGTTTTTTCTTTTCCTATTCCTTTTTGTACACTTACTCTTTTTATGCACTTACTCTTCCCCTTTTTGTACACTTACTCTTCTCCTTTTCGTCATATTTAAAGGATTACGTGACATTGTAATCAATAATGTCCTATTATACTCATTGTTTGATACTTGCCATGATAAGTCATATTTTACTAAACTGCTGGCTAGTTGTTCAGCCAACATATGTTTTTTCTTTTCCTATTCCCTTTTTGTACACTTACTCTTTTTGTACACTTACTCTTCTCCTTTTCGTCATATTTAAAGGATTACGTGGCATTGTAATCAATAATGTCCTATTATACTCATTGTTTGATACTTGCCATGACAAGTCATAGTTTACTAAACTGCTGGCTAGTTGTTCAGCCAACATATGTTTTTTCTTTTCCTATTCCCTTTTTGTACCCTTACTGTTTTTGTACACTTACTCTTCCCCTTTTTGTACACTTACTCTTCTCCTTTCCGTCATATTTAAAGGATTACGTGGCATTGTAATCAATAATGTCCTATTATACTCATTGTTTGATACTTGCTATGATATATTATATTTTACTAAAGTGCTGGCTAGTTGTTCAGCCAACATATGTTTTTTTTTTCCTTTTTCCTTTTTGTACACTTACTCTTTTTGTACACTTACTCTTCTTCTTTTCGTCATATTTAAAGGATTATGTGGCATTGTAATCAATAATGTCCTATTATACTCATTGTTTGATACTTGCCATGATATGTCATATTTTACTAAAGTGCTAGCTAGTAGTTCAGCCAACATATGTTTTTTCTTTTCCTATTCCTTTTTGTACACTTACTCTTTTTGTATACTTACTCTTCCCCTTTTTGTACAATTGTTCTTCTCCTTTTCGTCATATTTAAAGGATTACGTGGCATTGTAATCAATAATGTCCTATTATACTCATTATTTGATACTTGCCATGCTAAGTCATATTTTACTAATCTGCTGGCTAGTTGTTCAGCCAACACATGTTTTTTCTTTTCCTATTCCTTTTTGTACACTTACTCTTTTTGTACACTTACTCTTCCCCTTTTTGTACACTTACTCTTCTCCTTTTCGTCATATTTAAAGGATTACGTGACATTGTAATCAATAATGTCCTATTATACTCATTGTTTGATATTTGCAATCATAAGTTATATTTTACTAAACTGCTGGCTAGTTGTTCAGCCAACATATGTTTTTTTTTCTATTCCCTTTTTGTACACTTACTGTTTTTGTACACTTACTTTTCCCCTTTTTGTACACTTACTCTTCTCCTTTTCGTCATATTTAAAGGATTACGTGACATTGTAATCAATAATGTCCTATTATACTCATTGTTTGATACTTCCTATGATAAGTTATATTTTACTAAAGTGCTGGCTAGTGGTTCAGCCAACTTATGTTTTTTTTCGTATTCCCTTTTTGTACACTTACTCTTTTTGTACACTTCCTTTTTGTACACTTACTCTTCTCCTTTTAGTCATATTTAAAGGATTATGTGGCATTGTAATCAATAATGTCCTATTATACTCATTGTGTGATATTTTCCATGATAAGTCATATTTTACTAAACTGCTGGCTAGTTGTTCAGCCAACATATGTTTTTTCTTTTCCTATTCCCTTTTTGTACACTTAATCTTTTTGTACACTTACTCTTCCCCTTTTTGTACACTTGTTCTTCTCCTTTTCGTCATATTTAAAGGATTACGTGGCATTGTAATCAATAATGTCCTATTATATTCATTGTTTGATACTTGCAATGATAAGTCATATTTTACTAAAGTGCTGGCTAGTTGTTCAGCCAACATATGTTTTTTCTTTTCCTATTCCTTTTTGTACACTTACTCTTTTTGTACACATACTCTTCCCCTTTTTGTACACTTATTCTTCTCCATTTCGTCATATTTAAAGGATTACGTGGCATTGTAATCAATAATGTCCTATTATACTCATTGTTTTTTACTTGCCATGATAAGTGATAGAGACCTTTTACGTTACCGATCGTCCTTAACGCTCGTCATCACTGATCGGCTCTACTCTCGGACGATCGGTTTGATAGTAATCCTTTTCATTACCGATCGTTTTTACCGATCGTCACCACTGATCGGTAAGGACTCTCGGACGATCGGCTGTACCGTTCGTTAGGTTCTGTTGACTTCTCGCTACTGTTCCTGTTGTCTTCTCACTACCGATCGTCTCTACTCTCGGACGATCGGTCGTAGCGATCGACAGGTTCTGTTGTCTTCTCACTGTCGATCGTCTCTACTCTCGGACGATCCGTCGTACCGTTCGACAGGTTTAGTTGTCTGCTCACTACCGATCGTCTCTACTCTAGGACGATCGGTCTAGGAAGCTGCTCGGTCTGCGTTTTACTTTTCTTAGTTGTTTCTTTATTTTTCTGTATAAATACTTTGTTTTGTTGTAATTTCTGTAACTTTTCAATACAATTCATTTTCAGTTTGTTCTTTCTAGTTTTCTCTTCCTCGTTTCTCTGATCTCTTACATGGTATCAGTAGACAAATACTTTCTGTTCTATTCTCATGGCTTTCTCCAATTCCACCGCCGATTATCTTTCTAATCCTGCTAATCCTCTGTTTCTCCATCCCGGTGAGAACCCAGCTCTTGTTCTTGTCACTCCTTCCCTTTCTGACAACAACTATCAACAATGGCGACATGATATGCTCGTTGCTCTTGAAACCAAGAATAAAGAAAAATTCGTTCTTGGTACTGTTTCTTGCCCTCCTGCTGATGATGTCCTTCACGAAGCCTAGAAATGCTGCAACAAGATGGTGATTTCATGGCTGACGCGATCCATGACGCTTCCCATAAAATAATCCGTTATGTGGATGGAATCTGCCTACGAGTTTTGGACTGATCTCCTTCAACATTTTTCTCATGGTGATAAGTTTCGTATTGCTGATCTTCAATAAGCTCTTCACTCTTGCAAACAAGGTGATTCCACTGTATCTCAGTATTATACTCGTCTTCAAATAATTTGGAAAGAGCTTTCTCTGTATCAAACCATTCTTGTTTGTACCTGTCATTCTCCTTGCAATTGTGGATTATTGATCAAGATTCAACAAGATCGTAGTGATGATTCTGTAATCAAGTTTCTACGTGGGTTAAACGATGAATTCTCTTCTGTACGTTCTCAAATCATGCTAACGGAACCCATGCCGACTCTTACCAAAACTTTTTCTTTGATCCTTCAACAAGAACGCGGATTTCACAATTCTTCCTCACAAATTCCACAAGATTCCATGGCCAATTTCAATTCTCACGATCCTCAGTACAAGCCTTATAAGACCGATCGTCCTGGTGTTTCTTCTGGTCGTGGACGCGGACGCATTCCTAAATATGGTGGTCGTTCCAAATACTGCGATCATTGCAAAAGAACCAATCATACTTCTGATAATTGCTAGATCAAATATGGCCTTCCTCAAGGTTATAAACCCATCATCAAACCTAATTCTGTCATCTCCAATCCTTCTGCCAACCTGACTGATGGTGTTTCACACACCTCCACTGATTCTTCCGCTGATAAAACTCAAATTCCATGCACTTTTTCTCAAGATCAGTATGACACCATTCTTGGTTTATTGAAACAGTCTCAATCTCCTACTACTAGGGAGGCCAGTGTTAATCAATGCACTCCACAGTCATCAGGTTATTTTTCTTCACTTAATTTTTCTTCTTGGATTATAGATAGTGGCGCTACTGATCATATATGTTCTTCAAAATTTCGATACGTTTACCAAATCACAGTTTTGTTACTGCTAAATTTTCTGGCACTGTCATTTTAGGCAATTTGATTTTGCATAATACTCTTTTTGTTCCCAATTTCTCTGTTCATCTTATTTCTATTTCTAAACTGTTACATTCCAATAATTTCCTCATTGTTTTTCATCAAAATAGTTGTCTCATTGTGCACATGGATACTTACCAGACGATTGGAGTAGCTAAGAAATACAAGGGCCTTTTTTATCTTCTTAGTAATAATCCAACAACTACTTCTGAATTAAACATTTTTCATTCTGCTTTTCATAATAGTTCTAGTGATTCTTGTAATCTATGGCACATGAAACTTGGACATCCTTCAAATAAAGTTTTTCAAACTTTAGCTTCTCAATATACTGATATTTCCTTTCAATCTATTGATGATTGTGATGCTTGTGCTTTTGCTAAACAAATAAATATGGTAACAACAATTTTCTTTCAAAAGTAAGAATAAGCAGAAGATATTGACAATGTAAGAATGGATCAAAAGTAATAGTGTTAAAACAATTTTCTTTCAACAATATTGTCATACTTATTTTGTTTAGTGTAATTTATGCACAGGGCTGTTAAGTATCGACAGAAGAAAATCCTTAAAATAATAGAAAGAACAGGTACAATGAAATTATTGGTTGGTCAAATCACAGAAAAAGGAAGAACTGTCTTGCATGAAGTTGCAAGAATGAATTATTACAAAGCAGAAGGCTTAGCTGGAGTGGCATTCCATCTACAAGATGAGTTGCGTTGGTATGATGTAAGTATTTACAACTTCGCATGTATTTGGACACTATTAATTTAAAAATTTAGATTTTCTATTGAATTTTTAGTCTTCTATTATATGTCTTCATAATATATTGATAAATACTGATTTTAATATTTTAAAATATATTTAAAACCCTTTTACATCAATGTATTTTATAAAACCTCAACAAGACAGCATAGAAAACAACCAGAAATTTAAACTCTAAAATTGAGTCACTTAATCACATATCAGGTTAGCGTCTTATCTAACCTTAAAATACTTGCAATGAATGAGTAGAAAGTAACTATTGTATTTTCAGACTGTGAGAAGATTCACACCTAAACATTACAACATGCACTTTGACATAAATGGGCATACACCAGAAGACATATTGGAAATTGAGCATGATGGAATACTTAAAGAGGCACAAAAATGGTTGAAGGAAACAGCTCAATCATGCTCCACTGTTATTGCTATTCTGATTGCCACAGTGGTATTTTCTGCTGCTTACCCCACTGAATATGGCATTGATGCGTTTCCTGTAAATGAGTTTCTCTTTTTCACCATCATGGATGTTGTGGCTCTTGCAACCTCACTTGCTTCAGTGGTGGTCTTCCTTTTCATTCTCACTTCTCCATGTAAGTTGTGGGATTTTCACAAGTATCTGCCAAGAGCACTGAAATTGGGATTTGCTTTGTTCTTCATATCATTGATAACAACAATGCTTACATTCAGCGAAACCTTTTTGTTGACCAGTCGATATGTAAGAATGAGACATCGACATTAATGATGTATGGTGCTGCTTTCATTCCTGTCACTATTTTTGCAATCATTCAGTTTCCTATTTATGTCATGTAAGAATTGGACATCGACATTAATGATATACGATGCTGCTTTCATTCCTGTCACTATTTTTGCAATCATTCAGTTTCCTGTTTATGTCATGTAAGAATTGGACATCTACATTAATGATATATGGTGCTGCTTTCATTCCTGTCACTATTTTTGCAATCATACAAGTGAAATAGAGAACAGATACTTAATTGGATGATATTTAAATCCAAAAGGGACCAAGAAGATTTCACCATTATATATAGTCACATGATTACTGTGGCAAGCTCTTTTGTTGTTTAGTTATTCTTTGGTTTTTGGTTTTTGTTGGGGTGTTTTAGTTTGTCTTTTTCTATGTACTTTTGGGTGAAATCATTGATGATAGGTCTTGAACTTTGGTTGTAAAAACTCTGAACCAGAAGTTATAGATTTTAATTTCTTTTAAAATTTCTTACTTTCACAACATATTTCATTCTCGACTTGCTTCCAAAGATGCTTGGTGATGCTTGGAACCATGACATAAACAGGAAACTGAATGATTGCAAAAATAGTGACAGGAATGAAAGCAGCACCGTATATCATTAATGTCGATGTCCAATTCTTACATGACATAAACAGGAAACTGAATGATTGCAAAAATAGTGACAGGAATGAAAACAGCATCGTATATCATTAATGTCGATATCCAATTCTTACATGACATAAATAGGAAACTGAATGATTGCAAAAATAGTGACAGGAATGAAAGCAGCACCGTACATCATTAATGTCGATGTCCCATTCTTAGATATCAACTGGTCAACAAAAAGCTTTCGCTGAATGCAAGCATTGTTGCTATCAATGATATGAAGAACAAAGCAAATCCCGAAGAAAGGTTAAAAGGGTTAAAGAATTAAGACCTTCCTAGTTTTGGCATAAAGTAGCTCTGGTGAGATCTTGTACAAGTCTTCATCAACAGGCTTTGGTTTTGGTCTTGGAATTGGATTAGTTGGGCTAGATAGCTCCTTCACATTACTCACCCAATTCTGCTTTTTTGCTTCTTTTTTCATGCTGGCAACGTACCTTTTCCTACATTGTCAGCAACAAGTTAAGAACCCCATCAGAAGAAAAAAAAGAAAGTGACCTTTGAAGATGTTAGACATGAATGTTTACCCTTCATTGTATGCTACATTACTCATCATTACATAGGAAATTTCATCTTTGATTACTTTACTACCTTGGTATGACACCAATGGATCCCATTGTCTGTGTTATTAGTGACCAATTGACATGGACAATAAAGCCTAAAGTTGCACCTATTGCACTAAGTTATTTATAATCATACTTTATCATAAAAGTATTAATTTAAAACTGTTAATCATTGTCAGATACACAACTTCACCAGCAATCTGTGTGCTATTGGAAAAGTTTGTGTTAATAATTTCTCACCTGTGGCATGAATCATGAGTGTCATTTACTATAGTAGGGCCCACAATAAAGTGTGTCTACATAGTATAAAGAAATGCCACAGAGAAAGAAGAAGACAAAAGTTGTTTGTTTTTCAACACTCATGGTCTAACCCTGTCATATGGATGAAACATTGGAACTTCGTTTTCTTGTCATTAATTTTCACCTTCTTTTGATGCACCAACCTTGGTTTAACAAAATTGAAAATACAAGACCCTTTATCATGATCAAGCACAAGATAACATAAAAAATGCTCAAAAGACAATGAACTGTTTAACTAACTTGTGCCTTTAATATTGTGCAAACAGGTTAATTATAGAGAAATACTTGAGTGTCACTTTAATCACTTTAATAATCTCCTACTAACGTGAATGACTCATACAAGTAATGATTAACTTATATTCTAGCAGAAAAAACTCTTGTTTCTGTACAAGGAACTTTCATTTCTCTTTCAGCTAACCAGAAACAAGTGGTGTTAAGCCAACACAGAGTGAAGAAGAAATATGCAGTTTCACCACTAACTAAAATAAAAACTCATGCATGACTGACTAAGAAGTTTATCCTAAGAAAAAAACACCAAGGAAAAATTCAGAAAAAGAAGAACTTAGAAGCATATTGAACATACACATACCCTTCTACGAGGAACAACAATCATAGCAGGTGTGACAACATCATTCTCATACAAGTCCCCAGTGACATAAAGGTCTCTATCTTCAGACTCAGAATAACTGTATCTTAACAAACCAGCTTGTCTTGCAGACTCAAAGCACTGAGTGAAGGGAAGATTATCATTCCAATCCCAGCTCCCAAATGCTGGCACATGATGCCTCTTGTAGTAATATTCCTACACAAGAAATCAACACATCAGCAACAAAAATCACTCTTTGTATCACAAGAAAAACAGTCACAATATTTTAAAAATTTATACATATTTGTTCAGTCACTTCCATCAGTTTTTTTTTTTTCTTTTTTTTACAGTATCAGTAACCCCAAATCATAACACTATGCTTGATTTTCTGACTCTGGTTTTTCTATCAGTTTAGAGAGAGTGACTTCAGTTCCATATTACTGATTACCCTTTAAAGAATACATTAACAAGTTCAAATTTTGACTAAAACCTCGGTTTTCACATACAAGTTTAAGAACTTACATCAAAACATACACCAAGTGGGAATAACATAGACACAAAATCACCAATAAACTCAAACATGAAAATTAACTAAACAAGTAGCATAACAAAACATGTAGAACAATAGCAATAGAATACAAAGACTTATGACTTACTTCCATAGCAGCTACACAAAGTGTTTGTGAAGTGAAGGAGTGTGTTGAGTGATGACTGAACAAGGAAAAAGGGTTATGGTTGAGGCTCTCAGAGTTGGAGGTGAAGGATTTAAAAAGAGGAGAATTTGTGATGTGAGAGAAAGAGAGAGAGATAGAAGGGTAGAAAAAGTGAAGTTGACATGGTATGGAGAATGAAAGCAAAGTGAGGTAAAAAGAAGAGAAGGGAGATGAAGAAGTTTCACAGTGAGAAACAGAGGGACAAAGAGGTAAGGGTATGAGAAAACAAAGAGTAAGGTGAAAATTCAAAGGGTTATGTGTTGCTTGTTTTGTTTGCTTCTGTGTAATATCCCAAGACAATGTGACAGAAAAAGGCTCCTCATAAAGAATGTTAAAGCTGGAAATTCTTTTATTGAAAATATTAATTATCTTCTTCTTCCAGTTTCAAAGGATTTAATGTATTTTTTATATCTCAAGCTTTTTTATTCAGGCATGTCATAGATTCAGTACTTCAGAGTAGCCTTACCTCTGTTTGAGCTAAGACTTGAAATAAAAACAAAATTGTGCTACCATGCATGAATTACTCTCGAAAAGGATAGCAACATTTTTTTTAACTAACAGAAATTAATCAAAATTCATAAAATTTGGTTTGTTTTATATTTCATTTTTTTTTAACTTTAGTTAATTCGAATATATAAGAGAGTGTATATTAAAAAAAAAACAAAATGGATTTCATTTTCAAACCCACAAATTATTTCATCAACCCAATACAGAAACATGGGTGGGTTCTTGTTAAATAATATATATTCAAATTAAAAGTCAATGTGTACTATTTCAAATTTACTTGTTTTATTCAAGTTAAAAAAAACTCTCATTTTATATTTTTTTTCTTTATTTAAACAAATTAAAAAAAAAAGATAAATACAGAAAGTAGTACTAGATTTTGAAGTAAAAAATTATATTAAAAAATGTGTGAAAGTGAAGTAGTGAAGTGTATTCTCCTTTTGTTTGGATTGAATTTTAAATGGTGTGATGAACTTTTATCAGCTATTTTCTTGCTGCTCAAATCTGTCTTCCAATGCATCAGAAAAGGACTTTAAAGGTTAAAGCTGGTTGCTTCTTTCTTTGGACACCCTTCGATTTTTTTATTTATTAGTTTTAGAGAAGAAAATAAAATATTGATGCTATTGTATTATTAAGCTACACATTTATAAATAAAGAGATCACAGTTGCTAAATATTAAATATATATTTAATTATAGTAGTTAGTAATGAAATTAAAATAATTAATAAAAATTATTTTTTAATATTAAGATTTTAATTTTTTTGTCATGATATAAATTAAATATATCAATTTTTACTATATTAGACCGATTATTTATTCATAATAAATTAATAAAATTAAAAAACTAAAAAAAATATTAGATTAAGTTTATGAAAAATTGACAAAGTAAAATATATATAAAAAAAATAAAAATTTTTAAGAAAAATATAATAGAAAATAAGAAAAGTAGAGTGGTTTATGGTAAAATAATTTTTTTTATTAATTTGATCATTTATATAATTATCGATTTACTTTTTGTGTTTTTTTTCTGGCAAACTTTAACACAAGCAAACAATAATTATTCCTCAGTTTCTTCAATGTAAAAGTATTTAATTCAATAAAAAATAGAAAAATAATTAAAAATGAAATAAAAAATAATTAAATTCACTTAGTTTTATTTTACTTTACGAACTCCTTTAATTTCATCATTTTTATTTTTATTCTTCTCTTTAACCAAGCAACTAGTATATTTAGGTTAAATTGGTTTTAGGTTTATTGGACAAATTGATAACTTTTAATTATATATCTAATTTTTTTCTTAATTAAAACAAAAAGATTACTTATGTCCGTTGGTTATTAAAAAGTTAATGACATGGATAATTAATTATTGTAAATTCAATATGATCACGTGTAAATGTCTACACTGGATATTTTTTACGCCTCCTTTTTAATGGTTTCACATTTCTCATGTTACCTTGTCTCATTATCATTCTCACTTATATTCTAAACTTGGTATTTTCAATTAGATTATATAATCCATATTTCTACAAGTTCACTTAAATAAAAAATAAATATTGCTTACAAACTTTTCTAACTTCATTACAAACTCTGTATAAGGAACTCAACAAATTTGAGTTTCTGAATTGTATGCTAAGTTACTTTTTTTTTTAATTTCTATCATATTACTTTTAGATTCGTTTAACTATCTTTATCTAAATTAAAGGATTTTATAGGTTTTACACCTTAATTAATATATTATTTGACTTTTGAAAAAAATTTAATTATTCTATTTTTTATGATTTGTGATCTTATTTAAAATTTAAAATCTTAAATTTTGTCGTATAATATATTATAATTAATGAGAGGATTTTATGATATCTATATTTTGAACTTATGATCCTAGGTATGATTTCTAAAAACATATCCATAATAGGAAGTATACACTACATCATAAGATTACGATTTGTGTTACATAAGATCTCTTCATTAGAACACGCTCATATAAAATAAAATAAAATAAAAATAAGGTCCTGAATTGTAAAAAAAAAAACTTTATTAATTTAGAAATATAATATATATATATATATATATATATATATATATATTAACAATCAAATAAAACATTAATAAAAACTACAAATAGAAGACCCTTAATTGAATAAAAATTATAAAAAAAAATATTAAAATGTAGTGTTTACAAAAATTAGATCAAAACTTTAAAGAATAACCTCACGGATACTCTAATATCATATTCATATCTCAGTTTGATTATATTTTTTTTTATATTGAATTAATTAAGATTTTATAACTTCATCAACTTAAAATTATTTAAAAAGGTGAAATATATTTTTGTCTTTTTAATTTAAATAAAAATTAAAATTAGTTATTTTTTCAAACTTAAGTTTTTTTAGAATAGTAAGAATTTAGTTATTTTAATTAAATTTTGTTAAATTTATTTAATATTTTTAAACGTATTTATTAACTAACATTTTAGAAAAAATATATCGAACAATATATCAAACATAAATATTATTATATATTTAAAATATTAAATAAATTTAACAATTGGTTAAAAAAATTAAATTAATATATTTTAAAATTGATAGACTAAATTGACAGACTAATAACTTTCATTGTGCTTTGTGCAGTCACATGTGACCATCTCTGTTTTTTTTGTGTTGACGTCTCATTCACTCCAACCCTTTGCTCTTTCTCAAATTTTACTTCCTACTAATAACCTTCTTCACTGTAATCACTAAACTTACAGAAACGAATCAAGTTCACCTCTGTTTTAACATCTATGAATGTGTTCCGACTCCCAACAATCAATTTAAAATTAGAGGTCAACAGGGTTACTGAAAAGTGGGACATTACAATTATGACGACGGAGTTAAGGTTGTTTGGACATGGATTCCTACATAACACAAAAAAATTTCGATAAGGCTATGCTTGTTTGGAATAATATTTCATTATTTCATATTTATTTTTAAAGAAAAAAATTATTTCAATTCTGAGAGAAAAATTTAATATTCAAACTAGGAAATATACATTAATTCCACTTATGGACGTAATATATGATAAGTTTCATTTGTCAATTATTTGAGATGACTATTAATTTTTATGTTTATTTTGAATGGGTATAATATTTTTATGGGTTAAACCTAATTTGATGTGAAATTAAAATTTATTTATATTCGGAATAAATATAATTTTTTAATTCAATTATGTTACATTTTTTTAACATGTTAAATATGTTTTATGTGGTCATTTGAGTTATTTACATGATTTGACATATTCTTTCGTCAATGTCATTTTAGAAATATATTTGATATGTAAAACAAAAAGTTTAAGGTAATTAGGTTAAAAGAGCTATATTCATTTATTTGTTTACTTTCTTTCTATAAATTCTAATTAAATATTTTTTTTATACACTAATAAAAATTATAATATACCTCTTGAACGAAATCATACAAAACACAATCATTAGACTGATAATAATTAAAATTTAGTATAGATCTTTCATCTTTTGAATTTCAATTTATGTACAAGAGTTGTGACAATGACATTAAGTTATTATATTATAGTAAATAAAATATATTTATACAATTGTGGTGATAAAATTATACTTATGAATTGAGTTAAAAAAATAATTATATAAAAACAATAAAAAATAATATTCTACATGATAAAAGTAAACAACAAAAAATATTAAAAATGAGTAAAAACAATTAAATGTGTGTCTTCAAAACAAGTTGATACATCATTTACTGAATCACACAAAGAAAAAGAAAAAAAAATGTATAATTAAGGACATAATAAGATGAAAAATATATTAAAAATATAAAAAAATTTTATAGATATCAAAATGGTCGAATTGTTAAAAGATAATAAAAATTTTTTTAGCAAACTAAAAGTTTTTCCTATGAAATAAGAATTAAGGACCCAAGAGAATAAAAAAGATAAGTTTTTTAAATTACTTACTAAATAAAAGGTTTGTGTAATTGAAATTTTGAAATTAGATTAAAATATTGTTATACAAAAGAAAAAGTGTTAGATATATTTTTCTCTTTTAGTATTGATCTTGTCATCTCCATAACTATGCAATTCTTTCTCTTTGAGACACTTTTGTTGTGGAGTATATGCGACTGTAAGTTGTCGCTCTTTGCCTTCATCTTTGCAGAATTTTTCAAACTCGCGAGATGTGTACTCCTTGCTACGATCATTTATAAGTAATCTTATCTGTTTTCCACTTTGCTTCTCAATAAGGGCCTTGAATTTCTTGAATACTTCGAAGACTTCTGACTTTGCCTTTAAGAAATAGACCCATGTCATTCGAGAGAAGTCATCAATGAAAATGATGAAATACTTATTGTTGTGATGTGAAGGTGTCCTTATTGGTTCACAAACATCAGTATGAATCAACTCTAATAAGTTTTTTCTCTCCATGCTTTGCCTATTAAGAATGGTAATCAGTGTTGTTTGACGAGGAGACATCCTTCACATGGTTCATTATTCTCCTTCAAGTATGGAAGATCTCTCATCATGTTTTTCTAATATAGAAGCTTTAAGGCATGTGTGTTGAAATAGCCAAATCTCCTATGCCAAAGCCATGAGTTATCAACTTTTACCTTCATGACAATATTAGTTCCAGGTTTGAAGCTTATAGGAAAGCTTATATTTCTCTTCTCCATTTTTACTTGGCGAATTTCTATCATTTTATTGTCATAAATTTTGCATGTATCTTTCTCAAAATGAAGAGAATAACCATTCTCCATCATTTTACCAATACTTTAAAGTTTTTCTTTAAGATTTGGAACCAGTAAAACATTCTTGGTGAATTTCATACCTTTCTTTGTCTCCACCATGATAGTTCATTTCCCTCAAAACTCCATTGTGATGTCATTTTCTAGCCGAACTTTGACATTACAGATTTGTCAATGTCTTTGAAGATGCTTTGATCTTTTGCCATGTGATTGTTGCATTCACTACCCAAGTACCAACTTCCTTCTCCACTAGGAGATTCTTGATTGGTGTAGAATAAAAGTTTCTCTTGATTATGTTCTTTCAAAAAGTTTGCTTGATGCTTATTTTTATTACGACGATACTTTTCTATGTGACCAAATTTCTTGCAGTTCTGACATTGAGATTTTCCGTGATGCCAACAATCTTTTTTCAAGTGACTTGTTTGTTTACAGATGCTACATGAAGGATATTTTCCTTGACGAATCACAAAGAAACTTTTAGAATTTTCTTTATTTCTAGAAATTTCTCCTCTAACTTTATTTCCTTCATATTCTTTATTTTGAGACTGTAATTTCAGTTTTGATTAAAAGGAATTTTCGACCAAGTCTTTTTCATGCCTTTTCAATCTTTGTTCATAAGCTTCAAGAAAGTCTATTAGTTGTGTTATTGACAATGTAGCCAAATCTTTTGTTTGTTCAATCGCGGTTGCGATTGCATAATATTTTTAAAGAATAAAAATTAAAATTTTCTCAACGATTTTTTTTTGTTAAGAATATTTTCTTCATAGGCTCTCATCTGACTAACTATTTCTTTTATTCTAGAATTGTAGTCTTTAAAGGTCTTGGATTCTTTCATTCTTAATAATTCAAACTCTTATCTTAGAGAATGAATTTTAACATTGCATACCAAATCACTTCCTTGAAACTCCTCTTGTATTATGTTCCAAGCTTGTTTTGCACTTGTGGCACCAATTATCATTGGAAAAATTATCATCAATTGCTTGTTGAAGAGCAAATAAAACCCTTGAATCCTTCTGCTTGTTTTCCTTGAACTCCTTTTTTTGAGTTGTAGTAAGAGTGAATGTGTCTTCTCGAATAACCCTTCTTTTATGATGTCCCATAAATATTGGGAGCAAAAGAATGTTTTCATTTTGACACTCCAAAAATAATAATTTTCTCTTGTGAAAATATGTACTGGAATTTATGATTGATAGTAATCATGAGTTGAGAAAATATTTTGGAAGTAGTACAAAATGGAGTTATAGTTTTGTGTTCAAAATTTTATCTATGTCTAGTAGATGACCGAACGTAGCTCTAGTACCACTGTTAGTATTTTGAGGTTGTGAAAGGAATAGTTGATGAGATAGAGAAAATGTAGAGATACTGGAATGTAGAGAAAATGTTGATAGTATAATATGGAAGTAGTAGTTGGAAGAAGTGTTGTAGTTATCTTAGTTGTGATAGATGTTGTCTTGCCTATGATAGAGTACATAGATATTTATAGATCCATCGATTATTCTAGAACATTCTAGCTACAAGTTATGTGAAATATTTTAGATTTTTACCTATGTTTTTAGTTTTCTTTTTTCTATCTTAAACTTTTCTACAATATTTTAGAATGTGTATTACATTTTAATTCTTTTATTTTAGGAGTTTCTATATTTTTCTAGAATTTTAATTACACTTTAATAATTTTAGTTAAATTTTGTTGTAGAAACTAGTGTAATTTAATGTTCAGACTGCTTCTCTGTTTCTGAATAATGTGTTGTATTGCTGCTTGGTTTATATATTCATTCTTTAACAATAGATTTCAGTTTCTTTGCATCGTGTTTTTAAATAGTCGTTTTTTCCAATTCGTTGATTTAAAATGGCTTTTAGGGAAGCAGGTTGGCAACAGAGATAGTTTCTTCACAAGAAATTAAAGAAAATATAAACTCCTTGACACATAAGAAACGTAAACAAAAATGAAATACCTAAATCTTCCATTAAAAATTTTGTGTTAGAATGAAAGAATAAAGAAAGAGAAAAACTAAGAATTCTACACAACATCTAATGTTTTCCTTTAAAATCTTAATTAAATATTATTTAAGTGTTTCCTTTTCTAAATCTTTTTAAAGTTTTGATAGAATATCGTAATTCCTTTAAAAATCTTACTTAAATAACATAAATATTTTAATATTTAAAATTTTTCTTTGAAATGGAAAGTGAATAATTGCAACTCTTATGCTTTGTTCTTTTATAGTTGTTACTATGGGCTCGCAGGCTACTGTTCGGTCTCTACCGTTCGGTCTCGATTAGCTTTCTCAGCCGTTCGGTCTCTACCGTTTGGTCTCGGTTAGTTTATCAACCGTTCGGTCTCGACAAAGCTTTTCGTTCGGTCTCGACCAGTTTCTCAACCGTTCGGTCTCGACAACAATTAAGTAGGTGTAACGCACAATGAATGTTGTAACGGCTGTCGTTAAGTAATTAAGGTTTGCATTAATGACCATTAAGAGGTAAATTAATGTGTCAGATTCCTTTAAACTCTATAAATAAGGGTTTAGGTGGGAGGTAAAGACAGATTTGAACTTAGACTACAATACGCTCTATTTATTTCAATATTTAATTGTCACGAACAGTTGATAAAACCGCTCCTAACTTGAGCGTCGGAGTGCCTTTTGCAGGTACCTCTCCTCTTTTACAAAGAGGGTGACCGAGCGGCCAATATTGAAGGTGACCGATCAGTACGAACGAGAAGCAGACAAGCGAAGCGCACCAGTCGAAGGTACCTCTCCTCTTTTACAAAGAGGGTGACCGAGCGGCCAATATTGAAGGTGACCGATCGATACGAACGAGAAACAGACAAGCGAAGCGCACCAGTCGAAGGTTAGTGTCTCGGTCTCACAAATCCTTACCGAAACAATAGTGATTTGGGAGAGATGATTTGAATGGATTTGAGGGTGATTTTTTGTTGTTTTTTTTAAGTAGATTTATGAGTAATTGAGAGTGGATTTGGAAGTACAGCTTGTTAGTTTAATTTGATTGATGTAAAAGATAAAAAAAATTTAGAAGTACAGCTTGTTTTTTTTATCTTTTACACATGTTAAGGTTGTGTTTTAATTTTGGTAACACATTATCATCTTGAAGGCATGACGCTGAACTTGTAGACGTAATTGTTAACCGCGTTAAGACATTATTGGACTATAAAGACTTATTTATTACCGAATATGCTGTTGGATTAGAGTCCCGCGTGGAAGACGTGATTAAATGTATTCAAAATCAATCCTTCAAAGTGTGTATGATAGCAATATGCGGAATGAGAGGATAAGGTAAAACAACCATAGCCAAAGCCATCTACAATCGAATTTATCGTCAATTCATTGGTAAGAGTTTTATTGAGAATGTTGGTTATGAAAGGTATGTTACTTTGCAAGAAAATCTTCTTTCTGATGTCCTAAAATCCAAGTTCGAGGAGGAAAGCGTTGAGATGGGAAGAACTTCGATCTGGGTTGAACTTTCTCGAAAAAAGTTGCTCATTGTGCTTGATGACGTGAATGGCTTTGAGCAATTAGCCAATTTAGTAAACCTATGGGGGAGTCTTAAATGGTTCGGTCAAGGAACTGTGATAATCATTACAACTAGAAATGTTAGCCTGCTGAACCGACTCAAACGCATCTTTTGAACGAAAATGAGTCACTTGAGCTTTTTAGTTGGCATGCCTTTAGAGAAGCAAAACCAAGAAACGAATGGAGTGAACTCGCAAGAAACGTGGTTGTTTATTGTAGAGGACTACCGCTAAGTGTATCGTTGAAACTACAAAGAATTCACCCGGATGAACTTCTGAGCGTATTAAAAATAAGTTTTGAAGATTTACGTGATACGGAAAAGGATATATTGGCAAAGACAGAGACTATGTGACAGAGATATTAAATGGCTGTGGGCTACATTCTGATATTAGAATAACAGTTCTCATAGAGCGTGGCCTCATAAAAGTTGAAAAAGTTTTATTCATAATAGCGTTCTTTTCTCTTTCTCTCCATTTGTTAGGTTCTTTTCCCCCTTTCTCTCCTCCATTTGTTACCCGATGTAACAAATTATTATGAAAAACAAGTTCTTAATTTTTTATATGGTAATTTTCTCGAAACATATTAGTTAAAGAAAACTGCTAGAGATTATTTGCAAAATATAATCACTGAATTTGATATATCATACAAACCTAATCCTAACAAATCACCATTGAATAAAGAAATCTCAATCAACGTTGAAAAAATCTCATACAACCCTAATCAAACTCTAATTAACCTTACATTTCATACCCATAATAACTTATCTTCACAAAATCTCAAATCCTAACTTAAAACTGGGTATCATTTATGAACAATTAAATGCATTAACATACTCTGTGATTTCCTTCCTCTTCTACCAAAAACCAAGAAAGATAATTCCTTTACATTGCATGTTAATGGTAAATAATTTACATTAAAAAAAACTCCAAAACATGTAGTCTTTATTCCATGAATCAAATAAAAATAATAAAAATAAAGTGTAATAATGATCGCTTTTCTCAACTCTTCTTACTCATGATTGGTCGAACCACATAAAACCCTAGATTGAAGAGGAAATTGTATGTCACATAGAACAAGTTTCTTCATAATTCGTGCTTTGATGTAGTCCGAGTATGTTACCGATGGCCATATTCTGATAGTGATGTTGTAAAGCCCAGCCATTTGGTTATTGTTTAACGTCAAAAGTTGATCTTTAGTGAAAGGCACGACATACTCACCGTTGAAGCGCATCCTAAGTCCGGTGAAACCTTGGACCAAGGTTTCATCTGGTTTCGAAGCAAATGTATGATTTAGGTACGAGGCTGTTGCCTTGACATATTTAAGGAATTCGAACCTTTCGAGGATGATGACGAAAAGAGCAAGGTTGTAAGTAAAGGTGGTGGTGGTGGTGTTGTAGGAGAAGTTGAGCACGGTGGCGTTACTCACATAGAAGTTGAATTCTTCGTTGTCTTTGATGTCTTTATAATTATTTATATTGACTAAACCAAGGATAATCACAACAAATACTATGATCGCGGGTGTCACATAGACCTTCATTGTCTTGGTTGAAGATGACACGATGAAATGATGAAAAGAAAAGAAGAGAGTAAAAAATCTGAGAAAACGAGAAGATTTTTATAGCAAAGTTTTCTTTTTCAATAACACAGTTATATTTCGCGTCAAAGAATGAAGATTTTTATAGCGAAATTTTTAAACAATAAATAGATAAAAGAAAAATTGTGAAAGTATAAAAGATTCTGCAATTCTTCCATTTAAATTCCAACACACAAACGTAAAATTTGATTAAATGATGTGATTCTACGTTCTCATCTTCTCTTTCAGTTAATATTTTATTTTTCTCGAGTTACTAGTAAAAATTATCCTTCAAGATAATTAGATAACAGAATATGAATATAAATATATAATCCAAAACATTCATTAATATTTTTCCAACTATATAGAAAATAGTGTTTTAGAATTCATAATGTAAGTAGAATAGTTAGATTTGATTATTTTAAAATTAAAATAATAAAATATAAATATAATTTTTATAAACTAGTTTTATTATTTAAAAATATATATTATATTTAAAACTTTTTCTTAATAGTTTTTTTTCTTTTATCTAAGATTTTTTAGTATCCGTCTATATTTTAAACATAAGAATCAATAAGATTTATTTTAACAGTGAGTTCATCAAAATTATCTGACCAATTTCTTCAACAAAATAAGTTTTTTTTTATAGGAATTTCTTTCTTTTTAAAAAACTCTTATAGTTCTCTTTTTTTGGTGTGAACATATATTTTTATAGTTATTAATATAAATAACTATATTAATATTATATATTTTTTTTGAAAATCAAATTTTAATATTGTGTTTAATAGTTATATATTACTGTACAATTATGGAACCATAAAAACTAAATGAAATCGAAATAAGAAAGTTACATATGATTTAAGAGAAAAGTTACGAAAAAAAATATATATTAATATCCTACTTTATCTGTGTTAGATTGAACGTGCAAATTAATATTTTTAAAATTTTTTATTTTATCTCCTAAATTTAATAATATAAACTAATTTTTAATTATTTATTTTTTAAATAATTTTAAACATATTTGTTTATCTCCTCAATCTAATAATATGAAATGAATTCTTAATTATTTTCTTTTAAATTGATGAAAATGTTTATTTACATTAGTTATATATTTCTTCACATAATAAAGCATAAAAAATTACGCAATCCACATAGTTCTTTTATAGCTTCTTTTTTATAATATAAGAAGGTTCTAACTTTTGATTTTAGTTATAGGCATGAATGAGACTAACCTTGTGAGTAGTATGATGATAATGTCTGTGTTTATAACTTTCTAGAATATAAATACTACAATAAGTGCACACCTACATCGAAGTCCTACAGTTATCAAAGACATGTATTCGGATAAGAGAGTCTACAGTCAACCCTTATGTGTGTTTAATATTAGTTTTGGTACTTTATTAATTTTGAACTGGTATATGACATGATTAAATTGTCTTATTATGTTTCTTTTGCATACTAGCATACCCTGCCTTTTTCTTTTATGTTTTCTTTTTCTTTTTCTTTATGATGATTGTAAAACCCTAGAAAATGGTATTTTAGAAGTGGTGGTAGTCTAAAAATAGTGAGACTCAGTTATTTTAATATTAAATGGTTTTATTATAAATAGTTTTGTTATAAATGAGTTTCATTATTTTAAAGTGTACCATCTCTCTAGTAACACTCTTCTAGAGCTCTCTATCTTCTCTCTAGATTATCTTATTCCAGGATCATCATCTGTTTGAAAATTAGGAAGTTCCTATGAGATCACAACGGAATAATCTTTATTTCTAACTGATCAATTCTAGATTTAGAGCAAGTAACTTTCTACCCCTTTTTCTTTTAATCATTTGTTTATCATCTTTCATAAGAAATTCCTTTCGCATGTATCATATGTGTTTACCTCTTGACTCTTTGTAAGTATGTGGTCCCAAAGACTCTTTCCTATCATAATTTAGTGATTTGTAGGTGTTTCTAGAGTTCCTTGTGTGTACGTTCTTAGAGCTTTGTATCTTCGATGTAAGGTAAGGGAAGCTAGAGGTTTATCTTTAATTGATGTTTGTGATGTAGGTTTAGTGTTCTTATGTATGTTAACTTGATTAAATGGTGATTTCTGTTTTTAGACTAGTGCTAGTTCAACTAAATTGTGTATTTGGTCATTTAACAATGAAATTCTGGTGTGATGCATTTTGGATGATATTGTGATGATGATTTGCATGTAGATATGTTGTATTGATGATTGGAATGTACATTTTAAAGATTGTGAAGTAATGAGTTGAAGTCTTTTGAGTTTTAATAGTTGAAATTGAGGTTTTGATAGGCCATTTGATGAGTTAGTGTTGGAGTATGAAATCTGTCATTTGCAAGTCTAGTTATGGGTTATTTGGGACTTATTGGTGCCTAGAGTTGATAAAAACATATAAGGAATAGAGGAAGAGTCTGACTAGTGAATTTAGGAAGGTTATAAGTCCATTTTAGGGGTTTTAAATAGGTAAAATCTAAAGGAATGGAGTATGAACTGAAATGAACATTTGGATCTGTCTTTGGGGTAATTTACAATTGTCTTGGAGTGGTGAGAATGGTATAAAAATGATACAAGAGTAGTTGATGGTTCACAGGTAAAGTTTAACTTTTTAGGCTAAATTTAGGGGTTTTGACAAGTGATATTTTGAATCAGGTGTTCTAGGTTAATTGTGATGATTGGTAGGTTGTTATTAAGTCCATTCTAACTTGTTTAAGCTATTATTTGCAGAAATTGGGTTTTGCAAGTGATAGAATTGAGTTTGGTATGGTTTAAGGTAGTAAGTTAGTTTAAGGTAGTCATTTGGAGTTAGGAATCAGATATCAGATGTTTCAGGGTGTTTAGAAGATCCTAGAAACCATTCAAAATTGTGGGGAAAGTGTGTGAAGTCATCCAAAAAGAGTATAAGTTTGCTGACAGCGCCTGAGCGCCCCTTCAGGGTGCTAGGTGCCAGTTTCCAAAGGCTAGGGCACTGATCGCCAGCCTTGGGGCATTGAGCGCCAGGAAACAACACCTAGGGCGTTGAGCACTACACCCTGGGCGCTTGAGCGCCAGATCTCAGGTCTTGGTTCATTGGTTTTATGCTGTGTTGTGATTTCTTGATGCATTGTTGATGATTCTGTGATGAATGCTTTGAGGTTTAATGTGATAGTATGCCATGTGTGAATGAAGTGTATATATATATATATATATATATATATATATATATATATATATATATATATATATATAACAATGAGAGGGTTATGATGATGACGAACATGTGGTTGATTATGTGTATGGTATTGATGAACGTAATTCCATGACTTGTGGAGAAGTTTCATGGTGGTGTCTGTGTTATTGTTGTATGAATGTATGGAACTTTGAACTAGTGGTCTATTCCGACACTCTTAATAATCATTCATTCTCACGTAGCGGGAGGTTTTCGTCTATAGGCTTTGATCATAGCCATAAGCAACTGAAGTGGACTAACCTTGAATGGTAGCTTGGTTTCAGCCAGTTGTATTACCATTAGAAGTGCACAAACTACCAATAGTTCGACATTCATACAATATCCAAATGAGTCAAGTCTAAGGTTGTGATATAATTATGAGATATGTTTATTATGTGTGTAATATCATGTATAATAGAATTTTATTGTATATTGATGGACTGTTTTACTACTAGCTTACCTTTGCTTTTGTGTTATCTATTTATGTTTTATTTTCTCTTTTGCAATGATCACCTAAATAATGTGAGCTTAGGGAGACATCTTTTTAATTGGTTCAGCATTTGGTTGAGAGAGACAAGCAACATGATAGACAGTCTTTGGTTCGTCAAAGATAGGGTCTCTTGCTCTAGTAGTCTCTAGTTCCTTGTAAGTTCTCATATATGTACGTCTTATTTTAGTAGTTTATACTATTAAAATGAGATGTTACAATGATCACTTCACGGTGTGAGAAAAAAGCGAGTTAGGTGATGATATGTCTTTATTGAAAGGTGAGAATGCAGAAAAATGATTGTTTGGTTTTATCTAGTTTGTTGTATATGAGTTTCTTTCCTTTTAAAAAAACTCTTATAATTTTCTTTTAGTGTGAACGTATATTTTATAGTTATTAACATGGATAAGTATATTAATATTATATTTTTTTTATTATATATTGTGTATTATAAAATTTTAATATTTTATTTAATAGTTATATACTATTAATGAGATGATACATGTGAGACCAGAAAAATTAAATGAAAAGAAAATAAGAAAGTCACATATTAAGATAAAGTATGTGAGATGATACATGTGGGACATGAAAAATTAAATAAAAAGAAAATAAGAAAGTCACACTTGAGAGAGTTGCATATTTAAACCTTTCAAATAATATAATACAAGGAATTAATAGTTTAAACTACTATTTATTTCAGTTTTTAATTATAAGAAAGGCATGTTAGTGAATTAATAACATCAATTTAGCTAGAAGGCAAAGAATCGCTTTTCCATCCCTATCTTTGTATTTGTTGTTAGATATAATCTTTCTTTCTAATAAGCAGTTTCCGTAATCTTTTAAATAATTTCCTTTCAAACATTTGTATTTGAGCCAAAAGTGGTTAAATTCTAGAGTATACTTGAATCTTATACAAGAATAATGGTTAATACAAAGAATATCAGTAGTTTAATTAAGAGTAGTTATGTTAATAATACTTGATTTTTTAATCACTAGTAACTACTCATATTGTTTTAACTAAAAGCATTTAAGACTTAAATAATATTTTTTTTTATCATTGGTAGTATGATTAAAGCATGTTTTTGTCATTAAATTAACAAAAAAAACATTGAATATATATATTTTTTTCAATAACTCAGTTATATTGTATCTTAAAAAATGACAATTTTTATTAGCTATGTTTTCAAACTATGAAAAAAAAAAGAGTTTGAAAAAGTATAAAAGATTGCACAATTCTTCCATTTAAAATCATACACACAAACTATACAAATTGATTAAATTTTATGGTTCCACTTTAACACCTCTTTCAGTGAATTTGTTTGTCTGTCTTGAGTGAGTAATAAAATTAACTTTCAGGGTGATTAGATAACAGAATGTGAATAGAAAAAAAAATCCAAAATATTCATTATTATTTTTCCTATTACATTGACTATTTGGTACAAAAATTAAATGAAAATAAATAAGTCACTGAAAAACTCTCTAAAAGAGAAATGTTCTTTATTTTTGAACCATTAAAAAATATTAATACCCTACTCTATCTATTTTTAATTCAACGTGCAAATTAATATAGTTTTAAAAATATTCTTTTTACATCCTAAATCTAGTAACATAAACTGATTGTTAATTATTTATTTGTTTAAATAATTTTAAACATATTTATTTTATCTCCTAAATCTAATAATATAAACTAATTTTAATTATTTTTTTTAAATAGATGAAATTGCCTATTTACATTACTTGGATATTTCTATTCAAAATAAAACATAAAAAATTACCCTGTCTACACAATTCTTTTATAGCTGATTTTTTATTATTTAAATTTGTAAACACATTAGATCCCACCATATATTTAATATCTATATATATTACAAATATAAGAGACAAGTAATATGACAGTGATTATGATAAACATAACATTTTAAATTATAATTAATAATTATGATGCCTTTTTTTCTATTTAAAAGTATAATGGTTCAAAGTTATGATTTGATATGTAAAAAGATAAAAAAAACTTTACAAAATATATTATACTCAAAACTAAAAAGTTAATATAAGACTTTATATATATATTTTGACTTTTTCTCACTTCTACAATCATCTTATACTATATATAAAAAATATTTTATTATAATATAATATTTCATTAAATAGTAATTCTAAAATAGATATTTTTGCAAAAACAATGCTTCAAGTTTTATTCATAATAGCGTTCTTTTCTCTTTCTCTGCATTTGTTAGGTTCTTTTCCCCCTTTCTCTCCTCCATTTGTTACCGGATGTAACAAATTATTATGAAAAACAAGTTCTTAATTTTTTATATGGTAATTTTCTCGAAACATATTAGTTAAAGAAAACTGCTAGAGATTATTTGCAAAATATAATTACTAAATTTGATATATGATACAAACCTAATCCTAACAAATTACCATTGAATAAAGAAATCTCAATCAACGTTGAAAAAATCTGATACAACCCTAATCATACCCTAATTAACCTTACATTTCATACTCATAATAGCTTATCTTCACAAAATCTCAAATCCTAACTTAAAACTGGGTATCATTTATAAACAATTAAATGCATTAACATACTCTGTGATTTCCTTCCTCTTCTACCAAAAACCAAGAAAGATAATTCCTTTACATTGCACGTTAATGGTAAATAATTTACATTAAAAAAAACTCCAAAACATGTAAATAAATACAAGTCTTTATTCCATGAATCAAATAAAAATAATAAAAATAAAGTGTAATAATGATCGCTTTTCTCAACTCTTCTTACTCATGATTGGTCGAACCACATAAAACCCTAGATTGAAGAGGAAATTGTATGTCACATAGAACAAGTTTCTTCATAATTCGTGCTTTGATGTAGTCCGGGTATGTTACCGATGGCCATATTCTGATAGTGATGTTGTAAAGCCCAGCTATTTGGTTATTGTTTAATGTCAAAAGTTGATCTTTAGTGAAAGGCACGACATACTCACCGTTGAAGCGCATCCTAAGTCCGGTGAAACCTTGGACCAAGGTTTCATCTGGTTTCGAAGCAAATGTATGATTTAGGTACGAGGCTGTTGCCTTGACATATTTAAGGAATTCGAACCTTTCGGGGATGATGACGAAAAGACCAAGGTTGTAAGTGAAGGTGGTGGTGGTGGTGTTGTAGGAGAAGTTGAGCACGGTGGCGTTACTCACATAGAAGTTGAATTCTTCGTTGTCTTTGATATCTTTATAATTATTTATATTGACTAAACCAAGGATAATCACAACAAATACTGTGATCGCGGCTGCCACATAAACCTTCATTGTCTTGGTTAAAGATGACATGATGAAATGATGAAAAGAAAAGAGTAAAAAGTCTGAGAAAACAAGAAGATTTTTATAGCGAAGTTTTCTTTTTCAATAACTCAAGTTATATTTCGCGTCAAAGAATGAAGATTTTTATAGCGAAGTTTTCAAACAATAGATAGATAAAAAAAAATTGTGAAAGTATAAGAGATTCTGCACTTCTTCCATTTAAATTTCAACACACAAACGTAAAATTTGATTAAATGGTGTGATTCTACGTTCTCATCTTCTCTTTCAGTTAATATTTTATTTTTCTCGAGTTACTAGTAAAAATTATCCTTCAAAATAATTAGATATCAGAATATGAATATAAATATATAGTCCAAAACATTCATTAATATTTTCCCAACTATATAGAAAATAGTGTTTTAGAATTCATAATGTAAGTAGAATAGTTAGATTTGATTATTTTAAAATTAAAATAATAAAATATAAATATAATTTTTATAAACTAGTTTTATTATTTAAAAACATATATTATATTTAAAACTTTTTCTCAATAGTTTTTTTTTCTTTTATCTAAGATTTTTTAGTATCCGTCTATATTTTAAACTTAAGAATCAATAATATTTATTTTAACAGTGAGTTCATCAAAATTATCTTACCAATTTCTTCAACAAAATAAGTGTTTTTTTTATAGGAATTTCTTTCTTTTTAAAAAACTCTTATAGTTCTCTTTTTTTGGTGTGAACATATATTTTTATAGTTATTAATATAAATAACTATATTAATATTATATATATTTTTTGAAAATCAAATTTTAATATTGTGTTTCATAGTTATATATTACTGTACAATTATGGAACCATAAAAACTAAATGAAATCGAAATAAGAAAGTTACATATGATTTAAGAGAAAAGTTATGAAAAAAAATATATATTAATATCCTACTTTATCTATGTTAGATTGAACGTGCAAATTAATATTTTTAAAATTTTTTATTTTATCTCCTAAATTTAATAATATAAACTAATTTTTAATTATTTATTTTTTAAATAATTTTAAACATATTTTTTTATCTCCTCAATCTAATAATATGAAATGAATCTTAATTATTTTCTTTTAAATTGATGAAAATGTTTATTTACATTAGTTATATATTTCTTCACATAATAAAGCATAAAAAATTACGCAATCCACGTAGTTCTTTTATAGCTTATTTTTTATAATATAAAAAGGTTCTAACTTTTGATTTTAGTTATAGGCATGAATGAGACTAATCTTGTGAGTAATATGGTGATAATGTCTGTGTTTATAACTTTCTAGAATATAAATACTACAACAAGTGCACACCTACATCGAAGTCCTATAGTTATCAAAGACATGTATTCGGATAATTGAGTCTAGAGTCAACCCTTATATGTGTTTAATATTAGTTTTGGTACTTTATTAATTTTGAACTGGTATATGACATGATTAAATTGTTTTATTATGTTTCTTTTGCATACTAGCATACCGTGCCTTTTTCTTTTTCTTTATGATGATTGTAAAACCCTAGAAAATGGTATTTTAGAAGTGGTGGTAGTCTAAAAATAGTGAGACTCAGTTATTTTAATATTAAATGGTTTTATTATAAATAGTTTTGTTATAAATGAGTTTCATTATTTTAAAATGTACCATCTCTCTAGTAACACTCTTCTAGAGCTCTCTATCTTCTCTCTAGATTATCTTATTCCAGGATCATCATCTGTTTGAAAATTAGGAAGTTCCTATGAGATCACAACGGAATAATCTTTATTTCTAACTGATCAATTCTAGATTTAGAGCAAGTAACTTTCTACCCCTTTTTCTTTTAATCATTTGTTTATCATCTTTCATAAGAAATTCCTTTCGCATGTATCATATGTGTTTACCTCTTGACTCTTTGTAAGTATGTGGTCCCAAAGACTCTTTCCTATCATAATTTAGTGATTTGTAGGTGTTTCTAGAGTTCCTAGTGTGTACGTTCTTAGAGCTTTGTATCTTCGATGTAAGGTAAGGGAAGCTAGAGGTTTATCTTTAATTTATGTTTGTGATGTAGGTTTAGTGTTCTTATGTATGTTAACTTGATTAAATGGTGATTTCTGTTTTTAGACTAGTGCTAGTTCAACTAAATTGTGTATTTGGTCATTTAACAATGAAATTCTGGTGTGATGCATTTTGGATGATATTGTGATGATGATTTGCATGTAGATATGTTGTATTGATGATTGGAATGTACATTTTAAAGATTGTGAAGTAATGAGTTGAAGTCTTTTGAGTTTTAATAGTTGAAATTGAGGTTTTGAGAGGCCATTTGATGAGTTAGTGTTGGAGTATGAAATCTGTCATTTGCAAGTCTAGTTATGGGTTATTTGGGACTTATTGGTGCCTTGAGTTGATAAAAACATATAAGGAATAGAGGAAGAGTCTGACTAGTGAATTTAGGAAGGTTATAAGTCCATTTTAGGGGTTTTAAATAGGTAAACTCTAAAGGAATGGAGTATGAACTGAAATGAACATTTGGATCTGTCTTTGGGGTAATTTACAATTGTCTTGGAGTGGTGAGAATGGTATAAAAATGATACAAGAGTAGTTGATGGTTCACAGGTAAAGTTTAACTTTTTAGGCTAAATTTAGGGGTTTTGACAAGTGAAATTTTGAATCAGGTGTTCTAGGTTAATTGTGATGATTGGTAGGTTGTTATTAAGTCCATTCTAACTTGTTTAAGCTATTATTTGCAGAAATTGGGTTTTGCAAGTGATATAATTGAGTTTGGTATGGTTTAAGGTAGTAAATTGGTTTAAGGTAGTCATTTGGAGTTAGGAATCAGATATAAGATGTTTCAGGGTGTTTAGAAGGTCCTAGAAACCATTCAAAATTGTGGGGAAAGTGTGTGAAGTCATCCAAAAAGAGTATAAGTTTGCTGACAGCGCCTGAGCGCCTCTTCAGGGTGCTAGGTGCCAGTTTCCAAAGGCTAGGGCACTGATCGCCAGCCTTGGGGCGTTGAGCGCTAGGAAACAACACCTAGGGCGTTGAGCACTACACCCTGGGCGCTTGAGCGCCAGATCTCAGGTCTTGGTTCATTGGTTTTATACTGTGTTGTGATTTCTTGATGCATTGTTGATGATTCTGTGATGAATGCTTTGAGGTTTAGTGTGATAGTATGCCATGTGTGAATGAAGTATATATATATATATTTATATATATATATATATATATATATATATATATATATATATATATATAATGAGAGGGTTATGATGATGACGAACATGTGGTTGATTATGTGTATGGTATTGATGAATATAATTCCATGACTCGTGGAGAAGTTTCATGGTGGTGTATGTGTTATTGTTGTATGAATATATGGAGCTTTGAACTAGTGATCTATTCCGACACTCTTAATAATCATTCATTCTCACGTAGCGAGAGGTTTTCGTCTATAGGCTTTGATCATAGCCATAAGCAACTGAAGTGGACTAACCTTGACTGGTAGCTTGGTTTCAGCCAGTTGTATTACCATTAGAAGTGCACAAACTACCAATAGTTCGACATTCATACAATATCCAAATGAGTCAAGTCTAAGGTTGTGATATAATTATGAGATATGTTTATTATGTGTGTAATATCATGTATAATAGAATTTTATTGTATATTGATGGACTGTTTTACTACTAGCTTACCTTTGCTTTTGTGTTATCTATTTATGTTTTATTTTCTCTTTTGCAATGATCACCTAAATAATGTGAGCTTAGGGAGACATCTTTTTAATTGGTTCAGCATTTGGTTGAGAGAGACAAGCAACATGATAGACAGTCTTTGGTTCGTCAAAGATAGGGTCTCTTGCTCTAGTAGTCTCTAGTTCCTTGTAAGTTCTCATATATGTACGTCTTATTTTAGTAGTTTATACTATTAAAATGAGATGTTACAATGATCACTTCACGGTGTGAGAAAAAAGCGAGTTAGGTGATGATATGTCTTTATTGAAAGGTGAGAATGCAGAAAAATGATTGTTTGGTTTTATCTAGTTTGTTGTATATGAGTTTCTTTCCTTTTAAAAAAACTCTTATAATTTTCTTTTAGTGTGAACGTATATTTTATAGTTATTAACATGGATAAGTATATTAATATTATATTTTTTTTATTATATATTGTGTATTATAAAATTTTAATATTTTATTTAATAGTTATATACTATTAATGAGATGATACATGTGAGACCAGAAAAATTAAATGAAAAGAAAATAAGAAAGTCACATATTAAGATAAAGTATGTGAGATGATACATGTGGGACATGAAAAATTAAATAAAAAGAAAATAAGAAAGTCACACTTGAGAGAGTTGCATATTTAAACCTTTCAAATAATATAATACAAGGAATTAATAGTTTAAACTACTATTTATTTCAGTTTTTAATTATAAGAAAGGCATGTTAGTGAATTAATAACATCAATTTAGCTAGAAGGCAAAGAATCGCTTTTCCATCCCTATCTTTGTATTTGTTGTTAGATATAATCTTTCTTTCTAATAAGCAGTTTCCGTAATCTTTTAAATAATTTCCTTTCAAACATTTGTATTTGAGCCAAAAGTGGTTAAATTCTAGAGTATACTTGAATCTTATACAAGAATAATGGTTAATACAAAGAATATCAGTAGTTTAATTAAGAGTAGTTATGTTAATAATACTTGATTTTTTAATCACTAGTAACTACTCATATTGTTTTAACTAAAAGCATTTAAGACTTAAATAATATTTTTTTTTATCATTGGTAGTATGATTAAAGCATGTTTTTGTCATTAAATTAACAAAAAAAACATTGAATATATATATTTTTTTCAATAACTCAGTTATATTGTATCTTAAAAAATGACAATTTTTATTAGCTATGTTTTCAAACTATGAAAAAAAAAAGAGTTTGAAAAAGTATAAAAGATTGCACAATTCTTCCATTTAAAATCATACACACAAACTATACAAATTGATTAAATTTTATGGTTCCACTTTAACACCTCTTTCAGTGAATTTGTTTGTCTGTCTTGAGTGAGTAATAAAATTAACTTTCAGGGTGATTAGATAACAGAATGTGAATAGAAAAAAAAATCCAAAATATTCATTATTATTTTTCCAATTACATTGTGTCGCAACCGAAATCGCGACGGGACGACGATCCAAAAAGAAACGGGTTTTGAAAAGAGATTTTGGAGTCGCCACCATAGTTTATTCTGGAAAACTACGGAAAAACCATAAAATAATAAGACACGGTCCACGAAAACCATATTCTGGGTTCGGGAGTCAGTTACGCGTAGGGAAGGTGTTAGCACCCTACAACGCCTGCCCTAAGGCAGTACCTTTAAATAAATACACGAATATGATGTGGTTTTCAAAAATGTTTAACTATCCCATAAAATAAAATTCTAAATAAACAAAATACATTTTTTAGTTTTTTGGGCCCGAAAAGGATTGACCTTGCTCCTACGTATTCTCATTCAAAATGAGAAATCAGGGTTACGTAGTTCTTTTGGAAACTGCTTGAAAATTTTGTTTGAGAAATCTGTTTGAGAAATTGATTTTGTATTTTTGGGAAATGAACCTGACAAGGACTGACCTTGCTCCTACGTATCTCCATTTTTGATGAAGAATCAAGGGTAACGTAGTTTTAGCTGAGAAATTACTTGTAGCTGGGAATATTTTAGTATTTTTAATAAAGAAGGAAAAGGTTTTCTAGCACAAGGCCTACGCGAGCGGTCACACGTGTGCTTAAACCTTTTCAAATATTTTTATTTGATTTTTAACTTTTGTAAAAGAAAAGGAAAAGGTTTTTTAGCACAAGGCCTACGCGAGCGGTCGCACGTGTGCTTAAAACCTTTTCAAAATATTTTTATTTGATTTTAAACTTTTGTAAAAGAAAAGGAAAAGGTTTTTTTAGCACAAGGCCTACGCGAGCGGTCGCACGTGTGCTTAAAACCTTTTCAAAATATTTTTATTTGATTTTAAACTTTTGTAAAAGAAAAGGAAAAGGTTTTTTAGCACAAGGCCTACGCGAGCGGTCGCACGTGTGCTTAAAACCTTTTCAAAATATTTTTATTTGATTTTTAACTTTTGTAAAAGAAGGGGAAAAGATTTTCAGCACAAGGCCTACGCGAGCGGTCGCACGTGTGCTTAAACCTTTTCAAAATATTTTTTGTAATTTTTATGGAGAATGAAACAAACAAGTCTAACCGATATAAATAAAACAAAAGCGTGTGGACTATCATAAAGGGGTTACATGCAATAAAAAACTAACTAATAAAAAGAAAACAAAAGCATAAAAATAAAGCAAGAGAAAAGCCCAACATGAATAGGGGTACAGAAATAAAAACCAGAGGTGTGGAGTGAAATTGAGGCTCTTTTGGTTTGGGTCAAAGTTCTTTTTCTCCAACTTTGAATCTGCCAAGGTGTAAAGATGAAAATGGTGGTGCATCCCGAAATAGTGTGCACAGGCCCAATTCTTCTTTTATTTTTGTTTGCAGAAACAGGATGGGCTGAAGCCCAAAACGGAACAGGGGTGCGAGTGGGCAGTGGGGGTGCGCTACGTAATTCTTGGCCTAGGCCCAAAGCTTCTTTACTCAGAAACTCATTAGGGGTTCTTCTTCCTTCCTCTCATTTTATCACTTGCACTCAACATCAGAGATCCAAGTCTCTCCCTCACATACTCGCTCCACCACTCAAACACCCACTTCATCCCATAGCCTCGCCGGCGACACCGAACGCCATCGGATCCACTGCCGGCCGCGGCGCCACCACCTTCTCTTCCTCTTCTCCGTTCGAAAACGGCAACCCAAAGAGGGGTTTGTTTCTTCTACACGTGCGCCGTCACCTCCGCCAAGACCGGCCGCCGCCAGTGCGCCGATGGCTGCCTTAGATCCTGCCAGTTGTCGCGCCAAGCTCTCGCTCCTCTACCTCCCTCCTTCGAATGGGGTTCACACTTTCTCAGGTTCACCACCACGAATCGTGACTCCTCGCCGGTGCTGCCGCTCACCGCCGCGACACCGCCACACCACAACGCCGTGACCGGGAATGCCTCTGCCTTTGCGTGGAAGTGGCCCTTGGGATTTTTGCTGGGTGATGTTGGGGTGGTTACGGGTGTGTGAATGATGATGGTGTTAGAACACGTGATAGAGGCAGAGGTTTTTGGTCAGAGGTGAATGATGGATGCTGTGGGAGGTGAGGAATTGGGAGTGAAAGGGAAATATGGTTGGAGGATAAAGTGGAACAAGATGTTGAACTGAGTCGTGCTCATGAATGGGTCATGGTTTGATAATGGTGATGGAAGTTCTGTGTGTGAACCGTGTGTTTTTATGTTTTTGGGTGTTGAGATGGGTTGGAGTGATGGTGATAGGAATGTGGTAGAGGTTAGGAAGTGAGTGAGTTCTTATCTGTTTTTCAGGTGTTGAAGAAGATGGAATGGTAAATCCAAGATGAACTGATGATGAAGAGGGCGTTTCTTTGTGCGAGCGAATAGAGGAATTGAGAGCCGTGTGAGAGGTGAATCAATGGATCCCTTTTATGTGCCCAAGCCAAGAATTGATTTCAGAGCGGATGATTCTGTTGAGTGAGTCCTGGGATCGTGCCTCTGCCTGATAGAGGATCCTTTCTGTTATGTCCCCGAGTGCGTGCCTGATTCAGGGGAGAATTTCTGAAGAGAGGTCGTTACGGGTCAGAGTAGTGGAGAGCCAAAAAGGGACATGTCTTTTTTTCTTTTTTTCTTTTTTTTTTTTTTCTTTTTAAAATACTGAAAATCAAATGAAATAATAATAAGAAAAGAAAAAAACACGAAATAAAATAATAATAAAAAACACGAAATAAAATAATAATAAAAACAGAATTAAAATCATAAAAAAGCATAAAATAAAATAAGATACAATAAAAAAGAAATACCTATATTATTTAGTCATCCGGACGAAATTGGGTGTTGACACATTGACTATTTGGTACAAAAATTAAATGAAAATAAATAAGTCACTGAAAAACTCTCTAAAAGAGAAATGTTCTTTATTTTTGAACCATTAAAAAATATTAATACCCTACTCTATCTATTTTTAATTCAACGTGCAAATTAATATAGTTTTAAAAATATTCTTTTTACATCCTAAATCTAGTAACATAAACTGATTGTTAATTATATAAAATCTATGGAAGAAGACAAAGCCATGGAAGAAGTCATTCTATAGAATTGGGATATATAAAATGTCCATAAAATTTAAACTGTACAAGTTCTAGAAATCTTATACAATTTAACCCTCAAACCAAACGGATATATATATATATCTAAACCTAGACCGAACGGTATTACAAAAGATAAGACAAAGCCGAACGATTATACAAAATACTATAAATCGAACGGTGTCTACACCAATTAATAAGCAGCCTACTGACCGAGCGGTCCTACACTAGTTTTAGGTTCGGTACTCCCGAGCACTTCCTCCAGAGAACCAGCATCGCCCTCTGTTCACATCCATGGGATGATCATTGCAGTGAAGAGAACGACTGAACATTTAAAAGACAAGACAGGAAATACAGGGTAAGTTTATGTAATTTAATTAATCATATTATCATTCAAATTAAATCATATCATCCAGAATTCATGCATACACTTCAAAATACTATCAAATTAAGGAATACAGGCAAAGACCGAACATCCAATACATATTATGACCGACTATGACATGACTCATCCGGATTGTTTGAATTATGTAGTTACAGTCGTTCCTACACCAGGGTGGACCCTAACTGGGATGCCCTCAACAGCTGCCACCCGAGGTTAATCCAGTGAAGCATACCTCGGTACAACAATACCGTGAGGCTAAAGGACCTCCTGCCATTCTCACATATGACTTACTCTTCTTTACGTGAGAATGAGTAATCATAGAATATTAGGATAAACGACAGCTTAGCATAACCATATTCATACTTTACCATTCAAACCATCTATGAGAAATTCCTGCTTGGAACTCTCTTCCACATCCATGTTATTCATTTCATATAACTCATTAAAATCATCATACTTAATCGTCAATATAATAAAACTGATCAGCATAGCAAAAAATCAAGATTTATAAATAGACCTAAAGAAAGTTATACTGTAGTCTATGAACACGACCGAACGGTAAAAACACCCTTAGCTCAAGAACATGACCGAACGGTCCGGTAACAAGATATCTCTAGTATGAGCCGAATACAGTCTAGGATCAACTACCTATAAGGTTAAACCGAATACTAAAGACTTATATATAATATTTATAACTTAGGCCGAGCATTTTGAGCTTAGGCCGAACACTTTGGAATCTTGGCCGAGCATTTATAGATTAGACCAAACACTTGACTATATGACGAAGTTCTCTTCAATAGACCAAGTACCATTCAGACATCATGATAGTCTATGACTGAACAATCTTTAGAAGGCCGAATACCCGTACAAGACCGAACACTATTTGAAAGACCGAGTACCAGTATATGACCGAACACTCTTTAAAAGAATTTATATGTATGTAGAATGACAATGAAAGGTACCTGCTTTAACTTATTTGAATGCTTTGACTAGACTGATTATTAAGTAAAATAGGGTACTTTAATTAAACAGAATATATATATATATATATATATATATATATATATATATATATATATATTTCCAACATACTAGTAGAATACCGATCGGTCATTAACTGAACTCCCTATAGAAAGAGAATCCAGTCAAGACCGAATGCCCTAAAGTAGGACCGAACGGTCACACCGAACTCTCGGTGACCGTTACCAAAATCTTACAGAAGACTAAAATTAAGATCAGACCCTATTTCTACCAAGTGCATGTCATTTATCAAACATCAACACCTTCAATCAAACATACAATATCATAATATCAACCAATTCATTAACATAACTCATTCATTCATATCCTCATACAATTCAGAAAATCATAATTAAATTATATAAGCTTCACTTACCTCTAAATCTAGTAACTCCTATGTTCTCACAGTAGTGCCGAGACGTAACCAACTTCTAAGACTTCCTACAAGCTCTTGATTGGTGAAGTGAAACGAACCATAGCGTCAGAGACCGAAAATAGAATCAGGAAAAATCTAGATAAACACATGCAAGCCAAAACAGTGTTTGCATGCATCAGGAATTCATGAACGAAGAGGATTCTGACTTACCAGATCCAAGACAACAACTTGTTTGGTGCAAAAGAATGCTCTCGACGCCAGAAATGCTTAGACGGTGGCTGATTGGTGATCGGAGGAAGAAAAAGGTGAGAATTCTTAGAGAGAAGTTTAAGGATTTTAGAGAGAAGGGGGAGAAAATGAGTTTTCAGAAAATTGGAGAAGAATGTGCATGTAGAGAAAGTGGCACCAGTTTTGAAAATCCCACTTTAAATACTGCCTCCAAAAACCGAACGGTCCACTCTGCTGCTGCCACTTATCCTCCACTTTCTGAATTTCACACTCCCTCTCGTGACACATGGATCCCACTAGCTGGGGAATTTAATGGACATGACAAAAACCAACTTACTCTATCTGATAAATTGATCAGTTAGACTTGAAGATCTCGCCGCAAGGATCACTCAGACGGTCTCTAATCTTCAAACAGACGAATAGAGAGTGAGAACCCTTAGAGAGAAGTTAGAGAACTCTAGGCGTTTTAAAATAATAAAGCTCGTTTATAATAAAACTATTTATATTAAAACCATTGAATTTTAAAATAATTGAGTTCCATTATTTTTAAAGCACTATTACTTCTAAAATAGTGTAGATTGATTTAGCCATTATTCTCAAAACAACTTCTCAACCTCAACTTAAAACTTGGATGATTCTTTACTTCTGATCAACCAAAATTATATCTACCTAAACTGAACTCACCTTCCATATATCGTCCACTACTCCTGTAAGTTCTACAAAAAAAAACGAAACATAGCCTTGGGTCTTAATCTGATACATGGTGGATATCTCTTGACATCATCTTATTTTCTCTTTAAAGCTTCACACAACTAACTTGAGCACCCACAACATTTGATCTACTTCCAAACGTTGACACTTTTGATCGTCCTTAACTCAACCACTCTGATAACTTCACACTTCATTTACTCTTGGTTAATGAGTGACATAGTCCTCAACCGTGTTATCCTACTATCAAAGAAGAACTTTCATCGGTTGCAAGATTAAAACCAATACTGGTACTACATATGCACTTTTTGAACAATTTGTCTGTAACCATCTTTAAATTACATACTACTCAACTTGACATCACTAGTTTGATCTGTACCTAACAACACTATGATACATCTCAAACTAGGATTGTTTGGTCTTCCTTTTCCCCACCATTTTGAGAAACTCACTAGTTATAGTATGAAAGTTATACTAATGAAATCTCCTCACAACTTCACTTCAGACTCTGAGCCTCATACTTCTCCACTAAGTCCTACTCTATTTTCATTAAGTCAACAACTCATATTTTCTCTATAATCAAAGCATCCCTTTAATACTTTCTCACTTCAAGATTAAAACCATAACTTGAAACCATAGGCTCACTTCATCTTCTTTCTCTCTTAACCAACTTCCTTTCTGTAACTCCACACTTTTAGGTCTAACTAATCGTTGAACATTTTTAACTAATCCCCTTTAGCTTAAACCACACTTGATACATAACTACTGGCTCACATTCTTAAAACAAATAACATCACTTGAAGACTAGAGTCCATTAGAACGAGGTTGGAAGATAACCAAAACACCCTTGAGATTATGCTCCAAACTTGCACAGGAAACCACTTATATATGCTTTGAACTTGAGTTCTTTGATCGCCACACACTACAAGAAAAAATGTTATTACCTACGACCAAAATTCATATGTAAAGACAAAAATCTATAGATAAGACAATGTTGTCTACCGATTACCTACGAACAAAAATTCATAAGTAAAATGGTCATAGAAAATGTTACCTACAGATAAATCTCTACATAATTACATACGAATTTATTCATAAATAATACATACGGATAAATCCGTAAATAATATCCGTATGTAATTATTTACAGATAAATCTGTATGTAATTACCTACATAAAAATTTGTATATAATTATCTATGAATAATTTTTGTATGTAATTACTTAGGGATAATTATGTATGTAACATGTAATTAAGTAGATTTAGACATTCATACTACAACAAATCCGCGAGACTTAAAAAGTAATAATATTAAGATTTAAATTAAAAAAAGAAATAAATTACATTATGAATGGAGAAGAAGAGAGTGAAAGTTTGAGAAATTGAGGAGAGTGAGACCTTTAATTTTCTAAGTGGTGGATAAAGATCTATAAATGTTTTGTCAGCCTAAGACTTATTGAACATTGTAAATTGAGGTAAAGAGATGAAAGACGACGACAATAATAATAATAATAATAATAATAATAATAATAATAATAATAATAATAATAATAATAATAATAATAAATAAATAAATAAATAAACTTAACTAGTCGTTTTGATTTTTATTTCAATTGCTTTTTGAAAAAGTGTGGTTCTTTTAAAAAAAAAATTGCTTAAGTTTTAAAAAATTGGGGTCTAAAAATAAATTGAAATCAAGGTGATCCTTAATTCTGTCCCATGATACTTAAATTTGCATGTATCATACCTGGTATGTGTGGCAATACAAAATTTTACAAAAAAATGTCTTCAAATTTAAAATTCACGTATTTACACATGGTAAGTGGTTAATTTTTTTTTTTTAAAAAAAGAAACACTTTATTGAAGCACTATTTCAATCAATTAAAACAAAAATAAAAGTTAATCATCTAAATATTTTTAACTTTTAATTAATTAATTAATATCTCTAATAAGATAAAGGTTTAATGGTTTTTTTTTCTCTAGTTTCGCTGCAGTGTGTCAAGTTGGTCTTATCTTTTAAAAAAGTTTCAATTCCGTCCACACTTGGTAAAATTTGACCCAATCAAGTTCCTTCCGTTAAATATAAACAAACGAAGTTAAGTGTTTCTTGATGTGATAAAAGAGTATGGTAACATGATTTTTTAAGGGTTCAACGATGACGGTTGAAACCGGGGTATAAATGGTGAACCCTAGTTTAGAGATTTTGCTGTAATCCACAAAGAGACGCTCCAATAGGAGGGATCCTAGACCGGTATTGGTTCCTCTGCCGACGACATTGAAGATGAGGAAGCCCTAGAGACCGATACAATTGTTGGCGAGCTTGCAGGCACGGTCGAGGCATAGATCTACGATCTCTTTGCCAATTGAAAGGGGCAAAATCAAAAATTAGGTTGAATTAAGTGAGTGAAAGTGTGACAGAGAGTGAGAGATGGATACCGGTTGATAGAAGCAGCTCCACCGATCACGACAAAGCTCTCCTCAACGCAGAATGACACAACGGATTGGGAGAAGATGTTGGAATTTCTGGTGCACTGAAGGTGTTCGATGAATTGTTTGGAGAAGGATTGGAGGTGTGTATGCAGTTGCTCTAACTTATGAAGCCTTCCAAGAGAGAAGGAAGCTAGATGATGAGTGTGCTAAAGTGGCACAAGACAATGAACTCGAGAGAAGTGGCTGGAAATTCAATTCGACAACAATTCACTATATCACTCAAGTTAAGTTTTACAAAGGATTGAATCCTCTCTTTTATAGATGAAGAGAGGTTCTGAAATGTTCATGGGAAGCTACTCAGATGCAAGTGAAGCGTGCTAGATAAGCTTTGAAGATTAGGCTGCATGTTCCACGCAAAACACAATTAACACGTGTTTAATGTGTTTTGCTTGGTTGAAAAACGTTGGCGGTGGGTGATGTTGGCTGGGCGCTTTGGCTGAATCCAGTAGCTATTTCCCTTTGAATTTGCATTCCGAAAGTCAGCTGCTTCAATCCGGGAATGAGTGAAAATGCACTCCTACTTGCTTCCTTTGCTCTCCTTTGCTTGGTAAGCTTCCTAAGAGGGATTTGCATGGTTTCCCACCTTTATTGGTGACCTACAAAACAATGTAAAAGTATTTAGTTAAAGAGAACATTTCAAGACTTAGAAAGAAAAGATCCTTTTGTGTAAAAAGTCTTTATTCAACTTTCCTTTCTTAGTCTTAGTGTTAAGTTGATACTTCTTTGAATGGGAAGTCCCTAAAGGGGTTGCCATCACCGGTGTAGTGGCCTCTAGCGAAGTTGTTGGTGGTGTCTTCCTTGTCAAAGATGAGTTGTTCAGGGTGGAAGAGTTGGCGATAAGCACCGCATCGAACTTCGTCGATGACAGTGGGCTCAAAATTGACAAAGACAGAGTGCGAGACATGCTTGCTAGATCTGATTTCGCTGAAGAAGGTGTTGAAGGCATTGTGTGCAACTCCGAAGGAGGTGTCACTACGATGGAATAAAGGGAAAAAATGTTAGAATGCATGAAATGAAGAGAAGCAGAAGAAGAAGAAGAATAAAAGAGAAGAACACTTCCTCATCCAAATGTGCTTCCAAATCCCCAAATGCGCTTCTATTTTTGAAACCCTCAATTGCGATTCTTCTTTGTTTGTAATGTAGATGACCAATTCTCTTCGATGACAAACTCAACAATCCTCTATCACAAATGCCCAAATTCGTTTTCCTTCCTCGAAACCCTTAATTATATTAACTTTTTTCTCCAATTGTAAACCCTAATTCCACGCCACCCTCTAATTTGCTTACACGTCACAAACAATATCCCAAGACAATGCCACGTTACCATACTCTTTTGCCACGTTATCATGAAATTGTTAACTCCGTTTGTTCATATTTAACGAAATTGACTTGATTGAGACAAATTTTACCAGGTGTGGACGAAATTGACATACTGTAGAGAAACTAAGGATAAAGAAAACAATTAAACCTAAGATAAATTATTATTATTTATATGTTAATTATTTTATTATAATTAATAATTAAAACTTAAGTGTCTACCTATTATTTAAGTAATAATAATATCTTATACTTACACTTTTCAAATAATATAATATATAAAAGTTAATTTTTTAAACTATTTTTTTTTTAATTTTAATTCTAAAAAATGTGCTAGCGAGTTAAAAACATAAAGGCAAAGATTTACTTTTCTATCTAGTATGAAACTTTTTCTTTAGTAAGCAATTATGTTATCTTTTAAATTATATCTAAAAGAATATTTTTCTAAATCGATCTCCTTCATGAACTTCGAATAAATGCAATAATCTTATAAACTAATTAGGTAACAAATAATATATGGCATATATTTAGAAAACTAATTATAAAATAAATATATGATCACCTAAAATACAATAACAAAATATATTTACATATATCTTAACACACCCCGCAATCAAAGCAGGAGGACAACGAACACTAAGGTTGTCTCTAAAATCATCAAACAACACACGCGGAAGTCCCTTAGTAAAGATGTTCGCGATCTAATATCGTGAAGGCATATGAAGAACTCGAACCTAACCACATGCAATCTTTTCCCGTACAAAATGTATGTCCATCTCAATATGTTTGTTACATTGATGTTGCACCGAGTTGCTTGACAAATAGATAACACTAATATATTCACAATACACAATAGTAGCCTTGGTAACCAGACAATGTAATTCCAATAACAAATTTCAAAGCCAACACGACTCAGAGACCACATTAGCAACACCCTTATACTCAACCTCTACATTAGACTGAGAGAGTATAGATTGACGCTTGGAGAACCATAAGACTAAGTTGTCACCCAAAAACACACAGTAACCCGAGGTAGAAGGTCTTATATCAAGGCATCCACCCCATTCAACATCAGTATAAGAAACAAGAGATGAGATCGTAGATGAATTGAGATAAAGACCAAGATCAAGTATACCTTTTAAATACCGGATAACACGTTTGACAGCTTGCATATGGTCCATCCTCAGATTGAGCATATAAGCACACCTGTTGCACCGCATAAGAGATATTCGACCTGGTGAAAGTGATATATTATAGAGCCTTAGAAAGACTCGTATAAAGAGTGGGATCCTCATAAGGTGCGCTAGAAGTAGTACTCACCTTAGCGTTGGTGTCTGTGACACTCGGGCACTAACGAGGGCGGGGAGTGTCGCCGGTACAGGGAGAATAGTGCAGGGGGCACGGACAAGGAGCGGCTCCTGGAAGGCTTCTAGTGGAAGGGGCACATGGACGAATCGAACATACATCGGAATAAGAGGGATCTGGAGACTGTATAAGTATGGGACTATACAGTTGAAGGATAGTTTAAAGGAATTGATTTGGCTACTCATATCATCAAAATGCATTTGCTTTTCGGTGGCCTAACCCATAAGAACTCCATGGTTAAGCGTGCTTAGCCTGGAGTAATTTGAGATGGGTGATCTTCCGGGAAATTTTCTCGGAAAGTGTGAGTGAGGACAAAGCACACTGGAAAATCTCGTGTTGATGTGTAGGGGCAAACTGCTTATACCAAGCACGAGGTGCTTGTTTAAGACCATATAATGACTTATGCAAATGGCACACATAATCCGGATGAGTATGATCATGATACTCCAATGGTTGAGGCATATCAATTGTTTCATGTAGCTGGTTTCACTACTAGGCTAAAAGTTTCTCAACAATCAATGCCAACCTGCTGAGTTTTTCCATTACCTACAAGACGGGCTTTATGCCTCTCAAACACACCGTTAGATTTCTTTTTATGAGTAAAAATCCACAGAGATTGAATAACATTAACATTAGGTGGATGTGGTACCAACTCTCATGTCTTATTTTTAATAAGAGCATCATATTCATCGTCCATGGCCATTTTCAATTGGTATCACGAAGAGTTGCAACTTTGTTACGAGGTAATGGAGACCGAGTAACTGAAGTGGCTAAGCTATATTCATCATCATATTTCTTGTTTGGCTTAAAATTGCCCATTTGCTTCCTGTGACCAAACAAGACGGTTGGATGGGAATATGAGGGGAAGGTACTATTTGGTCTGCTGTTGTGGAGATAGGAAAAGAGGATGGGCTAAGGGAAGGAGAATCGGGTAGGCTTGAAGGGAAGTGTGGGTTGGCAGTATCTGGGCTCACGGGATCTGGGCTAGTAGGGGATGGCTTTGTGTTTCAGGTTGGTCCGTGGGAGGAGCATAAACATTTGGAAATTAATCGTGAAGGTGATGAATAGTGTATGCACTCATATCATCATAAAAGAAATCATAAGAAGTAGAAGAAGGGGAGTGTAGTTTCTGAAAAGATAGTCTGAATTTTCCTTTCGACTTTCCCATTTTGCGGTGAGGTGTGGGGGCAAGAAGGAAAGAAAGACATACCATTAATTGTACACAAGTCCTAAAAAGGACCACTGTCAAACTCCCTCCCATTATCACATTGGAAACTTTTTATATGACGTTCTAATTGGATGAGAATGTGGGCTCGAAAAGCTAAGAATTTCTCAAATACATTAGACCTTCTAGTCAACGGAAAAGTCCATAAATAATTAGAATAATCATCCAAAAATAAGACATAATATCGATGTCCCATTGAACTCAAAATAGGAGATGTCCAAATATCACTATGAATAATATTGAAAGACATAGACGTACTCGTAGAAGAGGAAACAAATGACAACTTAATATGTTTTACAAAAACACAAGATTGACAAAGACTATAACTAGAACGATGATTACAAGCAATGTTTTTATTTTTCCTAAGAACATCTAAAGTAGGAGCACCGAGATGACCCAACTGATCATATGCCAAAGCTTAGGAGAAATGGCGACAAAGGTTGATGGAAGATTTTGATTGTTGATAGGAGTATTAAGAGGGTAAAGATCACTTTGGCTATCACATCTTATTATTAGCATCCCCGTCTGAAAATCCTTCCCAGAAAAACCAAAAGGATCAAATTCCACGGTCGCAGAGTTATCAGTAGTAGATTTTCTAACCGAAATAAAATTTTTGATAATTTTGGGAGCATGTAGAACATTTATTAGAGATAGGGGGAGGATCAGGGAAAAGAAAGTAAGTATGATACACACACACAACAAATTTGATAACGAAAGCATTATACGATGTAGAGAAAGAGAGATAATGTAAGAGTAAGTTTGTTTATATGCACGTATTCTTCGTGTCTTTTCTTCATGCAATCATCTATATATAACCTTCTTCGATAAAGATCTGTTAGATTGAGAGTTGACTTTCCTGTTTTGTTTGTAGATCATTGAAATTATGTTTTTGTTCAATGCATGTAAATCTCTCTCTTTTTTATAAAATGTATGATCATATCCCATTCGAAAAAATGTAGTTTTATTATAGTTATTTGTGTTGGAACAATCGGTACCGTTATAGAGTCGCGCAGCGGAATAAAATACTTAGAAAGCGTGTTACGGTCACAAATCAAGTTTAATGGTCCGTTTTAGAAAAACAATTTTCTTAGAGAAAATTTATCAAACAGTTGATGTACGTACAATAAAATGAGTGTAGGGAATAAGAAGATCAACACATAATTTTTATCCTGGTTCGAATCAAAAGATTCTACGTCCAGTCGTTAATCACTATAAATAGTGATTAACCTTTTTCACTAAAAATGGTTTCACAAATTACAACAAATAGTGAATAAAGCAGATAAATAAACCTTCCTTCGACGAACGAACCGGAAGAAGAACACTCTGCCAACTCGAAGAGAACCGCTCCGACTATCGACAAACGAAACGCGAGCTTCTCCTATTCACGAGACCAGGCAAAGCACCTTGCTAACTCGAAGAGAGCTTGCTCCGACTATCGACACACGACACACGAGCCTCTCTTGTTCACGAGACCAAGCAAGGGAACTTGAACTATAGCTTCTGAGAACTTCCTCTGACAAACAGTATTCTGCAAGAGCTTCTGTTCAACAACTTTTCTATTGATCTTCACAGAAACCCAATATATAGCTAGCTGTTCTGAATATCTAAGGTTAAGTCTCAACTGCCACGAATAATCGATTATTGTAAGTGATAATCGATTATTTAAGTCCGTTACAGGGTTTTCAAAATGTGATAATCGATTATATGAAGTGATAATCGATTATTCCTGTATGACTCTGTGATAATCGATTATTGCCATTCCATAATCGATTATTGCAGTTAAAAATGCAAGTTTACAAGGTTTACAAGAATTTCCTACTACATTTAATTTCTACAAATTGCTTTTAACTAATTCTAATATCTTCTTCAACTAAAACTTCTTGTAGCATCATCAAAACAAATTTCTTCAAGATTTACCAATACTCCTTATTGGTAACAATCTCCCCCTTTTTGATGATGATCAAAAATTCAATTTTAAAAGCAAGTTTGGCTTACCTGCAAAACATACAAGCTAACAAACAACAAGGTTAGCAATACCTGTAATAATTTATACTTCTCCCCTTGTATTATTCTTCTCCCCCTTTTTGATCAGAAGCAAAAAGACCGGATGTTAAAGGCTCCCCCTAAATATGATCTCCCCCTCAATTAATCAAAGGATGCATATAATCAAGAGATCATTTTATTTATGAAAATAAATATTACATTATAAGAAGAATGGACAAACTAGTCGTTTATGGTCGTTTATAGCCGTTATGGGATGCTCCAACGGCTCTATTTTTGAACCTGTCAGCGTGATAATCGATTATGGCTTGTGATAATCGATTATCAGTTCAATAATTACTGCCCAGAATTGCATGATAATCGATTATACATAATGATAATCGATTATCTGCTCAAGATTTTCCAGAATTGATTTTAATGCATGAATAATCGATTATAACTTAGTGATAATCGATTATGAAGCGTTAAGTTTACGAAAAATGCAAAAATTTGCATAGATTTTGATTCTAAGATATGTCTAACACTCCTAACTCTCTTCTAAGCTCAAAAAATCTATCTCCAGGTTTAACAAGAAAGCATTTCAGCTAGCACAATCAGTTCAGAAACTAATTTTGACAACACAAATTTCAACTTCCCAAACACCAACTATGATTCATGCACTCTCATATCCCAATTTGTTCAACTTCATATATTCAACTATGCATATCAAAACAACATATGAAAAAATTCAATCACAAGAGCTGATTCAGGTGCTATCTTTCAACATTTTTTAAACAAAATAATTTACATCAAAATTATGCAAATTTGATAAGTTCATTTTCTGCATCCAGGCTCTCAATGTATATTATCATAGCTCATTCGTTATGCATTTGAACTTAAAAATAAATCTCCACAGAACCAACTTTGAAATAGAAATGACAATTTAATTTTCACATATCTTAATCATTAAAAATTGCTAATGAAAATCTATCGGCCAACTCATTTAAATGACTTTTTCATAGTTTTTGATGCTTGACAGAGATTACACCAAAGTAACTTCAAAGTACTCATGAAATTGAATACTAAGCCAGTTAAACACAAATTCAATAGATAATTATCAACAAAGCACTGAAATAACAATGCACATGGCTTTACATGACATGAATGAAATTCAACACCTGAATATTTTAAATAAATGAATTCACTTGATCAAAATGTGTAAACAGACACGAACATACCACAAGATGAATGAAACAGTGATCAACATATCATTTTCTCAACCAGGCATGAATATAACAGTAACTAAATAATGGAAGATCAAGTAAATACAGGATGCAACACCACAGTTTAAACAACACTTAGCTCAATTACTTGGTGCTTGAATGAAGGCTTTTGGATACCACTTGATGGAGTTACATCCTGGTTTGTAGCATCACTTCAAAGAGCATAATACCATAGAGCTCTCTTATCCTTTTGAAAACTTAACCTGCAAAGTAAAAACAATAGAGTTTTGGTCCCCATAATCTCATTTGGGTCCTTTGAGGTTAGAGACAATTTACTTTATAACAGGAATCCAAGCATATTTTCCATTTGGAACATCAAAATGTTTAATTTTACATTTGTTAGAAGTATGTCCCTTTTTCATACAATAAAAACAACAAACATCATGCACCTTGTTTTTCACAAAAGTCCCTTTCTCAACCCAAACTCTACGAGTTCTCTTAACTTTAGACTTTTTATGAAGATGCATGTTTATATTTCTAAGATTGCTCTTCCTAAAAACATTTTGAACATGTGAGATAGGCTTGATTTCTTTAGAAAGTAAATTTTCCAATATGTCAATGTCAAACATGTGACTTTTACAAGATAAACACTCAACAGGTTTTTCATTTGAATTAGATTCAGACAATTTTGTTTCAAGATTACTAACTTTGTTTCTTAATATGACTTCCTCATCTAATGCATTATCATACTTAATTTGCAATTGTTTAAATTCCTTTTTCAAATTTTTATGATCAACATTCAATTTTTCAGATTCATCAAGCAATTCAAGAAAAGCCTTTTGTACATCAAATTCACTAGATTCAAAGCTGGAATCACTTACTTGGCTTCCAGTATCTTCTGATTCAGCCATTAGACAAATATTGGCTTCTTCATCTGAATCACTTGAGCTTGTTGAGCTAGATGCATTGTCTTCCCAAGCTATGTAAGCTTTCTTCTTCTTTGGGAATTTCCTTTCTTTCTTTTCTTCACTTTTCTTGTTCTTTGGACATTCAGTTTTCATGTGTCCTTTTTCTCCACATCCATAGCATTTAACACTTGAAGAAGATTCTTGATTTTCTCTCCTTTCTTTATGAAATTTGTCCTTACCTTTTGCCTTCATAAACTTGGCAAATTTCTTTATCATGAGGCTCATGTTCTCCTCATCATCAGAATCATCATCTTCAATCCTATTAGATTTCTTTACTTTGGAGATTTCGGACTTGAAGGCTAGTGTCTTTCTTTTGCCTTGATCTTCTTCAGCCGTCAATCTTCTCAACTCAAGCTCATGCTCACGGAGTTTCCCAAACAAAATTGGCATTGACATTTGAGTGAGATTTTGAGACTCAGAGATGGCAGTTACCTTTGGTTGCCACGACCTGTCCAATGATTTCAAAATTTTTACATTCAATTCATCAGTATCAAAAGTCTTACCCAACCCTGTCAAGTGGTTCACTATGTGAGTGAAACGCTTTTGGACATCAGAAATTGTTTCTCCAGGTTGCATTCTGAACATCTCATATTCCTGAATGAGAGTGTTCTTCCTTGCACGTTTCACATCCTCTGTTCCTTCATGTGTGACTCTCAGAACTTCCCACATTTCCTGTGCTGTCTTACACACAGAAATTCTATAAAATTCATCAAGCACAACAGCAGATGAAATAATATTACGAGCCTTAATATCAAATTGAGCTCTTCTATTTTCCTCTGGAGTCCAGTTAAAGTATGGTTTTTCTACTTCTACACCATCAATAGTTCTTTTTGGAATATAGGGACCATTTAGTACAGCTTCCCAGATGCCTCTGTCAACAGACCCCATAAAAATTTCCATTCTGACTTTCCAGAATGCATAGTTATCACCAGTAAAGAGTGGTGGTCTGTTGATTGAAGCACCCTCGGCATATACTTGAGTTTGATGACCGGCCATTTTCGAAAAAAAATTTGAAAAAATATCAAAGCAAGCTCTGATACCAATTGTTGGAACAATCGGTACCGTTATAGAGTCGCGCAGCGGAATAAAATACTTAGAAAGCGTGTTACGGTCACAAATCAAGTTTAATGGTCCGTTTTAGAAAAACAATTTTCTTAGAGAAAATTTATCAAACAGTTGATGTACGTACAATAAAATGAGTGTAGGGAATAAGAAGATCAACACATAATTTTTATCCTGGTTCGAATCAAAAGATTCTACGTCCAGTCGTTAATCACTATAAATAGTGATTAACCTTTTTCACTAAAAATGGTTCCACAAATTACAACAAATAGTGAATAAAGCAGATAAATAAACCTTCCTTCGACGAACGAACCGGAAGAAGAACACTCTGCCAACTCGAAGAGAACCGCTCCGACTATCGACAAACGAAACGCGAGCTTCTCCTATTCACGAGACCAGGCAAAGCACCTTGCTAACTCGAAGAGAGCTTGCTCCGACTATCGACACACGACACACGAGCCTCTCCTGTTCACGAGACCAAGCAAGGGAACTTGAACTATAGCTTCTGAGAACTTCCTCTGACAAACAGTATTCTGCAAGAGCTTCTGTTCAACAACTTTTCTATTGATCTTCACAGAAACCCAATATATAGCTAGCTGTTCTGAATATCTAAGGTTAAGTCTCAACTGCCACGAATAATCGATTATTGTAAGTGATAATCGATTATTTAAGTCCGTTACAGGGTTTTCAAAATGTGATAATCGATTATATGAAGTGATAATCGATTATTCCTGTATGACTCTGTGATAATCGATTATTGCCATTCCATAATCGATTATTGCAGTTAAAAATGCAAGTTTACAAGGTTTACAAGAATTTCCTACTACATTTAATTTCTACAAATTGCTTTTAACTAATTCTAATATCTTCTTCAACTAAAACTTCTTGTAGCATCATCAAAACAAATTTCTTCAAGATTTACCAATACTCCTTATTGGTAACAATTTGTACATAAATCTTAATCATAATATCTTATATTTCACAAATTTGGACAACATTTTACCTTAGTCTTCAAATGACACAAATTGAAAGTGGTGACACCAGATCTCCATAATCAAATATATGCTCGGAAATCAACAAAAATGCAATGAACTAAAATTAAGTGAAATGTATTAAATGTAGATTATATGTTATGTACTAATCAATGAATAAAAAGTGATTAATTTTCCCAAATATTCTACCTGATAATTCAAGATTCAATATAATTATATGTAACCTTACCAAGACAATTCAAGATTCAATTATATGCAACCTTTACTAATTTTAAATAAAATTTCTATTGTTTAAAATTAAAGAAGTACTAAACAAATCAATATATTAAATCTTAAATAGAAAACTAAGAATTGTTCAAAGTTTGTTGAAGTTCGGACACTTTGAGACTCGGTCCAAACACATTTAACAAAACAAATATTTCTAATATTTCTAACATTTACATATTTTAAATTACAAAGTAAGACAATTTAAATTTCATCTAGTGGAAAAATAATGAATATTAATTAAATTAAATAAACAATATGCAATTCCAATTCAGCAACAATAAATGACACTTGTATCACCATGTTTTTTAAGGTGGCGTTGTATTCATCCTATAGGTGAAGTTGAAAGCTATTTTGGTATTAATTATGTGTTTTATTTTGAAACAATTTCATATTTTATTATGTACTAACTTAAATGTGATGTTGATGTGTTTTATTCTGGAACAATTTCATATTTTATACGTAATATAATATTTAATGCACTCGGTATTTTGATCTAAAGATTTATTTGGATTTGGTTTAATTTTAAGAATACTTAAAATGTGTTTGAAATATACTAAAATTATTTTTAATTATATTTTCGCAAAAATAATTTATCTAATCCTTGAGTTTTATTGATATTGAAACTCGTTTAAGATGCAAACTATTGATACAAACTATTTTTCTTTCAATGTTATCATCCTGGAATCAATTAGATGAAATAGAAAAGCATATTCGAGGAACATGCCACAACACGTTTTCTATAAAGTGGAGATTGTAGAATATAATTTATTACATGATTTCACATTACTTTTGAAAAAACATTGTTAATTAAAGTGGTTTGACAACCTTTAAAGACAATAATCGTCAATTATTTATTTTGGAGGGTACGGTTGTCTCCAATCTTAGAGGAAAACAAGATCCTATCCAATCCTATATAAAAGAAAGAGAAATAATGTTTCGGAAATCTATTTTCTTATATCTTATTAAAAAATAAACTATCTATTAAATCTTACAAAATGAAAGAGATTTTATAAAATTTAAAAATTTGTATATATAATACGAGAAATCAACTAAGTCTTTATGAAAATATCACTTGAGAGAATAATAGTTTTATTAATTATAAGTAACATTTCATAAAAGTAACGTATTACTTAACATAATTCATAGATATCTGTTAAAAGGTATTTGATGGTTTTTTCTTTTATAAAATTGTCAAAATGGATAACCCACTTCCTGGGTTAAATTGAAAATCTCATTTAATTAAAAAATGTAATTTTTTTTTAATTTTTTGTTTTTCTTCAATATATTTTTTAATATAAAAATTGAAACCAAATTCTAAAATATTTGAATAATAATGGCAATGAAATTATGTATATATAGATATAGACATATTGATCAGAGTGTATATAAATTGATTAAGAAAATAATTGGAACACACAAAATAGTGAAAACAGTGATATGTTGTACATTATGCTGGTAATTTGTAGGATTTAACTTATTTATGGTGTAAATAATATAAGAATGATGAAATAAAGACGGTAAATGATGAGAAATATGGGTGTTAATGGAGGGATTATATATATAATTGAAAGTGTTATAATGCTCCAGTAAACTAAATGCCAAAAAATCGTTAATGTCATATGCTTATGCTTGGAAGATAATAAAATTGTTTTTATAAAGTGGGAATCGTATAAATTCACATGATTTGACAAAACTTATTAAAGTGATTTTGTACGTCCTTAACTTTTCAAAAAAAACAAAGTTAATTCACATGATTTGGACAAAATCATTAAAATATCTTTTCTTTTCTTCTTTAATGAGGATAAGGTTTGTTTCGTGTAGCTTATACTAACAAAAAAACAATATTTAACGTCTATTACTTTATATTTTTTTTGTTGCAAATGATCTCTATTACAGAAATAACACATGTATTCTTTTTCTTTTTTATAGGAATTATATAATATAAGACGTCATCAAGTATAATACGATAAAACAGTTAGGACAAGTGATTAGGGCAATAGGATTACATTTATCCTTCCAAAAGAGTTAGGAAATTAAAACTTAAATTACAAAAGAGTAGAGTATTTCAAAAGAATAGAAGTAGGTAAATCTATAAGTTCCTAGGCTACTCAACACCATTGGCACCCTCTAGCTCCTACTCCACAGATGTCTTATCTCCCTCTGTTCACATCCAAGTGGATGATCATCGCAAAAAAAAAACACAGACAAAAAAGGCACAAACACAAACAAACAAGGGTGAGCTAGTTATATAAAAATCATACAACCCATATCAATTTAACATTTATATAAGCATGTAACAATCAAGTATTTCAAGCATGCAAGGATCATAACACAATACAAACTAGGACTGAATGCATTATCTTGATACCAATGACCGACCACGTGATTTGACCATCCGGACTAGTATGAAATGTCAAGTTCCAGGGGTTTGTGCACTCGGGTGATGTAGTAACTGGAAAACCATCAGCTGCCACCTGAGGTTAGTCCGTTATAACTCACCGAAGAACCTATGGGCTAGGACCTCCTGCTATTCTCACCACATGACTCATCACTCTCTACTTGAGCATGGATGATCATTAGAATGTCAGGATAAACCCCATAAGGACACTCCGCCCATTCATACGGTCAATCACAACAACCACAGGGCACCACCATGTAACCTCCCTTGAGGATCATGGAATTACGTCCATCAACCATACTTATAACCAACCGTGACCCATATGAAACCATATACATATAACCTTTCACTTTTACATTGCATACAAACATATACATAATCTCAACAATATACATTAACTCAATCATCACAAGTTATAAAAGTAATAGCTCCATAAATTTAATCTAAATTTCTCAATACCAAAATCTTTATAATTTATTTCCAATGACTAAACTCCTATACAATATATGTTACAATAATATTAAGTGACGTAATACCCTTCAAGCATTTATAAAACACCAAAAATTAATTTAATATTACGTATATATAATATGTATATATATAGCCACTGCATGCACCAATTTACATATATAATATAATATATACTATATAATATGTTACGTATATAATATGTTACATATATTTAATATATATACTATGTTACGTATATATAATATATATATATATATATTAATAATATAATATATTATGATACGTATTATTTCCGAATAACTTACAATGTTCCCTTAATTATGAAAGGGCCTGTTAAATTATTCATTACCACAGAATGTTTGCTCCCAACCTCCCTTCACTACCCAATTGGTCACCGAAGAGGGTTCAGATGTCTGAACACATCAGACTCACCTTCGGCGCTGGCACATATAACTAGTCACAACTGACTGGACCAAGCCAGGGCTGCTCTATGATCAGGGATGTGTCAACTCAGGTTTTTAAGTCCCCTCTATCCTACCAACAAGGAAAGACTCTCAACCAGTTTTAATTAATTTATTTAAGTTACCTAAACTAGTTTGTTGTGCTTTAAACCTCAAACGCCCAATTTTTATATTTTACCCCCCTCTCACAATACTCTGAAATAATACTCATGCATCCAAGTACTACCCAAATAATGTTAATTAAAGTCTCACCCAAAGCCTTTCCAAAACATCATCAATCATAGTCAATAACTCATTCAGAAACAATTAGATTCATCAAACAATGCACAGGAAATAAATCATAGGTTCCCCTTTACGCAATCAAGCTCATACCAAGATCAATTACATAAGACAGCAACAAACAGTCCCAACAGTGCATCCTTTTATCAATTAACATGCATATATTTTATAAAATAAATTTACACAAAATAATTAGCTCCCCTTACATCAAACAGTTCCAATTATAGCAATCAGTTCATCAAACATTCCACAAGCCATCAATCACAGTTTCATAATTTCAACACATAACACCCAATATTTCTTAATCGTAACAGAAAATTTCAAACAACATGCCAATCAAATTATCATACATACAAAGCATATAATATTAAATCAAATAAACATAACCAGCTCCCCTTACCTTGAAGTTGAGCAGTCTAGCACACAACACAACTTTCAACAGTATCCTACCCTAGGAAGAACTTAAGCAGTGCCCTACAACCATCACATTGGTGATGAGAACAACCCTTAGAGCTCAAACTTGACAGGAATTGGAAAGAGGATAGTTCTAATTGCACAAAAGCAGTAGAACCATAAGCCCTAGATTTCGAAAATAGCGGAGAAAAGAGGAAGCCACTTACCGGCTGAAGAACGTAAAACCAATCGGATGGTTTTGAAGCTCTCTACGAGACGGTCGCTAGGGTACCACCTAACAGAACATGCAATGACTAAATCAGTGTGGAGGCTAGAGAGAAGGCATAAAAGAATTTGGGAAAATGAGTTTTAGAGAGAGAAAGGAGAATTGGCAAATGAACTTCAGCTTTTTCTTTTTAGGAGAGCCCCCTTACCAAGGTCATGAGTCCAAATTGCTAAAGGTTTAACTGCCACAATTAAGTCCCAATAACCCGGATCCAAATTTTTAGGTCCTTACAATATCAAAATCAAGTAAAATGTGTTCACCATAATGATAGAGTAATTCAACATCACCTAACGTCTATTGGTCTTAAGTTAAATTACAAATTCAAATATATTGTAAAGAAGTTTAAGGGCAATATTTACAAAAATATCATACATTTTTTAAGTCAAATTTTACTACCTTCAACACAAATATAATCACATTATAAACCTCTTTTTACACCTGTGTTAGATGTACAAGAGGATAATAATGTAAATTTGTAAAAACTATTTTACTAATTCATTTTAAAAGTAATTATATATATATATATATATGAAAATCTTTCGAAATTATTTATATTTTATTTTGGAAATATTAATAAAATATAAATATATTTAGCTTTTGAAAAATTAAAACATATTTGTTATGTTATATTTAATAGGATTTTAATAAAACGATTTTGAAAATAATTAGATTTACTTATTTAATTTATGTGCTTCCATTAAATATCTATACGCTCCTCCTTTTCTGTGTCCATATTTTTTTGTTATTTTACTTTTTATATAATAAATTTTAAATTAAATTAATTATTTTACTATTTTAAATAACACTTTTTTAAAATTTAACAACTATTATATTTGATTTATTTTTTAAAATTTAACTATCTTATTAAATAAAAAAACAATTTATAAAAACAATTTTTTTCAAAAATAAATAAAATTCATTTATAATAAAAATATAAAGTTTATTTATATTTATTTTTATAATTATAATAACAATAATAATTTTATCATTTTTTATTACCATTAAACAAAATTGACACACATGTTCTCATTAGTTTTTAATAATTAATATATATATATATATATTATTTATATTATTATTACTGACTTGAGAATTTTAGAAATATTTACATATAATCAAAAGAACTTGACTTTAAACCCATTCGTTGACCAGTAAAGTCACTTTAACATTTTATATTTTAGGATTAATGTTTTTGGAGGACTCTATTTCTCGTATTTTGAAAGTTTTCAATTGAGTCTCTATTTTGGTAAAATTGAATTAATAATGTTTTTGATGTTAATTGTTGTAGACAGTATTAACTTTCTTGCAATGTGGCGTGCTGAGGTGTCCTTTAATTACGACGTGACACAGTATGAGGTTATTACGTGGATATTTATATCATTTAAATTTTAAAATACGCGGATTGATGACAGAGGCGACGAGAGTCCGGCGGAGGCGTGGTGGGACGCGGCAAGGGCGCGTTTCTTCTTCGTCCCTCCATTCTGATTCGTGAGGCAATGAGGAAGCTTCCTTCCCCTCTTCCTTTTTTGATTTTGATTGGGTTTTAGGTGTTGTGATTTTTGCGAACTGGGATGATTGTTGTTATTCTTTTCTGCAAATGCATTTTGAAGTTTCACTTGCGATATTGGGGTTAGGGTTCAGACTGAGAATGTTAAGGTATTGAGTTTGGGGATTTTTTTTTTGGGTTCTGTTTGCACTTACTTGCTCCACGAAGGCAAATTTCCTTGGATGTGCTTGCCTGAAAATGATGAGGAAGAAGCGACTCTGAACGATGATCTCGCGCTCAATCGTGATTGCATTTTCTCTGATTTTGGGTCTTTGTGTTTTCTCTGGAAGGTGTGAGTTAATGGTGGTGAAGTAGTGTCGCGCCACAAATTCTAATTTGCATTGCAGGTTCGCTTGAGCTACAATTGAGAAACCATGATTGTGCAATTAGGTTTTCAATTTGGGTTTCTGTTGTGTTTTTGGATTTGTAGGTCTGGTGAACGGAAAAACTCGCGAATGGCACTTTCACAGCGGCGCTTGGTGGCGATTTCTGGTATGCAGGTCCGGTGGTGATTTCATGGTGGCGGCTTCAATGGAGTTGACATGTGATTCGCGTGGCTGCCATGAAGAAGATGATGGAGTAGATTCTCGCGCGAGAAGTAGATGCGTGATTCTGGGTACTGTGGTTTGATCTTCTACAGGTTGCTTGCGATTGACCAAGGAGGAAAGTGACAAAGGACTTGCGACGGCCATGGAGGTTCACAGTGAAGGTTGAGGGGACAATTGTCGGTGAAGATGGCGGTGGCGGCACATAGTAGCTAGGGTTTGGAAATTAAGGTTTTTGCGGAGAAGACATAGATGAAGTGGCAGGAGGTGTGAGGTGGTATGTTCTGGTTGGTTAATCTGTGCCACGTCATAGTTAAATAACACTTCATCATGTCACATTGCAAGAAAGTTAACATCGTTCACAGCAATTAACGGCAAGGACATTATTAACTCAATTTTACCAAAATAGAAACTCAATTGAGAACTTTCAGAATACAAAGACTCAATTGATACGAATCTGCATAAATAGGGACCTTCGACATTAAACCTATATTTTATTAAACCTATATTTTATATTTTCACCAACTATAGAAAAAATTTAAAACTTTTAAATATAAAATTTTTTAATTCAATTTTTAATTTTAAAATAACAATAACTTTTGACTGTCTTTACTAGTAAATAATAAGTGTAAAATATTCTAAGCTTAAGGAGTTCCACTTCAAAAGAATCATATCGAAATGTTTTTAGAAATGGAAAATCAAATTGAATTTTTGACAGAAAAGGAATGAAATTTAACAGAGCAAATAGTATTAAACAAAATTAGTAATTATAAAAATTTTGTTATTGATAATTTATCTGTTACTTTTAAGAAATTCTCAGTATTTCGTGAAACTAATTGAAAAATTCAAATTCAAGATCACACACAATAAAAGAGAAGATATATAGAAAAGACGGTTGTTATAACTTTCCAGCTTTCACATTTATACTCCCAGTCCACATCCATTTTTGTTAAATTTTATTTTATTATTAAACTTGATTCGATATTTTTTTTTATTACATATATAGTTGTTAAATAAAAATAAAGGAAGATGTGTGTTGTAAAGGTAGATTCTTTCTAAGAAAAATCTGCAAAAAAGAATAAAAATTAAAAGAATAAAGAAAAGAAAAAGCATACAAAAGTACTAAGCGTCAAAATCTTCACTACCCTGATATAGTGTACCTTTACACGTTTCTAAGCATTTGAAATGACGTTTAATTTGGCAAACACTGGAATTAATTTAATAAAATGAAACATAATTAAAAATGCATTACACTAGAGAATTAATTCTTTTAATATCAACTCTTTCATTCTTATTTCTTATATATCATGTTGTGATCTCTAAAACAATGGAGATTAAAAAAAACACTATTCCAAAGAGTAAAATATTAGGTTTGAATTTTATTTTCACTGAAACATGTTTAATTCTTTTCATCTATTTTTGAATATCTATTTTTGTATATACAATTTTATTATGAAAACAATAATAATAAATATAACTTATTAAATCATTTTAAAACAATTTCGTAATTATTAGTTATATTTTAATTTTTAATATGTAAAATTCTTATTTGTCACATGCACAATTCTCACATTATATATTTATACTGTGGCATGATTCTCTCTGTCGGAAAAAAATACTCAACTATATATATATATTATGTCTATGTGGAGAGAGAGTGAACTTACATATTCCAAGTGATATAGAATGAGAGAAATGCAGGCACTAAAGAATGGAGAGTTGAACAGAATGGAAGAAACGAAACTGTTTTGTGAGGAAATGAAAGAAGCTCAAAAAGCAGCCATGGAAAAACGGTGGAAAGATTTCAAGAAAAGGATGATGGAAAATCAGGGAAACATTCTCACGCAGTTTGACCTGTTAGGGAACAACGCGATCCATGTTGCAACTCGCTCCCACCCTGAACTTCTGAGAGAGATGATAGAAATGGTGCCCGTAGCAGAAAGGTGGCATGCTTTGTGCAAACAGAATGGTGAGGGAAACAGCGTCTTGCATGAGATCGTGTTTTCCAAAAAGGCGAAGGAAATGGCTGAGGTTGTGTTCAGATTTGAACATCAGTTGCTGCCACAAGAAATGGAGGAGCAGAGGCCATTGCTAGAGCTCAGAAACAACAGAGGAGAAACCCCTTTGTTCGTCGCTGCCATGCATGGAAAGCTCAAGATTCTCAAGTATATGGCTAAGCGTGTAGAAGCTATGGACAATCTTCCAAAACATTTTCGTCGATCTGACAAATACAACGCTCTTCATGCGAGTGTCATTGGCCAGCATTTTCGTATGTCTTTCTCTTCTCTCTATACTTGCGTGTCTGCCTGTGTTTCGAGTAAATTTCTGATACCTTTTTGTTTTTACTTGAGAGCGTGTCTCTAGTTTCAAATAAAGTCACGTTAGTAAACTTTTACATTTATGTTAGTTATCTTGGTACCCTAAAATCTATTCATCATTTCATGAAAAAGAAAACTTCTATGTTGTTATAGAAATCTTCTATATTGTTTCAGTTTATGGTTTTTTTTTACGTATTTAAGCAAAATTTAGACAAATTATTGAAATAGACAAATTAAAAAAAATTATGAAAATAAAAGAATTTTGTAATTTATGTCTAAAATTTATTTATTATATACTATTAAATAGAGATTCCACGACTTATTTATTTTTGTAATTTTTTTAAATTTATCTAATTTTGTAATTTATGTCTAAAATTTGCCTACTTCCATAAATTAAAAAAAAACCCAATTTATGCTATGAACTAGTTTCACATCTTTAAATGTTATATTTTTTAGAATATAAATTTTCAATTGGTATTCATCAAAATTTCACATGGAATAATATAAAGAAATAGTAAAACAAAACTATTATAAAAGTAAATATTTGATTTGAGAGGGATTATTGCTTGAATGTCCAGATAACTTAGATAGTTTTATATCATGATTTGTAATTTTTGTCAAAAACATTATAGTTTTTGTTAGAAAAATAAAAAATCGCAGTTTTTGTTAGAAAATATGGATAAATATTTACAGTTTTTATGAAAAATTTAAATGGTTAACTATTGCCGTGGATGTAAGTCCTGAGTCATTTTTTTTATATGCTTTTATTCAAATCTGTTATTGGTGCATTTGTGTGGAAAGAGATTATTTTTGTATTGTGTAATTTTCAAGTTACAAAAATCTCAAAGTTTATGTGTATTCTTTGTTGGATAGATGTTGCAATTTGGCTGCAAAGAAAAGATGAAACACTTGCTCTGGAGAGAGATGAAAAGCAATTAACAAGTCTTCAATTACTTTCAAAAATGCCACAGGTTTTTCGGAGCCATATTCACCTCGGACTTGTGAAGAGCGCCATATATATCTGTACTTTCCCTATCTCTGTTTGTAAAGTTTATCATAATGCTATACATTTGTAAATAAGTTTTGCTCTTTTTCTGTTGCAATATATATATATATATATATATATATATATATATATATATATATATATATATATATATATATATATATATATATATATATATATATATATATATATAAAAAGTAATGTTGGTGGGTTATGATTTGTGTTGCAGTGCTTCCTGATGAATATGATAATGATGATGAACACTGTCTTTTGTTTAAACAAAAGAAGGATGAAGAAAATGGTGAAGAGAATGAACCTCAAATCTGTAAATCTGGTAGTAGTCTAAATTCTATTCCGTTTTTTCTAAAATATTATTTGTGTTTATTTATAACATTAGAATATATATAAATTTCAGCCGTTTCAAAGATAAACTACAGCTTTTGGAAACGTTTGGCTAAAGGTATTTCTTTCAAGCTTTGTCGTATTCCATTATTTTGAATCAATCATTATTCATTTTTACCACAAATTTAGTACTTTACTTTAAACAAGCAATATTCTAGTTAAAAAAAATTCTTTAAATTTAATAGAAGTTAAAAATTTGAAAAAAAAAAGACTGATTGGATGGCTATAAAATGATGATGAGAATTAACTAATTAGAAAGGGAAAAGTTAGAAAATATAAAATTGATTAAAAAAAACTGATTTGTAAGACTTGCTATAATATTTAACTAATTACACTTGAGAATTAAAATTGTAAAATAAACTTAATTGATCGCTCTCATAATTCTCATAATGTTCTATTTATAAAAATAAATTGACACAATATAATATGATAAATAGTCTAACATACACACAATATAATCATGATAAATAGGATAGACACAATATAATCATGATAAATATGATAACCCTAGATACACTATAATCATGATAAATAGAGTAACCTAAATACAATATAATCATGATAAATAGGGTAAATATTCTAACCATTACACCGAAAAGTTATAAAATGTAAAATTAATCATCAAAAGCTAAGTATTTATTTTTGTATATATTCTTTATTATATTAGTCACTAAATTAATCGAAAAATAAAACATAATCTAAATTTATATTTCATTATTAGACTTAACAATAAATAATAATTTAACGACATTTAATTTTTAAAATAATTTCAAAATTAATCTATGTAAACTAAATATATTTTCCTCTAAACAAGTTTATATTTTTAGCATGACAACAACTACTTATCCTATTCACATTCTTTGTTATTGCATAAATTTGCATCATATTACTCAAAGGTTCCATTTCTCAGTTAACCAAACATATACTTGATTTCATATTAGAAAATGAACTTAAGTTCTACAAAATGATTTAAACTCACTTATATACTATATAATTTGATTTAATTTTTGGAATTTCCAACATTATTCCCTTACATTACAACTCAAATGTAAGACTAGATATCTATGGTGGTCCAACAAGAAACAAAACAAATAGATCCAAGTGATAAATTTTATTAAGATAGATTCTAACATAATTTTGATATCATATTAAAAAGTGAATTTTAAGCTTAACTCAAATTTACAAAAGCAACTTATAAAGTAATGGTTGAATCTATTATATACTATAACTTAATCTTATCCTATCATGTAGAATTTTCAACACTTTGTATGTTGTACATATATATTTTATTTGATTGTACATGATTTTTGGAATAAAAGAGTAGCAAATAAAAAAATTCCATTGGTGCATAGTCTTCTTATCCAAGAAAAGGATATTTATGCAACTAAAGAAAATTTTGTTCTTTTCTGCAATTGTCCATTTGCCAATTACATCAACATTTAAATATGTTGGAAATCAAGTGTGAGTAGTCCCATGTTAAGTAAAAATAATAAAGTTAAACATTATCTAAGAATAAAGACCCATTAATCCATTACTTTAAGATTTTTGGTCAAAAATAGTATTAATCCCTTATATAATTAGGTTCGGATCTCATAGACATTATGTTAAAACTCTACAAAAAAAAACACATAATATTAATATTTTGCCGATAAAAGTAATGTAATATTAAATTGTAACTAACATGTTCACTTTACTAATGTATTGATCTTTATAATCCTTTACCAACTAGTTATATCATATATTCCACCAATTATTTCATTATGATAAATTTTTTGTTTTGATGTTTCATTTCAGAGTTTGAAGGAATTGACCACATGTGGAAGGAAAAGAAAAAACATAAGTTGGCTGAACAACTAGCAAGCACTTTAGTAACATATGACTTATCATGGCAAGTATCAAACAATGAGTATAATAGGACATTGTTGATTACAATGCCACGTGATCCTTTGAATGTGGCAAAAAGAAGAAGAGTAAGTGTACAGAAAAGGGAAGAGAGGCGCAAAAACACTGAAGAAAGACCAGAACGCCCAGCATTGTTCATAGCAGCTAAAACTGGAATTGTAGAAATTGTTAAAACGTTTCTTGAAGTGTATCCAGCCTCTATATATCATGTCACTAAGAATAAGCAGAACATATTGACAATGTAAGAATGGATCAAAAGTAGTACTGTTATAACAATTTTCTTTCAATATTGTCATACTTATTTTGTTTAATGTAATTTATGCACAGGGCTGTTAAGTATCGACAGAAGAAAATCCTTAAAATAATAGAAAGAACAGGTACAATGGAATCATTGGTTGGTCAAATCACAGATAAAGGAAGAACTGTCTTGCATGAAGTTGCAAGAATGGATTATTACAAAGCAGAACACTTAGCTGGAGTGGCATTCCATCTACAAGATGAGTTGCGTTGGTATGATGTAAGTACTTTTTACAACTTCACATATATATTTGGACACTATTAATTTAAAAAATTATATTTTCTATTAAATTTTTACTCTTGTTCTTCTATTATATCTCTTCATAATATATTGATAAATACTGATTTTAATATTTAAAATATATTTAAAACCCTTTACATCAATGTATTTTATAAAAACCTCAGCAAGACAGCATAAAAAAAACCCCATAAATTTAAACTCTAAAATTTAGTCACTTGACTCAATCACATATCAGCTTATGGTTTTATTATTATTATGTACAAAATTAACTTTTTATTTCTCTCCTTTTAACCTATTAAATATTTGTTAAAATTATAAAAATAACTTTAGTATATGAAACACTTTTAGAAAAAAGAAATAGTTTGTTTTTTATTTAATTAGAAATAAAAATTTGAATTAATTCAAGTTCATTTTGTTAAAGGACCTAATAAATATATATAGAAAAAAGTATATAGTGTGTGGTATGGAAGTAGGTTTCATTAGAGTTTTATTTATATATATATGTTTTGCATCACTTTATTATACTATTATCATCTCAACAAAGTTAGTAACTTTAACATTTACTCATCACCTAAAGAATGTCAACCCATAAACAAAAGATAAAGATACCAGGATAATAAGAATATTAGACCAAAGTCATGGAATTTGGACAAGATTTAATTAAAAAAAAAACTTTTTCAATATAGGGAGGTAAATAATCTAGTGAATTTAGATCCTTACTAATATTTGGATTTCCTAGATACCATCACACTTATTTCTTTTTCCAAAAACATGAAAAACCTAAAATTCTATATCAAAAATAAGATATTTATTTCATATGTTTCTTATATCTATGGGGATATCTAACCTTAATATACTTGCAATGAATAATGAGTAGAAAGTAACTATTGTATTTTCAGACGGTGAGAAGATTCACACCTAAACATTACAACATGCACTCTGACATAGATGGACACACACCAGAAGACATGTTAGAAATTGAGCATGATGGAATGCTTAAAGAGGCACAAAAATGGTTGAAGGAAACAGCTCAATCATGTTCCACTGTTGCTATTCTGGTTGCCACAGTTGTATTTGCTGCTGCATACACCATTCCAGGTGGAACTGAAAATGGCACTCCTGTGTTTCTTCATTCAAGTGAGTTTCTCTTTTTCACCATCATGGATGTTGTGGCTCTTGCTACCTCACTTGCTTCAGTGGTGGTCTTCCTTTCCATTCTCACTTCTCCATGTGAGTTATGGGATTTTCACAAGTCTCTCCCAAGAAAACTGAATTTGGGATTTGCTTTGTTGTTCTTATCATTGATGACAACAATGCTTGCATTCAGTGCAACCATGTTGTTGACCATTCGATTGGAATGGAAGAATTGGACTTCCACATTGATATACAGTGCTGCTTTCTTTCCTGTTACTATTTTTGCAATCATTCAGTTTCCTGTTTATGTGATGGTTCGAAGCATCACCAAGCATCTTTGGAAGCAAGTTAAGAAGGTTTTTCCAACAAGATTGATTGAACACTGTATGAGTAACTGTTGATGTTATTAGCATTGGATATACACAAGAACACATTGTAAGAGCTTTTAACTTTTGTTTTGAGTTTGGTTATACATTTGGATTAATGATGTATGATTTAAAAATTGTTAGGATTTGAAATTTTTTATATTTACAAATTTATGCATTTTTTTTTTCATATTCTCATTAACTTGATTTTTGTTTAAGTGTAATTAACTGGACTAAAAGCAATGTATTGTTTGGTGATTATTTTTCAATTTATGTTGACTAGAATTGTTTTTTAATAAAAATATTTTTTGTTAAAATTATAAGAACTATTTTTATTGTTGCGTGTCGGTAATATTTCTCATTTAATAAGATATATTTATGTTTTAGATTTAAAATGGATAATTTTTCATGACATCTATTATTATTATTATTTTGTTTATATCTACAATAATTATTCTTTTTATCATTAATACTTTGTCAATATCTACAATCTTAAATAGTTCTATAATAAGAAGTATAATGTTTTTATCACGAGTGTAAAAATGACATTTTATAACCTACAAAAATAATATATTATAACATAGTTACTGAGCACATAGTTGTGGGCGTTATATTATGTCTGTGCATTTTATAACGTAGCAGAAATTTATGTCATAATATGTTGAACATATTATAACGTAGTTTCTGAAGTCCGTCATAATATGTGCAATTTATTATGACAAATTTTCATTCGGTTATAATAGGGCGGAAGAAATTATGACGTAGAAGTTTTTGTACGTTATAATATGTAATCTATTATTACGTATATATTTTTGTACGTTATAATATGTGATCAACTTATCATGACGTACATTGTTTAGTACATCATAATATGTGTTTTTTTTAAAAGATTGATTATTACATTTGACATCCAATGAAATTATAATAATATTCCTATATTATCATCTCATCCAATCAATTTATAAACAAATTATATATAGCTTGATTTTGATGCTTAAACTTAATTAAATAGAACCTAATATTCATACTCATTTTCATCTACATCATATCAATAGCATGATTAACAAATAAGTTATAACTAACAGAGCATAGATCGTCACTAACATGCCTTTAGTAATGGTGGCAAAATGTTCCTTAAGATGGATTTCAGAAGTTCAAGAACAATTGCTATATTGGTTCTTGAATGTGTTCAACGTAAGTGCAAAACATTCCACAACGCCAAAACAACTTAAACATCAAGATTCTATTTTCTCATTCACTTTCCCTCTCTCATCATTTTCAATTTTCTCCTTGTTATTAAAGTTTTTAACGGGTTGGTCTGTTGTTAATCTACCGTGGGGGAGACTTGGACAACAAAAGGTAGTATATTTGTGTTAGGATTGACAAAATGGTCAATTTGATTCATTTTGACTTGATCCATAGTTAACTCGTCAAAAACAGATTGGTTTAGACTGGTCTGTCAAATAAAAATGAGTCACTAATAACAATCTATCCTTCATTCGACTAGTTGACAAACCAAAAATGGTGTTGTGGTGGCTTATGTGTACAGTATGTTGGTAACGATTTAGACATTATAAAAAATGACCAAATTAAACATAAATTATAAAAATTGAGCCCACATTAACCACTAAAAAAATAGTCTCACATTCAAAAATTCAACAAAAATAGAAATAAATAAAAAAATTTAAATCATATATATATATATATATATATATATATATATATATAATCATAATTTTTCCACTCTTAGAAGTCTTTTATAACTTTGAAACATATCCCTATTTTGTTTCATATTCTTGATTCATAATTTGATTCATCTTAATATTTTATAAAAAAGAGTTAAATATAAAAATTTACTTGAATATGAAAAAAATAAAAATAAGTTTGAAAAAAGTAAACAGTATGTTTGGTCCCTTTTTATAAAGTAGACTTTTAAGGTCAGGTGAGAAATAGAACACATCTAAAATAAATGTTGGTTTGTTCATGTGTATCTTTCCTCTTCTTTCTTCTTTTTGCATGTGTCCTACATTATGTTTCACTTCAAATGGCAGTGTTTCTTCTGCAGTGTGTGATTTTTCGATAAATCAAATCTGTAATTTATAAAGTATTTGTTTCTTTCGGTTTCTCCTAAATCGGATCTCTTGCTATGTGATTCTTCTGGGAATCGGATCTGCCATTTATGGAGTATTTGTGATTTTTCTTTTCTTCGATATTGGGTGTGACACCACTTCCATTTTCACTACAAAAATTTAATTTTAAAATAAAAAGATTTTAAATTGACGGAGATGCAGTAAAGACTTGCGGGAGTGCAAAAAGCAATCCCTATGATATCTAAGGTAAACATTTTACAAAATCAGTTATTATGTCATCGGTTTTTATTCATGTGTTGAAATCTTCAACATTAGGATAGATTCTTTTTTTTTCTTGAATATAAAGCTTTGGATAGATTCTTTGGATGATTCAATTCAAAATGTGTATATTAAGCAAATGTCAATCGAGAACATAACCTTATACTACTAAGAAACCAAATTGAATAACTTCCCTAATATGTACTAGTTTCTGCAAAATATGACCATCGTGTATTATAGTTTTCCTTTGTGCAAGTACCCTTGTGCGCTCATGCTTTCTCAAGCAAAAACTACAACAAACGGACCAGATTTTGGAGTTTGTAACAATAAGTTTGGATAAGAAATTTGTGAAAATGAACCACACTAAGGCCTTGTTCACTTGAGTGGATTTGAGGGAAAGTGATTGAGGGGATTTGAGAGAATTTAAAAATAAATTTTTTTGTTGATTATTTGAGTGAATTTGGAGGTAAATGAGATTGGATTCGGAAGTAAATTTTTTTAATCTGTCACGTCAATCAAATCCTACACTAATTCTCATAAACTTTACTTCCAAATTCATTCTCACTTACCTCCAAATTGACTCAAATAAACAACAAAAAAAATTATTTTTAAATCCTCTCAAATCTCCTCAATTACTCTTCCCTCAAATCCACTCACTCTTCCCTCAAATCCACTCAAGTGAACAAGGCCTAAATGAATAATCCGAATATTCATTCCACTAAGCAAGATCTATCACAACTGCTTAAAATCCTTATTGCATGGTCCTGGATTCATGCCATTGCAGCGAGAATAAATTGGGGGCGCTCAAAAAGGGTTGTTAATCTAATCGATCGTGACTATCTTAAACTGGGAAAATTATTCACATCAACCACGAGTACTCAGTGAGGTAATGATTTTTTTCTTGACCCTCTCAAAATTTAGGAACTTGGGTAATGAAACCATAATTTCAGCGATCATATGCTTCTCTTCACTCTAGAAGAAAAAATCCTTTATTTTAAGATTCAATACTCGAATGCAATTAGGGTTTACTCCATTCCCCCAAATGATCGAAAATTACCACACCACAACATTCCATTAATTAAAATTAAGAGTAAAAGCAGGAAGAAAAAATAAATAAAATTGGGAAGAACAGATGGTATATAATTTGATATAATCGAAAAGCTAGAAGTGGGTCTGACTTAAAACAGCGACAGTACCAACAACGTAAAGGAAAAATAGGAAGCGAAAAGCATGAATAAAAAGCAAAAGAGAAATTCCTTATCCTTGGTGTGACGACGGAGGAGGGATCAGTACCTCCTGTTGAAGGCGAAGGTGGGTTGGACAGGGACAGGGTCGACCTGGACGATGCCGGAGACGTCGTTGATACCGAGGGAGTGGAGCATTTCCATGGTTTCCTTATCGACCTCGATGTGGTCGGTGTTGATGGCGGAGATGTCGGGGACGAAGTCCATGCGGCGCTCGCGCTCCTCCTCTTGCAGCTTGAGCGAGATGCCGCGAACAGGACCTTTCTGGATGCGCTTCATGAGATGGGTGGAGAAACCTGCGATCTTGTTCCGAAGCCTCTTGGAGGGGATGATCGCCACCTCTTCTAGAAGCTTCTTGTTCGTGTGAAAGTCCAGCGTCATCCGAGAGTAGTAACGCTCGATCACTTGCCGTGAAGATTTCTTCACCGTCTTCGTTCTCACGCGCCCCATACTTCTTCTTCTTCTTCTCTTCTTCTTCTCTTCTTCTTCTTCCGCTTCTCTCTGCGGCTTCTCTTCTCTTCTCTGCTCTTCTTTCGCACTGCTCCTTAAAACTTAGGTTTTCATCATTTATCCTATAACTTGGGCTTCCTCTTAACTTCCTTTTTTTTTCATTTTGGGCTTCAGCTGTACTCCTGCACCCTATAATTTCTTTGTACACTCACCACATTTTTAAAATGATCATTTTATCCTTTTTGAAAGTAATTTTTAAATTACATGTTGTGAAATCCAGAGTAAGTCTTTTAGAACTCCAGATTTGGAACAAAATTTCTCAAACGCATAAAATACATTTTAAAACAAAATTTTCTTTCAAACAAATTTATTATACACTAATAAAAGGTATTTTAGACATTTTCTGTTAAAGTAGGGGTGCAGTTAGTATGTTAGTAATTATGGAAACGTAGGAAGCAATAGCCTATTTTGTTTCTCCACGTAACCCTTTTCATTCTTATGACACTCCCCTTACAATTTTATTTTTTTTAAAATCACTTTTACTTTTTTCTTAACATTTTTTGGATTAAAAGTTTCCGAATAATATAATTGATTATTATGAGGTTAATAAATCCAAATTAATTATATAAGAAAAGGTACATTCTTTTCCCATATTTTGATTGATCTAGGTTTTTTGTTTTTTAAATATAATAATTAGATTATTTAGTATTATACTAACAAAATATGTGTCACATTCATGGTTTTGATTTTTAATTTTTTAATTTTTTTAAATTTCTGAAAAAAAAAATTCTTCTATGACGTGTTAAGTTGCTATCGCGTCTTAAATCAAATCATTATTCAAATCTTAATTCGATTTTTTATTTATTATTTTAATTTATTTCAATAAAACTGAACAATTTTATTTATTAAAATTTAATTTAATTTTTATATAAATGTTATTTTTTGAAATAAAATTTAGTAAATATTAAAACTTTTAAAAAGATTAAGTTTATTTAAGGTTCATTTCGGATGTTTCTATTTGTATAAATTTGTATTAATTAGGTTTTCGTATTTTTTTTATCTCAATTAGGTCTTTATTTATATAAAGTTGAGTCAATTTTAACCTTGTCGTTAATTGAACTGTAAAGTTGTTGTCTTATGGCATGTTGATTGTGCAATGGTTAAGCACGTGGTAGTGGAACATCACACTCCTCTCAGTCTGACGGGTGGTCGACCTAATGGTCGGCCACTCGGTCTAGTGGTCGGCCTGGTGGGTGGTCGGCCTGGAGTTCGACCACTCGATTTGGTGGTTGGTCACTCAACTTGGTGGTCGGCCTGAAGTTCGGCCACTCGGTCTGGTGGTCAGCCTAGTGGGTGGTCGGCCACTCGGCCTAGTGGTCAGTCTGGAGTTCGATCACTCAGTCTAGTGGTCGACCTAATGGGTGGTTAGCCTAGTGGTCGGCTTGGTGTTCGGCCTGGTGGTCGGCTTGGTGTTCGGCCTGGTGGTCGACCACTCGACCTGGTGGTCGACCACTCGGCCTGGTGGTCGACCACTCGGTCTGGTGGTCGACTTAGAGTTTGGCGACTCGGTCTGGTGATCGATTGATCTGGTGGGTGGTTGACCACTCGGTCTAGTGGTCGGTCTCCTAGCACCACCAAGCCGACCGACCACCATACCGACCATTAGGCCAACCACCAGGCCGAGTGACCGACCACCAAGCCGAACACCAGGCCGAACACGTCTAAATTGTTTTCCATTCCTACTTAATATAAATCCACATAATAACCGCATAATGTGTCACGTCTTAATTAAAGGATACCTCAGCATTCCACCTCACAAGAAAGTTAACACCGTTCATAACAATTAACAGCAAAGACATTATTGATTCAATTTTACCAAAACAAGGATCCAATTGAAAACTTTCAAAATACAAGGACTCAATTGATATGAATTTGCAAAAATAAGAACCTCCAGAATGATTAAACCTTTATTTAAATTTATATTTTATATTAAATTTTATTTAAAATTTGTTTTAAAACTTTGAATATATTCATATTGATATTTTATTACATCAAACAATATATTGTATTTTATTTGAACTTATATTTCATATAATTATATATAAATTTATACAGATTTATAAATTTATATTTAAAATATTTTTATAATATGTTTATAATATTATATATTAATAATTGCTATACAAATGTTAAAATTATACAAATGTTAAAATTAGTTTAAAAATAAAAATTTTATAAATTCAAATGTAAAATTTTAAAATAAATTTAAAATTCATATTTTTTATTATGATATCATAATTATTTAAAAGATATTATTTGAATAAAATTTATTGTTATCAAGGTGGTAAATTCTCCATAAACCTTTACCTGTAAACACAACATTTTAACTTTAACCATATTTATAGCAAATTCATGAAACTATAATCAATATATAGTTTTGTTATTATCATTATTTTTATCATCCCTTACAATAATAGTCAATTAATTAAGTAGCAAAAGAGGAATAACAAATATATTTAATAGAACATATAATGAGAGAAACGTAAAGTTGATATTGGATATTCAATCTTTACACAATATACAAGACAACATCTTGTGCAAGAAAGTTTTGGATTGTGGTGCTGTGTGTGGCTTTGCACAATGAACAATTTCAGATCCATCAATTCTACTTTCCTTTGCTTTCTCACACTCATTCAAGAACGTTTGAAACGCACTTTCACAGTATTTAACTGCCTCTGAAACAGTTAAATTCTGTGTTAGTTTCGGATACGTACTCTTATTATGATCCCCATTTAAAGTTGCTGTCAAGTATATCAGTTCTTCTTGAAACTCACTCAATCCTGCATCTTCTTCGCCACCACCCTCTCGTAGTTTCATAGGATCCGGCAATTCCACTTAAATTCGTAATACAAATAGTCAAAATGGAAACAAAAATTATTCATCATTTTAAGTCTAACTCAACCCTACAAAACTAGTTTGTAAGATAATGATAGTAGAAACGAAAAGAATAATAATATTTTGACAACATTTTTTTTTACAATATTTAAAATTCATCACGTGTCATTCTGTGATTAGTTCAAAATCACTCAACAATCAATCATAATTTTAATCATTTCGAACATTCTTATTTCTGTAGGATCGTCTCAAGTAGGTCCTCGTATTGTAAATGTTCTTGATTAGGTCCTTTACTGTAAAAATTTGAATCAATTTAAACCTTGCCGTTAGTTTCATACTAACATCGTTAAAGGAGGTGACACGTGTCAGTTCGTGGTTTTCTTGAATTTTTTAATTATATTTTTATTTTTATTATTTTTATTTTTAATTTTTATTTTTTTAAAGTAAAATTTAAAAATTCCACGTGTCAAACTGATAGTGTGCCACGTGGCAATGGCAGTGTGACATGGCACTAACAGTGCCACATGTCATTGTCAGGCCACGTGTCATTGCATTAGTCTCAATTTGGTCCCTGTATTTTTATTATGTTGCAATTTGATCCCTGTATTTTTATTTTGTCTCAATTTAGTCTTAATTTTAAAATTAAACAAATTTTTCCCTCCTCAAATTCAAACAAAATTTAAATTGTATATAAATCTTAACAAATATTTTTATTAAAATTATTATTTTTAATAAATATTTTTAACAAGATTAAGTTTAATTATATTTATATTTACTTAATCATATAAATGTTAATTATTTTATTTAAATATATCTATAAGGGTTTAAAAAAAAAGAGTGACATAACATGCTGGTGTGAATTTTTGTAGTGAAAGTTTCCATGGAAAATCATGAAAGAAGAAACTACCTTTAATTACCGTTGTCACAAAAACTTTCTCCAATTTTTTATTGAAAAAAAAAGTGAAATTTCACATTAATAATTTGTTCAATGAGCTAACTCGTTTAAAAAATTCACACCACCATGTTATGTCACTGTTTTATTAAAGCCTTATAGGTATATTTAAATAACATAATTAACATTTATATGATTAAGTAAATATAAATATAATTAATCTTGTTAAAAATATTTATTAAAAATATCAATTTTAATAACAATATTTGTTAAGATTTATATACAATTTAAACATTGTTTGAATTTGAGGAGGGAAAAATTGTTTAATTTTTAAAATTAAGACTAAATTGAGACAAAATAAAAATACATGGATCAAATTGAGACACAATAAAAATACAGGACGAAATTGAGACTAATGTAATGACACTTGGCCTGACAATGACACGTGGCATTGTTCGTGCCATGTCACACTGTCATTGCCACGTGGCACACTATTAGTTTGACACGTGGCATTTTTAAATTTTACTTTAAAAAAAATAAAAAATAAAATAAAAAATAAAAATATAATTAAAAAATTCAAAAAAATCACGAACTGACACGTGTCACCCCTTTAACGGTGTTAGTATGGAACTAACGGCGAGGCCTAAATTGATTCAATTTTTCACAATAAAGGACTTAATCAGGAACATTTACAATATGAGGACCTACTTGAGACGATCGTACAGAAATAGGGATGTTCGAAATTATTAAACCTAATAATTATAAACATTAACATTAACGAATTAAAGAATGACACGTTGATTGTGTTAAAATATTGTCAAAATATTGTTATCCAAACAAAAAATAGATATCTGACCTGGACAATCAGTACGTGGAGCGGTGAGAGATAAGAGATTTTCGAATGTTCCAGCCCATGCATCACGCTTTGTCAAGAACCGAGGAAGATTGAACATTTTCTTCACAGTAGCTGGTATTGATGAATGTTCATACTGTGATGTTGGGAATGGCCCAGAAGGTTCATGCAACACTGTATACAACATAAATAATTAATTACTACAACAGAACATATTTTGAGACATCACCAAAAGCCAAGAATAAATAGATCATACCTTTTCCTGCCTGAATCCATGGAGAAACAATGATGGTAGGAACCCTAACACCAAGTCTATCAAACTGAAAGTTGAATGGTGGAGGACCTGCAATGTCATCTGGGTTTGGAACTCCATCGACAGGCGTTGGCACATGATCATAGAACCCTCCATGTTCATCATATGTTATCACAAACAATATTTCATTCCATTGAGGACTTCTTCTTAGTATCTCGTACACTTCTTTCACGAACCTTTGTCCCTCTGCAACATCATGCGACGGATGGTCGTCATTTGCAGGTAGTGATAGCAAGTCAAAATATCTTTGCTCAATCACCACATAGTTTGGCAATTTCCCTTCTTCACAATGCTTCTTGAACTTTGGATCGAACAAATGAAAGTTGTCTATGTATTTCACTTTCCTAAGGTTTCTGAAATATATTTTTAATATTAGTAACAATAAATAGAGTAAAATTATCTTTAAATTTCATTAACAGAAACACTCAAATCAATTTTAGTTTACATCGATATATTTTTTAAAAATAATTATTTTAATCAAATTTAACTATACTTAATTTTTTTGCAATTAAATAGATGAAAAGTGAGTTACCTATAAAAAAGTGTGGATGGTGGGTATTGGTAATATATTCCAAAACTGAACCCATTTTCGTCCAAAGAGTCAAATATAGTCTTCTGTGGCAAACCTCCAATAAGTTTCTGCGTATCCTGAGTGGTCAACCCATACGACGTCGCAGAGTGCACGTATAGCCGGTTCGGTTGGGTCGGACCGGGAACCGAAGCAAACCACCGATCACACACCGCAAACTCCTTAACTAACTCTCGATAAACCGGTAACAGATCCGGTTTGTACCCGTTCATCACTGTCTCCGCGGTTGACCCCTTCTTTTGCTTCACCGAGTTTTGGGCGAACCCGTCCATTGTCGGCGACACTTTCTTCGTCGTCGAGGACTCGCTCCACGGTTCACCGAAAACTTGTTCGTACACATCCTCCATCGTGTGACCCGGGTCCGGTTCAACAAAATCAGACTGGTCGGAAAAATAAACCCGGTTCGAGCCTGGCTCCGAGGTGGAAATTGGGTTTGACTCCGAACCGGTGACCCCGTCGATTTCCGGGTTGAGGGACTTCATCCAACCCAACATGTGGTCAAATGAACGGTTTTCTTGAACCAAAACGACGATCGTTTTGATGGGGTAAGACATGTTTGATTCTGAGATTTCTTGATGTAGTGTTGATGAATTCTCAAATGGGGTGACAATAGAAGCTTTTATAGAGGAGAAGGTGAAATATATATATATATATATATATATATATATATATATATATATATATATATATATATATATATATATATATATATATATATATATATATATATGGTTTAGCTAACTCACACCTATGTAAGAATTAGGTAACGATTCTTTATCTTTTACTTTGAAATTTAAGTGGAAAATTGATTATGGTTCAATTTGACTTAATGATAAATTTTTTATTTAATTAAATCATGCAATGATTTATATGGTGTTATTTTTATTGTATATTCTCTGTCAAATAGCTTGTTTTAATTTATTTATTTTCCATTATTTTGTAATTTTGTGTGGCTTAATTATTATAATTGTGCTTTACTTTTATTGGATGATATGATTTCTCTTTCTTTGGTTTATCTTTCTTTTCTGATTTGACAGAGAAGCTGCTTTTCTTATCTCACCACTAATTGAGGGAGAATCACGAGTTTAGCTGTGTTAATTGTTGAGACTACTATGAAAGTATATTTAAATAAATTATAAAAAAAATCATAAAATGAAAAGGTAAACAAAAATTTGAATATATATATATATATATATATATATATATATATATATATATATATATATATATATATATATCTTTTTTGAAGAAGAAAAACTATTATCGTAAGTTATTGTTATGTCTGGAATTTCTGAAAATAATATAACTGGCAGAGACTTGTATTAATTTACCCAATCCTTTATAAAGAAAAATTTATGAGTGGAGAAATTTGACCAAAGAAGAAAGAGGGAAATAGATAACTCTTTTGATTGGTGATAGATTTAAATTTCGTAATCTATTTTTTCTTTTTTCTTTTCTAGAAACGTAATTTGTTAGCTCATCTTTGTAGAGTTTTTCCATTCTAATATTCTAACATCCAATATTTTATATTGTCTTAAGGGAAAACATTTATGGCTAAAAAAAAGAACTTTATTGATGACAGGTTATTTCATAAAGATGGCTAAAAATAAACTAGGATCGTCTTAATTAAATGTTTGCACTACCAATATTGTATAATAAAACGACCAATGGTGAAAACTAACACTAAATTAATGTATGGTAATAATAAATTTATTTATAATTACTTTGATTAACTTAATAATCTTACATTATTAAAAGTCAAAATCAAATAAATTTAAATATGATTTTTTTTCTTCAGCTTTTATAGATATTTTTAAGAAGAAAATGATGAACAAATTTTAAACTTTAAAACAAACAATATATTAAATAGATAATTGATTATAACAATACCATCTTAAATTTAAAGTCAGAATATTGACGATGAAAACACTCTTAATCCTTAACTACTTTCACTATATCTAATATTTTTACTCACTTAAACATTAAGATCAAAATATACCTTTTTTATTTATTTTTTAAGATGTCTTTTAAAAATAAAATTATGAAAAATTTAAGATTTAAAACAAATAATATATTGGATGTAACTATTGTCCTTAATATATCATCTCACTGTAATTAAGGTTGGAATAGAAAATATTGCAAATTATATAACATACTCTTATTTTTATGTTATTTAATTTAATATCTTATTATACATAAATTTAATTATTTTTAAGTGGTGGATGATTTTAAATTTTATAAAAATAAAAGTGACAAATATTGTGGTTGGTGATGCAACGTAGAGAAACATAACATATTGAAACATGATCACGTATTGGTTTTGGAAGTGCTGAAGATAAACAATGACAAAAGACCACTTGATTCTAGAAGTGGTAATGTTATTAGAATACATCATCAACAATCATTCATCACGTTAGCAACGAGAAAATTGACAGTGAAGAAATTCAGAGTTATAAAAATAATATTTTGATAATTAATACTGTAATTGTACAATGACCAATTTTAGTTATCATATTCAACTTCAGCAAGACTGTTAAATTGTTTAAAGTAAATGTAATTACTATGGATATTTTATTTAATTTCCTTAAACTTTAAAACTTTGCTATATCTTGTAAATAAAGTAAGTGTACTCGTATCATCTTTTAGTCGGTCGGTTATAATTGGACGGTTAATTCTTGCAATGATATATGAGCGAGTCGTTAGTAAGATTGGACTTCGGAGGTTGGGTGACTCGCCAGCTGAGTGTCTGAAGAACTAACGCCAACAACGCCATGCTAAGCAACTATTCTCTTAAACAAATCCTCTGATTTTATATTGCGGAAAGTCATTATTTCTGAAAATTAAGAGAAAATTTAGCATGTTAACACGAAGCATTCCTCAAACATTTATAAATAAAGCTTACCAAACACCTCATCACAGTGGTTAGCTGGTCCACAACACATGACGAGTTGTCGGGAAGGAAGGAGGCAAGGGAGCTCATAAATATACCTACTTGTTTCCCTTGCACATGATCAGGCTGAACATCTTGGTGCTATCTGTAGACTCAATAAAGTAAGCCCACTCGCTCCACCACCTCAGCTAGCAATCCTATGCAAAGCATGTTACGTATTCCTCGACCTCGTCAGTCACCCACATAACCTAAAATGAACAAGAGAGATTGAGCAACCACGTCCCCATCATTAGTAGTGTTGATTTCCAACTCAATGTTGGCCTCAACATCTTCGGCAGGTACAACCTTATTTGTATCTACATTGGCCACGCTGCCAATTGAATTCGTGTCCATCTCGATTGATCCCAAAACAAGAGAAATGACGGACAATGACACAGACGACAAAGAAGTGTCGTCTGCATATCCTAAATTGTTCCTTCCCTCTAACTCCTCAAATGAAGACAATTGAACGATCGAGATTATTACCTTAAATTTGAAGAATGATTAGTCTGAAGAAGAAAGTACGAGAGCAAATGTTAAAATGATAAGAGAGGTCCACCCCTATTATATCCATGAAGGCCTCCCTTGCTTGGCACGAGATTTGAAGTGCCATGTGCCCTCCTAACAACTGCCATATTTTTAAATAATTTGAGAATTATCCAGTCAGTTAGCCGAACGGTCTAGGAGCTTCCCAAGCGGATGACCAAAGACCTTAACACTCCTAAACGTTATAGACGACAATGTCTATTCACCCAATTTCAAACCCTTTCGACAAGCATTCTAGGCTTGGGCTTGAGGACCTGTAAACTATATCACCACCTAGTCAGTCATGGACTAAACGGTCAACCCTTGAAACGACCTGTGAGCAAGCCATCATCAGTAAGATTGGATGATTATCGATTAATCTTAATGTTAATAAACTTAGAAGTAAAGTGTGATTACCCACAATTGGACCGTAATTAGGTCGTTGTTAATAAAAAAACCACTCCAAAATCTATAAATATAGGTTTGGAGTAAGTAGGTAGATTATTTGTATTTAGTCCACTAATATTTGAACTGGTAACGTTGAGCTAACTTTGGCATCACAATGCCTTGTGCAAATACCTTCCAAACAGTTTGGATGAACGATTACGATAAGACTTCAATTTGAAGACAACTTTTAGACCCTAAATATTTGACTTGATGTTAGATATTAACCTCGATCCTATATCTCGAAACAATAAGTAAAGAACTAGTTTAGAAGTTCAAATAGAAAAGTTGTGTCCAATTATCATTACCAAAATACAATTTTAACTATTCTTATGAAAGTAGAAGAATTAAAAATTTAGAGTAAGAAGGAGTTAATAAGAATAAATATTTTGAAAATTAGTTGAATAAATTATATTTATTCAATGAAATTTACACAAAAAATATATAAAATCTTTTGTTGGAGATAAAAATATATAAATTTCATTATCTCTTTGTGAGTAAATCATTTTCAAAGGGTGGTGTTAGATTCGTAATAGCATATAGTTTGGTGAATATTGAGAGGGAATTGCGGGGGATAAAGTACATTAAAATATACGTGGTTTGACTAGGAAGGTTGAAGAGTGTATAATAAAAGTTTGATCATACAAAAATCAATTACTTTTTCAAAATCATAATTGTATATTTTTTAAATAAAATCTATTACCTACATGTATTATAATTCTTAACTTTGTATTTAATTAAAATTAATCTCATTAATATGAATTAAATTTTAAAAATACACATTTTACTTTTGTTTTAAATTTTTTAAAGTGAGCAAAAGGGCTCATTAATCCGATACACAGTTGAGTGAATCGAAAAATTTTCAATGTGTTTAGAAAATAAGTTGGATTGACCTTATACAAGTTTTTAAGTGATCCATTGGGTTGGGTTGACATGTTAGGCAAATCTATATGGGTTGACATGTCAACATGTTTGGGAAGATGCTGAGAAATACCTTTTGAACACTCAAATGGGAAAATTATTTTAGAATATACTTTAGAATATAATAAACAAAATAGATAAATATTTTTATATTGATTCATTTAGCATTGGGTTATATCCAATTTTCTTTTTATAAAAAGGTTTCATCAATCAATATGGGTGTCTTGAAAAGATCAATATAACTTACGTGTTAATCCTCTGTTATATATCAGAATTGTAATAGAAGTTGGTAACGTTTTAGTTAAAGGATCTTTGCTACACTAAAGTTATTGTTCTTCAAAGTACCTTTAGTTCTCTAAACATGGTTTTCTTGTATTGACTACATTTTAGCATACTACAAGAAATTGGTCTGTTGTGTCATAACCTTTATGATGATTCATGAATAAACATGCTAATGATTCTAAAAACAATTTGAAAAATTCAACCTGAATTCGTGTCTTGTTTTATGGCTTCGTATAGAGACTTACATTTTCTATTGTACGAACAATAAAAAAATATTGTCCAAGAGTCGCATAAGACAAGAAGATCTAGTGCAAAGTCTAAGCTTCATAAAATATGATGGTCTTACACTTCATCATGATGAACATATTTAAAATAGAGATACTAGTTTACAAAAAATAGACATCATTTATTATAATCGAAATCATGACTTCTCTACAGAGTCTTTATCTCCTCCCCCATAGTTGCATTGCAACTTTTCTCTTAATAATTGTATGTTCTGCAATCCCTTAATATTTTAAAATCTTATCAATTGCAATGGTGACTATACATAAACTGCCACATAATATTGAAACATTCGAGAATCCATTGATTGGTGTGACAGTTGTCTTCAATACTTTTGGCTTGATAATATGAGAACTTTTAAGCTTTACAGCTTTGCAATAGCATATGTAGGCAGATTTTTTAACCTTTTAGGAAGTTCCATTTCTTCCCATTCTTCATCATCAAGTTTGGAGAAGTAACGGTCGACATCGCTATCGCTGAGAAGCTCCAATTTGGAAGGTTCCCACTGAAAAGGATATCTTAATGTGATAACTAAAATACAACTTTTCAAGAAAATCAATTTACGTGGAGGAATGATCATGATAAAATGAGAAACGGTTATACAAAGTCAAAGATCAGAGTAGTTAACCCACCTTGGGGTTCCTGTCCTTATCTAAAAGTATAGCCCTACAACCCTGCAGTAAAGCATAACAATAAGCAAGCCATGAAAGAAAAATAATCTAAAACAACCATGGATAAGAATTATCAGATACCTCAAAGAAATCCTTGCTGTAGTGTCCTTTTAGAATATGACAAACAATTCTATATTCAAGAACAAGGCTTGGACCAATACCTAGGAGCCGAACTTCTCTAATCTGAAAATGCCAATAGGAAAAGATAGAAGTTGTTATAATTACAATATGATATTATGACTGACTATGACTATGACTATGATGATGACGAAATGACAACAATGATTACTTGGGCAACTAGTGCAGTTGTTAGTGTTTCCTTCAAGCATTGTTCAATTGAGCCTGTATTTCAACATTTGCAAAAAGTTTTAAAAATCCATTCAACTCCTATTGTGCTTTTTTGTTTATCCTTTTCTCACTTTGTTTTTGCAAGGCCCAGTAAAAGAATTTGTACTTTTAAAAACTGTAAATAAATTACAAAAGAAAAGGTGAAGATTTCAAGCACTAACCAAGCCTGAAAAAGTCTTATTTCTATCTACGGCTTGGATTAACCTTATTCATATATTGTTGTATGACTGTTCCTTTATGAATTTCTTCACTTCGCCTTGCACCAACTTTTGTCTATTAGCTACTAGTTTTGATACAAATAAAGGAGCAAGAATAGTGATATCCTCAATATATGTTGAAACTTCGGTGATTTGATTAAAACTAATTTGGATGAGCAACTTGGGATATGAAGTTGAACTAAGTTAAAAACAATATCTTTTATGGGTGTAAAGCATTTTCTCTCCCTCCATTTTTCGACGTATTCTTATCCCTTAACTCGTTGCTATTATCTCCTCTTTATCTTTATGAATTCACTCCTTTATATATTAAAGAAAAAACACTACAAATATACTTGGAAGTTTGGAACAGTTGACCATATAAAAGAGAAATTAATTTAGAATGTATATGAAACATAACTTCTAATTCCTTCAGGACACATACCAATCTAAGAAAGATTTTAAGGCTTGTTGGAGATGCTTTCTTTAAGGTTTGAACAGTTTCAGAAATCCAATGATCAGCCTTACTTGTAGCTTCTACCTCCTAAAACAGCAAGACAAAATTCAGGTAGCTAAGAGAAAAAAGATCATCCTTCATTGTGCTGAAGAATTTTAATCAGATACTTTCAAAGGCATAACTCACACAACTTACGAGAGAAGATATTATTCCCTCGACTGATTTTCTTGAGAAGCACTTGTTGATCACATCCATCCTGCAATGAGCCACCACAAGATGTAAATGAGAAATGTACAAGACTAAGCTAGTGTGTTATGTTTCAATTATTAAGAAAGAAAACATAACACAAATCTATAATGAAAAGCAGAGGAAGAGAATTTAGGCTCCTCAAATGTTCTGAAACTAAATCAAATTACTTGACAGATACAAGGGAAGTGCGGCGGCTTCCTTGTGAGGTGGTAGAACTGTTACCACCTGGTTACACAATAGGATATCCAGTGAAAGTTGTAACTGTCACAACTAACACAAACAGATCAGACGCTTGGCAGCAATGTAACAGAGGATTCCGTTGAGTGGAGAGGTTGTTACAGGGGAAATAAATTATTATAAGGAGGGAAACAAAAAAACAATTTGGGTAGTGATTAGGCTTGAGACCTCCCAGCTAAGGAAGTTATCATTGCTAGTATGTGCATCTTTCTTTGGGTGTCATTTTTCTCCCGTTGGGCTTTTCTTAGTAGTTTGTGTATTTCTGAAATGTTTGATTCATAATCCATGAGAAATAAACCTTTTTGAGGTTGTTCAGTATACACTTGACTAATTTCTGATGAGACTCTAGAGACCGCAACACGAATTGATAGATTTTGTTCATGCAGTAACTAATTGATAGACTTTGTAATTGGCAAAGACAAAAAAACCCGACAAGAACTACATTTGGGGTCACTAGCAATGGGTTAGCAGTGTCGATTTAGGTAGGTTGTAGGAGGTCATGAGTTTAAAGTTCAAACCTCTAGTCATCAAGGTAGGGGAGAAAACTGTACCATAGGAATGAAATTCAATTAAAATGACCAATTCATTTAGTCTGGTCCATCATGAACAAATCACACTCCATTATGTAGAGAGTAGGGATGTAATAAAACCATACAATATAGAAAGAGACTAACCAAAATACAATTAGAAAAATAATAAGCAACACTCATACACATGCACATGAATACATACATACATGCATAGATACATACATACATATACACACTTTCCCAGGTATGTGTACACAAAAGCACAAAGACTCGTCTAGGATTTTTGGGCATATGATAAGAAGACCAGTAGAAGGCCAAGTAAGAAGAGTCAATTGGGTGCATTATAGCTCAATAATTAGAGTTGGACTAAGAAAGACATTTGGTGATGTGAGAAATAAAGAAGATTGGGAGAAAATATCCCTTGTGTGTTTAGACTACACATAGGGTAGTTTATTTATATTGTAAGATATGGGCCAATGCCCTTAATACAGAATAGACTAAGCCCAAATAATAAAGACACACATCTTAACATCTAACACTCCCCCTCAAGCTGGAGCATATAAATCATATGTTCCAAGCTTGTTACAAAGATAATCAATTCTAGGTCCTCGTAAGGACTTAGTGAATATGTCTGCCAACTGGTTGCTTGAGTTAACAAACTCAGTCTTGATATCTCCGGATATGATTTTTTCTCGAATGAAATGACAATCAACTTCAATGTGTTTGGTTCTCTCATGGAAGACAGGGTTAGAGCTAATATGGAGAGCAGCTTGATTATCACATATAAGTATCATGTGAGTGACATCTCCAAATTTCAATTCACTAAGCAATTGTTTAAGCCACACAAGCTCGCAAGTAGCTGATGCCATAGCTCTATATTCTGCTTCTGCACTCGACCTTGCCACAACACTTTGCTTCTTACTTTTCCAAGATATCAAGTTGCTACCAATAGAGACACAATATCCAGAAGTAGACCTCCTATCAGAAGGGGAACCAGCCCAATCAGCATCTGAATAGCAAACGATCTTTGTATCGTTGTTAGGGCCATATAGCAAACCTTTTCCAGGTGATCTTTTAATATACTTCAGTATACGAACAACTGCATCCCAATGGTCTTCACATGGGGAGTTTAGAAATTGACTCACCACACTAACTGCGAAGGAAATGTCAGGACGCGTAACAGTAAGATAGTTTAATTTACCAACTAGTCTTCTGTACCGTTCAGGATCTGAGAAAGGCTCCCCCTGATTTGGTAGGAGTTTGATGTTAGGGTCCATAGGTGTCTCAACAGATTTACAATTCATTAACCCTGTTTCCTCCAAGATGTCTAACGCATACTTCCTCTGAGATATGACAATACCATCATTGGATTGTGCTACTTCAATACCCAAAAAGTACCGGAGTTTGCCAAGATCTTTGGTTTGAAAATGATGACAAAGGTGTTGTTTCATCTGAGAGATGCCAAGATAGTCGCTTCCTGTGAGAACAATATCATCGACATACACTATTAAATAGATACATCCAGCACTCGAGTGGCGATAGAACACTGAATGATCCGCTTCACTGCGAGACATACCAAATTGTTGAACAACACAACTGAATTTACCAAACCAGGCCCGAGGAGACTGTTTTAGGCCATATAAGGATTTGCGAAGACGACATACCAATCCAGATGACTCCCCCTGAGCAACAAAGCCAGGCGGTTGCTCCATATAAATTTCTTCCTGCAAATCACCATTGAGAAAAGCATTTTTGACATCAAGTTGGTAAAGAGGCCATTGTCGAAGAGCGGCCATGGCAATGAACAGGCGAACAGAGGTCATTTTTGCTACTGGAGAAAAAGTATCACCATAATCCAAACCAAAAATCTGTGTGTAGCCTTTGGCAACCAGTCGAGCTTTCAGACGATCAATGGTGCCATCAGGACCAACCTTGATAGCATACACCCACCTGCAACCAACAACAGACTTTCCAGATGGTAATTGGACAAGCTCCCAAGTTCCACTTTCCTGTAAAGCACTTAATTCATCCATCATAGCTTGACGCCAACCAGGATGAGTTAAGGCATCACCCACAGATTTGGGAATTGACACAGAAGAAATGGATGAGAGACAAGTATAAAAAGATGGAGATAATCTGTGGTAATTAAGAACAGTATAATGGGGGGAAGGGTTACGGGTAGAGCGTATACCTTTACGGAGGGCAATAGGCAAGTCAGACTCAGTTGCGGGAGCCGGAGGAGACACATGAGGCGGCACCGGAAGTGAGTCATGAGGGAGACAATTACGGCGACTATAAACCTGAAGGGGTGGAGGTGAAGGATGATCCTGTGGTGAATGAGAGTCTAAAGAAGGAGAAGACAAAATGGGTGGAGCATCACCAGGAGGATCACAGATAAGAGGAATATCAACAGTAACAGGGAGAGGTACAGAACTAGAAGATAGATGTGAAAAGTAAAAAGAAGACTCATCAAAAGTGACATCAGCAGAGATAAAATGACGATTGAGGGAAGGGGAAAAACACTTATAGCCCTTTTGTGACCGTGGAAATCCTAAGAAGACACATTTGTGAGACCTAGGGGACAACTTATCAAGACCAGGACTAAAATCATGAACAAAACATGTAGACCCAAAAACTCGAAGAGGTAGTGGATGCAGAGGGTCTTGAGGAAATAAGATAGAATGAGGGATTTTGTTCTCTAGGACGGAAGATGGCATGCGGTTGATAAGATAACATGCCGTGAGAACAGCATCACCCCAAAAACGTGAGGGTACTTGACCATGAATGAGAAGGGTACGAGTTGTTTCAATAAGGTGTCTATTCTTGCGCTCCGCCACCCCATTTTGTTGAGGGGTATAAGCACATGAGGTTTGGTGAAGAATGCCATGAGAAGCCATAAAATGTTTAAACTGTTGAGAAAGGTATTCACGGCCATTATCACTGCGTAAAGTGCGAATAGAAACCCTAAACTGAGTTTTTATTTCATTGAAAAAAGGTTTGAAAAATAGAAAACAACTCAGAACGACTCTTCATGAGAAACAACCAAGTACATCTGGAATAGTCATCAATAAAGGTAACAAAATACTAAAATCCTAAAGTTGACTTAACACGACTAGGTCCCCAAATATCAGAATGAACCAATGAAAAGGGGGATGACGCTCGTTGTGAAACACTACGAGGAAAGGAACTACGAGTATGTTTACCTAACTGACAAGACTCACACGACAAACTTGATAATTTGGACAGACTCGGAACAAGTTGCTGCAGTTTGGCAAGACTGGGATGACCTAACTGAGCATGAAGAAGGGATGGTGACTCCATGATTACGCCAGCATGTGGAGAAGGGCTGAGATGATATAGACCATGAGACTCACATCCTGTGCCAATCATGTGTTTCGAACTCCGGTCCTGCAACCAAACAGAATCTTTGGTAAAAGAAATAACACAATTAAGGGAACGAGTTAGACGACTTACGGACAATAAGTTAAACGGAGACCCAGGGACATAAAGTACATTATCAATGGATATGGAGGGAAAAATATGAACAGTACCAATACCACGAGATGAGACTCTAGACCCATCAGCCATCGTTACCGAGGGTAAATTAACCGGACATGACAAGGAAGAAAACAAGGACTTGTTACCAGTGATATGATCGGTGGCGCCTGAGTCAAGGACCCAAGATCCGAGAGAGTGAGTCAGACCAATAAAAGGAGTACCTGTGCGTGTAATAGAAGCAAATGTAGTGGAACTAGAGTGCTGACGGTCCTCATACCATCTGAGAAATTCCTGAAAGAGTAAAGGGTTATTTATGGGATTTGATGTAGGATGGTCTGCAGACGGTGATGGGAGAGGTGGATCAGAATTAGCCATTGCTATAGGTCGAGGAGGATGTCCATGAAGCGCATAACATCTATCAATTTTGTGGCCTAGCTTGCCACAGTGGTCACATTTTGGACGTCCTTTACCTGATTGGCGAGACTGACTCCGATCATCAAGTTGGGCAGCCATGGAGAGGGAGAAACCCTAAAAATTCAAAGTGCTCTGATTGACGCAACGACCACAGATCCAGAAAGAGGGCGAGGAGGCGATCACGGCGGTGCTGATCGGCGGTGGAAACCTCCGGCGACGCGCCGGCACGCGCGGCGGCAGCGGCGGCAGCGGCGACTCTTGCGGCGGCGCGTGGAGGCGCGTGAGAGGTCCGATCGCCGGGATCTTTGTACGACGGTGGTCGCCCGGCCGAGACGCTTCCGATGGTGTGGTCGCCGGTCGATTCTGGAACTCCGGCGGCGGCGGCGGCGGCGGCGACGACGGCAGCGGTGGTGGCGGCGGTGGCGACGGCAGCGGCGGCGACTGCGACAACAGCAGCAGTGATGGATGCCGGAGACCGTGGAGTTGACTGGAACTATTCCTGTGCTCTAGATACCATGTGAGAAATAAAGAAGATTGGGAGAAAATATCCCTTGTGTGTTTAGACTACACATAGGGTAGTTTATTTATATTGTAAGATATGGGCCAATGCCCTTAATACAGAATAGACTAAGCCCAAATAATAAAGACACACATCTTAACATCTAACAGGTGAAATCATGAGGTACAACCTAGAATTAAACCTCAAGATTTCGTTCATGTGACTGACTGCCCCTAGTGAGAATTGACTTTGGTTGCTGCCCCTGTTGTTGTGAATGCTAAATTATCCATCTATCTATCGTCCAAAGGCTTTGATTGTTTATGTATGTTTGTGTATATACTACATTGTATTTATTTTATATGCATACCAACCTGTAATAAACACTGTCGTCTTTTAGGAAAGGTTGCTCTGAGTACTTATCGATAATAGCAGACACTGCATTTGGATCACTGGTTTCTACCTTGCATAATGCTTCTTCCAATAAAGATAATTTCTGCGTATAAAATGATTATAAGAGGGGGAATTGAAATATAACAAAATACAATAAGAAAGAACTATAATGCATTATAAAATCATAATAATGTTCCAAAAGAGTATCCACCATAACTGATTGAAATCAGAAGTTATATTGAGACAAGGTTTGTGTAATCTTTAAAAAATATCTCCAAGTACCTAGCTAGGATAAGTTTAAAATTATAATATGGTTTTTATTGTAATTTTAAAATAAGTGAGTAAATGCATTTAAAGAGAAGACAGGAGCAATCCCAAAAACAATTGACCCAAATTGAAAGAAATTTGATTCTCAACTACTCACGCTTAATCTGTTAGAGACCAAACAACAGCTCATAAAATTAAGGGCATTACTTCAACTGCCGCCTTACTCAGCAGGTGCATTCACTCCCTCAATCAGAGGGTAATAAAGTTTGACACCAAATCCGAAAAGAATCTCTAACTTCCTACAATTGATCCATATATATTTCACGACATACTTTCAATCCCAAGATTAGATTTTGATAGGAAAACAATCTCCAGGTCAGATTACATTTGGTTGACCAATTTTATTTCAAAACTGCAGTAAATTTTTCAGTGATTTGTGCACAAAATTTTTACGACTAAGTTTAGGCAAAGTAAATACAGAAGACACTACTTGCCAGAAAGAGCCCATAATTACAGTGGCAGGTGGCATACCGATGAAGGAACAAAATGTGTTGCAAGACCACAAGCAAGCATTTCTGCACCATTCAACCTAGCACCTGTAAGACCAACATATTCTCCTGCAATTTGTTTTCCAATAGAAATGAGAAAACAGGGGAAAAGGTCTGTTTGAGAATGCTTATAAAAGGTCAAAATAGCAAGTTTTCACACAAAATAGTATCACAAGTATTCTTTCAAATTGCTTTTCATTTAAAAATTTGAGTTCACATAACTTCTTTTAAAAATTTTCAAAAGAAATGGTGAAAAACATATAAATCCTTGAATCATATCAATAATAAAAAGTACATAGATTCGGTCACGTATAGTAAGATACAAATTCATTTAAGATATGGATCGATAGATAGCCAAAATATATCAAAATGTTCAAATTGTAAATTAAAGGATTATGATGCCTGTGCTAACATGCCAAACGAATGTAGGACTTACAAATGGTGAGAACAATTAAAATATAGAGAAATTAAGTAACCTTAATATAAAGGATACCAATTAGGACTAATTATATTTGTAGAAATTTCTGAGATAAAGCATTCATACCAAAAAAGCCAGGCAGTCTTGACAAGAAATATGGCACACCTACATCAGGAAAAAAACCCAAAGCTGTTTCTGGCATTGCAAAGACCTGAAAACACTAGAACATATAGGTGACGAAGTACAAACAGAAAATTTAGGTAAACGACTACTTGGATGCTTAGATGTAATCAGAAAGGTGTACACCGAATCTTCCTTGCTATCACCATTTTTTGTTTTGGATAGAAAGCAAATTCCTTGGTAAAAAGAAGATAAGTCTAAAACTAACAAGAAACACATCCCCATACGTGCTCAAGGCAGATGTCTGTACTTCAAAATAACTGACCAGCATACTACTGAAACTTACACAGATGCTACCAGGTTATATCTGTTAGAGATCAAAGGTCAACATCAGATTACTCCACCTTTGTGTGGGGTAATCTATTAACTTGGAGAAGAAAAAAATAAAAATAACGCTGCAGCAAAGAGAGGTGCTGGCTGCAGAGGCTGAATACAAAGAAATGACGAAAGGGGTGTGAGAGATAATGTGGCTAAACAAGATTGTTCAAGAACTTCATTTGCCTATGAATCTACAAATTGAACTATAATGACAATAAAGTTGCAATTACATATAGCACAAAATGCCATACAGCATGCCAAACTAAGCATGTGATGATTGATAGGAAATTTATAAAGGAAAAGGTTGTTGAAGTAATCTAATGGTAACTTCAGCCTAAATTTAAATATGCCATTTGTCACAACATTGGGCAGAAATTTAACCAGATGGTAGCTTCGGCCTAAATTTGAATTTATTGTAAGGAAGTTGGATGTGATGGATATCTTTGTACCAACTTTGGATGTATAGAAGTTGTTAGGATATATTATAAAACAATTTAATTCTAGAACGCTTAGGGTAGATATGATCAGTTTTTTTTACTGATCTTATCCCTTTTTGTTTTATTTTTCCTGACTTACCTATATCTATTTTTTTTTTTTTAATTTGAATTGTATTTAGATTGGTTAGAAAATCTATGACCAAACTCTTCCCATAAATCTCAATCTTTTCAAAGTTTAAAGATTATGAAATAAAATTTTCTATCTTCCTTGAAACTACATTTACATAGTAATGCTCTCAACAAAAGAGTACCGTATTCTCTGTAACAACACGAAATCTTCCATGTACAGAAGCACCAGCACCACCTCCCATGACAATTCCATTAAGAATGGAAACCTTCAAATGTTTGCAAACAAAGGTAAGAAAAAAATGTATGTATATCAGTCATAACGCAAAAAAGAAAAGGTATATAGTAAACAAGAAGAGTTACCTGGGGCTTACTATATGTTGCCATAACGTAATTCATTGTATATTCAGTACGAAAAAATTTTGCACCACTCTTCCATTCACCTATTTTCATAGAAAATAAAAATTAATAATTTTGCATTAAAATTAAATACAATATTTGAAAATTCATTTAGAATTATTGAATTTTTATACTATGAATGAAGAATTTCAAAAATCAACAAAATATTCTACATAATATAGCCACCCTCTCATAAAGATTATAGAAATTGTTACAATACAATGTACCAACAGGGTTTTTTTTTATTAATTCAGCCTAGGCATGAAGCCTTCACATCACATGTATACAATGTACCACGAAGTTACCACAAGGAAAGACAAATAAATTTATTAAGGAATACATTAGAGAATGTTAAATGTAATAAAATACGTGGCCTTGGCCTATTCTTTTGTATCCTTTTGTATTTGAGACACACACACACACAGTCAAGTTTGTTGGACCTATCATGTCACCCGCGTTTCCCTCTACTCCCACACTCAAGATGTCTAGTCCTCAACTTAAGGAGGTGTGTTAGACTAGAGATATGACCAAATTATGATATAAATGTGGGTTCAAACCTTACTTGTTAAACCAATTTTGCAACGTTGAATTAGGCTTAAATTCTACTTTCACAAGAAGAAAACAATAGGAATCATTTGTGTGCTTTCACCCAACATCTTAAGTTTCTGAAATGGCTCATGATAAGTGATAAGGAATCAGTTATTCAAAATTGTTTGTATTGAACCATGTTGAAAGGATAATTGTCAAAACAGGTTACAAAGGATGGTACTGCTATAGAACCATGTTGAAAAATTAGAAACCGAGAAGGAATATAATGAATTTCATGTATTTTGTACAAGAGTGTTCTTACTTATAAGGAAGGAAAGATACAATAATAAGGAACAAAATCAATATCTAATCTAATAATGGGAAACATAATCAAATCATATCTCTAACATAATCAAATCATGGCATCTGAGGCTCGACTTGATTCAAAAAGGCTTGAAGCAAAAAATATGAATATTATTGATGACAATTCTGGCCATGGACGTTTAAAAGTTCCTTGCCTGCAGTAACTAATAATCTTAATGCCTAGTAATCTACAACAATAAAAACATTTACATGGGACTAACAACAGCTCATAATTGGCAAAATAAAATTTATAAAACTAAAATATGATCAAATCAATAAAAGAATGTAATATGAAATGATATTGTAAAAGTCTAGGACAATATATATTATTTTCAAATTATGTGATCCATTAAGAAACCAAAATAAAACATACCTTTACTTCCTTCACGAGCAACGGCTGCCACATCACCACCAGCACAGAAAGACCTTCCATTTCCCTGATATAGGTAGAGTCAGAAAAAACAATATTTTCTCTTTGAAAATAAGAAAAATTTTGCTCAACAAAATTATAATTTTGTTCCACCCATAACTTCTCTTTCTAGTTGTTAAAGTAAGAATACATGAATTTACATACATTACATGAATTGTTTGAGCAATAGAAGTTTGTCACTAAGCAATGAGTATGTAATATAGAAAGCTACTTGCATCCTCTCTTATATTTTAAAAACAAAGATTCAAAAAAAGATAAAACTGGAATATTTAGAAAAATGGAAGCCCTGAAAAAGTATTATCATTAAGGAACAACTGGCGACACCAAAATTCATACAAAGTAGCTGTTTTTATTACTTCTTGGTTCACCTATCATAACTTCCCAACAAAAATACTACAGATTTTCACCAACAAATAGTCATTATAGGCAGAAAATTTTCAGCAAAAACACCAGAGAAGACGTAAAAAATATATTGACGCAAAGAAGGTTAATGGTTAAAAGCTTCCCTTTAAAAATCCAAGTACTCAGCAGCAACCACTTACCAACCAACTAGTTTCATGATTCATGCAGAAAATCTTCTTCAAATTAATAATTTAAATTCTCAAAATAAAAGTAAACTAAAGGTTGTCAAATTCAAGACACTAGGGAATATGTGGGGGGAGTACACTTGAGTCACTTGACCTTCTACTATTGGTATAAGGTTGCCAAGATTGACTCATACGAAGATGACGTTATCTGAAAAAAATTAATATTTCATGTCTTCCGGTGCCTAAACTGCTAAATGTAAACAGTATATATCCTAATACTCAACATTACAAGTGCATATAAAGCAAAACAATAATTACTATCACACCAATTTTACAAATATGTACAATGTTTCCAGCTAATTCCAACAGTATCCTTTAAGTTTTAACTTTACAAGGTAGTGACTGTCTTGCACTCTTGCCCCCTTCACTTTTGTCATAATCCGTATGAATGGTTTTATATCAAATAGGCCCCTTTGAACTATGGAAATGCAATAGTGCACCCTCTCTTGTTCAAACTTTTCAATGATCAAACTATAGATTACATGGCAATGGAGGAGTGCAAGTGTAATGAAGGTGGAGTAGTACGCTAAGTATTGACAGCAATCCCTTTGACAGCTATGCACTATTGTAATGAAGGTGTGGTAGTACACTTATTTAATTTTTTTCATAACCACCTTTTTTCCCTTTATTTAAATTGTGTCTGTCTAATTATTACAATATAAATGTTTATAAACACAAGTTTTAAAGTTACCTTTCATGGAAATACATGTGTATAATGCAGATAAATTAATATTGACATGATGAGATAAATCCATATTGTTTGTTAAGCATTTTCTTTGGTTCCTTGGAAGTTCAAACAAATGGGAAAATTGCCTGAAGATCATCAAGCATTTTAGGGTTCCATACGTTATTAGAGAGGGAAATAGCTGACAAACTTGTTGTACATGGTATTACTCTTTAGGATTTAGTTTGGTGGGTTGATTTCCCGTCTTTTGTTACACGGCACTCTTTTAGAGAAAGTTTTGGTCTGTCAAACGGTAGAACTTTTAAGTTTTAGTGGGCTCGATTTAGTCCTCACTCTCTTTTGTTTCTTAATGATATTTTGGTCTGCTAGGGTGCCAAATTGGTTGGTATTAAAGTTTTGTATAGTGATATACCCTTGCACACCTACTTTAATCTTTTTTTAAAAAAAAAATAGTACCTACAAAATTTAGAATATTTTAAGAATCACTTTAAATTATTTTTAGGCGCTAAACAATATTTGAGGACCAAAGGACAGATTAACTTTTTTAGAGAATGATATTCTTCAGCCAACCCTTTCAGTCCAATTCCAATAGCAGGTTGTTTTGTTCCCTTTCCATAGAATAAAATAAAAGTCTACTGAATTTGCTCACTAAAAGGAGATTACCTTCACGACAACCAATTTAATATCAGAATTTTCCTCATCCTCAGTAAAAACTTCAAGCAGACGTGAAACCTACAACAATTAACAAGTAGACAGAAAAATATTGCAGAAAAAGTAAGAAAATAGGAAATTGGAATTGTACTTTTTTACTCCTTAAAACCTAATGTATGGTATCAGAGACATAATTATCTTTTATGTTGAGCCAACCTAATGTATATGGGAGCAGCAAATAAACAATCAGAAAAGACATAGGCAGTGCAAGAAATAATCAATAATATTTTTAAAAAAAAATATCAATTCTCATGTCAACACACAGTTTCAGGCGTTTTATATTGAAAATTCCTAATCAGTGAAACCATATTATCGAATTCCTTTAGACTATCCAGATGCTCTAAAATGAGGAACTTACTTTAGAGGGTACAAATGTAATACCAGTCATTGATAATAAAATCAACAATCAATTTGATGTTCATGTACATAACAAATCACGAATTTGTTGAAAAAAGACCCACTTATTTGATTTTGCTTTCATCAACAACTGAGATTACTTACTCTGCCCTTTCTCACTTCGGAAAAGCAAATCCACTCTACAGTAATTGCTCCAACGCAAAAGACAATTCATCAAATAAAACGTACCATATAAAAAGAGAGGGCATTCAACTGCTTAGGCCTGTTTAGGGTCAGAATTCTCGCATGTGATTTACGCTCCACCAGAATCTGCCAAACAAAACGAAAAACAGTTAAAATAAATTTAAAAAGAAAAATTGAAAACAAAAATATCATTTTACTAATGTATCAAACTACAACAATAACAAGGAAAAAGCTATGATACGGTTAGTCTAGGTGTTTTTGGTGCTTAGTTGAAACAATTTCACTTCATTAATCGTTGCTTACCTTCAATTCAAATGAAATTCACAAAATATTCAGAACAAAAAGAAGTGTTTTTTCTGATGCAGGAAAATGAAGTGAAGTTTATGCGGAACTTCTGAATTAACACACACGATAGAGAATAGAGAGAGACCTGTTGGTGATCGCTTTCGGAGAAGGAAGCCATAATGGCAGCCAAGGGAAGGTTGCTCCTGGACCTTTTCCTGTGTTCCCGTGGAAGAACGAGAGAGAACCCAAAATGTGGTGGTTGGTGCCTTTGTAACTAAACCATTTCACCACGTGCCTGGCACGCGACTTTTAATATTTTTATTGATTTTCCTTTGGTTACCGCCGAGAAAAGCTGCGTCTACGCTCTCTTTGACGTTGTGACTGCAAAAACATTTCTTATACAATTCCCGTTGTACCGTTCAAAACCTCTTCGCTGTGTTCATGCGAGATAATATGAGAAAGAGCGATTCAATAAATTTAAGAAGATTTAAGGATAATTTTTTTGTTGTATTTTTAATGGATTTTGAGGTAATTGAGAGTAAATTTAGAAATAAAATTTATAAGAATTAGTGTAAAATTTGATTGATGTGATAGATAAAAACATTTGTTTAATGAATAAAAATTAAAGATTACTAAAATGTCCCTAGATATTAATGTAATATAAAATTATATTTGTTAATGTTATATTTAATTATAAAATAAGTTCATAAAGAGTAAAAATTAACATTAATTATTAAAATTAATTTTAGTATTGTACAAAAATAATTTAGCATGTCACCGATTGTTTTTTTATTTTATTTTAGTTTCTTTACAATTATGGAGAAAGAGAGCGAGAAAGGGATTTATATAATTTAACAGTAGCATTTAGGATTTTTTTTAATAATTATTTTTTTTTATCCTAATTGAATATGTTAAGAGGAAACTCTAAATTTAATTCCATTTTTCCATTGGGGTTTCCTTTTTTTTTTCACGTATCATATTTGGGTTGGCTTGATGAAGCTTGCGACAGTGTTTCTTTCACTTTCCTTTGACTTCGCACACTCTTCTCCTTCAGAAACAAACCTAAATTAGGGTCGCGTAGGGGAAAATCTTTCCCAGATCTCTTCTCTTTTTCAATCACCGTAATATATAGTAACTGGGTTTTCTCTTCTTGATTAAATCCTCTACGGCTAACCCCTTCCACAATGCGCACTGGCCCTTCTTCCACCTGCAAAACCAAAGAAACAAGTGAGATAGCCATCAAAAGGAAGATCTCAAGCCATCAAAACGAAGATCTCTTGCACTGGAATCAAGTATGAAGCAGTGTATTCGATTACACCCAGTCTCGTAACCGAATACGAGGTGTTGAAGCAATTTTCAAGGCTGTGGAACCCAATCCCAGCAGATGGAACCGAATATGCTGCAACACAAAACATGATGGAACCGAATCCATCCACACAGAATCAAATACAGCCTCCACTTTTATATCTTCTACACGCTTATAGATTACTTGGAATCGAATTCTTCAATTTGGCATGAGTTATTTCAAACAAAAAGTGATGGCATTTGATGAAAAAGCTGAGGGTAAGGATGACATTTCTCAATAAATCAGCTCAAATCATCACATTTCAACGAAATACCAAAAAGGCATCAATCCCACAAATCATCTCGAATTCTTCCTCGTTAATCACTCGAAACGAACACGAATATCTCGCAAATGTCGCTCAGAATTTCTCTTGAACAGAGTTTTCCATTCAAGCGAACACACTGTTGGAGAGTTACTCCTTCCACCACTCAATTCCTCTCTACACTTCTTTAAATTTTTTCTTATTCTAAAAATGTCCTAAATTAAATTTTTTTAATTTTTACCATTTAATTTTATTTACCTTTTCTTAAAACCCTAATTCTACAGCCCTCATCCCCTCACTTTCTTTCTTCTTTTCTTCTTCACACATACAGCCCCCACCTCCCACTTTCTCTCTTCCTCTCTTCTTCATACACACAGAGTCTCCACTCCTTTCCTTTGTCTCTTCGTTTATTCTTTTCTTGCATATTTTTGTGGTTAAAGCTTCTTTCTTTTTGTTCTTTTTGTATACGTGCTCTGTAAATAGATGTATGTGATGTGTTGTGTAAGAGAAAGAAGAGAAACGTGAACGTTTGAACGAATGTGAGAAATTTGTTCAACCTTCAACAGATCTTGAGATTCGTCCGTCTGGATGTTGAGATCCGTTGAAAGGTGAATTGATTTCCCACATCGTTCAAGCTTTCGCGTTTCAACACTTTTAATTTTTTTGTTTTGTTTTTAGTTTATTATTTTTTTGTAGATTTTAATTTCTGAACATTGTAAATGTTTATTTGTGTGGATTTTACATAATTTAATAATTTTTGTAATATTTTTTATGTATAAAAAATTGTTAAAAAATAAAATAAATCGTTGAAAGAGAAAAATGAGGGAATGAAGGCTACAAAATTAAAGTTTTTAAAAAGTGAGGAGGTGGGAAATGCGTTGTTAAAAGATCTTGATTTACATCAACACTCATGAGAAAAAACATGAGAAAAAGCTTTTACCTGTAGGACAAAATGGGAATGGAGAAATGCATTGAGCAACTTGTGGTGGTGGCCCTCCCTTAACATGTGAGTTATTGGGCCTATCGGATTGATGGGCCTTTGCTCCCTCCACCACTACCCTATACTTCCTCTACCTCCCCACATTATTTTAAATACAATTATATCTTTAAGTTAAAAAGATTTTTACTTTTACTCTATTTTAAATAATTTGAAACCCTAATTTTACTTTCCCAGCACCCACCCACGGAACTCTCTTCCCCTTTCCTCATTTTCGTTTCACCTCCCCACCTCTCGCACTTTCATTCCTTTTTCTTTCCAGTTTTTTTTTTGGTTTGAAAGCTTCCATTGCCGCCGTGGTGTGAAGGAGCGTCGCCGCCGTGGTGTGGAGGAACATCGAGGAACGTCCAGAGCATCAACCAGCGTGAGGAAGTATACATCAACGGAGATGTCACCTAATAAAACAAACTCTAAAATAAAAAATGTAACCTTTAAACGGGAGGTGACATCTTCAACGGAGGTCAACATCCGTTTAAGGTAAAATGGATGTCGACATCCGTTTTTCCTTAAACGGATGTTGACATCCGTTGAAGGATGTTGACATCCGTTGAAGGATGTCACCTCCGTTTAAAGGTTACGTTTTTTATGTTAGGGTTTTACGTTTTTTATTTTAGGGTTTTATTTCAAGGTTTATTCGAATACGAGAAAGCACTCTACGTACTGCACCACTCCACGCACTACCCCACGAGAGAGAAACTGCTTGATAATTCTTTCCACCACCACCAATCTTTGCAACTTGTAGTATCTCACAACGACGAAAGAAAGAGAGGAAGAAATATAATATTAAAATGAAAGAAAAATATTTTACTCATGTACGGGACTAGAATAGGTTATTAATGAAATAGGTTGTGAATGGATAAAATTAAAAAATAATAACCCTAAAAATAAAATTTGACTGAGGGACAAAATAATAAAGGGAGTGAAGGGAACAAAATAGTAAAGGGGGTGAAGGGAAAAAGGTGTAGTGGTGGAAGGAGCAATACCCTTAGGCTGGTGGGCAGCAGTTACAAGTTTGATTTTAAATAATCTTATCCCTGTCAATAAAAGTTCAGATGCTTGATTTTTAATTTGAACGGGCGGTTAGAAAATTGAATTTGAATTAATACTCTCGAACTCAGGAAAAATAAATATGTTTTAATTAATAGTATAAAAACATGTGCACATCAAGCCTATCTTATCTTATACGCTGATAAAAGATAACAAATAATATTATTATTAAATATATATTATTAAATTCATAAAAAATATTATTTCTTTAAAAAATATTACAAAATAAATAATTTTACAATTTTAATATAGGTCTTATTCTACTAAAATAAATAGATTAGTTAAATCTAAAAAAATATTCATAAAAAAAATTAATAAAAAAATTATATTAATAAAATAAATAGTTCTATATAATTAATTTTATAGCATTCAACTACTTTAGAATTCATCCAATAATAGAGAATATTTAACTCAAAAAAAACATATAAGATGCTATTACATATATTTAGATATAACTTATAATAATATATATATATATATATGGGTGTGAGTTATCTCACTTAGAACGATGAGTTAGAAATTATGGCGTTTATCTTGAAAATCTTGATGCTAATTTTTGAAATATAGGAAAACATCAGAGAGGGGAGGGAGAGGGATGATATGTTCTCGTTGATGCTATCTTCTTCATGTTTTCTGTGAAATATCGCTTATTTCCTTATCTGTCATTTTTAACAATTTCAATTTCAAATTTCATATTGTTATGGCTTTACTCTTTTGGAGATTCTCTTTGAGTCTTTGACCTGGAAAGTCTTTTTCTTCCTCGTGATTGGTTGAAAAACATTTGTTACTATTCATATCTTCAATCTCAGAGGATTTCCCTTTATATCTTTTCAATCAAATCTTTAATCAAAATATCTCCAAATAATATTTATCCTTGTTGTGCAATCTTCTTAATTTGATAATTTGATAATTTCTTAATTGATTTGATCATCAATTTCAACATTCAAATTTCTTTGATAGATTTAGACTTGATCTTCATATCACCTTGTGATTTGTTAATTCTCTTTCACACATTTAACTTCACTTGGTTTAGTCTTGCCTTTATTTAACTTGACTAGTCATTTTTCCATTGGTCGTTTAATGGAAGTACTCATCTAATAAGAATTTTCAAAATTCATCTTCATGAGTTGCCTTTGACTCGTCTAATAATCATGTAGTACCATGTTGTGTTTGCATTGACTTATGTAATGCTTTGCTTTGATTGGTCTATTGCTGATAGAAGTCTAAAGCCTTACAATATTATGTTGACTCATTTGGACAACACTCTTTTCTATTGAGTTCAATTGAGTCTGCACTGTTTGAGTCGTCTAGTCGCCCAACGAGCTCCCCTTGCTTGTCTAGCCTCTCTGCATAATTCTACAACACCAAAATATGTAGAATTTGCACCCCCTAAACCCCATGACTTATGCTAAACACTTTTACCAACTTCTAACACTCCTAGATTGAATTCTAAACTAAAATGGACCTAACCAAATGTGTATAAACCAACTTAAACTAGTTTCGAACATGTTTTACAACAAGATTCCACCTTAAAACAACTAAAATCTCACTTTATAAACTTTAAATCAATTCTACCTATTTTAACTCATAAATAAGCAACTTAGGGGTCTGAACAAGTCACAATTAACTAAAAGACAGACCTCAACCACTCCAAATTTCCTCAAGACATCTAAATTAAAATCTCATTACTCAAGACCCTCAATTTGCACTTAAAAACCATCTAAAACACCACATATGGAATACCACTCTATTCTAGCTTACATATCTACTAACTCACGACTCAAACAAGATCCAATTGACCAGAAGATATACCCTTAAGTTTAGTTTTCCCTCTTTAACCACTTCTTCAAAATCTCACCTCTTAAACCTCCATTTTAGACCAAAAAGACCTGTTACTCCACCTAATCTTTCCTTCTCAATAATTTAGCAACATTTAACACCACCAACATTCAATACCATAGAAAATTCATAACCAATGCAAGTCTAAGCATCATCATCACATTCCATAGATATCATTCACAACATCAAGCATCCAAAAACTAGTTAGAATCATTCCATTACAATTTATACTAAAATTGATGTCCCTCTTTCAACCAAAACACATAATTTACTGCCACTCATAAATCATACATATCAAAGCAAATAAAGGTCAGTAGGTTTCCTTACCTTAAGAGAGAACTATCACAGCTCTATACAGTTCACCAACCTTGCTTCTAGCTCTAGGAATCCTAAGAACACTTACAGAACATAGAAATGTGATGAAAGAGAGTTCTTAGAATCTTTGATCAACAATGAACTAAGAAAAGAGCCATAAGACACATGCGATAAGGAATCACCATGCATGATCTCAACTTAAGAACGAAAGGAAAAAAAAAGTCAAAACTTACTTGTTCTAGAATAGAAACTGATCGGTATATAATGGAGATTGCACTACGGTGATCTCCTGGGCAGTTCTTGATCGTCAAACAGATGATCGAGGAGTTAGAATTTGTAGAGAGAAGGAAAAGAAAACTCAGAGAAAGAGTTCTAAATAGATGGCGACTGCTTTAGATAATGAGACGGGTTTAAGAAATTTTATTTATATTATTGAATTATTTTAAAATTAAAATACTCAATCGCATTATTTTAAGACACATATAAATTCTACTATATGTTCTTATCGAGATATATCATAATAATATTCTTAAAATATATTTAATTTCCATAAATTTAAATTATATAAAAAGTGTAATTTTATCTTCAAATAAAATACTAAAGATTGATAAAAAAAATTATCATGATCCTCAATACTTTATAATGTATAAATTTCTTTTACATCTTTTTTCTTCTGTACCTATTAATTAATTAGTTTAATTTATTATTTTTATTAAAATTATTTTTTAAAATAAAGTTAGAGTACTAAAATATATTTTTGTATTTTTTTTCCTTCCAAATTTACTACATATTCAAGTAAATCTAAAGTAAATATTTCATTTTGAATAGTTTTTCATATCATTTATATATTTGGTATTTTTCATTTTTATCTTTTAAAGATTATTTAAGTTAAAACTTTCAGTACCTAAATATTGCTACGTACGAAAATATCCTATAAAAAGATTTAAACCATACCAAATTTGCTAATCAATTTATTTTTAAACCTACAAATAACTATAAAAGTTTCCTAATCGTTTCTGTAGATCTGTAAAACCAGGTTAACAAATCTTAATTTGGGTTTAAAGTAAACTGAAAACACCTTATATATCCAACAAAAGACGATACTCAACCTGGATTTAAAATTTAGTAACACCTAATATACCACCATTGAGCCATCTACAATGTATAAAACTCGCAATTACCTTCACATAAACAATAATTATCCCGCTTTAAAATTCAAACAATCATACATCTTCAGCTTAGACCAAATAATCACCATGATTACCCTGTTTCCTCTTTCTTGTATGGTATGTAAATTTTATTCTTAATGTTCCATTACTTCATTCTTTCATTTCAATCATATTTGATTTACGTGTTTTCACCACATTTGTTTAAATTATCTATAAAATTATCAAGTTAATAACCCTCTAAACATATTTTCATGACTAGTCTTAATTGTTTATGTGCAGATTAATACGAAGACTATATCTAAAGTAGCAATCATTTTATTATCAATAATGGTTTTGCTCCCTAGTTCCACATACTCAATTGTTTTAGAGTCTGATAAAAATTATATTCAGTCAAGTACTTTTTTATCTGAAAAAATTGAAGTGGGACCAGGAAAAGTTGTAGTGAAAATATTATTTGATATTGATTTTCCAAAGGGTCACATTGGGGTCAAGAGTTTTGATGTTGAAGTAGTTGATGAAGATGGTAATTCTATACCTTTGTATGAAACTTACCTTCACCATTGGTTTGCTATAAAATATATTGAAAATATTAGCATGTCAGACTACATTAAACAATCTCACGACCTTCGCAATGGTATCGAATACAAAAGAAATGATGGTGCATGCCAAGGTTTTTTGCTTCCACATTATTGGGGCTTGGGAGCAGAGTCACGAGGAGCATCCTCAAATCTTCCCGATCCTTTTGCAGTTGAATTAGGTAATCCTGCAAAAATAAAGCATGGGTTTAAAGAGGGCTATTTAGCATCATGGTTATTGATACACGTGGCACACATGATAGAAAAGATTGTTCAGAGCGTAGATGTAAGCTTTTAAATATCCCAAAGGACTTTTATAATGTCACAACGGGCATTGATGATCAATTATTGTCTAGAAATTATAAATGAGGACTCTTTTGTTGTCAAGATAACTTACAATGCAAATTAAAAAATGGCTTCCATGGCCTAACGAGAAATCTTTCACTGAGATATAAAATAAGGTGGGTTGATTGGGATGAACACCAGGTACCTCTTAAGTTCTATATACTTGATTCAACAGATCGTGTAAGATCAAATGGTTCCACGCCAATTCATGATTGTCAGGTATGATTCATTCAATATATACTATACTTTACAAATGATAAACAAACTTTTGAAACTCACTTATATTCCAAACAATAATATTATGTTGTGAATTACTTTTTTCTTGGGTAAGTGAGTATTATAAATTTCTCAATTTGTTATAGGCAGAGTATATAATCCCAAGAAATCATAAGAGTGACTCTCCTCATGTTAAGAAAGCAAGCATCCCAATGAGAAGAGGTGGTTATCTTATATATGGCAGTGCACATATACACTCAGGTGTTATCAATGCTACTTTATATGGACAGGTAATATTTGATATTTTTTTCTTCATCATCTATATCATGTAGATAAACTTATGTTAAAGTTAATGTGCTTCGTACATTCATTAGTAATAAAATTTGTTGATAAAATTTTGTATCTTTGTAAACTAACAATTTTAATGCATATTTTCAAAATTTATCTTTTTCCTTAATTTAGGATGGAAGAATTTTATGCACTTCAAATCCAAAATACAGAACAGGAAAAGAAGCCGGAAATGAAAATGGTTATCTAGTAGGAATGTCAGGTTGTTATCCAAAACCTGGTTCTATCCATATTAATGATGGTGAAGTTTTAACACTAGAATCTATATACGAAAACAAGTTTCGTACGGGAGCTATGGGACATTTTTACATTTACTTGGCAGAACAAATACCTAAAAACATTTGAAAATTTGATGTGAAATTATATATTTAGTTTCATATAATAATTTATTTAATTGATGGTATAATTGTAACATATAAATGGTGATCCTAACTTATCACTGTCTATAATATCGTTGTTTTACTTTTTAATCCACATGATGGTGTTAGTTTTTCTAGGTGTCTTGTTGATGCGGAATTTGGTATATATAATCGTCTATCTTAATCTTTTGTATGTTAACAATACAAAAAAAATGAATCTACCAATTTAGATTGTAATTTAAAAGATATTATGAATATGGAGGTAATTTGAATTTAAGAAAAATTAAAGAAAATGTGAGAACTGAATTTCAAAATTGTTAAAAAATAATAACAATTATTATTATTGTGTTATGGTATCAGAACTCTTATGAGCTTTGTTATTGTAACTCTGGTTTTCTTTTACCCTATTCTCTTTCTCTTGGATGTTTCTTTGTTTATGGTTCTTGCATTTTTCATGGCAAAAGAAAGCTTCATACACATCTACCTTTACCTTCACCCTAGCAAGAAGCCACTACTTTGGTTTTGCTGGTTCTTGATGATATACCATTCTTGAAGTCGCTCAATGTTGACAACTTTTAACCAAAAAAAAAATTGAATTTGTGCTTGGCAATGTCCCTCCATCTGAATAGTACAACACAGTATAAAAACTGTGTATAACGTCACGCGTACAATGTCTCATAATAATATAACCAACGTAAAAAATGACCGTTGTAAATAAAATAGCCTTATAGACGTCAGCTCCTAGCTCCATCGACGTCTTAACGCATATAGACGTCGGCATCCCCAAGATTAAATTTTGTTTGCACCAATTAAATTTCGTTTGTACCGATTAACTTTAGGTTATGATGTAGTTTTGTGTGCGAGTTGACGGATCTCGACGGCAACATTAAGTGTTCAATTTTCATTGCTTGAAACTCATAGTATATACAATTTTGTGATATGTAGAATTGTTTTCTGCATTTGAGATGTGCTAATATTGTAAAAATAAATTAATTAAAAAAAACAAAATAAATGTCGGTTTAGGAGCTATCCGGTGTTAAAATTGATGTAATCCAATGTCAAATTGACGTCTTCCAATAAAACATCGAATTTAGATTAGATGTTAAATATCAAAATAACATACATCGAAAACGTGCAAGTCAAAACATGCTACCTGGAATCGGAAAAACAATATGGTTCTCTCATCAGACTTTGTATCCACGTTCATCAAATAAAGTATAATATCGATAAGTAAAGTTCGGAATAACTAATATCTACTTCCAGTTTGAGGGATGACAATCACTATACTCTGAGCCTGCTATGCCTGCACAAGGAAGTTCAACCCACTTCATATTTTCCCTTTTTGTTTTTCCTTCTTTTATATCCCTTTTACCATATATGCATCAATTATACAGAGTATATTTTTCTCTTCATCTCATATATTTTATTAAATAGTGTTTCTCTCTTCGTCTTGCTGCTTGGTTCTTGTCACTAGTCTTTCTCTCTTTTACCTTGTTTTTTGTTCTTATCATCATGATTTCCACTGTCAATTTTGTGAACATGATACTGTAAATTGTATTTGTTATTGAGTTAATAACATTTCTTTTGTCATTAATTTGGAAAATAGAAAAGAAAATAGAGAATTAGTTAAATGGATGAAAATATAAAAGCAAAAGAAGTCAAAGTTGGTAGATTATAATGTTTGTGTGATCTTTCGTGGCACCTAACGTTGTCTCTATCAAGTGCGCACTTGGTGGGAATGGATGTAGTGCATTAGAAATCACGTGTGTTCGCTTTCGCTGCTAGTAACAACACGATCCCACGGTTCAGATTAGTGTTTTGAATCTAATTACTGAAAATATGATTTCTTTTCATTTGGATAAAGTTTATTAAAATTAAAAAACATAAAAAGGTTAAATTAATTTATAGAAATTATTTCAACTTTTAAAAATTATGATTCAACTTACGAAGATGGTTAAGAACTTAAGGAGAGTTTGAAATCTCACATTTAAGTAAAAATAAATAAAATAATAAATATATATAAAAGTCCATAAATATGTATAAATAAATAAAATGATAAATATATAGAAAAATTCATAAATCTTTTGTTTTTTAATTGAAAATATATCATAATCACATATATAAACTTTTTATCTAGTGTTTTTCTAAAACATGCATAACAAAATGCTTTTAAATATACTTCTTTTATAATTGTATTTTAAAAAACACTTCTAGTAATTTTTCATTTAAATATTATCTATGTAACATCTTTATTTTATCGTTTGTTATTAATCATATTTAAATTTAATAATTAAATATTTAATATAAAATAAATTTAAGTTTTAAAAAATATTTGAATAAAAATATACTTTTTATAATTTAAAGAATTTGTATTATATAAATAATTGGCTATCTTATAAAAAAATAATTTATAATTGTAACATTTGGATATTTATAATATAAATAATATCTTATATTTAATTGTAATAGTTTGACTATGCTTAATAGAAATAATTTTCATATTTTTATATTATTTCATAATATAACAAAATACTTTTTTTATTTGTTTATATATTCAACAATTTCTCCTCGTTAATGAAAAAACATTTGTATTTAAAAAGATATTTAAAATTTTTGAAAAACTTTGAATATGTAATATATAAATTTACAGTAATAATGACATGATTTGATTCTTTACAGAAAGAATATTATAAAAGTGTAATAATAGCAATAAAAGAACAAACAAGTCTCTTATAAAAGTTATTAAAGCAAGCAAATATATAGTTAGATAAAAAGAAAAAGAAAAAAGGTGATGTGATTACATCAGACGTTTATGGTTTGTTGAGTGCGTGAAAGCGCGTTATGGAGCGTTGCAGGCAATTCAGATATTCATATCGTTTGGTCCAAACACTGTGTTGACCACGTCACTAGGATGTTTATCCACGCCTCTTCTCTCTTCCTATATAAACCCATTGGTTGTGTTGAAGAAAACTCACAACTTCATCTTTTTCATTTCATTCACTTCAATGGATCCACGTGCAACTTACAGCTGCAGAAACTGCCAAACTCCTATTGCTTATCGTGCTGAACTTCTTTCCAAAAGCTATATGGTAATATTGTTCATCAAACTCAGTTTTTTATCTTTTGCTTTTTTGCTTCAATCAACTCTTCGTCACTTTGTTTCTGTCTTTGGATGCAGATGATTGTTTGTAGATGAAAAAAACACCAAAACTATTCATTTTCTCTTTCTTTTATCCTTTCCCAAAACCAGAGTAGTTCTGTTTTTCTTTCTCGTCTTTTCCTCATCTTTCTGCATACAAAAATTCAACTTAGATTTCAGATAAAAATAGAAGAGATTTTTCACTTTTGTAACTATTGACTGAATTCTATACTTAAAAAGAATCAAACTTTTATGGTTATGGAGGACAACAACCCTACATGTATATATGCTTAATCTTTTGTTCATAACATCCTTGAAATAAAGTTACGACTTTTACACTCAGGGTGGCTCTTTTAATCAATAGGGTAGCAAAGGTTACCTTCAAAAGGAAAAAGAAATAAACTTTTTTTATAAACTTACTTCTTTTGTAATAAAAACAGGAAATGTCTGTGGAGACTACAGTGCTACTCCACACCCAGAGAGAAAAGAAGCAAAATAAAGATGAAAGTAGATTTCTTACAAGTAATATAATCCGACAATAAGATGATTTACAAAAGAATGAAAAAAGGTTGACAATTTTATTTTCCTGAAAGCGTTTATGAAGAAATCTGATAATGTATGAATGGTTGAAAAGTTTAACCTAAGTATTTTGGACATATTTAAAAATTGAATAGCAAGTGCTTCATCCCTTTGGGTATTCAGGCAAAAACAGGGCAAGCATTTCTGTTCTCTCATGCAAGGAACATTGTGTTTGGGCAAAAGCAAGAGAGAAATATGATAACTGGTGTGTACACCATTGCTGGCATCTTCTGCAGCAACTGTGGTGAAGAATTAGGTTGGAAATACCTTCAAGCTTCTGAGGCAAGACAGAAGTTCAAGGAAGGCAAATTTATAATTGAACGTTCAAAGATTTCCAAACAATACTAGCTTCTATGCTTAATGAGATATGTTTAATAATGTCTTTAGAATCCTGTAAGAAATTAAAAGAAACAGAAAGTGATTTCGAGTGAAAATAGTTTATGTGAGTTTCATGAATAGCAGATTTCTCTTTCATATCTGAAGAGAAGAAACATTATCTTCATAATAAGAGATGAAAAACTACTTTATCCTTTGCATTTTATCTGCAATTAGTGTAGATGTTGGGATGAAATAACACTTTAGAAATCAATCTGATCTTCTCTCATACGTAATTTAGTAGGGTTATATGATAATTGGTTAAATTAATTTAAATTAAAAAAAAAGGTAAGAATAATTTAAGAGTAAATTAGTAAATTTAAAAATAATTATTTTACTTTTTTTTCTTTAAAATCAAACATTTTTATCTGTTTGATTTCACTTTCAAACAAAAGGTGTACTCTATTTTTTTCCTCTTTTTTAACGAAACAGAGGATAAATTTCTCACTAGAATTAATTATGAAAAACTTTAAGAGACTTTCCACTAAAATCTTAATGACTGAAAATAAGACTTAGCTAGCATAACTTAATGTTGCATTCATTAACATTTGTGTAATTTTAGATGTTTAAATAAAATAAAATAAATTTATTTGTATTTAATATTAATTTATACATGTATTAAAATTATTTTTTTTTAAATTAAACATTTAAAAGAATTAACTTATCATACGTTAATTTTAATTTATGTGAGAAACTTTATTATATTTATTTAGTCTATAGTGTTTATCAAACAATTGATCAGCCATAACTTGGATGTTCCATTCATTATTTTTAAACATCCACATGTGGAGACATTAATTATGATATTTGACTTGTGATTCTATTAAAATAAAACCTCAAAATCTAATTATTTTTCTTGCGTGGCATTTGGTCAAGACAATTATTTACAGGTGCGGGATTATTGCGCTTAAATAATTAAGATATGTTCCACTGACAAAATATTTTTTAAAATATTTAATAGAATTTTTTTCTAAAAAATTCAAGTTTTAAAAATGTTAAAGAACCTTTCATTAGAATTTCAATCATTTACCAAATCAAATAATGAATAAGAAAAATGGTATTTTCATAGTTTAAAAACTTTTTTCTTGATCATAAAAATTTAAATTTTCGCTTCAGGATAAAAATAATTTCTGTAAAACACAAGTTAAAAACAACACCATTTGAAAATGTTATTTTTAGCCTAAAATTGTTATCTTATTTTAATAGCGTTCAATTATGAAAAAAAATTATCACACATATAGATATAATTAAATCAGATAAACATATAAACTATTACAACGGTTTATAGATACAACTATAATAACATAATATTATGTTTACAAGATACATATTACTAAGAGTTACATTACATTGAAACTAAAAACGTAATAGACTTTCACAAAAATCAGGATATAGTGAAATTAAACTTCCTACTCTACACTTTAACACAACTTCTGTCTTGCATTAGATCAACAGAACATTTTTATCTATTTATATCATTAAGGTAATCATTACAAACAACCACACACAAACAAAAAGGAAATGGTAAACTAATGTATCAAAAACAATCATATTTCACCTTTATAAAAGTAAGCATATAACACAGATAAATCAATTAATCCTAGGACTTACAATCATTTCTAGACTTGACCATCCGAATACATGTATTATTGTCGAACTCATGGGAGACCTGTCTCGTGGTGTAGTGAAACAACCCACCCACATCAAATTATCACACACCAATGTTAATCTATCAAACATTTTATGGCCACGAAACAACCACTAGACTAAAGACTTCCAACTACTCTCCATGACATGTCTCACCCTTCTCTATTTGAGATTGAATGGTTATTAAAAGTGTCACATCCCCCATTTCAAAGCCCTTACATCAATGCATTATACTACTGAACACCATCATAAAATCTCTCCAATAGATACATGGAATTACGTCAAACACAAATATCATGTGCATTCCTTATCACGAACGCATCATCATTAATTGATCATAATTGAATAAACACCATATCATGTGTGAATAGATATCATACCCACTCACATTTAGATCCCAACCCATGACACAACTAATATAATAATACGCATGCATAGAATCTGAAGTGACCTAATTCAAAAAGAGCAAAAAAGAAAACACAAAAACATGCAATGACTTAAGAGTAGGGATCACTCAATCCACGTCTCTAGCACTTAGCGCAAGTGCTCATGCAACCATGTTTGCCTAGCAAGCCCCACCTCTCGTCCAAAGAGGAAAGGTTAAGAAATAACGCTCAGCGCCCAAAAGCACCGCTCAACACCACACAACACAAGAGCTCTCTAACTTTGTAGCACTTAGCGCCTTGGAGCCTATAGGATCTCTGACTTTGCAACACTCAATCCCATACAGGGCCGCTCAGCGCCACATAGGGTCACTCAATGCCAAAAAGCTTTATAAGTTCTAAAGCTTTTTGGTTGTCTCTCAGGTAAGGGAAGCTAATTGCCTTGTTTTAAAGTTATATATGTTATGAGAACATTAATTTACATGTTTGATTTGTTTGAAATCGGTTGAATAAATGATGTTGGTTGTTTTAAATGTTGCTTTGTTGAATTGATTAAGTTGAGTTGAATTAGGGAAATGAAAATTTGATCAATTAAGCCAATTAGTATGTGTCTTAACATTAAAAAATGTTTTTGACCCAAGTTCAAAGAAGGGAATACTAGTTTGATCAGTTGAATAGGTTTTATTTTCATAAATCACTAAATTTTTACTTACTGATATCTGATATAGTGTTGATCGGGAGCAAGTTAGCGTTGAGCGTCAGTTCATTGTACAAGTTTAGGAGCATTTCAGTTTTAGCCCATTAGGCGATAGTCTTGTATTACTGAGTGCGAGAAAATGTGAATACTTTGGTGCTGAGCGGTAGTAGAGCACTATTGAATTTCATTGCCCACTATAGGTCTAGAACAATTTTATTTCTAGATCACTGAGTGGTACATGGACAAAGTTGAGAATGACGTTTTGCAAGAAGAATGACGTTGAGTTTTAAGACTATCGTTGCGCGTTACCTTTTGCGAAAGGTTTGGTGTTGAGCACCAAGACTGTTGCTCAGCGTCATCCTTTGCAAAATGTCAGGCGTTGAACGTCATCCTTTGCAAAAGGTCAGGCGTTGAACGTCATCCTTTGCAAAAGGTCAGGCGTTGAGCGTCATCCTTTGCAAAAGGTTAGACATTGAGCGTCATCCTTGCAAAAGGTCAAGCGTTGAGCGTCATCTTTGCAAAAGGTCAGACGTTGAGCGTCACTTTTGAGCACTAGTGCATATGTTGCAATTTCCTTTTGCTTTGACTTGTTTGAGATAGATTCACCATGGTTTATATGTATATTTGAGATGTATTATGACAATTGTACGGAATGATAATATGGTTATGGTAAATGTTGTGGAAGGAATTTCAATGAGAAGTTTCTTCTGGTGATTTTAGTAATGTATGTATTGATATATGAATTTCGTATTGGGAGTTATCTCGTCACTTTAATAATCATCCAATCTTAAGTAAAGAATGGTGAGAGGAGCAAAAGGTCTTAGTCTAAGGGCTTTACCTTAGCCAAAGATGTTAACGGATTAACTTTGTGTGTAGTAGAGTGAAACTCATTGACAATGACTCTATAGAGCAGTAGAGGTTACCACAAGTGCATAACTCGCTAGAGTCTGATATCAATACATGTATCCAAATGATCGAGTCTAGTATGAATAATTATATGTGCTAGGATTGTTGATATGCATGTTTTTATGTGTTAATATTTTTATACACGTTGTATGGTTGTTGTTGTTTTTGTATATTAACTTATTCTTTCTTCTGTGTTTTTTTATCTATTTGTTCTTTTTGTTTGTAACGATCACCTTAATGATGTGATTAGATGAAAATGTCTCAGTTGATCAAGTGTAGGGTGAGAGAGTGATACAATAACATAATTCAGGATAAAATCTTGTTTTGTATAATTTTTTTCTTTTAACAAACTCTGATTTTTATGAGTGTGTATATATGACTCTCTATACTCAACACATGCTTTTTTATGTATGACTATAATATAATTGTTGTATGATTATTTTTTATGCTTTTTTTATGGATGACTATAATATAATATAGTTGTTGTATAATTGTTTTTTTATACTGGTTGATTATCACATACATGTATAATGTTTGTTTAGTATTTTTACACTTACAATAACATTTATACAATTTTTTAATTATATATATATATATATATATATATATACTAAATTTTATTTTTAATTAATTATTTATAAAAATAATAAATATTTTTTAATGTAATAAAAGTACAAATACACATTTTCATAATAATAAAGACAAAATAAATATAACTATTTGTTTAAGAATTTAACCAAAATTTTATAATTTATTAAATAGTTAATTTAAAAGATATTGTTATTGGATACTCAAAATTAAAATTAAACAAATATTTTAAGCTTAAAATGCATTTAATCTATTTAATAATATTACAAGGATTAGATTCAAAATCGACAAAAACTTATAAAGACTAAATTTCACATTCAACTCTAATAAAAAAATGTCAATTCAAAAGATTTTTAATATTAAAAACCATGCCACAATAGAAAAAGGATTAAACTTAAAAAGTGAGAAACTAAATTAAGAAAAATAAAGAGAAAAAAAGATAATTTTTAACTTCAAAATCACCGCATTAGAAAAAGAATTTGTGTCACTACCACTTTCCCCTTGTGCTGGCCAAAAGAACATTTCTACGTGGCTTTTTGTTTGCATCGCAAGAACAAGACTAAGTGCTGACACAGCGTCACATCCTCTTCTCTTCTCTTCTCTTCTCTTCCCACGAACAAATCATAAAAACAGTCCAATTCCAATATAATTGTCAAAAACACAAGCGAACAGAGTGATTAGTGTTTGAAGAATGGAGTTCAGTTTCGACGAGAAAGACTTCGTATCGTGCTGTGGAAGCACCAAATTCGCCAAGGACATGGTTTTGGCTTCTCCTTTCAGTTCATTGCAGCACGCTGTTTCTGTGGCGAGGGATGTTTGGTTCAACAACGTTGATGTCAACGGTTGGCTTCAGGCCTTCTCTGCCCACCCTCAGATCGGGAATACCCATGCTCCATCTGTTGCCTCTGAAGCCAGTGCTCAGTTCAGTACTTGAATTCATCTCTTTTTTCCATCTGGGTCACTCTACTTTTTGTGTTTTGCTGTGAAAGATTTGATTTTTTTAGTGCAAAGGGTGTGTTTTTGTCTTTGTGGGTTGGTGGTTCTTTGGGTCTTCACTTGGGATTTGTCAGTTCGCGTTCAGTTATTGATCCCTTCCGATCAGAAATTTAGCATGACTTTTGAAGTGGTTAATGTAAAAGTTAGAGAATTTCTAATACACGATAGTTAGTATATAGACTATTTACTCTCTTTTTTAATCACTTGGGTGGTTCTCTATTTTGTGTATGGGATGAAGCCGAGCGTATATAGTCTATGGACTGACATGACAGAGATTTTACATTATCATTCAGTTATAAATCATCATGTATGGTTAATAGTTTACTTTTATGCTATCTTCAAAATCCCATACTTCTATGATTTCTGATTGATTGATATTGTGGAAATTCATACTTACCATAGGAATTAAACTCGTGAAACTAATGAGTTAGGTATGATTGTGGTTTTCTCTTTGAGTGGGTGCATGTGTTAGGTAATGGATTCCCTGCAATCAGGACTTCAGGTTGGAATGTTGGATGAATTTTGGACTACTCAATCTGAGATGCATATTTCAAGTCTGATCTACTTAGATAAAATATGAGGCGACCAATGCTCATCGAAAAGTTGTAATTGTGTGATAGAGTGAATGTCCTAAATCCCTGACTACGGGAAATCTGTATCTGGGATTTTAAGTTTCGTGTGGAGTTGTCAGTTGAGTTCAGTTATTCCTGCTATTTTGCTCCTGTTTGGATGCATTCTGTTTTGTGTTTTGATGCGAAACAAATGAATTAGATGCAAAAGGTTGAGTTTTAAGTTAGTTATGGAGTTTGTCAGTTCGGTTATTCAGTCCATCATTTTTGTTCCTGTTTTTAACCATCTGGGTTGCTTTCTCTCCATTTTACATTGATGTGAGAACCTTGAGTGAATGTTGTGAATTTCCCTTCATCTGGGTGGTGTTTGTCTGTGGCTTCAGCTGTGATTTATGCAATGAGAAGGGTAAAGAAATGTATATCCTATTTGCTAGTTAGAAATAATAAGGAACTGTTTTATGCAGTTGGAGTAAAGGAGAGCAATCAACTGCTTTATCTACTGCAACTGGTTCCAGCTTACAGGTTTGCTTGCTGCTGCTACTCAAAATATTACTAATATTTTAGTTCTTTTTGATGTACTACGAAATATATGGTTGGAACCTGATCGATCTACGGTCTGCTGTCATAATACTGAACATACCATGTCTAATATATTGAATTGAAAAGCACCTTCTTTCCAAGAGTTTTAATTTCTTTGCTAATATTTCACACGGTTAGCATCCTTCATTGTGGAATCTGCATCGTGGTTTACTATTGCTTTTATTAATATTGTGGTGGAAATTAGGCATTCATTAACAGAACTTGGCTTTGGATGTGGCTGCAAATTTATGGTTAGAGGGGGACCTCAACTGCAATGTTAACTGTTAATAGATGGAAGTTAATTACCTGCGTGTCATTTTTCAGGAACTATCTCAATGGAATGCTCGGTACAGGGAAAAGTTTGGGTTTGTTTTTCTCATTTGTGCATCTGGCAGAACCACGGATGAGATACTTGCTGAGCTGAAGGTAAATTTGAATTTAAAGTTTAGTGTTGGCAATACTTTTATTTATTTAACTTCTATTCTTGATTAATGTCTATTTGGGTGAGTTTTTGTTGAGCTATTATGTTATGAACATAGATTTGTTTAAGGTTACACTATGGATTAATTACTTTTAGAAGGTTGAGCATGATAGTTCTTGTGATCTTCTTATTCAAAGGGTGGGGGATATTCCTTCATTCATTATCTCTTATGTGCCTAATTCAATCATTCCAATTTCCTACATTGGTTAGGAACCCGAATTATTATGAAATGTTGATATAAGACTTTTCATTTAAATTTAAATTAATTCATTTTACACTGTGCAGAGACGATATACAAACCGGCCCATTGTTGAGTTTGAGATTGCTGCTCAGGAGCAAATGAAAATTACAGAACTACGCCTTGCAAAGCTCTTTTCAAGTACAGAAGACATTTCTTCTAAAATTGGAAATTATTCCACTGCTAAAAAGGCAGAAGGTACTTCCATATTCTTTCCTGATTTATGTTTGGTTACAGTTTAAGAACCCCTTTTGATATTGAAATCTGCATAGAAAAGATATAACTGTGTTCACTGTGTTTCCCTGACAACCCTTCAACTATTCAATTTGGTTTTGCTTATTGCTGTATGTATTCATTAATTGAAATGTAGCATATCATCAGCCATTCATCACTAGTCATGACTTTTTGTGCAGAAGTAGAATGATCAAATATTTGAGTTTTTCATTCATTCATTCTTTCAGTGCATTAAAAGTTGAGTTCTACAATATTCAAATCATGGATACTAGTGATTTATTTTTAACTATTAACTGGTGTCAGAATCATGCGATTGTGGCCTGTTATTAACCATTTTGAACTATGACATCTCTCAGCTAGACTGACACCCCGTTCAACAATCATTTGTCATCATTCTAAAAGAGATGCAACACAAAGACTATATATATATATATATATATATATATATTTGTTAAAATCAAAGTAACTTTCTCCTAAGATATTTCATATATTTCTAACTGTGATGCATGTGGTATCTGTGGATGGTAAATTGGTTTCTGAGTGCTCAACAAAACCCTCCTCCTTTATTGTTTATAAAATGTTGTGGTCTGAATTTTCAAAACTCTGCAACTTTTACATCATGATGTTTACAACAAGTTACCAATCTTGGTTTCTAATTTTCCAATGCTAGAAGATCGCATTAGCATCATCAGTAGTCATGTGACTGCTGCTTCAGAGAGTTCATCAGGTAAACCAATTCAACATCCTGCAAGAACTCGCCCTCCAATTACCACTCATGTGTTGGATGTGTCGCGGGGCTCTCCGGCCGCCGGTATTGAGGTGCTTCTGGAGCTGTGGAGGGGTGTTCAGCCTCGGCCGACATTTGGGGCCACAGGCGGAGGCAATTGGGTGTTTCAGGGGTCATCGACGACGGATCAAGACGGCCGAAGCGGTCAACTGCTGAGCATAGTTGACGATGTGAATCCAGGAATATACAGGATAAGTTTCAACACTGGGAAGTACATCCCAAATGGTTTCTTTCCTTATGTGTCTATAGTGTTTGAAATCAAGGATTCACAAAAAAGGGAACATTTTCATGTTCCTCTTCTGCTTGCTCCATTCTCATTCAGCACTTACCGTGGAAGCTAGGAATAGAGGAACAGTTGCCAAATGAATGCCACATTGTGTTTGTGACCATAGAACTTGGTAGAAAAAGGTACCAAATTTAGATAGCTAATAAGTGTAGAATCCTTGAGTTAATGCATGTTATATAAGTTCTTTTGAATCAACAATCGAGACTTGCAATATTTGAGACATGACTTCAATATTTAAATACCACATTTATAGTGCATGAACAAGGGTTTTATTCAGTTCCATTTTAATGAAATTATATTTAAATTGCCTGCATAATTTGTAACTCAAAACAAGTTCATCACTCAAGTGATGAAGTTGTATGAATAGGGTGAGTCTTTGGAATGTTTTATTAAGTTTATATCTTGGATTATAATATTTTGGCAATTGCATCTTGCACCCCATCAAATATTTTGCCGCACCCCACAATACAAGGAAAATACTTAAATACCTTTTACCATTGTACCACACTACACCACCGGACCATTACTGCAGAGGATAAGAAGAGAGAAAATGCTTAAAGAGCTCATTTTGGAATGCTTTTTTCGAAAAATATTTCATGTGTTCTGGACTCTTTCCAAAACATATTTTATGTAGGATTACGATGTGATAACAATTTTTTAACAATAGATTATGTGTCACTATTTTATTTATCTGTTTGAATTTATTACGTGAGTGTTGTAAAAAAGTTGTTAAAAAAACATTTTTCTTTTCCGTAAAAAGTTGTAAAATAATTGTTAGAAAAATTTCTTTTGCGTAAGAGTGTTTCGAAAAATTCATTCTGAAAAGTTTTGTTCCGGAAGTATTTGAAAAATTGTATTCCAGAATATATTTCACGAGTCTAAAAAATTTTACATCAAAAATTTTGTTTCGAAAATTATGTTTTGGAAATTTTGTTCCAGAAAATTTTGTTAGAATTAATAATCTGAAAGTCACTTTTACAAAGATAAAATGTTCATTTTGAAAATTAATGAGGTGCAGGAAGCAATTGCCTAATATTTTTATATACAATTGAATGTTTATTCCATAGTGTTTAATTTGATAGTGTATATACTTTAATGTGTCTACATCTAATTAGCTTCTTTTTTTAAATATAAAGTGTAATTTGTTTAAGCTAACAAGAAAATTTGTATAATTGGTATATTTTTAATAATATTTATACAACTATTTCAACTACTGAAACTTTGAATATTCTCAACTACCAATTGCAAAATTGGGTGAAACCATGTAACAAGTTTCAAGAAATTGGTGAGCTACCATTAACTAAACCTGCAAAAAAATGTTAAGAAAACTTGTGATTTCAGATTTGAATAATTTTAATATATGTAACATTGAAGTGATCTTGATCCACTTTTTCTTCTTAATTAGGGTTTCTTTGATTCTCTGTAACCCTTCATTTTGCAGAAAAGAAAATGGCAGCAGGAAAAGAAGAAAAGAAGAAAGAAGAGGTTGAAGAGATCACTGCAATTTACAAAGTTAATCTTCACTGTAAGGAATGTGGAAACAAGATCAAGAAACATCTCATGATCACCCAAGGTAATTAACATATCCTAAAACATATTTTACCTCTACACTAATTTTGTTTATGTTTAAATTAATTTAGTTTCATGATTTTTTATTTCACTAATGTTTTACTCTTTCTTCCTTTTTAATTTGTCTCAAAAGTTTGTTTTTTTTTTATTTAAAAAATATGGTATCCTTTTTAATGAAAAATACCATGTAGTTTTTTTTTTCTAGTTTATTGATACTATTTCCTTTTAGCTTTCAAAATACACCGTTGTTATATTGATTTTTTCAATATATTTTAAAACAAAAATATCAATATTTATCATTATATTTTAAAAATGAAACAGATGAACAATAAAAATAAATCAATAAAAAATTCTAATTCTGAAGTTTTCTATTCCACTACTGTTTTTCCCCCCAGGATAAATGCACGTGTTTAATTTAGTTAATGTTTATCATTTCATATCATAATAATTACAATTAATATTTTCTTATACAAAAAAATACATGTGTCACTTATTAAAATAATCTTACTAAAATAACTTATTTTTTCTTACTGAGTTTTTATAGAAATAACTTAACTCACTGAATAAATGAATTATTTTTTATTTGATGTAAATGCAAATATTAATGATTTGGGGAAAGTTAGAAAATAAATAATTAATACTTCATTGGAATTAAGAATTTCAACAATTTGATTTGTTTTTAAAAGATTATACTACCAGAACGGATAAATTATGTAAAAAATAATAGTATATTCAATAAAAAAAACTATTCATGTATCTTTAACTTCAAAAATTACAACTACAATTAAATAAACTGAAATAAAATTTTAAAAAATAAATAAATCAGACCCTCAAAAAAGATTGAAAGATTATCTTCTGGGGTAATCCTCCCACAATTCCCTACTTTTTACTTTATAATATTAAATAAATAAATTCATTTAACGTCTCAAAAGTATAGAACAACATTAAAGTATAATGAATTTTCACTAGAATAGAAGAAAATAATGAATTTATTTGTAAATTAAAACTATCTTTTATATGTACTAAATAAAAATTTAAAAGAGGTTTTCACAAATTCACTTATACTAGAAATATTATTGCATTAATGATATGAGAGATAATAATTTTATTTTATGGTAATTATCGAACAGGGGTGCAAAGTGTGGAAATAGAAATTGAGAAAGGAGAAGTTAGAGCAAAAGGGAAAATAGAGCCTTTGAAAATCTTGAAACTTATAGAGAAGAAAAGCAAGAAAAAGGTTGAATTAATATCACCAAAAGTCAAACCTAAGGAGATCACTACTATGGAAAAAAAGCCAAAGGAAATCAAAGAAGTAAGTTCTTTTTATTTTTCTTTTATGATGTGTAAATAAAATTTTATTTAATAAGAAAAAAATCAAATTGAATAAACATTGAATAAAAGATAAATAAGCATCATGTAAAAATAAGAAGTTTCTTTTTCTTCTTTTCATGAAACTTAAACACTTGTAGGTATTGTTTTTAAGAATTATAATATATGTATAGTGAATAATCTTATTAATATCATCACATTTTATTGAGATAAAAAAGTTTATACTTAATTTTAAATATAATATCAACAATATTTATAATATTTCATGTATGTACTTTTCTTTTTCTTTTTAATTTTGTTTCCTTGTTGAGATCAGAATTTCTTTGTTGATTACCTTTTATCATTTGGGCTTGGAGCCCATTATTCAGCAAAGACGAAAGGCAAAATAACACAAAATGTTTTGTTAGATTGTTACAATTGCAATATAAACTTAAAATAATACTATTTTTTATTTTTAATTACGCTTAATTCTTTCTCTTTTTAATAATTTGATGAAAAATAAATTTATTACTCAAAATTAAATTTTGTAAAGTAATTGTATAATAATAATACATACACGCGTGAAGGGGTGTTGGCTTAAATTAATTTAATCAACTTGGAAGCTAAATTAATTTATAAACCAATGGAAACCGAAGATATTAAACATTATTAATATTTTCAATGTATTTTTTTTTCTCTTTTCACCAAATACCAACACTTTACGTTTTTTTTAATCATTTAGTTTATTTACAAAATTGTAGTAAAAAAATTATAATTACATTTTTTTGAAAACAAAAATGTTACATTCTTATATATATATATATATATATATATATATATTCAGATAACACCTATAAACTAAAATTGTATAAAATTCTTTACTTAGTGATATTATAATATGCGTTCAATCATAGTCATTCTGGAAATTTTTGTTTTCTTTTTTCCTTTTTTTCATATTCAAGGTTTGCGTGTTTAAACTACTAGAAATGATTTTTATCTTATTAATTTAGGCGTGGTGAAAGGAGTTTAAAGGTTTGTAAATGAAAATAGAGAGTGAGACAAAGAAAGAAATTAATATTTCAAAGTCAATAGTTAAATTTAACTTATTTTAAGAAGGTTGTGACAATCGTATCTCAAATTTTGAAAAATAATTTGAATTATTTTTACATATTAAATTAAAAATGATAAAGTTATAAAAATTACATATATTTTAAATTCTATTTTTATATGTTTAATGTAAAAAATATTAAAAAAATAAAGTTGTTGTAGAAAATTTACAGTTATATATGTTAAACAGAAGAAATAGTTATAGTTAAATGATCAAGTATAATATAAATTCCGTAATCAATTTTCATATACAACTTAAACATCACGTTCTAAAATACATTGTTAGGATATAATTTATAAAAGAAATTATCTATACCACAAGTCATTCAACAAATGAAAGAATATATAAAGTATAATCAAGTTTTAAATGTATATTAAGTTCTCACAAAAATAAATATGATATATTAGTAATATTTCTTTTGTCTTTAAAAAGTAGGTTCTGACTCTTATTTAAGTATTTATTTCGCTTAGCGCTAAAAATAGAAAATATTATTTAGCATAATTAAATTAAATTAAATATGTCGGAACAATTTATAGAGTCGCGCAGCGGAATAAAATACTTAGAAAGCGTGTTACGGTCACAAATCAAGTTTAATGGTTCGTTTTAGAAATTTAATTTTCTTAGAGACAAATTTCCAAACGGTTGATGTACGTACAATAAAATAAGTATAGGGAATAAGAAGAACAACACAGAATTTTTATCCTGGTTCGAATCAAAAGATTCTACGTCCAGTCGTTAATCACTATAAATAGTGATTAACCTTTTTCACTAAAAATTGTTTAACAGATTACAAGATAATGAACAATAAAAATGAATGGAACTACTCTACCAACTTGAAGAGAACCACTTCAGCAATCGACCAACGATTCACAAGCTTCTCCTTTCACAAGACCAGGCAGAGCACCTTGCTAACTTGAAGAGAGTCTGCTCCGACTATCGACACACGATACGCGAGCCTCTCCTTTCACAAGACCAAGCAAGGGAACAATGAACAAAAAGCTTTCTGAGAACGTTCCTCTGACACACAGTGTTCTAAGCTTTCTCAGTTCAAAAACAACGTTTTTGTTCTAATTTCTCCAAAACAAAATATATAGCCAAGTACACTGAATGCCAAAGGTCAGCTCCCAACTGCCATGAATAATCGATTATTGTAAGTGATAATCGATTATTCAAAGTCCGTTATAGGTTTTCAAAGATGTGATAATCGATTATATGAAGTGATAATCGATTATTCAAGTATGACTTGTGATAATCGATTATTGCTTCATCATAATCGATTATTGTAGTTAAAAATGTAAGTTTACAGGGTTTACAAGAATTTCCTACTACATTTAATTTCTACAAATTGCTTTTAACTAATTCTAATATCTTCTGCAACTAAAACTTCTTGTAACATCATCAAAACAAATTTCTTCAAGATTTACCAATACTCCTTATTGGTAACAATCTCCCCCTTTTTGATGATGATCAAAAATTCAATTTTAAAAGCAAATTTGGCTTATCTGCAAAACATACAAGCTAACAAACAACAACAAGGTTAGCAATACCTGTAATAATTTATACTTCTCCCCCTTTTTGATCAGAAGCAAAAAGATCAGATGTTAAAGGCTCCCCCTAAATATGATCTCCCCCTTAATTAATCAAAGGATGCATATAATCAAGAGATCATTTTATTTATGAAAATAAAGATTACATTGGAAGAGGACACATAACAGACTGAATTATAACATAGATGAAATGGCAAGTAAACAACAAAACAGTCTTACAGAGAACCTATATCTAAAACTCAGGACTAGGAGATCTCTCGGGAGGTTGAATGTTGAGATGATTCTCGATGTTAGATAGGCGAACATCAAGATCAAGAAATTGATCAACCATGTGCTCATCAACAGATCGTTGCCAATCATAAATCGCCTCAAAGTGAGTCTTTTGTGCAAGACTCATATCCTCCAATTGTTTAGATAACCTTGCAAAATGTTCTTCCATAGAAATTGAGGAAGAGGAGGGTATGTTGGATGGTCCAGCATCAGACGGAGCAGCGGCACTTACGGGGTCAGCCATATGAGTGTCCATGTCATCATCTTCAACTACATCAGGATGATCATCATCTTTGTGAATAAGGACCCTGCCTCTAGTAATGAATCCCATCTGACGAAAGGTAGTGTCGCCGATTTCCGAGCCAACAACTTGAGTGGCTTGGACAAGTTCTCCTTCAATATTGACCCCTTTGTACTCCAAGATTCTAGAAATAAGAAGAGCATAAGGAAGGTGATAAGAATGGGATTTCTTAGCTTTTACCATAGTGTCAGCAATGAGAGCAGGCCAATCGATGTGGATGTGATTCAGGATCCCATATAGAAGAAGTAGATCCTGTTCAGAGCATTGAGCATGATTGGTTGCTCTAGGACAGAGGATCCAGACAAGTAAGTAGTGAATCATCCTTTCTTCAACCTTGAAACCTCCAACAAGCAATTGCCTTCGATTAGTCTGTTGTTCAGGGTGACGTAGGAAGGATTGGAAGGTCAATAAGCGATCGAAATCTTGGAGTCCGAGATGAACTTTGACAGCATCATCCCAGATGGGTAGGTGGGCAACGTTGGTCCACACATCATCATCTAAAATTATAGGGACACCCTTGACTTTGGTGGAAATAATCCCATCTCGATATCGCAAGTTGAAGTAGAACACTCTGATGAGATCGGGATAAATGCAACCGTTTTGCTCCACCAGATTTGAGAGTCCTTGATCATTAAACAGCGCTGGAAATTGAAATCCATAGAAACCGAAAAAATCAAGGCGAATATACTTTACTGCCATGATGCGTCTCTCTTGCCAGGAAGAAACATAGTCCGCATGTCTTTCTTGATCTGAAATCCATCCATCAATCGTTGCCGGACGTGGTTGAGAGGAAGAGGATGCTCCAACAGCTCTGCGGCGATGTCTCCTTGAATCTGCCATGGAGAAAGGTTGAGGGAGTGATAGTTTGAGAGAGTGAGCAAAATTGGAGGGATTTGAAGCTCAAGATTTTGATTTCAGTAGTTTCTAGGTGCAAAGAGATGGCTAACAATCGATTATCGAGGCCTATTTATAAGAAGAAGGGAAGAACTAGCCGTTTATGACCGTTTTGAGCCGTTATGGAGTCTCTAACGGCTTTATTTTTGAAACTGGTAGCGTGATAATCGATTATCGTAAGTGATAATCGATTATCTGCTCATTGGTCTCGTTCCAGAAATTGTGCGATAATCGATTATGTATGAAGATAATCGATTATTTGCTCATGATTTTCCAGGGATGAGTTTGAAGATTCATAATCGATTATGGTAGTGTAGAGGATGTATCCCAGGTTTGGAATAATCGATTATGACCTGATGATAAGCGATTATTAACGCTGATATTTTGAAAATTTGCAAAGAACCATAAATGTGGAGTCTAAGACATGTCTAATACCCCTAACTCTCTTCTAAGCTCATAGAATCTATCTTTAGGCAGGGCTTTAGTAAAGATATCAGCTAATTGATGTATCGTGTCAATGTATTCAATTTGGCAATCTCCCTTTTGAATGTGATCTCTCAAGAAATGATGTCTAATTTCAATGTGCTTAGTTCTTGAGTGCATTATGGGGTTCTTAGTTAGGTTGATAGCACTAGTATTATCACATTTCAAAGGAATGTGATCAAGGAAGATATCAAAATCCTCCAGTTGCTGTTTCATCCATAAGATTTGGGCACAACAATTTCCAGCAGCAATGTATTCAGCTTCAGTAGTAGATAATGCTACACAAGCTTGTTTCTTTGAATGCCAAGACACTAAAGAACAACCCAGAAAATGACAAGTGCCACTAGTACTTTTCCTATCAATTTTACAGCCACCATAGTCTGCATCAGAATAACCTATTAAACTAAGTGAAGCATCAGATGGATACCAGAGTCCAAAAGAAGTGGTTCCTTTAAGGTATTTCAAAATTCTTTTGACAGCAATTAGATGAGATTCTTTAGGATTAGCTTGGTACCTAGCACACACACATACACTTTGCATAATGTCTGGTCTACTAGCAGTTAGATACAGTAGGGATCCTATCATTCCTCTAAACATGGTTTCATTTACCCCTTCACCAGATTCATCCTTATCTAAATAGCAAGACGTTGCCATAGGTGTGTTGGCTTCTCTACAAGTATCCATACCAAACTTCTTAAGTACTTCTCTACAATATTTAGTTTGAGAGACAAAAGTCCCCCCATCTATTTGCTTTATTTGCAGCCCTAAGAAGAAGGTAAGCTCACCCATCATAGACATCTCAAATTCACCTTGCATGATTTGTGCAAATCCCTCACATAATGAATTATTTGTAGACCCAAAAATAATGTCATCTACGTATACTTGAACAATCAAGATATGTTTTCCTACTTTCTTAATAAATAGGGTGGAATCAACCTTTCCTCTAGAGAAATCATTTTCAATCAAGAAGGTGCTAAGTCTGTCATACCAAGATCTAGGTGCCTGTTTAAGACCATACAAGGCCTTTTTTAACTTATAAACATGATTAGGATATTTAAAATCCTCAAAACCAGGAGGTTGACTAACATATACCTCTTCTTTAATAAAACCATTCAAAAATGCGCTTTTCACATCCATTTGGTACAATTTAAACTTCATCAAAGAGGCATAAGCAAGTAATAATCTAATTGCTTCTAACCTGGCTACTGGAGCGTAAGTTTCATCATAGTCGATACCTTCCTCTTGACAGTAGCCCTTTGCAACTAACCTGGCTTTGTTCTTTGTGATGTTTCCATCTTCATCAAGCTTGTTTCTAAACACCCACTTTGTTCCAATGACTTGAAGATCATCTTGTCTAGGAATGAGTTGCCAAACATCATTCCTTTCAAATTGATTAAGTTCTTCTTGCATAGCAACACACCATTTATCATCTTGAAGAGCTTCCTTTATGTTCTTAGGTTCTACCTGAGACACAAAAGCTACTGTTAAGCAGAAATTATTAAGATTGTGTCTAGGAGTTACCCCTTTTAATATATCTCCGATGATGTTGTCCAGAGAAAGTCCTCTTGGTTGTTGATAGCTTTTAGGATCAACTACTTGATGTTCATTTTGAGTTTCTGGTGGATAGTTTTCATTTAGATACATCTCTTCAAGAGCTTCCCTCAAATAATCCTCATCACCTGCAATTGATTTATTTGACTCAAGAGGGTTCACCTCAAGGTCCACAATTTCATCAAAGACAACATGCATTGATTCTTCAATTGTCAAGGTTCTTCTATTAAACACCCTATATGCTTTGCTAGTTAAAGAATATCCTAAGAAGATTGCCTCATCAGATTTAGCATCAAATTTGCCTAAATTATCTTTACCATTATTCAAAACAAAACATTTACATCCAAAGATTTTCAAGTGAGATACATTTGGTTTTCTACCGTTAAACAGTTCATAGGGAGTTAGCTTAAGAATAGGCCTAATTAGCATTCTGTTCAACACGTAACAAGCAGTACTAACTGCATCAGCCCAAAAGTATTTTGACACATTTGATTCATTTAAAAGAGTCCTAGCTAGTTCTTCTAATGACCTATTTTTCCTTTCAACAACACCATTTTGTTGGGGAGTTCTTGGAGCAGAGAAATTATGAGCAATTCCATGTTTTTCACAAAACTTTTCAAAAGATTCATTTTCAAACTCACCACCGTGATCACTTCTCAAGGTTTTGATTTTCAATTCCTTTTCATTTTGAACACGTTTTGCAAACGATTTGAATGCTTTAAAAGCTTCATTTTTAAGGGTTAAGAAGAATGTCCAAGTAAATCTAGTGTAATCATCAACAATCACAAGAGCATAGTAGTTTCCACCAAAACTTTTAATTCTAGATGGACCAAACAAGTCCATATGCAGAAGTTCTAAAGGTTTTGATGTTGAAATCATAGTTTTAGATGAGAATGAGGATTTGGTTTGCTTTCCCTTTTGACATGCAGAGCAAAGTTTATTTTTCTCAAATTTTAAATTTGGCAAACCAATCACAAGATTTTTTGAAATCAATTTATTCAAATGTTGCATATGTATATGTGCAGCTCTTTTATGCCATAGCCAAGGGTTTTCCTCTTTAGCAACTAAACATGTTATATTATGACTAGATGCATTTTCAATATCAATCAAGTAAATGTTATTATGCCTAACACCTTGCAAAGCAATTTCAGTAGAATCTTTAAGATATACGGTGCATCTATCACGTTCAAAAGTTACCTTGAGACCCTTGTCACATAATTGACTTATGCTTAGGAGGTTATGTTTGAGACCTTCAACACATAATATGTCCTTTATAGTCAATGTGTTTCCTCCTCCAATGTCTCCATTTCCAATGATTCTACCTTTGTTGTTATCTCCATAAGTCACAAAGCCTTGCTTCTTCTTCTCAAAAGAAATGAACTTTTTCTTGTCACCGGTCATGTGTCTTGAACAACCACTGTCAAGATACCACAGTGACTTTTTTGACTTAATAAGTTCCTACAAAACAAATTTGAGCAAGACTTTAGGTCCCCAATCTTATTATGGGTCCTTGGGGTTAGTTTATGCCAACATACATCATTTTACAGTTTTAACCCATGCATATTTACCATTTGGAACACCAAAGTGTTTGATGCTGCATTTGTTTGAGGTGTGACCAAGTTTCATGCAGTAAAAACAACAAGCCTTATACACTTTATTTTTCACAAAAGTCCCTTTTTCTACCCAAACTCTACGGGTTCTTATCACTTTAGATTTTTTGTGTAGATGTGTGTTTCCACTTCTTGCATTGCTTTTCTCAAAGTTTGTTTTGGCATATGATTTAGACTTAGTTGCCTTTGCAAGTAAGTGCTCAAGAATGTCAATATCAAATAGATGACTTTTACATGATAGACATTCAATAGGATGTACAATAGTATCAGATTCAGATAATTTAGTTTTCAAATTACTAACTTTGTTTCTTAAAACAACTTCGTCATCTAGAACTTTTTCATATCTCAATTTCAATTCATTATGCTCTTTCTTTAGCTTTTTATGAGCAACATCAAGTTTTTCAGATTCATTTAACAAATCAAGAAATGCCTTTTGTAAGTCAAACTCATTACTTGACTCTAAGCTAGAATCACTTACTTGGCTTCCTGCATCTTCTAGGTCTGCCATTAAGCACAAATTTGCTTCTTCATCTGAAACGCTTGAGCTTGAAGAACTAGAAGCATTCTCTTCCCAAGCTATGTAAGCTTTCTTCTTCTTTGGAAACTTTCTTTCTTTCTTTTCTTCACTTTTCTTATTTTTTGGACAGTCAGTCTTCACATGACCTCTTTCTCCACATCCATAACATTTAATGCTTGAAGAAGATCCATGATTTTCTTTCCTTTCTTCACGGTATTTGTCTTTTCCCTTGGCTTTCATAAATTTTGCAAACTTCTTAATCATAAGACTCATGTTTTCTTCATCATCATCGGAGTCATCATCTTCAATCCTTTTAGAGTTCTTTCCTTTGGAGATCTCGGACTTGAAGGCTAGTGTCTTTCTTTTGCCTTGATCTTCTTCAGCCGTCAATCTTCTCAACTCAAGCTCATGCTCACGAAGCTTTCCAAAGAGAATCGCCGTTGACATCTGAGTGAGGTTTTGAGACTCCGAGATGGCAGTCACCTTTGGTTGCCAAGACCTGTCTAATGATTTCAAAATTTTCACATTCAATTCATCAGTGTCAAAATTCTTACCTAAACCTGTTAGGTGGTTCACAATGTGAGTGAAACGCTTCTGGACATCAGAAATTGGTTCTCCAGGTTGCATTCTGAACATCTCATACTCCTGGATGAGTGTATTCTTCCTTGCACGTTTCACGTCGTCTGTACCCTCATGTGTGACTCTGAGGACCTCCCACATTTCCTGTGCTGTCTTACATACTGAAATTCTATAAAATTCATCAAGTACAACAGCAGATGAAATAATATTACGAGCCTTAATATCAAATTGGGCTCTTCTATTTTCCTCAGGAGTCCAGCTAAAGTATGGTTTTTCTACTTCTACACCATCAACAGTTCTTTTAGGAATATAGGGACCATTTAGTACAGCTTCCCAGATGCCTCTGTCAACAGACCCCATAAAAATTTCCATTCTGACTTTCCAGAATGCATAGTTATCACCAGTAAAGAGTGGTGGTCTGTTGATGGAAGCACCCTCGGCATATACTTGAGTTTGATGACCGGCCATTTTCGAAAAGATTTGAAAGAATATCAAAGCAAGCTCTGATACCAATTGTCGGAACAATCGGTATCGTTATAGAGTCGCGCAGCGGAATAAAATACTTAGAAAGCGTGTTACGGTCACAAATCAAGTTTAATGGTTCGTTTTAGAAATTTAATTTTCTTAGAGACAAATTTCCAAACGGTTGATGTACGTACAATAAAATAAGTATAGGGAATAAGAAGAACAACACAGAATTTTTATCCTGGTTCGAATCAAAAGATTCTACGTCCAGTCGTTAATCACTATAAATAGTGATTAACCTTTTTCACTAAAAATTGTTTAACAGATTACAAGATAATGAACAATAAAAATGAATGGAACTACTCTACCAACTTGAAGAGAACCACTTCAGCAATCGACCAACGATTCACAAGCTTCTCCTTTCACAAGACCAGGCAGAGCACCTTGCTAACTTGAAGAGAGTCTGCTCCGACTATCGACACACGATACGCGAGCCTCTCCTTTCACAAGACCAAGCAAGGGAACAATGAACAAAAAGCTTTCTGAGAACGTTCCTCTGACACACAGTGTTCTAAGCTTTCTCAGTTCAAAAACAACGTTTTTGTTCTAATTTCTCCAAAACAAAATATATAGCCAAGTACACTGAATGCCAAAGGTCAGCTCCCAACTGCCATGAATAATCGATTATTGTAAGTGATAATCGATTATTCAAAGTCCGTTATAGGTTTTCAAAGATGTGATAATCGATTATATGAAGTGATAATCGATTATTCAAGTATGACTTGTGATAATCGATTATTGCTTCATCATAATCGATTATTGTAGTTAAAAATGTAAGTTTACAGGGTTTACAAGAATTTCCTACTACATTTAATTTCTACAAATTGCTTTTAACTAATTCTAATATCTTCTGCAACTAAAACTTCTTGTAACATCATCAAAACAAATTTCTTCAAGATTTACCAATACTCCTTATTGGTAACAAAATATATATTTTAAATTAAATTATTTGCATTATTTTTGGGTATATAAATATTTTTTTTATACAAATAAGATAAGGTATAAATTATATTTAATTTTAAAAATATTATCAACAAAGATTTAAGTTTTTTTAATATTATTCCAATATTTCCATTTAACAGTTTACTTTTAATATTGTACTTTCATAAAAAAAAAGCGTGATTTACTTAAACATTTATAATTCACTTTTAATATTATAATCATAGTTCATTTTTCAATAAAATATGAAGTAATATAAATGATTGAGTCATTTAATTATTTCATATAAATAGACAAATTATGATTTCGTAAAGTTTGTGATGCCCATATTTATTTTTTTTAACTATGAATGAAATAAATATGTTTAGTTTCTTAATCTTAATGTAAAATTGGAATTTTTTTATGTCTTAAACTTTAATAAGTTTTGATCTTGAACTTAAAAAAAGAATAGATATAATTTATTTAACTTAATTACATTAAATTTTTTGACGAATCAAATGTTATGTTAATATTTAAGTTGTTTAAGCCTTTTGACATATTATAACAATTGATACATCTCATATTAGTATTTAAGTTATTTATATCATTTAATATAATTTTCATATTAGTTGCAAAATACAATTAAAACATTAAAATAATTAAATTAAAAGAATTATATCCAATATTTTTAAAGTTTGAGAATAAAAAAATATATCAAAATTAAAGACATAAATCAAATATAATTTTATGTAAAATATTAAAACTTAAAGCATATTTAACTTATCAATATCATTTTCCATTCACCAAATTCTCCACCTTCATTTCTTTTTTTCTCATTTCATTCACGATAAATTATTGACGGTTCTCATGCTTCACTTATATAATGATTTGGAAAATGATGTGCTATGTCATTAATACAATAAATTAACTATTTTGTCCTATATTTAAAAATCAAAATATGGATTGATTGAGACATAGAATAAATTGGAGTTCAGTACTATCTAATTATTTTCTCTTAATTTAAAAATCAAAATCATAACAGATCCATGTATTTGAAAAAAAAAATTAACATTACTTTTATTTGTTTTTACAAAAATCTATTATTTTATAGAATGGGTTGATCAAATAGTTCCGTTCAATTCAAAACATATTTTTTTTTAACTTAATCTAAATCATTTTGCGAGTTTTTAAAACTAATATGTGAAACCAAACCTATTTAGATAGGTCTAATAATATTTATTATCATCATTATTAAAAAAAATATTATTATTATTATTCTCATCATCAAATTTCTTATCATGTTGTTCACCGTAACTTTTCATTATATGGTCCTTTCATAGATTAAGGTTCATCATTCTTTATTTTCTTTATTCTTGTATGAAAAAGAATTATAAAATTATATGAAAACGGCATCTGTCTAAATATCTACTCGTCCAACTTATAATCATATTATATAAATATCTACTCGTCTAACCTATGATTAGATTTCGGTATATCACATTGACAAGTTCTGTTATTTGATTTGCATAGTATTTTCTTTATAATTTTATTATCTGTTTTTTAGGAAGTGGTAAACTGAATATTTTAATTATAAGTTCTAGAAAATAAAAAAAAAAAATTCTCAGATAAAATCTAAAATGTGTCATAAGCTTTTCCTCAACTTTATACCACTTAAGATACTAATGTGTTGTTTAGACATTTAGTAAAACTATGATATCTATTATATTGTATTTTTCTTTAATTAATACTAAAGCAAGGTTAACAAATCATTCATAAATACATAACTCAACAAATCATCTAATCAATCATATCATATATCAATTCAATCAAATATGTAATTTTAAATTCATATATTCAATATCAGTTCATTAATCAATAATATCTTCAAAGCATTTGAGATACGTATATATATATATATATATATATATATATATATATATATATATATATATATATATATATATATATATATATATATATATATGTGTGTGTGTGTGTGACATTTTTTAACTTTAAAATATATGAATTTTCACCTAAGTAAAATTAAATGAAAGAAAATAAATTTGATTTATGTTTGAATTTCTAATTTGAATAAGATTTCTAGCTTGAACATTGCATATAATCTTGATGAGATATTATTGCACTAGTTAGTCACTTCCCAAATAGATTCAAAGTATAATAATATAATATTCCAAAGATAGCTTCCTTGATTCTTTTTCTTGTGCTCATCAAATAAATTATCCAAAAACTATGCAAAGTTAGTAAAATCTCCCTTATTCATAAACCAAATTACATATCAAGATTACTATATATTAATCTACTTAACTTAGATATCACATATAGCTACAAAATCTTATACATGCAAACTTTGGTTGTAGTTCTTAGAATTGATTTTCACTTTGTCATAATCTCACTAATACATTTTGGTTCAGAAAATAATGATAATAATCTCCAAATCTTAGAGAGATGGAATATAAGAAATAATGATACACAAAGACACATACTTCACAAAGAAGAAAATAAGAGGAATGACATAAGGAACATGTTTTACATTTTTTTCAATAGTAAATTTTTTTGTAATCTTTTCTTCCAACTCTCAAGTGAAATATCATGATCCTACATTTTAAATCACTCTAATGGCTTTATTATTCAAGTTGGTTATTTGTCATCAATCTGAATAAGTCTAATTTCAAACGATAATTCAACCATGACTTACATAACAAAACTATTATTTAGGTAGTTATTATTTGAAAAATTTAACAAAATTATTATGTATGACAATTTGCAATGTAAAAAGAAATAAAAAAATTACACCGGTAATACCATGTAATCAAATTCTTCTAAACTACTAGTAGTAGTCAAACAAAAATAGGCATTAATAAAAAGAATAGCAAAACAATCTACTATTCAATTCATAGTTGAAATACTTTTGGGACTACTTGGCTACTAAATTAATTGAACATATTTCATGTGTGGTTTCAAGCCAATGATCCGCATCATCTCGGTGAAAGTTCACATGCATTGTGACAAATGTGAAGCTGACCTAAAAAGGAGATTAATAAAGCACAAAGGTATTAATTATTATAACATTTGAATCAATCCATGTAACCATACAAGCTAAGGTTAAGGTTTTTGATTTGATTAATGAAGGTATTTTCGATGTGAAAACTGATCAGAAAGCACAGAATGTAACAGTGGAAGGCATCATTGAAGTGGAGAAACTGAAATCTTTTTTGAGAAAGAGGGTTCACAAGAATGTGGAGATTGTTTCCATAAAGGAAGTGAAAAAGGAAGAAAAGAAGGGCAAAGAGAAGGATCATGGTGAATCGACCAAGAAAAAAGATGGTGAAGATAATAGTATTAAAAAATCTGGTGAATCAACCAAGGAAAAAGGTGGTGAATCAACCAAAATAATAGAAACTCGTGAAGGACACCCAAAAGAGGATGTCAAGGTTAAGGATAATGTTCCTTACATCATTCACTATGTCTATGCACCACAACTTTTCAGCGATGAGAATCCAAATTCATGTTATATTTTATAATTACAGTAAGATTATATATCTAAATAGACAAATAAATAAACGATACAAGCTGTTTTTTTTTATGTATTTTCAGTATACTTTTGTATCATTGATCAATAGAAATTTGTTGTGATTTATTTTTTTCAAGATAATTCTTGTAAACATAATAAATTTGCTGTGCATTAATTAAAAAAACACAAATAATAATTTTTATGTTTGTGTAAGATAATTTAAAGCTTAATAATAATTTTATCCCATATTTATAGTAATAATTTAATCATAATATTCTATCTTAAGAGATTAGGTTAGAATATTAGGTTTGTTAGTGGGTAGACACATTTAAAAGTTAAAAGTTGCTTTTATTTTTAAATGTCATTAGATGGTAAACGTATCAAATTTCTCTCTTAAGAAAATGTAGGACCTGTGCTGCTTTAAAAAAATGAATTAATTGGAAAATAAACCGAAAACAAATGTTGTTTCACTTTAATTAGTGAAATTTTGCTGCCTTTTTATTTTAAATATAGTATATATTTGACATTTGAATATGAATATTATGATGTTGATTTTTTTGTATAAATTAAAGTAGGTTTTTTATATTCATATTATAACTGTTTGTTAAATGATGGTGCTTATAATTCAAAATACTTTATGTACACTTGAATTATTAATCTGGCTGATGTATCATAGCATCATTTATTCAATAATGTGTTCGGTCAATTCCATCGGGTAACCATTGCACGATGCAAATAATACTGTGCATTCGAATCTCCACTAAACACAAAGAAAGTAGCATATTAACAATTAATATTTATTACTTAAAAAAGTTAATTTTAGAATTACTAGTTTTTCTAAAATACTCTTTCAAACTTATGTTTAAGTGTTTGAATTAAATTTTCCATCAAATTTTAAAAGAATGAAAGATTTTTTCCTAAATTAGAATTATTTTATGCATAAATTTAGAGAAGAAGCTTGTCTCAAATTTTGTATAATAGGTAGATATTATATCACCAAAAGTGTTTCTAATGGGATAGGTATTAATTCTGTAGGTTTAATATGATTATTTGAGAATGCGTCAAACTCTACACATACAAGTATTACGTATGTCAAATAAAAAAGTGGCACCTAGCCCATCATAAGTATTGATAATCTAACCTCAACTTCTATATTAGAGTAATTCTTTGCATCTAATATATAAAGTTTGACACAAAGACCTTATTCAATGTCATACTAATTAATATATTAATCGATTTGATTTAGATTATTTATTAAAGTCAAAATATTTTCTTTCCTTAATATATTTATTTACTTAGTAATATAATCATAATTGACCTTAATACTATAATTGGTATTAATAAAATATACATGTATATTCACTTACTATATCTTTAATTCCAAATTATTTATTTTTGGAAAACCATTTAACAAGACACTCATCAAATTGTTGGGTCATCAAGGAAGAAATTTACCGGAGAGATACAAACACAAATGAGATATGAGTCCAAGCATATAGAGGATTGACATTATTCTCTATCCAAAACTTTAAGGCAATGAGTTAATAGGTCTTTCGCCTTTATATATTGCTCTACTTTCTTATTTCTATCCAATGTAGGACTTAGACTCACACTTGGATTTCCAACACAAATAGTAATAGACATATATGTATTTGTGTAACAAAAAAAAAACAGCTATTATTAATAGTCAAAATGTATAGAAAATGTTAAAAATTCATTAGTATAACAATTTTTTTCCTATGCATTTCCAACAAATCTTCTTATCTTGTGTTCTCAACTCAAGGGAAGTCTAATATAGTCTAAGTTAGTTATTTTTGTTTAATCTAACATATAATGTCTTTGTTTAATGTTTAGAGTTTTGTATCGTCTAATGTCTATTGTATAATCTAGTAGTGTTTTCATTTAATGTCTAGTGTTTTGTATCGTCTAGTGTCTTATGTATCATCTATTGTTTAGTATTATGTATCGTTTAACATGTGTTGGAGTCTCATCTTATCTTTTCAATTTTTGTTTTGTCTTCTTCTATTTTTAGTTTTGATTTTCAGTTTTTTTTGTCATTTATGTTTCTTTTCTTTTTTAATTTGTAGCCTTTGTTGTTTTGTATAAGGCGAACATATACTAGTGGTTACATATAATAATTGTAGATGATATAGAAATGTGAGCACTATTGGTAAAATTGAAGGAGGAAAGAGTATGGGTATAAAGACAAACAAGTGCAACAAGAGAAAAGAAGCCTATATTGAATGGAGGATGTTACACTACAATAACATAAACTTGAAAAAGAAACATCTTAAATTAATGTTATAAATGAGATATCAATCATTTTTTTAAGAGGCAAACTAAATTATTATTAATAATGATGTGTGCATACTATCAAGCAATGCATACATTATTTCTCCTTACAATTGTTATAAAACTAGAATGCTAAAAATATCAATTTTGCAAACGTGACTGGTGTGGAAAGTTATCTTCCTACATCACATGATGTCGATGGTTTGGTTTTGTTGATTATTTTTTATTTTTCTCTTTGACTTCACTTCTAGAACCTGCAACAATTTCAAAGTCATTTTAAATAATATTTTTATTATTATATGTGATACATGTCATTATTATATGTGATATATTACTAGTTTTTATGAGTAAGACTGTAAAACTTTTATGAAGATAATATTGTATTAATTTTGAAAACAAAAAATTAGTTGTAGTAAATATTATAATTTTATATTAATATAGTTTTAGTCAAACCATCAATTTCTCAAATACCTTATTTATTCAATTTTTTTTTCAATTGAATCATAAATTTAATTTTTTTTTTTTGGTAAAGTGTCATAAATATAGTATCTTCATTGAAGATATTAATATGAAATAGCTAAATATAAAAAAAAAAGAAAAAAAAACATACACAAAGTCGAAAGTTGACCATAGAACTATAATCACGGATCAAAATATAAGAGAATGCCAACATTAGAGTTTATTCATTTTTAGAATAATGAGTTACTTTTCCAAAAGAATATATTAATAACTATCATTATTGTTATTCTATGAAATAGTTACTTTGTATTTTATGAGATTTTTCATGTGAATATTTTATAGAACTTTCACAAATCATGTAAAAGTGTGTAGAAAATGATTTTTTATGAATATTTATAAAAGAATTCAAAAAATCCTACAAAATATAAAAAATTATAATAATAGTGATAAAACTTTAAGAAATGAAAAGTTATTAAAATTTAAACATAGATTCTTAAATTCTATTGCGAGCCATGAGATATAAGACATGTGAAAAAGACTGTGGCCTTGAGATATGCAACTAGCTGTGGAAACATGCACGACAATGTGGACTTATATATGCCATGAAACAAAAACTCAAGAATTTTGAGTGGGAATTTGAAGAAATAATTTAAGTTTTCTGACATGATTCTTCATCACATTGCCCTTTTTTCTTTCCTACCACAACTAAAACATTTATTTCATTTGCGATATTTTGATTGAATTTATTGAATAAGTTTTTATATGTGAGGAAAATTGTATAAATTGTTTTATACGTATATGAACTTTGACATATGACTTATCAATTATTTACCATTACATAAAAGTTATTAAATAAAAAATAAAAAGCATAAGATATCACACCAAATTTATTATACAAAATTACAAATAATCAAATATATACTAATTATATCTATTATAAAAATATATATATATATAAATAAATACGAAGTAAAACATTAAAATATATATATATATATATATATATATATATATATATGGTTTTTTTATGAATAAAAACAAAATTAGTTAAGTGATACAATGATTTCCTAAAATTTTGAATTATATATGTTTAAAAAAATGCAAGCATTCACGTTATTTTCTTTTAAGATTTTAAAGAATTATTTGTTAATTTTATAAATAATGATAAACTAAAATAGAACCATTTTCTGGGATCAAAGTCTTTAAAAGCCCTCGCTCCAAGGTTTTTTCAAAACGTAAACGACTTAGCATATAAATAGAAGTATGCACTCCTAAAATAGTTGAAAAAATATTCACATATTTATCTCAACTTCATCTAAAAATACCAATACTTGTAATTAAATCAGGACTACATCTAGTTGTACCATTAATATTCATTTTAAACTAATTAACAGATGAAATATATCATACTATGTTCGTGAATGAAATCACCCTACATCCCTAATTTGAATATGAAAAACATTTAGCACCAAAATTTTTTCATACATATCAATCTTCATTATATTCAATATATATATATATATATATATATATATATATATATATATATATATATATATATATATAGTGTGAGACTATATATTAATGAATGGTTCAATAGTAATGACACAATATGCTAACAAATAATAAATCTTATAGGTTTGGATTACTATAATATCATATTAAAAGAGGATTTTAAATCTAACTCAACTCTATAAAGTTGATTTGTAAGGAAATGTTTGCACATACTGTAAACCCGTGTTCTTTCTAATTAATGTAGGATCTACAATACTTTTTGTCAATCATACGACTATGTTTTCATCTCCAATCCATTTATTAATTTCTTTCTAATATTTTCATACTTTTCAATCAATTTGCTCTTCGTTCAAGAACAAATTGACAAACAAGTTAGAAAAAATTAAAAAGAAAATAATATATTAGTTAGTGGGTCAAAGACAAGAAATCATACACTACTAAGAAAATATTTAAATAATGACCAATTGTACTAATAAAAAGTAATTGGTCACGTGATTAATTTATATACTAAATATTATTGATAACTAAAATTGTTTAAAATTGTTTACTATTACTAACCAAACAAATTGGTCTTTAATTAAGACAAATTTAGAAACCAATTTCTTTGAAGCTAAAATCTTGATAATAATATTAGTAATTAATTTAAAAACCAATTTACTATAATGACTAATTTAAAAACTATTTTAATTATTAATAATTTTAAATTTATAAATTAGTATAAACTAATTATTTTTTATCATTAAAATTAGTCATTATTTAGATATTTTTTTAGTAAAATATAACAATATAGTAAATCACGATGCTTACACAAAATTAAAAAAAAAAAGTTAGACATTTAATAAAATGTAAATATTTTTAAATAGATACAACCAAGTTTAGGAGATATTTAAAAATTTAAAATAAAACAATTATTTAAATATTTGTGAATTTTTTGTGTGTGTTTTATTTCCAGTATCATGGATAAAATAATAGAGAAGTTTCTTTTTCATCTAACATAAACATTATTTAAGTGAAGCATCCTAATCTTTAAAAGATAAATAATATAAATAGAAGAACGTACCTAATAGACAAAATGAGTTTCACATTAGAGAATTAAGTTACTTAATTACTTATATAGTGACAGTTATTAAAGTCATAACCAAACGCGGAATAAACGCGGACAGACTCCTTCCATTTTATGCTGCACATAAATATTCTCATATATCTCAATATTTATACACTGCTCTCATAACCATAGTTCACATAAAAACATAAAATAGGAACAAAAGATATAACTTTGTGAAATAAATAAATAAATTATAATATATATTAAAATTTATTTTGTAAAGTTAAATAAGAATTAGATATATTATCTTATATAAAAGTAACTAAAAGTTCATTTTAATTAAAATAAATTAAATTTATTATGTCATTGATTATAGTTATGAGATTTTTCTTAATTTTTATGTTTAATGTCTTTTTCCTGTTTGTTAAAGATCTCATATTGACTTTAAATAAAACAAATATAAAGTTGACGAAAATATCATATTTTATCATTTAGTTTTGTAAAATTGAATTATATATTAAATTTTTTAAAATTATATTAGTATCATTTAAATTTTATTTTAGTAAAATTTGTTTGTTTTTTATTAAATATAAGCATCACAATCCATCAAAGCACTATTTAATCATTTATTAAATATATAATCTCACATAAATTTAAAAATCTAAAGATAATATTAAACTAAACTTATTAAATTTTACTAATGAATTATACATAAAATATTAAATAAATTTTTTTTTAATACATTAAAGTCTTTATATTTAAATCATGTTTGAATTTTTACAGTTACGTATGAAATATTGTCTGACTTAATATTTGATAGTGATGGATTTTCTAACAAAAGAATAGGTAAAATAAAAATGCTTCAATGGGTATGATTTTTAAACAATGGATTGGTAGGTGAATGAAACAATCTTCTCATTAAGACATTATGGTCAATACCTTAAGTTTTCTAACATCGTCATATTATTATTTTATTGGAGATATTATCTGATTTGGATTTTATGATTATACGATTCTGTTATAAAAATATATATTTTAATTGGTTATAAAGGGACAATGTTTATAAATAACATTTGATTTTAAATAATATGAATTTTATAAGTTTTAGGGAAATATATTAAATAATGTTTTTTTTCCTTATATTTAGTTAATATTTCTATAATTCAGTAGAGACATCTTTAGCGTGACATTATTTTTGTGAAGTAATTAAAACCAGCAATTCGTTAATCCAATTTTTAGTAATATTTAACACAATTTACTAATATTTGGTATGCTTAAATTTTTGTTGTCATTCAAATATAGTCATATTTTTTCTCTCTAAAATATGATTTTTTTTCTTTTATCATTATAATATATTATATATAGCTTTAATTTATGTAAAATATTAATTTATTTAATTTATGATCTTGCAATATACAAATATATTTTTTAGTTTCCATCGAATAAATTTTCAAGGATATTGATTAAAATTGAAAAAATATTATGGAACAAAAAAAAAGACCAATTCAAACAAAACAATATGGAAACACAACTTTTGCAAAGACTAATTTTGAATAGAGATATTTTTAACTTTACCCTTACCTTCATTGATAAATTTATTGAATTATTATGTACATTTTTATTTTATGAAGCTTTATAATAAAATGTTTTAGTAAAATTTATAGTTGGGTGATTTAAATGTAGCAATTATTTGATCCAAATAAATGAAAAGGTTAAAGGAACTTATTGTTTGCCTCCGGTGCGGGAAACGTACGCAAGCCGTAAGATTGCGGTGTATTGAGGGAAAATGTTTGCCAGCTAGAATTGAAGTGTGCTTCGTGGAAAATCATGCAATAAAAATTGATAGAAAAAAGTTTAGTTAATTTTTCGACATTAAGAACGTAAAGAAGTTAATTAAATCGAATTTCTGAAATCATGATAATATTTATCTTGGCAAAAAAAAATTATTTTTAAAAATCTAGATGATTTTACTTCTAGTGGTGTAATGAATTTTGATTCTTTGACTAATATATCTTTTTTGGATGGTATCATTGTGAATAGTTTGTATGATTTACAACATCTTGATTCATCTTATATTAATTTTCTGATAGATCATGATTCTTTCACTTCTAAGAAAACTTATTTTGTAGAATTGAAATTAGCTTTTAAATAGGTTAAGGTCCTTGATAAGATGAATGATTCTAATATTGAAGATAATGACATGTCAGTTCAAACTATTAAAAAATCTGGTAGGGATAAGCCAAAGAAAACTAATACTAAACTTATCAAAGCAAGGACTTCTAAAAGGAAATGATGAGTTTTAAAGGCTTTTTGGAATATGAGAAAATTAGCTAATGATAAATCTTGTGATATGTTCATGATTTTGATTATTAAGCTAGTTGGACTTACATTTATGGGTAGCAAAATGGGTCTGACCCGACAAGTCAGCTTGTTAACCCAATAAAAAAAATTGGGTCGGGTCATCCATTTCAACCTGTCAGCCCTGAACAACCTGACTCGCCAACCCATTGGGCCAGCCTACGGGTTAAGCGAGGTCAACTCAAAGTTTGGTTTTAAATAAATAACAAACTCATTTATTGCACAATGTAATGGTGGGTAGGGTTTGTTAACTTAAATAAAGGCAAAACCCACACCCTCACACATAGTCAAATAAGGTAAACAAAACACAGAAATTGTGAGCCACCACCACCACTAGCAATGACCACCACTTAGAGTAGCGACCACCACCATGATGCAAGGGACAACAAGATTGGGATGAAGGCTCACAGAGGAGGCGAACAATGACAAGGACCACCACTTCAACATGAGGGAGAGTGAGATTAGAAGAGGAGACTCACAACAACAATGTTTCCACAACAGCTATGATTCCAACATTTTGTCTTGATTTAACCCTAATTTCTTTTTATGTTTGTCCTAATTGAGTTGAGTTGTACTGATTTTTCTTATTATCTTTCTGCATTGTCTTATTGCTCATAGCATTCTTAGATATTCCTCCTCCTTTATCATCTTAGATGCAAGTTGTCTATTCTCTTTGATATGTATAGGACTACATAAAAAAAAAATAAAAACTGGTGGACCAACTCGCCAACTCATCTTGTTGTGGGACGGGTCCTACGATTCAACCCGCTTTTGAATTGTGGGCCAACCTAGCCTAGCTCGTTTTTGACGTGTCAACAACGCGTCAAGCTAAAACGAGTTTGGTTGGCCCATTTTGCCACCCATAGTTACATAAGTTTACTATTTTCCATAAATGCATTTACTTAGTTTTGTTTTCATAATAGGTATTTTGCGTGTGTGTATAATGTAATTTTATCATGAGTTTGACGTGGTCCCTCCATATTTTTCCTATTCTTTTTATTTTTTATTAATAAAATTTTTATATAATGAAAATGATGCTTAACATAAGCCTATTTAAACAATTATTTAGGATTCCAAACCATGACCATGACCGAACTCATGTCTCAAACTTAAAGCTATAATAAACACGTTTACATATAGATTATATTTTTAAGTAAAATATCAAGCAATTATCCACCATGATAAATAACGGGTCATGCTAATCCAACACAAAGATTCACTAACTCTAAAAAAATTGATATTATTTTATGTTGGAGCAAAGAAACAAACACTACATTAATAATGTTTTTGTTTTGGTGAACATAATAGTCTCATCTCGTTTCCAATAGTCGAACTTCCCCCTTCCTCAAGTTTGGAAAAGAACTAACCCTTAAGGTTATTTCTAATACCAATTGAAATCACAAGAAAATACTAGAAAGGGTTGGGGGGTTGAATATTGTTTCAAAACTTTTCGCAAAGATAGCGTTTAATAACTCTTGCGAGTGTTAGTTAAACCATAGTGTTATTAAATGCTTGTGTTTTCAAGTATTATTAACGAGTACAAACCCTCCTGGTATACACCAAGTATTATTAACCACTCCTGATTTCCATATCCAATCCTGACTAGTCCGGGTTTAACCACTCCTGGTATCTAAGTATTATGATCATTCCTGGTATCAACCCTAGACAACCGTCTATAATGTCTAACTCTCCCCAGCTAAACAATACAAGTGTTCTAATTCTCTTCAGAATATCCAAACACAATCAATGTTTGTTTACAAGTACATATTTGAGTAACTCTCAATGAGACAATAAGTGCAATACAATGAAATCTGCTAACTTGAAAGTTTTCTTTTGTTTTATGAAGAGACTCAGATGATGTAAGCTTATAGAGAGAATAATAATGTAACGATACAGTGATAGCAAAAGTTCTTTTTTTCTTTCGTGTGAATCCTTCTTATATAGCTTTCTTCGAGAGATGATGGTTACTCAAAGAGAGTTGACCTTCTTAAGAGTTGGTGGCTTCTCGTTTGAAGATATGTACTTTTCTACGTCTTGGGAAGAACATAATCACTTTTGTAGTAAGAGTTTGTACAACTATGGTAGGACATAAAGCTTTAGGAAACATTACAAGAATGTCTTTCTATTTCACAACACCTTTTTGATCCACGTGCAATATATATATATATATATATATATATATATATATATATATATATGCATTTAATAATTTATACGTTGATAGAGTATTGAATTATGATTCGTATAATATAAGCATTTAGTACGAGTCTAAGCCTTTTCAAACTAATGACATTTGATAAGATATATAGTATTTACTACTTCTTTCTTCTAGACATGTTTTGTCAAATATTGTTTAATATTTTATAAGTGACACGTCATGATTTATCTTATAAGTGTTTAATAAAAATGCATTTTTTCCAGACACTATATTTCACTAAATAATACTTCGTTAAATATTATTTGTTAAACTTCAAAACTCGAAATGCTAAACATTCTATTCTTTTTAGACAATCTTATTTTAACACCCATATCTGAAAATGAGGATGACGACACCTCATTCCGGAACTCCTTTCTCATGTATGCAACACTATAAAACCCTAATTCCCAAAAAAAAATCCCTATGTTTGTAACACCAAAAAAACCCAAATCTTTTGATTTCACATAAAAACTCTTTTTCAATTTCAATATAATCTTTCCATTTCACCATTCATTCTATTTGCTTAACATGGTTTGTTTTAATTAAAACGTTAAAATGTGTTGTATTTTATAACGTTTAATTTTCATTCAAAATATAATATTCAACAAATTACAGACACGTGCCACTTGACGTGTAAGTAGGATATATACTTAAGTGGACACCATTTGCCACGTGAAAATGAAAAACTAAAGTCATTACTTTTCAAAGTAGAATAAAAATTTTGAACAAGGACCATTTATACATACAAAAAAAATATTTAACCCTTTTATCTTATTAACATATGTCAAGAAAAACAATTTGAATAGACAATATATATTTTTAACTTAAGTTTAGTGAAATATTAAATTTATTTATTTTTTAAAATCTTAAATACACAATTCAACTCTCTTATTTATTATGTATTTAACGTTTTCACACCAAGATAATATTTTGTATATTTATTTTATTTTATCTTCCGTGATTCAATGTATTTCTGATTTCTGTTTCTATTAAGTTCTTAAGATCATTGCAGTTGATGATTTTTATATTTCTGTTTTTTCAAACTTTGCAAAATCTTCAATTTTGGTTTAATTCAAGGCTCTGTATACGTTTTAATTCTTTCATTTTAATACAATTAGGTATAGAGTATTCATTTGAGACGTCTTAAGAAAAAACTTGTTTGTTAGAATATAAAAAGTAAAATAAATGCAAGCAATTTTAAATATTTTAGACCAAAATTATAGTTTTTCTAAAATTTTAGAACTATATTGTATAAAAAAGCAAAAAATTGTGGAACAGTGATTAAGGGATCAAGATTACAATTGAGACCATTTATATTACAAGACATTGTTTATGTAATATATATTGTATTAAAAAGTGGTTTTTAAGTCTAACTTAACCTTACAAAACTTCAAGCGTGAGAATAGAAAGTAATGAGTGGTCGAATAACGGTCCGACAACGGGTGGAATAGAATATCCACATAGATCTCGCTAGGATAAGTTCCAACCATAACTCCGATATCATGTTAGAAATTAGTTTTTAAGTCTAACTGAACCCTATAAATCGGTTTGTAAGGTGAAGTTTGTACTCACTTATATATTATAAATTGATCTTATCTTTAATCGATGTGAAACTTTCAACACATTGCCAGTACCTAATATTAGAATTTTTATCCATATTTTCTTAAAATTCATAACATATAAAAATGTTTAATTAATATTAAAAGTCCTATGGACTGTGTCTGTTTACACACACAAAGCCTATTATTAGTGAGAATGTGAAAATGAAAATGCTAGAAAGATAAATAATATTGAATGAATATTGGAAACATTCTTCCAAAAAAAAGAATATTAGAAAGAAACCCACTTGAAGAGTGATATTCACATTCTATGACCATTGACTATAATGAAAAAGACAAAATTAATGACCGTTTGTTGCGGATAAAGTCACGTTCGTTTTGTATTATTATCATTATTTTTATTTTATATTAATATTTTGAAGGTTTATTCTATTTGCGAAGGCAACGAAAAGATGTCGTTTTTTCAGTTGAGAGAGTCTTCTTGGAATTTCAGACACAAACGACACCATCCAGATACAACCTCAAAAGAGTTGTTGTTCGCTAAACATCACTTATTTTTTCTTTTTACTCTTTATTAAACAGTACATGCATTTATAATATATATTCTTAATATTAATTAACTTTTTTTGATTGTCATGGCATCAGTAATTTTAACTTCAAAAATACAACAAAATATAAATATTTTCTTAAGAGAATTCGATGCTTGAAAAAGGAGCCGTATCTAATTCATTTTCCAAGATTATGACATCATAAGAAAATCTATTTTATATTTTTTTTTATGTAAAAACATTTGATAGAAGATAAACTTTTAACTTCTGAATAATATGAGATTAGAAAACTAATTTTCTAAAGGATAATGATACTTTGACAACATTTTAACATCATCTATGTGTTATTATGTGATTAGTCCAAAATTATTCAACAATCAATAATAATAATCATAAACACCAAAATGGACCAATCATAGAATGACATGTAGATAATATTAAAATGTTGTCAAAAGAATATTGTCGAAGTATCATTATCCTTTCCTAAAATAACATTGTAGTAAAGTTGTTAAGATGGACTCTGATCAATCCATCTTGATTCATCCATCCCATATTTGGCTTGTAAAGAATGAGCTGGTCCAGTTCATCCCACTTAAAAACTGCAGATTAATTTCTTTGTCTTGCCTTACATAACGTTTTGTTCGCATCAGACTAGCTCGTGACCAATACAAGATTTAAATAACTATATTTTTTTTAATTAAATTAGTAGAAATAATAACTTGTATAGACCTATTTCTTAAAAATAAGTAATATTCATAGTTATATAATTTATAATCTTTAAGTACGAGTCTATTAAAAATAGAAATAACTTTTTGAACTTGATTGAAATAGGAGAAAAAACACGGATGAAACTATTTTTGAATGAAATAAACACGAATAAAAATAATTTTTGAATAGACTAAAAAAACATAAATAAACAAGTTTGCATAAAAATTATATACACGACATAATGTGTTAATACTACAAGATTTTAGAAATTTAAATTAATATGAATTATATGAGCCAAATACGGATCAACCCGTAGTTAACCCATACAAATATAAATTATGGAGAACGAACCTAAGTGGTTCAACAAATGAAAATAGTCTTTTCTTGCGAGCCAGGTCTACATGCCCGTATTGTTATCCCTTCACATGCTTCCTAATATTCTCCCCATTCCATGTATACTACATATTTTTTTATGCTTAATATTATTGAACTTGAAAAATGAAATAAATTCTACGCGTTTTTTTTTTATTATTATAAACATGCTTTGCGACTTAGTGTCCTAAAATAATTAAGAAAATTATTTTACTTTTTTTTCTATAAAAAGTAACATCTAAAATCTGATAAAAGAACATGTTTTACGTTTTTAATAAAAAATAATATTGTTAACTTGGTCGCCGATCCTTTAAGGACACGGATTAACATTTAATTTGTCCAACGATTTTAAAGACCAGTTAATTTAAAACCAGTTTTAAATTAAATTTGAACCTATTTATTGCATACTTAATTAACTAATTAATTAAAATTAATTAATTAATTTAAATGCTTCACAGTGAAAAGACAAGCATGCCCCCATAAAATTTAAGACACAGAATCATTCAACCATCTTCCTAAAACTACGTCACATTATTTTTTCTTTTTCTATATAATGAAAGTTTAAAAATTTGATGGATCAATCACTTAGTCTTTTGTACTAATTGAGTAAGAAGCGCGTGAACAAAGTTTCAGAAAAAACTATAAAAATGGAAGAATCATGATTAGACACATAGCATTGAATCGTGAGAGAATAACACTTGCAAATTGTTCATACGTCAAAAGTTTCCAATAAGAGTTTTGAAGGCATGGGATTATGTCCCAGAAACAATAAATTCGAGCTTTCAAAGTCCAAAACTCAGCACAATTAATTTTGAATGTGACGAGTGACTGAGGCAAAAGGGTCTTCAGAAGAAGCCGTTTCACACAGAAAATTGAAGAGAGAAGAAGGGCTATATATAGGGATAGATAGAGAGAAAATCTGAGAAGGGTGTGAAGAGAAGAACAAAATGGCTGGTGGTGGTGGTGGTGAAGAAGGGAACAACTTGGAATTCACTCCCACTTGGGTGGTTGCTGTTGTCTGTTCTGTGATCGTTGCTGCATCATTTGCTGCAGAACGGTTTCTTCACTATGGAGGGAAGTTTCTCAAGAAGAAGAATCAGAAGCCACTCTATGAAGCTCTGCTGAAGATCAAAGAAGGTTCTTCTCTTCTTTCCCTTTCCTTTTATTGTGTTGGTTTGACAGATAATAGTTGTTAACAATGCATGTGTTTTGGTTGTTCTTTTGGTATGGTTGTCTTTGAGTTAGACTTTTGCAACACCAACTGTTTGACGAAGGCTAAAAAAAGAAGATATTGAATATGTTTAGGGAATCTAACTGTGAGTCTAATTAGTAATACAAAAATTCATAAATCTGTTACAGTTTTTGGGTTGAAAATGGTGTTACTGTCTTATAAAAATTTGATTTCAAGTTTCATTTGTGTTCAATATCTTTGCCCAATGAAGTATCCCTTTTGAAAGACAACTTATTATTAATCAGTTCATTTCCTAAATTTGATCCTGATGTCTAATGGGTATGCTGACATTTCTGATAAGAAAAATGGGATGTGATCAATTTTGCCACAAACTTTAGGTTCTTAGCCAAACATATGCTTTTGGGGTTTTGGTGTGCTTCTCAAACTAGAGCTCCACCAGAATATATAAGGAGGGATGAGCTGCTGAGATAAAGCTCTAATTTTGATTCAAGAATGTTCCTATTTTAGCTTAACGATTAATGTGTATGCAGGGACTTCTGATATGAAAAAATGGGGTGTGATTAATTTTCTGTTTTTGTTTCAGAGTTGATGCTGTTGGGATTTATTTCTCTGCTGCTGACTGTAACACAAAATGGGATCATCAAAATCTGTGTTCCTGAGGGTTGGACTCACCACATGCTTCCTTGCAGTCTTAAGGATAAAGAAGAGAAAGAATCAGCAAAACTCACAGAACATTTTCAGACTTTTTTCTCTTTCAGTCATATTCCTGCCACTGTTAGGCATCTTTTAGCTGATAATGAGGATCACCAACCAACAGCTGCTGAAAAACTTGGACACTGTGCTAAGAAGGTATCAGAGCAGTAGAAAAAATGATCATACTAAGTTTTTCTTGGCCATTTTTTCTTTGATGATTTCTCATTTTGTATGCCTTTGATGTTCTGTTTCATTCCACATCTTAACCAAAGTGTAATGCAAATTTTCCTTTCAGGGAAAGGTTCCTCTGTTATCTGTGGAGGCACTGCATCATCTGCATATCTTTATTTTTGTCCTGGCCATTGTTCATGTGACATTTTGTGTTCTCACTGTTATGTTTGGAGGGTTAAAAGTGAGAGCATAATTTGCTGTTTTTTTCTTACAAGATGTGATTTCTGAAAGATTTTTTTACTGATAAATTACTCTACTTAACAGATAAGTCAGTGGAAGCACTGGGAAAACTCAATTGGAGATGAAAATAATGGAACACCAGGTAAGAAGAGATAAGCTGTTCGGTACTGAACATCATGAAAGCTATCAAATTTTTTATTTTTCGTCTGCTGACTTCTTTATGTGCATATTGATTTCATTCAGATTTGGAATCAACAGTGACTCATGTTCGTGAACACGCTTTCATCCAGAATCGCTTTACTGGTTTTGGCAAAGATTCTGCTCTCTTGGGTTGGGTGGTAAGTTATTTACAAGTATTATTGCTCTCAAACTTATACAATTTAAGAATTCATATAAAATTCATATAAATAGCAATGAAAGAATTAAACAATGTATAAAAAAATTTCATAAATTTATTATTTTAATGTTGAGTTAGAAGTAAAGTTAATTCCTTTTATAAGTTTCATTCTGGTCTCATTGTTAATCAACTTTCTTTTCTAGTAATTTCACTTGAAGACATACTATTGTCATATTTCCATTGCAAGTTAATTCAACTAAACACAAACACATGTTATATTTCTTTTACCAATTAACAATTTTTCTAAGGGTTTAACATTATATAGCTGTTACTAATTTTTCATTTTTCTTCAGAAATCATTTTTCAAGCAATTTTATGGATCCGTGACAAAGTTAGATTATGTGACATTAAGGCTTGGTTTCATAATGGTAAGGTTCTAAATGTTCTGCCAACGAAGCTGGTATTGTCATGATTGATGCATAATAATATCTATTTTATATCTCTGTTTTAGACTCATTGCAGAGGAAATCCAAAGTTTAATTTTCATAAATACATGATTCGTGCCCTTGAAGACGATTTCAAGAAAGTTGTTGGAATAAGGTATGTGCCTTCTGAACAATAATTCTTTAATAATTATCGGTTTAATAACATTTTTAATCCGTCTAACAAAAATTTAATATATTTTTTTAGTTTTAATTCAAGGTGATTTTATATTTTTTTTCAAAAATTTTATGTGATTCTTTTGATTAGATTCGTGCTAACGTCATTTCTTCTACTTTACTTTTGAAATTGGACAATAAATATTTAAGAAAGAGTGAATAACTATATTTACATATACAAAGTTATTTTTTTAAGCGTTAACTCTCGTATAACAGAAAAAATATATATTAAATCTTCTTTTAAAAAATATAGGTTAAATCAATTTTTTTTTTGTAAAAAAGTCTTAAATCAGTATTTTTTTTTCTTTTTTTTATACGTCTTAATTTAGTTTTTATTTCAAAAAATTTGATGTAATCATGTTTTTCCTATTATGATTTTACTAAACTCTATTAAGCTATCACGTAACTTCATCAATAAGTAATTAATGGCTAAAATTTTTTTTATGTTATTTGGCTGGCCAAGTTTTTTATTCTTTAAAGTTACAATTATTGTGCAGTTGGTATCTTTGGATCTTTGTGGTCATCTTCATGTTGCTTAATATCAATGGTAAGCTTTGGATTTTTGGTAATCTCATACCTAAACTGAACTTAAATGTATTGAAAACATTTAGAAAAAAAAACACTTAATTTAGTACTTAATATGAAGAAATCCATTTAATGTCATGAACAATTTTGTTGATAAAGAGAATCTGAAGGGATTTTTTTTAGTATGTGCTTAATTCCTAGAAGGAACAATGAACATTGTTAACAATGAACATAGTTAATAATGCCATGTTTTGTTTTTCGTAGTTGTCTAAGAATATTAACTTGATTCCCAAATTGCTTTTCCAGGTTGGCACACATATTTCTGGATTTCTTTCGTTCCTCTCATTGTAAGTATAATGTTCATAGAAAAGAACCAAACAAATTTAGGGTTTGTAGGGAATTGTCAATAAAAGAAACAAACTTTGGTTTCTAATGAACAATGTGTGGTCATATATAACTTGTGTATTTATGTTGTAATTGTGGAACTAATGTTTGTTTGGTTGGTTTGAAATGTTCAGCTTCTACTAGCTGTGGGTACGAAGTTGGAGCATGTAATAATTCAACTAGCTCATGAAGTAGCTGAGAAACATTCAGCCATAGAAGGTGAATTAGTTGTTCAACCAAGAGATGATCACTTTTGGTTTCATCGCCCCCACATTGTCCTCTTCTTGATTCACTTCATCCTTTTCCAAAATGCTTTTGAGATAGCATTCTTCTTTTGGATATTGGTAAGCTCCATTTTTGGTTTTTGTGAGTATAGAAGGAGTTGGAGAAAAGTATGTCATAACCAAAATGACTATATAACCTTATTGGTTTGTGTTTTTCAGTTTACATATGGCTTTGACTCATGTATCATGGGACGAGTCCGTTACATTATTCCAAGGCTTGTTATTGGGTAACTACAATATTATCTCTTTGTTATATTGATTTTAATATGTTAAAATATATTTAAAAAAATTAATATACGAAAATATGTGTATTTTGAAGTTACAACATAAGAATAACACAAAAAATAAAAAACTTAGACTCCTTGAATCTCATACTTTCAATTATACAATTATATTTTTCTATGTTAAGGTTTTGTGTGTGATCATGTCATATAAAAATTATATATTTATCTTTATTTTTTGAATTAATCCAAATTCTAATGAGATCTAACCTATTTAATTTATATGAAGAAGATATATAGCAAGATTTTCAAATAAGAAGGATCCATTCCCTTTCAATCACCCATTTTATATTTTGGTTCATGAGATTTGAAAACCAAAATTATTGTTGCTTAAATTGTTCATTATTTTTTTACATTTTGACTCCATAATGAGCATTCTAATTAATTTCAATCTTTTTCCTCTCTTCTTTGTTGGGTTTGTTCTTTGTAGAGTATTTGTTCAAGTACTATGTAGCTATAGTACCCTACCACTTTACGCAATTGTAACACAGGTGAGTTTTCTTTCAAAGTCAAATTGCAAGATCGCTATTCTTTCGTTTAAATATAATTTTTCTTTGCATTCACATTCAAAACAATCAAACAAATTTAGACATTATTATAAACTTGAACATTTCAAAGCTATCAATAATTTATCATTACCTGAAATTTCATTTAAAAAAATTGCAACACATGTTACATGCAACGTAGATGGGAACTCACTTTAAGAAGGCCATATTTGATGAACAAGTGCAAGCACGTCTTGTTGGCTGGGCACAAAAGGCAAAGAAGAAAGGTTTGAGAGGTGATAGTAATGGCCAATCTGCTCAAGGAAGTGCTCAGGTGGGTGCTGGAATTCAACTGGGACCAGTCTTCAGGAGGGCATCTGCCCCAGAAGACAATGTTATTGTCCCTAGCAATGAAGGGCATGAATGAGTGTGGCTGCCCTAAACAAATGTTTTCAACCATATTAATTATATAGTTTCAGGTGTTGTAAGTTTGCTCAGTCTCAAATCAGCAAAGAATAACCCCACAATGTTGTGGCGGAGAGCAAAGACCCTATGTGATAGGGACATAGTGGATTAGTGTGCATTAGGAAAATGTTATCCATTAGGCAGAATTTTGTGATAGAAATAAAAAATTTCAATCGTTAAAACTTGATGTATATATATCGTGAATTGGATTAAAAAATGTTGGACCCTTTTTAATAAATATTTCAATGGACATTTTCAATCTTTTAAGAATATAAAGAATGAGTAATAAGTTTAGACGAGAATCACGTAAGAATTTATACTAATTCGACTCTAAAAAAACTTACATCCAGTTTTTTTTTTTTGCAAACAATCTTAATTATGAAATAGGATGATGTAGAGATTAAAGATGTACAAGTTTAATTTGTAAATCTAAACTTTAACAACCAAAAGAAAAAATCTTTGCAAGTGATGCTACACATAATACTTTTGTTTTGTTTTCTGCTTACACAACAAGTACTCAGTACAAGATGTTGATTTAGAATGAAAGTAAAAAACTATATATACACATAAAGTGAAGATTTCACAACCTAGACCAACCGTCAGGCAGATCTAGAGACATGCTTAGTATCGATTGATTTCCAAGTGTCTAACTTTTGAACTCTTCCAGAACTCTTTAATCACTCTTCTTTCTTTGAAATTCTCTGTTTAGGATCTCACTGTTATTATTTTCGAATTGAGGCAGTCTTACATTTATAGAACACCTGTTACTAATATTATTATGTATTAATTTAATCGATTAATGGCTTTAACAAATTGTATTATCACAAAAAGAGATTAAAGACTTGTAATATAGCATTTTCCACATTTTCAGAATAGTTTGAACATCATAAAAACCTATCATCAATTTATGTTCTCCTTCATATATATATATATATATATATATATATATATATATATATATATATATATATATATATATATATATATATATATATATATATATATATATAATATGAGCACTAGGTTCTAAGAAAATATATTCAAATTGTTGAACTCAAATAGTTGAGTTAAATGTTTCCAAGTTCTTTGAACATTTACTTGATAAATATTTTCTGATAAAGATTGGATGGTTAATTGTCCTTGCTTATTATCTTGTTAAATCTTTGAAGAGTTGAAAGATTTATTGAAAACAACTTTATACACTAGAAATTTTTTAAAGGTTAAAAGAGTTTTAAAATCAATTCACACATCTCTTGGTTGAAGATATATTGTTGTTATTACAATTTAACAAACACATTCGCAAATGTAAATTTATACAAACTCTCAAATCCACATTTCGCCTAAAACAAACGTAAATAGTTGGCCGCCGCCTCCCTCCCCCCCCCCCCCCCCCCCCCCCCCCCCACCCCCCACCCACCCCTCCCCTCCCCCCCCACCCCCCCTTTCAAAAGGAGATGTTGTTAATCTCTTGTCAGTCAGGAGAGGTGTATTCTAAACCTCTATTCTACTTCACTTTGTAAGTTGTTGGTTTATTTCTAGTTATTGATTAATCCCTCTTTTAGAGAGATTGAAACCTTGATGTAGGATGTTTTTAATCTGAACCAATATAAAAATCACATGTGCAAGCTTTTCTCCCTCATACTCAATTATTTACTTGCTCTTATTTGACTTGATTTTTCTGTTTTGTGAAGTTAATTTTTAAAAGGGGAAGTCCGTTTAAAAAAAACTAGTTTTAACGAAAAACCAATTCATCCCCTTCTTAGTTATTATCAAACATCGAACATTTCGTTGTTGTATGTTTCTAACAGATTTATTGCCTCTTTCAGATACAACTTCTTTAGTACATAAAGAAGGGGTAACAAAAGTGGGTTTTATTAAGAAGTTTTATAAGAAGATCAAAAGTACATTGGATACAACAACAAGGAGTGTAAAAAAAATGGTTTTTTAGGAAGGGGACACTACTACAAAAAAGGCTTTTGACATATGTTATTTTTGACATTCAACATCTAATCCAGATCTGACGTCAATTGGACGTTAGATCCCCTTTTCCGAACGTCAGTTTTGATGTCAGACCCCTCCTAAACTGATGTCCCTTTTGTTTTTTTTTTAAATTAATTTGTTTCTACAGTATTACCACACCTGAAATACAAAAAACCATTATAGCACATTATAAAATTGTATAGACTATGAGTTTCAAGCAATGGAGATTGGGCACTCATTGTCGCCGTCAAGATACATCAACTCACGAACAAAACTGCATTATAAGCCAAAATTAATTGGTGCAAACGGAATTTAATCGGTGAAAAAATAAATTAATTGGAAGAAAATTAATCAAACATACCTTATAGCAGCAATGACGAACGCGAAAGAAAGTGAGCCTCACATTCTGAGTTTTTGGAGTTTAAAAAAGCATTTGACGTCAACTCCCCTCGAGATCCAACGTCTAATTATTAAAAAAATTCATTTTGGCGCTAGTTTTTGGGTATTTTCGTAGCTTATTGACGTTTGGGAAAGAGCATCTGACGTCTAATGTGTATTAGACGTCGACCCGTTCTACGTTCGATGTCCAATGTTTGAAAAAGTGACATTTCAATTCCGATTTTGCAGCAGAGGATTTGACGTCTGATCTGGGGGCACCGATGTTTATTTTCGGACCTTTTTGAAGTCTGATTTGGGGGACCGACCTTTATGTCGTAAAAGAAATTAATATTAGCGCTTAAAATGAGGTATTTTTGGACCTATTTGACGTCTGATCTGGGGTGACCGACGTCTATACCTTATTTGACGTCTGATCATAGGGGAATCGACTTCTATAATGACGCTTTATTTACAAAAATGTCATCGGTCATTTTTTATGTTGGATTTTCTATCGTTAGACGTTAAACATGTGACGCTAAACATTATTTACGCACTAGTGGGACTTAGTTTGGCTTCACTTAAAAAAGGAAAGATCAATTTCCTTCTCAAAGAAAGTCTAAACTTAGACCTAACGGAGATGGTCTTTTCAAAGTGGTCGAGAAGATAAATGATGATGCATATAGGTTAGAACTTCCTATTGAATATGGAGTTAGTCCTACTTTTAATGTTTGTGATTTGATCCCTTTTTCAGGTGCTACTGATTATGAAGAAGTAGTGGATCTGAGGATAAATCATTTTCAAGAGGGAAGGTCTGATGGATTTGATGGAAGCCACATTGAACCTTTGACTAGAGTCATGTCTAGGAGAATGGAAGAGGAAGAAGGACTTCAAAGAACACTACTCATTTGGAGAATAATTTATTAACTTATTTTCCCTTCTCTTAAGCTTTGTAAATAAGTCTTTTCTTTAGAATTTGTATTTGGACCAAGCTTACATTTGATGTAGGCTTGTACTTTGACTATTTTTGTTTATCAATCTTTGATTTAATCAATTATGTAAATCTCATAATCGATTAAAACAGACAACAACCTGCAAAAAGTGTAATTCTCTTATTTAATCAATTATGTAAATTCCATAATCAATTAAAACAATTATCTTTCTTCAGAAATTGTAGTTTTGACTTTTTAAGTTGATTATTGAGTGACTATACGAACTAAGTGGTTCTTTTGGCTTGTTCGGCCTCAAGTAACCCTTAGAACATTACTTCAAGGCTAAGGCACCTTGAGAGGTGCATGTATCCTTTGTAGAAGGTTCTTGAAACTTTTAGATTCATTGCACGTTCTTTCACTTAAGTTAAATCTTCTGTTCTATAAATAGGAGTATCCAAGCTTTGTAAATTCAACTTGCAAATACTATAGAGAAATTTTGCCAACATTGCAACTCTCCCTTTTTAGGTTTATTAGGCTAGTTGTCTTCTTGACTTCTCCTAACCTTTTTCTTGATGGTTGGCCTAACCTTCTTCAAGATACACATTCAAACCACTCTTCAAACCCCATTTTCTTCATCTTTACATGCTTCCACATCCAATACATAATCTCCATGGAGTCTCCTTCAACTTGCATGAAGAGGGTTTCCATCTAGAAATAAGAATCAATCTCAATGGTGATAATAATTAGGGGATCTCTTATTCCCATTGGGCGAAATTCAAAAAAGAAGCACTAATGGAGGTCCTCCAAAGTTCGTAGTTCTCGCACTAGTTTAGAAGTGTTTGTGGTAGCTTTAAATGGGGTCAAAGAACTAAGAAAAATAAAGAGAAACATGGGTGTGGAGTAAGGGAGAGTTTCAAAATAAAGGAAGAAAAAGAGCAAAAAAAAAAAACTCACTAATGGATTTCGTACAATGTTTGTAGGGTATTTGCATTGTCTTTTGATGTTGTTGTATGAAGAAGAAAATAAAAATGAAAGTAGCACAAAAACTACATGCAAGAGATTTTACGTCTAAGTCCTTATAGTTAGACTTAAATATTGACACATTATTTACAAAGATACCATTACATATCTTTAACGTCTTACCTTCTCTAGTCAAACATAAAAATGTTGACTAATAGACTCTTATTTTATTAGTAATAGTTTATTTAGTATAATATCCAATTGTCGTTTAAAATTAAATTGAGTGGTTGATATAGTTATTGGACATTTTATCTTATCACAAGTTGCTAAGTCAATTCATCAAGTAATATAAAATTTTGCGTTTGTCTTTCACATATTCAAAAATTTATCAAACCAATGACTTAATCTAACCATTAATTCTCACCCACTATCCATTAATGTTAGCATTACTTATTATTTTAGTTATAATTATAAATATTATATATAAAGGGAGATAAATATCTTATATATTTTTTTGTCAAATTTAAAAGATACACAACATTTTCTAAAAATTGTAATATACTCCTTAGCATATAAAAAATTATATAACTGGTAAGATATGTTTAAATAAATTCAACTTATAATAAAATTATATATATATATATATATATATATATATATATATATATATATATATATATGGGTTTGTGTGTGTTTAATGTCTGTACGTGCATTGTTAGTTTTTAAAGTGGCATATTGATTAATATGAAAAAGGGAAAAAAAAGGATGAAATATTATAATAATAAAAACTTGATTTGATAGTTGTGTTAGTACATATGGAGATTTAGGTAATTATATGTTATTGAAAGGTTTGCAATTTTATCGAGAATTATAATATTTACTAGAAAAGTTGTATAGAAATACTTGCAGTTTTTGTTAAAAAAACTTACAAAGTTTACAGTTTTTGTCAAAATATTTTATAATGATTAATAATACTTGAGTATTTGTGGATATAAGTTTATATATATATATATATATATATATATATATATATATATATATATATATAATATTACGAAATATCCCATATTGTTTAATTGTCATTAATATGAGCAAAATAAACTATATTTGAGTTATCAAAATGAGTAAGTTGTTACGATAGAAAACTTTGACATTATAGTGCAAAGAGAGATCACGACAAGGGTTATTTTTTTGTGTCAAAATAGATTATACAAGAGAATGAAGAGCAAGAAGAAGAGTAATGTTCCCAATCCAAATTCAAATCCACCAATATCACGGTTGGAGATGCTTGCATGGTGATTTACAGCATAGTTAGATGAGTTGCCAAAAGGAAAAGAAGAAGGCAAGTGAATAAACACATACACTAAAAGAACAAGAAACACCAAGATTAGGGTTGTGACACTTTTCTCTTCAACTTCTGAAACCCATTGAAATGAAGATGATAAGGTATCTATAAAGGGAAACAAACTAGGCCAATAGATTAGGAAGCCCAAGCAAAGCAAGAATAGAGAAGGCATCAATGGTGATGGCCCTCTTTCCATCTTCTCACTAACCAATATCTTACGATGTTCAAAGAAGAATTGAAATCAAATTTATAAGAGAAACATTGTGTGTTGTAACATGTTTTGCCACATAGGAATTAATAATAATATAAACTTTGTTCTCTTATATTTGGTGACATATGTCTTATAATTGGTTGAGCTATCCCAACTTCTCGTGATGTAATAAAGACCACTTTTGAATATATATCATTTTCTCAATACACAATATAATATTATCAACATGCAAGTCATGCATATGTAGGCATATGAAGTTGGATACCAACCACAATTTTTTTAGTCTCTACTTTTAACCTGGGCCTAAAATGGTAAAAAAAAATGGTCTTTTAAGAATATTAATTGATAAATATACAGCATGAAGATAGTCTTGTTCAAAACAATGGTAGTTATGACTTTTTTTCTCCAAACAAGTGTTTTCATTAAGTTGAAAAGAAAAAAATACAATATATTTTTTGTGCATTGATTCCCCGAATATTACACTTTCCATTTCATTTACGAAAAAAAGAAGAAAAATGTTACTTACTAATATGCGAAACACTTTTTTTATTTTCAGACTATTTTAATTTGAACATAATTTTCATTAATTGAAAATTATAAGAGTGTATGACTCTTACATCCTACTAAATAAATCACTTTCATGATTACGGACTTTTTAATGAGTTGTCTGGATTCTAATCTTGATCCCTTAATTATCAATTAATAATTTTGTGCACTTTTTTTAACGATTTTAGTTCTTAAAGATTAGGAAATTTATAATTTTGCATGCACTTTTTTATATTTTAATTAAGAATGTTTTTTCTTACGGCGTCTTAAATGAATGCGTTATCCCTAATTATATTGAAATGAAAGAAGAAGATTTTGCAAAGTTTGGAAAAACAGAAAAATAAAAATCATACAAGCAATGATCTTAAGAACTTAACAGAAAAAGAACATAGTAACAAATTTCACATGGTATATGAACATAGTAACAACAAGCTTGTATAAAAAATTCTCTATATAATCCTTCTTATCTTTTCTTCAAAGCTTCTATCTATTTATAGTTTTTCTTCAAAAATGTCTGTTAGATAAAGAGGTTGACTTCATGAGAGCTAGTAACCTTTTTAGGTGGGAAGTCAAACTCATTCTACTTTGTAGGTACAATGCATTAAAAAATATATTAAAATGAAAAATTTGTATTCATACCATAAATCAGATTTCCTTTTTTTTTTTCCTGAAAACATATATATTGATTTCATGAATCACGGCATGGAGTAAAAAAAATGTGAACTTAAAAGGTGAGAAACCTTGTGATATTTGGTGATTCATAACTTTTTGTTACATTATAGTGGTATATGTTGGTTAACATGTAATGTATGAGATACACATTTTCTTCTGTTTAGATAAAATCTTTGATATAAACTTAAGAAAATCACTAACCAACAAAACTTAATCACAAAAGATATTGTTATAAATTAAAAGGAATTTTATTGACCTATATTTTCAATTAGAAACGAACTCGTTATATATATACATAGTAAAAGATTTGTTTAATGTCCTATGCAACTTCTAACTATTTCCATTTAAAACACTTAGTTGTGAATTCAAAACACCTTTACAACAACCAACAAAAAAGAAAACATATGCGCGTGTGTTAAATATATATTTAGATATGTGAGTTGTATCAATACAAAATTTTTACTATAAAATTAGCAAAAGAAGAAACGTTCACATGCACACCAACTTTTATCAAAAATTACTTACACTTTCAAATAAGATTGAATCTTCACAATGACAAATCATTCGTATTGTTCACATCTGGTATGCATTATTTATATTATTATTTTTAATTTACCTAATTTATCTATTCTTTTATAATTTATTTGAACTATACTTAAAAGCACTAACACCATAAACAAAATTATAGGTAACAATACTTTCTTGTATGCAGGTGAATATGAAGTTTATATTTTCATTTTCAATACTTCTTTTGCTACCAAGCGCATCATATTCACAATATCAAAATCCTATAAATCTAATCAAGACAGGTACTTTTGTATCTGAAAGTTTTGAAATGGAACCAGGACTAATCATATCAAAAACACTCATGGATATAGAGTTTCCAAAAGGTCACATTGGAGTTAAAAGTTTTGATGCTGAACTAGTTGATCAAGAAGGAAATTCTATACCCTCATATGAAACATACCTTCACCATTGGTTTGCCGTAAAATACCATCAAAATATTACCATGTCGCACGATCCTAAGCTTATTCGTCAAGAAGATTTCATTTATCTAAGAAATGAAGGCACATGCAATGACTATATTCTTCCACATTATTGGGGATTTGGAGTGGAATCACGAGGAACAACATCAAAAATTCCTGATCCTTTTGCAATAGAAGTAGGTAACCCTACAAAAATTCAGAATGGATTTGAAGAGAAATGGTTACTCAACATCATGGTCATTGATACACGTGGTGCACAAGACAAGAAAGGTTGCACAGAATGTAGATGTGACCTTATTAATCTTCCAAAAGACTTCTATAATGTCACAAGAGATATACATAACCAAACAATAACTCCTACAAATTATAAAGATGGACTATTTTGTTGTCAAGATAATGTACAATGCAAACTAAGCGAAGATTTTCAAGGTCCAAGAAGAAATGTTTCCATGAGATACAAAATAAGTTGGATTGATTGGAATAAAAATCAAGTACCACTCAAGGTTTATATACTTGACTCAACAGATAAAGTAAGATCAAATGGTTCCCAAATAATTCATGATTGTCAGGTAAATGATTCTTTTCAATATTTCATTTTTGAATAATGATTCTTTGACACACCTAAAGTTTTTATGTTCATTTGACACTATCTTTACTTACTTTTTACTCTCTTCTTTCTTGAAAAAATACAAAAAATTACACTTTTATGACCATTTTACTCTTATACTGTGTTAAATGAATGTAAAAGTGTGTCATGATAATATTACTTTTTTTCTTAACATAATAAGTAAACCTTTTAGTTTTCATTATATTGAATAAACAACAAAGGTTTTTTAATTCTTTGTAGGCAGAGTATACTATTCAACCAAATGGTGTTGGTGACACTCCTCTTGTCCAAATGGCAGATATACCAATGGAAAAAGGAGGTTATTTAATCTTTGGACAGGTGTTAAACAATTTTATAATGAATTATTTTTGTGATTATTTTGTTTACTATGTTGTTTCCTTGTGATTGCAAGATGTGTCATATGGTAATGCATTTAGAATTATAAAATTTTAATTCTTTTATATTTTAGGATGGAAGGACTCTATGTACTTCAACACCAAAGTATGGAACAGGAATAGAGGCAGGAAATGAAGAAGGATATTTGATTGGAATGTCGGTTTGTTATCCACAACCTGGATCTATCCAGATTAAAAATGGTGAAATTTTGACTGTGGAATCTAGATATAAAAATGAATTTCGTACGGGAGCTATGGGTCATTTCTACATGTATATTGCTGAGAATATACCATAAGAATATTACAAATATTTTATTTCTTTTTCACAATTTGCTTAATTTGTTTTCTACATAGTTTGTTTCACCATAAAAAAAGTTTCAAAATTTCTTTTTGCTCTTGTGTTACTTAATGTTTTTTTATTGTATATGCCATGAGGACCTATAAAAGAGGAAAAATACTATTAAGATTTTTGGTCCAATATCAATTATTTCATACTTTAAAACCATATTATGTTTCTTTTAATCCAAATTTTCTTGTGTTGTTTATAGCATATATTTGTCACTCATTATAATCTCCACATAAGAGTATAATAAGGATAATTACTTCAATTTGTTTGCATTATATACTATAAATAATAAATTTAAATGTGTTTTATTTATACAATCAAAGAAACCTTTACATATATGATAAAATAATTTAATAAATAGGAGTGCTTTTTTTTAACTTTTTTAAATTATTTTTTTCCTTTACAATGTGGACTGAAAAACAATAAACAACCATATTTTTTAAAATTATAGAAATATACAATTGAATAAAAATTACCTAAAAATGTAAAGAAAAACAAATGATGGGTAAATTTTATTACCTTTTCACTAAAATGATTTTATTTAATTATTAAACATTTCTTTATCATATATCCTTTAATTTGTTTCAAAGTCTATTTTATAACTATTTTACTTCATGTAGGAATCTCGATTGAAGTAGCAAACACACTCTATAAGAGAGGATGGAATAAAATTATATAGTTTTTTTGAAAGCCTTAGATAATCTAACAAGTAAAAGAAAAATAATTTACATTGGTTCACCTGGTCATTCTCCTTATAAGAACAATTTATGTTCTACCAATCAAAACTTATTGTAAAGACAAGTACTAACCTTCCTCGATTAAATATTCTTCATTTTCATTCATAACTAAAATCACTTAAAAATGGAAAAATAAATATTATCATGTATTTTAATCTAATTTATAGAAATAAAAATATCTATCATTCATAAGTTGTTGCTAATAAGCAAAAAAAAAAAAAGTTCTAAGTTTTTTACTTTAGTCATGCTTAATAAAGTGTGTCATTTTCACTCTTTAGACCACGATTTTATACCCTTGTCAATTTTGCTTTGCCTAATTCTGAAATATTGTTGTGTGTATCTTTACAAAGTGCGGAATACCAAGTTTAATAATCTTCCCAAGTAAAATATTACACAGGAAACTTATGTTTTTCTCTTCTAACTTCTTGGATTTTATATTAGGTTTAACGAATAAGATTATTGTTTATATAATCTTGGGAAAAAAAATTTAAGTTGATAATATTTTTGTTTGAATCATTGCATAATGATATGCTTAAGGTTGATGCTCCAATGCAATTAATTTAACCAATGAAATTAATTTTCTAGCAAGTATATTTGATAGTTTGTAGTACAACAAGTGTCATATTCACCAGGATTTGGTAGAGTACACAATTATTAAATTGGTTTGATTTTTGTTTTGTAAAAAGGGATGAAAACATAATTAATGTGTAAAAGTGCTTATTTAGTATAACAAAGACGTATTGAAATAGTATTAAGTTGAAAGATTGATTTCAATATGATAAAGAGGTGTTAAGGCTAGATTTCACCACTTTGTCACGCTCTTGTACCAATTCAATTATTGTTCCTGTCATCTAAAAGCAGGAGGAGAATCAGTTAAATCACAACTTTGAACCAGTTCCCATTCCATTCCAAGCCAATGAAATAAGATAAGTAATGGGCTCATCCAACAACAAACTCAAACTAATTCATAAACATGTAACAAAAGCATACTTTAAGAAATAAAACAATACTAATACAAGAGAGTTCCAAAGGATTACATCTTGACCTCAACACAAAAAGAGGCTTAGCTCCTCATAATATATGCAAACATTACAATGCTTGAGTAGCCATATCCTTATGCATTCCCTAATAATTACAAAGGAAAGTGTTTCCAAAGACTCTCTAAAAGTTTCTCAAAGTATCCCTCAAAATGTCTATCTAAAACAAGGGTGCAACTCTATTTTTATAAACTAATAGGACAATGCCCAAAAGTTCACTTGTGGCTCAACAATAGAGGTTTCCTTCCCATGTGGGTTTACTTTTATGGTCCAGTCTCATGTAGAGTGCTCAACTCCTAAGATAACCTTTTGAGAAGGAGTCTTCATGGCTTAACCTCAAATTTGATGCTTGAGGTTTCCTCTTCCAAGGGGTTTGGTCTTTGTGGCTCAACCTCAATTTTACCACTCAATCGCATCAATCACAGTTAGAGCTGTCAAAACGAGTAACTCGACTCGACCCGGTTTGGCTCATCACGAATTGCTCACTTAGTGAGTCAACCCAACCTGGCTCATTTATTAGCAAGTTGAAAAAAATTCAAACCTGACTTGACCCACCACGGGTTGATGGGTTAAACGGGTTGACTCACTGACTCATTTAATTATAAGTTTTTTTAAAAATAAAAAAATTACAATTTTTTTAATTCAAATCTAAGTAAACGTCACACTAAAATGATGTTAAACTCCAAAGACAATTTAAAATAAAAAGAAAAAAGTATCATACAATCAAGGCGTAATCCAAAAACATGTATAAAAGGCGAACAAATAGGTTTTTAATATTGATAATTTTTGTATAACTTGTCCATTTATAATATTAGAGTCTTGAATAGATAAATATATAATATTTCTCTCTTGAAACATCTTCTTCTTTATGACCATCTACAATATAATAAAAAAATGATAACTAATAATATTGAAACACAAAATAATAAATAATAAATAATTAAATTAAATTAGGTGGGTTGGTGAGCCAACCCGACTCACCACGGGTTCAACCCGGTGAGGGTTCTAAGTGAGCTAGGTTGAAAACTAGTCCGCATAAAAAATTACATTTTTTTTCAAATCCAACCCGGCTCAAACCCATGACGAGCCGAGTTGGCTCGCGTGTTACAATCCATTTTGATGGCACTAATCACAGTTTGCCCATAATTGCTTGAATTTTATCGAGTTTCTCTATTTTTCCCCTTTGACTCTCTTCTGGTACTAGAAATTACAAAACAAACTTTAATTCAAAATTAACAAAATCAAAAGAAGATAAATGCCCAATTTATCTCAAAATCAACTAAAGTTGCGAAATTATCAATACCGCCAATTAGAACCCTTTAGGATTCTACTAAACACTTAGAAAATTTTCGGACAAATTAACGTATTTATTTTCATCATAAAATTAGAAAATTAAAACGTTCATTTATTTCATCAACTAAATGTTCCACTTAATAAAATGTATTTCTAATAATAAAAAACATTTAGAAATATTCAATAATTAACGTTTGTCCAAAATACATCCAAAATACAAGAAAACATGTACAACCCCCATACTCCTCACTGTTGTGCATTTGTACCACTATCTGCAGCATTATTTGTTTACATATAATATAGGTCATATGATCATCACAAGTGGAAAACAAAACCACAAATATACAAGGGTGAATTAACTTAACAGAAAACATAATAATTAAAATTATAGATAATTAACAATAATCTGCCATAACACGCCTCATTCAATCGTTCGATGATTCATAAATACCACATAATCAAATGATAATTATTGTCGTATCATATAGCAACCATGAATCTATGTGTAGACTCGACCCCAAGAGGTTCAATCATCACATATTCCTTGCACATAGTTTACCATTCAAAACGAGTTCATGTGTGAATATTCACAACTCTTGTAAAGAGTTTCCAGGAAAAATTGAACAAAAATAAAATAAAACATGAAAAAGATGCTCCACCACATCAAAAGAGCATTTGTCGTTAAGGAATATGGATAATATATGGCATATCACGACCATACACAAATTTTAAAGGAGAAATGTTATGAGAAGTGTGAAAGAAATAATTACACAGTTTTACCTATGATAAGAAGTGAACCCGGAGCTTCGGAAATTCTTGAACAAAATATCAGAGATATATGTCTCAAGATATTTACTAAGAACATCAAAGTAAGCATCACTTTGAAGGTGAGATAAGCTAGCGAAATCTGTAAGAAAACGTCTTAAAACTAAAATAAATAAATGAATTTAAAATTAAAATCACGGTCATTCAAAATCGCTATTGTAAAATTTTATCACAATATAAATAAAAGCTTGAGCATAATATTTAAAATTTAATATTCATAGATGAAAAACTGAAAAATATTTTGAGATACATAATATTGTATTTTATAGGATCTTTTAGTGGTATACTTTAGCTAATATATAATGTATGAGGTACACATTTTCTTATGTTTAGGTAAAATATTTAATAAAGTTGAAAAACACTCATTACAAACTTAATCACAAAATAAAAATTATCAATTTAGAACAATTTTATTGACTCATACTCTCCATTGAAACAAGCTTATTATAGTATAAATAGTAAAAAAAATTGTTTAATATTTTACACAACTTCTAACTATTTTCATTTAAAACATTAGCTATGAATCCAAAATACCTATTACACCTACTATTTTTCATGAACTTATTACACTTTAAAAAAAATGCACTTTATTGAAGCTACATAAGCGTTTAAAAACTTATCTTAAGAGAATTGAAAAAACATGTCATATTTGTACACTCATTTGTATTAGCAAATGACATATTAATAACCGCTCAAATGATTTCAACAAGTTCGAATTCAAACGGTGCCAATAATACATTATAACAATGATTCTCGTCATCATAAACTTCGATTGTTTCATATATGAAAGTTTACCAATAGTTGATGATCGTACTTAAGGATAACAAACAAATATCTATCTGCAGGTAAAATCTATAAATACTAAATAAATATTCTTAAATGAATAATGGATATGGATGATAGAGTGAGTATGATTATCATGATATTTGATTCATAAATACCTGCTATCTATTAATAATTATTAATGAATTTTATTTAAATAGTTTTTTAATTCAAATTATCAAAATAAAATCATTAGTGAAAAGATATTAATCATTGAATAATCATTTAAAATTTGACTTTATATATTTTTATTTTTTTATTTAGACATATGAGATTGAAGTTATTTTCTAAATATTAATTTTTTAAAATTTATATTTTGTCACAATTTATTTACATTTAATTTTTAAAAAGATCGAATTTATATGTAGTAATATTTTATTGAGTAATTTAATTTAAATTGTACTTAAAAATTAAGTTTTTTTATTTAAGTTTACATTTTAAAGAAATTGTTAAAATATCAAACAACTGTTAAAAATTAAAAAAATATTAATATTGATAATATTTTGTAGTCAATTTTGATTGTTGTAACTTTTTTGTCCAAGCTCTTTGAAAAAAAAATTATTTTATATTTGTAAGACTTTTTCTTAATTTACATTAAACAAATTATTTTTAAGTTATGAAATGTTAAATAGGCTAGATCAAAGTAAGATAACATCATATTGAAGTTGTCCAAGATTGGATTGAGTCTTCTCAGGTTAGAGTCAAGCTAAGTCAACTTGAGCTCACGCCAAGTTGAATAGTCTTAGTCCAGCTTAAGTCAATTTTGGTTCAGGTCCCTAATCAAGTTGAGTTGGCCGAACACAGGTCAAGTACAGTTGGTTTGGTACTAGGTCAAGCCCAATTGGTGTAGCGCAAGGTTAGGCAGAATTGGCTCGAACTCAGGTCAAGTTCAATCAGCTCAAACCCAATTCAAGTTGAATCAATTCAATCTCAAGTCAAATCGGGTCAATTTAGATCTGAGTTGAACCAGGTCAATTAGGGCTAAGATTGAGTAAGATTGGTTCAAACTAACATCCAATCGAGATGAAATGAGTTCATATTCATCTGAGTCTGAGCTTACCCACATTAAATCAAGCAAAGTCTATCCAAATTCAAGTTAGACCGAATTAACTCTGACTCAAGTCGGCCTAAGTTAAAAACATCAAAATATGAATTTGAGAATAAAAATAATTTCAAATTTTTAATTTTTAAGTAGAATTTGAAATTCTTTAATTTTAAATTATGCAATTTACCCTAATAAAATTCTAGAAATTTTAATTTCTTCCAAAGTTTCTTAGCCAAACAATATATATTGTCATAAAGCATTTCAAATGCTTTAAAAGAAATGAACTACTCTCTTAAGATATTTCATTCAAACTCAAGTTTAAAGTTATAACTTATAGTTAAGAGCAACTCATTCTACTTAAGAAAATAACAATTCAGATACTATGATTTGATTTGTGACTTGTTCCACTTGTCTTACCATAAGAGACAATTGATATCACTCACAACAATCTTTCCTAAAAAAAATCTGTTAAGAATTGAACTTTTTAATTATGATTTGGTCTCCCTAATTTTCACCATTGGATAATTATACAACGTGCACTAATGTTATCCTAAACAATTGTTTCACTTAAAACCGAACTCTTAACATTAACTCTAATATGAAATGTTAAATTAAGCTTTTATCACTGGATAAAAGTTTTAATTTATAGTCAAAACACAAGAATAGCAAAATCACTGAGTCCATATTATTTAATGAATTTTCACTATCCCTCTTCGTATATTTGAATTGCGTTAAATTTATATATTTTATTAAATTTTAAAATATCAAAATTAATGCAAGTTTGAGGCATTATAAAAACAATAAAAAGAATCTAAATTAAACAACTAAAATAAAAAGCAGCAAAAAATCTAAATACAATAACCAAAGAAAGTGAAAAGGAAGAATTTATTTTTCTCCAAACCCACCCAAACCTTTCATATTAATCAACAAGATTATTTCCTCGAAACCTATTAGAATGTAATCGAAAGAAATTCCCATGTTGAGAGACTAAGCTCTTGGAAAAAGTGATTTCAATAGACAGAGATGGTGATATAGTGCTATGATGAACGAATGCTAGAAAAGGATTTTGTGAAGATGTGTGGGATTTTTAATCCAATGAGAAAAGGGGGGTTCAAAGATAAAATAGACCTCTGTTACTACTATAACCAATTTAAAAATTAATAAAACTACAAATTTGATACTAATAGTCGATTTAATAAAAATGAATATGATAATTTTAGTTAAAATTATTATTAAATAACCAATTAAAATGCTTGTTTTCAAAAAGACTTAAATGCATAAATTGACTTCTGTTTATAATGAGACTTTAATACATTTTACTTTTTTCATTCTTGAAGTTTAACCAATCAAAAACATACAAAAAAAACAAAAATACATATGCATAAGCATGAGTTTAAAGCATAAAAAGGTATGATCATGAAAATCAAATCTGTTCAAAGTTTATGATCAAATCTTACAAGAAAATTTTTTACATCAGCAAAAAAATATAACTCTAAATTCCTTTCAGAAATAAAATAAAAGCAAAATAATAAACTTCTCTCAAACCAAGATCAACTGATAAATTAACTTTTACAAAACTCTTCTCACCAAAAAATTTTAAATCCAAAGGGCACTAGTTTTTGGTTTTGTAAAAAATATGATGCATTTTACTTTTTTAATGGTAAATTAACTGAAGAAATTTACCAAAACAAAACATGTATATATCAAAAGTTCAAAGAAAACTATGTTCATAATCCACCATTTCAACTTGAGTGGAATCTAAGCATCAAAAAATCCAATTCAACTAGATTTGTTAACACTGCAATGAGAAAACCGTTCAAAATATTTTAAAAGCAGAAAACTAGAAACACTACCCCCTACCCTAGGCTTAAATTGATAAAAATTCAAAAATAACTTCTGAATACTGACCGACCACTGCATAAAAAAAAATAAAAAATATCCAACAAAGTTTGCATCTCAAGTAGAAAGAAAATTGGGTGAAACATAGCATTTGATTTAACAATTTCACATGCAGTTAGTTGTGGATTTTCCTGCATTTGGTTAGAATAAAGTCAATCAATCAGTGTATAAAATATAACAGGCAAACATAAACTGCTAATAAATAGCTATAAATTTCCATAAAATTTGACATCATCCAAAATAGTTTTTCATTCTTGACTAACTAATTCTTAAGAAACTATTTGATCCAATCCTCATGTCTTGAGACACTAAAAGTATGTAGTTCTTTATGCCACCAGGTTGCATCATAGTATGTAGCCAGACAACCACTGGTTAAAATGTCAATACCTATATGTAACTAACAAACAATGCATTTCTTACCCTTTACTATCTTTTGCATCTACAAAAGATACTCTTAAAAATAACTAAGTGCTGTCATGTGAAATCTGACTACATACTCAAAGCACCTTCAATACTTTATTCGGTCAAGATGTAGGGCTGTAGCGAAGATGCTGCTCATAGAAATTGATGAGCTGCAACATATGAAAAATATAAGGGTTATATGAGAAGAGGCCTTAGAAACATTGACAATGAAATAATCAAATGTAGTAATGAGAAGGAAGAGGGTACTACAAGAAGTGGATTAAATGCTTTTAGATACTTGTTGTTAACCATTACTTCTGTTCCATCAGACCTGCAAAGTTTATCACTAAATTATTAAGCTCATATAACATACTCAGAATAGAATAAAAGAGAGAAGGATATCATTTAGGAACAAAATTGAGTAACACAAATGAAACCCCAGGCTCCATCGAATCAAATGATATATAAGCCAAAAATAAAGAGTAGAGACATGTTTAAAGAAACTTATCCCTTTACAATTAGAGAACAGATGAGGTAAAAATGAAATAAACTTGATCAAAAAATAAAACTATCTCATAAATAAGCTGATTTGCTAAAAACACTCAGTAATTTCTTTAAAACCTAACTTATGCATAAGCTAGTTCTAACTTGTAAGGAAATTGATTTCATTTTTTCTTCATCTAAATACATAGGTTTATCTAACAGACCATACGTACATTTCTTCAATGACCTTGAACAAACTTCTTTGGCAGAATTTTGCTTCATTTGTTGCTCTCACATAACTATAATATCTTTCCTCTCAAAATGCTTTCGAAATTATAAAAATGAGAGCAGGCAAGATCACCCTTCAGAAATACAATAGATTTAAATGTATATGAGAACATACAAAACTTGCAAGACTAGTTTAGAAAATCATAGCTCTCAATTGCACCCAGTAAGGCTGCAATCACAGTAGCATTGCAGAGCAGCACCCTACTGTTCTAAGAGCAATCTCACAGCACATTTTTTTGCCATTTTCACAGGCAACCTCTTGTGTCTCACCTGCCTGATACCAGAGCTTAGCCAGGAATCTTCTACTCTGAATTTTTCAGCAAAATTGGTTATCCATCTCGCAGCAACCTCTACTCAAAGAGGCAAATCATTAATGGGTGAGTGAGCATGTATGTGAGAAAGAGGTCGCAACTGGTTGGAGAGGATAGGGAAATTGTTTTTTGGGACTGTTGTGCATCCCCAAATTGGACCACTCTATACCTCCAAACAGTCCACTATAGGAGGAGGGTATTTTGTTGTTTTCCTATTAATCATAGACAAAAAAATTTTCTCTGGTGAAGGATAACTATGGTTTCTACCAAAACATACAAGAGACAAAACAAACAACATATTTATATATCATTATACTGATATATAAACAGAACTTATGAATAAAAAATTTAATAACCAAATTGAAAAATGCATATAATAATAAGAAAGAATGCAAAATATTATCAAACAAATACATATATTTGAATATAACAGAAGCTTTAAAGAAAGCAATGTTGCCAAACTCAAGGATAATATAAAGACAAACAGATCATAACATTCTTCCAAAATTGCACAATTATTTTAGATAGATGCATATATGTAAGAAAAATAGCATACAATAAGAAAAACAATCTATAACTTATAAGTCGAATAAATCACCAAGAACAGAAATAACAGGCATAGAGAAATAAAACCCAACAGACGCAAATACACTAAGAACAAATGAATGTAAAGCATAGGTTCATTTCACATATTGACCTACATGCCCAAACCCCACCTTCCCTATCATTTCTTTTTAAAGATCACACAGTCAACCCGTGTCTAGACTCAATCACAACAACACACAGAAACCTTGTTACCTCTGTTATGACATGCAACGTAAGAGTCATAACAAGCATGGCAGTAACAAGGAGCAAAACAACCACAATGGTGTTTCTCAGGAAACCTGGAACACTGATGACAACATCCAGCTACGATTGCTGCAATGCCCAGTTATGGCAATGGCAATATTTGACAACAATGAAAGTATCAAGTGCATCTTCATTCATCTTAGAAAAGATCAAAGCAGACCAGTGATCTAATTAATCATTTGTCTGCTGAAACTCTTGATGCACAAGTGACCTATGCAATTAGCAATTTATTGACATCACAGAGAAAGAGAAACAATGTTTTTGAGTGGCTGCTCTTGGTGCTATTGAATAGTGAAAATGCTAATCATCAAGGCAGTATGGACTAATTTGGCATTAGTAAAGAAAATGCATGTACAACATGCAAATAAGAATTACAATGATGACCAATTTAAATTAACAAACAAAACAAGCAAACTTCACACAACTTGATAAATCTCAATTTCCAATTAATGCAGATGCATTAGAACTTTATCTAAGGCAAAGGGTTTTCAGGATATTGAAATAAAGTTCAAACTTACCAGGCAAGTAATTATGTCCATCAACAAGGAAGGAAACAGATTTTTATTAGATAAATAAAAATTGTGTCTAATAGATTGTGTCTAATAGGGATACATTTTCAGAGAATATTTATAGAGAAAACTTGTAACAAAACTTATCTTTTCTACAACATGTCATCCTCAAATGGTTAAATAGAAGTTGTTAATAGAAATCTTTCTCAACTACTTAGGTGTTTGATATCTAAAATCTAAGTCAAAAGATCATCTCCCTCATGGAGTTTGCTTACAATAAAGTAGTAAACTCCAAAACTTCTCATTCTCCTTGAGTTAGTCCATGACTTCAGTCCATTAACACCTCTTACTCATTACATCTTCCTAACTTCAAATCTATGATGTGTTGAGATAGGCTTAAGAAGATGACTTTGTTAATAACCTACCATTAGAGTCATGGTTATCAAACTCGCGAGTTAACTCGTACGAGTTTGCATTTCTACACACAGCTTCCAAGTTAACTCGGATGTAAACTCGCTTTTGGTATAAACTCGGTAAAATCGGAAGCAAACTCAATCAACTCGTCCAAGCTTGAGAGTTTGCAACCGAGTTGGCGAGAATTCAGAGGAGAAATTTTTTAAACCCAAAACGACAACAACCATAGTCGTTTGGTGCGCGAAACTAAAAAAGGAAAACTCGCGAGTTAACTCGTTAACTCGTACGAGTTTGCATTTCTACACACAGCTCCCAAGTTAACTCGGATGTAAACTCGCTTTTGGTGTAAACTCGGTAAAATCGGAAGCAAACTCAATCAACTCGTCCAAGCTCGAGAGTTTGCAACCAAGTTGGCGAGAGTTCAGAGGAGAAATTTTTTAAACCCAAAACGACAACAACCATAGTCGTTTGGTGCACGAAACTAAAAAAGGAAAACTCGCCGTGAATCGATTGGCGTCTCGCTGCACGATTGTCTCCTCACTACGTCCCTCACTGCTTGTGGTGCCACTACTCGCTCACCGCTCGTGACGCCACTATTCGCTCACGCTCGCGACGCTACCACTCGTGGTTTGCTCACGCTCGCGACGCTATCACTCGTGGTTTGCTCGTCACACAATTGTGTCATCGTTTGCTCGTCGCACAACTGTTTGCTTATCATTCGTGTATCTGATGTTGTCTCTAGTCCTCTACTCTGTTCCAAAAAGGTAAGTTTTTTTTGTTGGTTAGCTACGCACCATTTTTTGGAGGAAGGGATTTAGGGGATTTGTGAGTTTTTTTTTGTCAGCTGCAGGAAGGGATTTTATTTTCTCGTGGTGTGCAGCTTTTAGAAAGGAAATTAATTAGGTTTTTAATTAATTAGGATTTTTAATTAAGAATTAGAGATTATTTTTAATTATTTAATAATTGTATAATGTTTTGTAATGTTGTAGTTGGAAACTGAAATTATGAATAATTTAAAGTATGTCTAGGAATAAATCAAATTTAATTAATAGTAGTCTAAACGTATCTTATTTATTAAAGAATAGAAATAAAAATACTTTAACTATTTTGTTTGATCATTTTGTTGTAATATTTGAATTAATATGTTATTTATAACTTTTTTTCGTAAAAAAGTAAACTCTTACGAGTTTACGAATCGAGTCTACAAGTCAAGTTTACGAGCTCTCACAAGTTTACGAGCTCTCACAAGTTTACGAGCTCTCACAAGTTTACGAGCTCTCACAAGTTTACGAGCTCTCACAAGTTTACGAGCTCTCACAAGTTTACGTAAACTCTCGAGTTTGACAAACTTGGTTAGAATAAAAGGATCAAATAGAACAGAACACAACAATATAAAAATTCAACAAACAAGTGTAGGAATTAAGTCATTTTCCAACCAAGTAAATGGGTGTGACTTCACCTAAGAAATGATAGGTTCCCCTCTCAAAGGAAGTCCAAACTTCAAGATTGAGGAAATGGACCATTCCAAGTACTTGAGAAGATCAATGACAATACGTACAAGTTGAATCTCCAAAGTGAATATAGTGTAAGTCATGCTTTCAATGTTAATGACTTAACTCTTTGTGATATAAGTTAAAAAAATTCTAGGACAAATTCTATTCCAGTAGGGAAGAAAGGAGCCCACAAATTCAAGAAGCTTCTAGAAGAATGACTTGAAGCAACACTAGGGAAATAGAAGAACTCCTAAAAGCTAGCAATATAATTAGAAAAGAAAAAAAAATTACTTAGTCTACCCTTGTTTCTTTTGTTGGTATTTTGAGGATAAGAAACATATTTGAACACAAGCATAACTACTAGGCATTTTTCCAATTCAAACCCATGGCCCACTGGTCACCAAGGCTCATCATTACAATTGAACCAAGGATCACCCTCACTTGTGCAAATATTTACCAAAACTTAAACCCTGGAAGCAATGATGTTCAGGGTAAAATTGGACTTTTGAAGCCTATATCATAGTTGCACCATGGCCACACTATAGTGGCCATGGTTATTGTGTCTTCCATGGTTATAATTGCTACCAAATTTGACACCCTGGTATGGAAAGTAATTAAATGGATCATACCCAATAGACAAAGGTAGAGAAAGACCAAAGAAAAACAAATGAAAAAATTTATAAAATAGAAATCTTGATTTAATTGGCCTTACCAAAGACTTATTTTTTGCCAATGCTACCTAATGAGAAAAAGGTATTGTTATAGGCCATGAATGTTACATTAAATGAATTTGGAACTCAGTTACGCCCACAATTTGAGAAATAACCCACAACTACAACTTTTTGCAACTTTAAGGCTTTTAGACACTCCCTAATCACACGACAACCAAAATTGTGGTAACATTACAATTTTTAAACCTTGGTTATGGTTACTAAAATAGTTAATTCTATATTAAAAATAGTTAATTATATGCTAAAAATAGTTGATTCTATACTAAAAATAGTTGTTTTTATACTAAAAATAGTTAATATGAAATTTTAAACCAAAAATGGTTAATCTTATACTAAAAGTAAAAATTAAATTTGTATATAAAATCAAGTTTTAATAATGCAAGTACCATAGAATACATTTGCGTCTAGAAGAAGTGCACTTAATGCTCAGGGTATTATCATGATTTTAAGAAGACATTTGCTCGCTTCGCATTACTCTTAGGAGGGGGAGATGCCTACACTACGCCTTGAAAAAAGGCTAAATTGGAAGCCAAATGAAGAAAGTGGTTCCATACTCTAACAAATGCTACATAATAGTAGTGTTAGGCTTACTAGACAATTTCCAAGGGAAGTTGCAGGATCAAACCCCATCCATCCTGACCTAGAATTCCTTGAACTAATCAATTAATGTTCTAGGGCTAGGATATAATTCCAATAGAACAACCCTTCTACTGATCCACGTTTCTCATCAAACAAACCGAAGAATCAAAATCATATAACTAGTACCAATTGATGGAGTAGATTAGGTCTATCAGGGTTTCACTATATTAATTAAGCATACAAAGTAAGGATTCAAAGAGATACCATCTTATTGGCTTTTTCATTAATCCTGGCCCATCAAAAGAGTACCACTCCAATTTCTTTCCCAATAGGACATAATATTTTCCTTTTTTACAATTCGCAATTACCTTAGCAAAGTAAGGATTCAAAGAGATACCATAAGTGTTGCTTTGTTTTTTGGCCTATCAAAACCACTCCAATTTCTTTCCCAAGAAGACATAATATTTTCCCTTTTACAATATGCAATTCAATTAGCAAAGCTAAGCCCACAAAGTAGATCTTATATTCAACCTATCACTTCTTTCTAGCTCTAGTTTTTCCTTCTCTATAAGTATCCTTTCTTCCAATCAATCAATAAATTTTAAAAAATTCAAAACCAAGCATACTATTCCAAAGATCTATTGAAGTTTATGAAAAAAAGCAACCAAATTATCCCTTAGCACTAGCACAAAGTAAGCAAGCTACCTTTTACTCTATAAGAAAGAAAATACCCCCGAAACCATATCAAATAATGATTCATAAAAACTAGAGTTCTTTCCATAAATTCTAAATATGATTTTTCATCAACCCATCCAATCTAATTCATTACTCTTCCAGTAGACACAACACTCACGAGCAAGGATCTGTAGTCCTTTAGAACAACCTCTGGATCCCAAGATTTTCAACTTCAACCCCTTTTGTAAATTTGAAACTCGTGTTTGAATCTTAATGGCAACAAACAAATGACACTTACACAGGACACCATGTCCTTTTTCCAAGGGTACCTCTTTCAATTTATTATTTTGTCTCAAAATATGAACTCCAAAACCTTTTTCTCTCATACCCATTCGCCCAAACTCCGATGATTTAGCTTTTGATATGATATTATTGCTACACTTGTTTCTTCTCTTTACCAAGAACCGTAATCATTCTTTGTTACTTCTTTACTTGACTCCTTTCCCTATCAATGATGATTTGCTGAAAGATTGTTCCACTCCAAGGTTGCATGCTTCCTAGAACATTATGAAAGGTGGTCGATAGAAGCAACGCTTCAACACTCTCTTGAGGCTAGTTTATTTATTTCCTTAACCAAATAACTCTCAGTCAAGTTGACTACAATACAAGTCATGTGGGATGGTCCTGCCAAGCCAGATAAGTTTAGCTTAGGCACCTAACTTACGTGTGTGTGAGTGGCACTTCCTCTACCGTTTGCCTTTCTTCCTTCCCATTGGGACCCCAATGAGAACACTATTGGGTCTAGTCATCAGGTGGGGCCTTCTAAAAGCCAATCAAGGTCTAATTGAAGAACCACAAAATTTAAAGGTAAGTATTTTGTTTAGTATATATGTTTTAGCATTTGTCAACATTGGCTAAAATTGTATTGGTACTAACAAAGGAATTGTGGACATCTTAGCTTCTCAAGTACATCAATTCCCCCCTTTCTATCAAATATTCCACACCGCATCCTTTATCAACCAAAGAATAGAAAAACACTATACTCAGCACAATAAAATTCAAGCTTTAACGGCTTGTAGTGAAACATAAAAAAATAAAATAAGCTTCAATAAGTCAAAACGATATTGGAAATATCTGTGACTGGCCTCATTTATTACTAGAAGCTTGATCAACTGTCTCTATAAATTGTAAGAGAAAGGTACTACTGTTTTTTCATTAACTGAAAATAATCATTATCGAAGAGTACACAATTGCAACCAAAATTAACACTTCTCCTTTCCTGAACCGACCAGCTGTATCAAAGAAGAAAGATATCATAAAAACATACATGACTAAAGGTAAATTAATCTTAGCATGCATATTATGTCAACAAATGCACAGTGAAATTTATTGTTATTTGCTGAGTTACTTACTTTGAAGCCACAAAGGTTACCAAAACATCCTGCGCTCCGCTGGCTACGGAAGCTGAATAGCCTATTGGTTTTATAATCTTTACAATATTGCTAGCAGGTCTGGCATGATTACCACCACTACCAGCATTCCGTGATAGTAGTGCTGACTCATCTGTACCAACAGCTGCTCCAATTGGGTTTTGTGTATTGGCAGGCTCACCAGCATATAACTCTTTGTTGAACCTCTTTACAGAACCAGATTTTCTCCTTTTGGCTCCTCGGCAGCGACCACTTTCACTTGTTTCCATGCGAACCACCTTTGGTTTAGCAGCTGTTTGACCATTATTGCCAGCAAACCCAGGACCAGAAGGCATTGCCTCTGGAATTCGTATTGCAAGCCTGTCGGCATCATTCCCACTGGCAGAAGAGGCTTTAAGCTCACTAAGCTTAGGATCATAATCATTTTCCTCATTCCTTTCAACATTTTGTTCTAAAACAATTGGAGATTTGTTAACAATAACAGGTGTGGCACTTTCAAGATTGCTGCCAGCACCATTTCCCAATTCATCAGCAAAAAGAACAGTCTGAGGAAAGGCAGGAATAACAGGAAGGCTAGCATCACTAAGAACAGGAAGAGCAGACTGTGAATGGTTTCCAACAGTACTGGAAAAGCGTCGAAGACTGTATGGAGTGGTAGAACGCTCCAGCCTCTTCTTGGGTTGAGTATGATGCACCACGTGCTTGCGTTTGCGCTTACGGTGTCTTCCTGACTTCAAGCTTGGAAACCACAAAAAATAAGTATTAGTGAACAGGTGATTTGCACAATCTAGACATATATATCCATCCAGTTTCGGGCAGCTACAGTCTTTTTATAAGCAAAGTAACCTATTCTAAATAGCAGGAAAAACAGAACACAAACATAAAATATGATAGGAATATATGCCTCTTCACATCTAAGCGCATAATTTAACACAAGGTCCAAAGAAAGATATAAAAACTTTTATCTTTTATGGAAGGGAATACCTCTCCTCAAAAGCTTCAACAACATCAGGAACAGAAACTAGATTTTCTGGTGGCTCCCAAGTGTTGGCTGTCTCAGGCCACCCATTCCTTCAGCAATAAACCAATAAACAGATCAGCAAAAATACATACATAAAAATGTTCACACTAGACCCCTTTTCCTTCATGATTTGATATTCATAATAGATAATCTCTTCCACCCCCATTTCCTAGTTATCTGTCCTTATTTGTGATCAGATTATAAGTCGCATCTATCACTTTTACTCTCTAATCTTTTTTACTTTTCCCACTCTGTTCTTCCACCCCCAATATGGGATTGATGGCTATTTTTCTTTTCCCGTTTCGTCACAACCAAGTCAATAAATAAGAACAAAAGACAAAGGAGCAAAAGGGACACTCACCACTTGATAAAGTATTGCACTTGACCCTGTATTAGCAGCATTGGAAATCCACATTGTCATAAGGAAAGCCCCCAACAGGACAAAAAAGAAGTTAGGCCAAAGAACAACATCAACAACAACAAATTCTCTCCAAGTTTGGCTGGCTACTCGAATCAAGTTCGCCAGCAAACCATAAAATAACTCAAGAATCCTTATTAAGATAAAAATAGACCAAAAGCACACTCCCATTACAGATAAAACTAGACCAACAATAACTATAAAAAGAAAACTCCATTACATATCAAATAATTAAACAAAACATAACCTTCAATCACCAAAGAATAAGAACAACAATAAATCCAATGATAGGCCACATGAATCACACAACTAGGTGGCCCTTTACACCAAAAAAAAATCAAAAAATTCACTCTTGCTGAGGAAGCTGGACCAAAACTAAAGCGATTGCAGATAAAAAAATTTAAAAAACAAATTACGGAAAAAAAAAAGTCGGCTACATGAATCCCTCAACATAATTGACGTTATTTGGCAACCGGGTACCCCATTAAACCAAAAAATGACTCAAAATAAAAAAGGTAAAAAAGACATAACAGATTAAACTAGGCCAAAAAAAAGTCAGGGAAGATAAAATCATTTAAAAGAAAAAAAAAAACACAGACACAACACAAAGCAGAACAAGAGGGAGAAAAACATAAACCCCAATCATCAAACAGCAAGAAAAAGCCTATCTAAGAGCAAGGTCGACTACATGAATCACACAAGCCATGATACGAAACAAAACAAAACAAAAAAAATACCCATTACAGATAAAATTAGCACAGACAAAACAACTGGGGAAAAAAATCTCCATTGCAGCACCACCAATGCCCAAATAAGAGGAAAAGATGGGAACTTTTTACCTTGCGCACCCTCTTACGACGTATAGCTTCAACTTCATAAAAATTCTCAGCAAGAACAACACCTTGAGCCCCTGGAAAAGCACCACCAGCATTTTCCTCTTCTTCATCTCCCTCCACACCATACTCTTGTTCCCCCTCCCCTTCTCCTTCCTCACCCTCCCCTTCAGAATCCTCCACCTGGGGTTCCTCATCCTCACCGTTCCGCAACTGGGTACCCTCGTTCCCCTCAAAGCTTTGAACTTTGTCACTTCCACCCTCTCCACTTCCCGAATCCGCAGCACCAGAAGGCTCCACCACCTCGGCCGGAGCATCCGCCGTGGCCTTTTTCTTAGCACCACCCTTCATTGCAGCAACCTTGAGCAGTGCCCTCTCTATTTTGTTCTTCTGGTTTTGCTGATGAATGAAAAAATAAATCTTCTTCTGCTGAAGAGGAAACACCAAAAGTTGTGTCCACTCTGGGGTGAGGTGATGAGCTGTCAATCTATGTGTATCTATGCCTGAAAGCGTGATCCATCGCTCAGGTTTTTATTTAAAGCTTTTCTTCTTTCGCCCCTTTTTCCTCTTTCTTTCTTCTTTTTTCATTAAGATTTTTTCCTTTTTAATTTTTTTTTTCTCACTCTTTTTTTCTTCTCTGGATTTCTTGGTGGGGTTTGTAATTTTGTTTCCCTCCCTACCCCGCCTATTATTTTTTTCATCAAGCTTCTTCGTTCCTTTTTTTTGTCTTTTTCTTTCCCTAATGTCTTATTTTTTTTCAAGATAAAAAAATATTTCTGTCAGAAAAAATAAATTTATTTATTTTTAAGGGTTAATGAAATTTTAAATTTATTGTAAACTTAAATATTTTCAATTAAGTTTTATTTTTGTTATCATATAAAGACAAATAGACACAATGTAAAAATATAATTACATTATTCAATTAAAAAATGTAAATAACAAAAACAAAATTCAAAAATTTATTACTAACTTGAAACTAAATTCAATTAAAACTTTTATAGAATTACTAGAGAATGGCTTAGACACGTTTTAAGATACACTTCGTATGCAAATTATTTTATGTGTCTCTTATTAACAAATTTTTATATTTTATTGAATTAAAATCATTTCATATTTGATAAAAGTACATAATTTGTTAATCTTTTAATTAACTGAAAATAAGCTATATAACTTACTTTTTATTGTTATAAAATTATTTATAGTTTTGAATTATTGTGAATGCACAGTGGGTGGCATGCGTTTCCCTTAGTATTTATGTAAAAAGAAAAAAGTCTTATATTCTTTTAATAATTTTGTAAAGTTTTATAAATAAAGCATTGAATGAAAAATATATATTTAATGATTTCAGGCAAAAATTAATTAATGCTTATACTTTTATATTGAGTCATAAATAAGGTATTAATTGAAAATTTATATTTATGCGTTAAACAAACAAACTATTGAATGCATGAACTTCTTTTATAAATAAGGTATTAAGAGAAATTTTATATAACAAATATTTTTAATCCAGAATGCTATGATCATCATTATAATGGGTGGGATGGTGTTGATAAATTTATTTAATAGTTATTTAAACTATATATAAAAATGAAGTATAGTTTAGTTTGATTTGATTTGAATAAAAAAATGTGAACATAATTAGATTTGAGCTAAGTTAATTATCAAGCCAATGCTTTATAGTTTGATTTGAATTCATGATTGTATATTATTATGATAAAATTGTTAAACACTTTTTACAGAAAATTGTTGAATATTTATTATTAAAATTCAGTTAAATAAAGAGACGTATTACTTTTTTATAATCATTGATATATTATTTTTTCATTTAATTATAAATAATATTAGAGTGAGCACTTATTACTAAATCAGAAAAAAAAAACAAATAATAGTCAATGTGTAAGTCAACAAGATAACTGAATAATCTATAATAACTCATAACAACTCAAGTTATTTCATTATAATTCGACTCACTTTTTTGTCACCAAAATAATGGTGCAATCCAGAATAATTTCCTCTAAACAATTGTATTGTATAGTAGAAATTAAATTCATGACTAGTAATAGATTTTCAACAAATATTTTGATGGACTAAAACTTTTGTTTAGATATATAAACTTTTTTTAAGTTATCTAACATCCTAAAATATAGGAATAACCATAAATTAGAATTAATTACATTAAACAGTAAAACAATGCAGTCTTTACACTAAGATCAGAGTTCAAAAAAAACAACCGGCTTTAACTACAGAATTCCATACCCTAATTCAGAAATAATATGAGTTTAGGACGAACGGTTTTACAAAACAAATAACCGAACGTCAAAACTAAAACAACTATCGTCTAAAAAAAACGAACGCTCTAGGACTCGGCTTTAACTTCCACCTCTACCAGTTTTTCTTCTTCCATCACTTCTTCCAACAGAGTATCCCCTTCTGCTCACATCCACACGGATGACCATTGCATTGACAGGACGGACGTACAGATACAGGACAACACAAAGAAAGAACACAGGGTAAGCTTATGTAATTTAATTCATGCATCAAACATACAAATTAAACATACCAACTATACAAGAATATCTCAACACATATAACCATCCAAAAACTCTCATTAGACAGACTGTCCGGATTGTATGAATCGGTGTATCTACAGGCGTTCGTGCACCCGGGTGATGTAGTAACTGGGATACCCTCAACAGCTGCCACCCGAGGTTAGCCCTATCAGTCCAAAGTACCCCTAAGGACTAGGACCTCCTGCCGTTCCCACACATGACCTACCCTCCTCTACGTGAGGACGAGCACTCATGGAACATTAGGATGAACTGTCATCAGTAGCTTTACCACGTTCATACTATACAACTTCCCATATTCAATACATAGAGTCGTTCCTCCCTGGAACGCTCGTTCAAAATCCACCATCAATTATTCATCTCATATACTGTTCATTACGTATAATATTTCACTTTATTTTCATTTTAATCTTCCAATCCCAATTCACAAAATAACGAACGTTCAATCCTATTTATAATGCGGACGAATGTGAAGAAAAGAAGGAGAAACCTTAGTTCAAGAGCAGAATAAATTCGACTGCAAATACACATCATTTTTGACAAACGTCATTTACCAGTTGAATCAGTGGAATGAACTGACTCTCGGAGGATTAGATCAATACTCAAAGAATAATTTAAGTACAAAGACTCTAAACCGGATCCAATGGATAAAGCCCCCTTAAGACGATTTCAGAACCATAACGAGAATAATTCTATTTTGGAGACCGACTGCCAGTCTATGACCGAACGCGGTAAGAGGATTTTACTGAATTTGAACGTACGCTATTTCAACACGTATAATATTTAAAGACGAATCTGAGCATTCGGTATAAGACCGAACACTACTTATGACGTACGCTAGGTGTAAGACCGAGCGCTACAATTCTTAAAGTACAAGATATATATATATTACTTTATTTCGAAGATTAAGGTACGATTATTCTGAGCCGAACGCTCCAAGATAATATTTCCACATGAGGACGCTCGTTCTCGATCAGAGTCCTTTCCAAATGAAAGAATTCCCTTTTAACCGGTTTACTAGAAAACCGAACGGTAGAGGACCGTTCGATGACGAACGTACATAATCATAGTAAGAAGTTCATATTCAAATTTGCAACTATCTTCAAATTAAGTTTTTCCATGTAATAGTTCATACTTTATACTTCACATAAATTATAAATTTTCAGACTTTATAGCATCCACCTCAATAATTCATACTTCGAATAAATAACTCATTTTCACATTCATACACTTCATACATATCAACCATCATGCCTCATATTCATACTGGATACATACATTCACTCGTTCAGCAACATGCATTCATTTTCAGCAAACATACAACAACATACGAATTAAATTAATAAGCTTCCCTTACCTCTAATGTGAACGGACGTCCTATAGTTTGCAACTTGCCTTTTCAACTACAATCCTTTCTACCCGCAACGCTCACTACCCTTCGAACCAACATCACGGCAGATGAAAAGGATTCAGAATTCAGCTTAAGAACTCATGCACCCAGAGTTGGGTGTGCATGGTCACAAGAACGAATAGTTGAAGGAAAATTAACTTACCGGTTTCAGAACTCTAAACTGTTCGGTTCAGGTGAAAGCTCAAGACGCCGGGAATACTTCTACGGTGCCTGAACAGTGGTCGGAGCAGAGAAGAGTGAGTTACAGTAGAGAGAAGGGAAAGGTTTTCTAGAGAGAAGGAGGAGGAAATGGAAAGTCTAAGTTTTGGGAAGAAGAAGGTGCATGCAGAAGAGTGACGCGGATTTCAGAAAGTTCAGTTTTGTTTAAAAACGAACGTCCGTTCTCCTGCTGACACTTGTATCCCACTAACTGATTTCAGAATTTTCCATTTTGACACTTGGCAATTTGGCATCAGGGTTTGTGAGTGCGTTTTTAATGGTCTGAGCAGGGTTTTGGGTGCATTAAATGAGGTTTGACAGGTGGGTTTTTGAGTTAAATTTCCAAGGTCTTACAAGTTACATATATTAAAATTTTTAAAAATTAATTTAAATTATATATATATATATATATATATATATATATATATATATATATATATATATATATATAAAAGGTCCAAAGTCTCCTTCAATTCAAAAAAAATATAGTAAAAATATTACATATTTAAAACTACGATAATTTTCCTTAAACAATTGCATACTATGAATTAAACTCGTAACAAGTGGCCTATCTTTATCAATAATTTGAGATGTTAAAATTTTTATAAAAATATATAATTTGTAGTGAAAAATATATTAAAATTTTAAAAAATATTCTAAATTATATATATATATATATATATATATATATATATATATATATATATATATATAATTAGGAATTCAAAATAATGAATCTGTCCTTGGTCACCGATACCAATAGTTTGATCAAGAACTTATCATTAATTTAAAAGTTAAAATTAATATTAAAGAGTATAACTCTTTTTACTTAATAATATAGTCTTGACAATTTTATTGTGATTTATTTTATCTAATTTACTATCATAAGATAATTGATACTTGTTCAACAAATAATTCTAGAATTTTTATTTGAAATTTAAATTAAAAAGTTTAGATAAGAAAAAGATAAATTAATATATAACCGACTTATTTCTCAACGTACATAATTCTCCACAATTATTAATAGATTATTTTGCTAGTATGGAAATATAATTAATGTAAAATAAATATTTTGGTTGAAAAAATTGTTAAACATTAATAACGGAAAATAATAAAGTAATTATATATTTAAAACTATAATCATTTTCGTTGAACAACTACACATTGAGATTTAAATTTGTGATGAGTGGCGGATCTTCAACAAATAGTTTCAAGGTGTCAAAATCTTTGTATAAATTAGAGTTAAACATATTCAAATTAAAAAATATATATTTTAAGTTATATATTAATTCACACACACATATATATATATATATATATATACATACATGGTGTTGGGAAACACTAAAGGAAGGGGTTGAATAGTGTTTTCACATCTTTTCGCAATCTCCAAGTTAATCATGATGTACGTAATACTTTGTAAGTTGTTAGCCCTTGTTTGGTAAACGATATCCTGAATAATCGTTTACATGGCCGACTCAGCATGTCCAACGTTTATATGTATAGGCAGTAACTTCAAAAAGAGTGAGGAGTATAATGAGAGTGGGAGTGTTGAATCTCTAATTACACTACATCGTTTATCAATAGACTAAAACACACAAAATGTTTTATACTCGTTCACTTGTTAAGGCTACATCTAGTTCTCCCCTAAGTTAACTTAGAGGGTTTCATTAGATATTCAATGAAGTATATTTGAGTTTAACTCACTCTTGATTGCGTAGTATTATTCATCACTCCTAGTATCCCTAGACGCTCCTAGTACATTTGAGAAACATCTTTTAGTTTAGTTTCCCCCACTTCTGGTTGCGTATTATTGTTCATCACTCCTGGTATCCCTGATCACCGAATAACCTCTAATTACCCTGGATCAATTGAGTATTTGCACTACTTTTGGTACTCAGCAACCCTACCGAGATTTCATGAGTATTCGCGTCACTCCTGGTACTCAGCAACCCTGCCGAGATTTTCTTGGAGTATTCGCATCACTCCTAGTACTCAACAACCCTACCGAGATTTCCTTTGAGTATTTGCACCACTCTTGGTACTCAACAACCCTACCAAGATTTGCTTTGAGTATTCGCACCACTTTTGGTAGCCTTAGGCAACTTGGTATCCACGATATCGCCTAGTTGAGTTTCACCCACTCATGGTTGTGTAGTATTCTTCACCACTCCTAGTATCACTGATCAGTGAATAATCTTCAATTATCCTAGATCAGTTGAGTATTCACACCATTCCCGATATTAGACGACCTCGCATAGATTTCCTTAACCACTCAAAGTTAAGTTGTAAGTGTTTTAATTCTCTCCATAATTGCATCATAGATTGCTTACAAGTCGTTCAGACCACAACTCTCAAAGAGATGATATGTTAAAATACAAAACAGTTTAAACACTCCCAAGTTTTTCTCTCATCTATCTTTTTCTCTCCTTACATAAGTAAGCATTTAATACAATGAAGTACTCGAGGGATGGTTTAATTCACTATTTCTCTCTTTCTTCAAGTGGATGTTTTGATGAAGCTTGAGAGTATTCTTCTTCTTTTCTTGAGCTCTTCTCTTTTTCCTTTTTCTTGATAGGAGGAGTTTATCATTGATAGTTCGAAGAGATTTCCTTGCTCAATGGATGATGAGATATCTTTATATCTTCACATTTTCTCTTCTCTTAATCATCATCTTCTTCTTTCTTCTAGCCTTCTACACATACATCTTGATGATATAAATGTTGTGACGATGCTTGTCTTGAGATTTGATAATATGACTGTTTTGACAAAGCTTCTCTTGAGATTTTTTTTCTTCTGGTTGTTGGTGTAGATGTCAATCGTAGGATGGTATTCTTTGTTAGAGCAAACCTGTTTTTCAGAGCTTTTATCAAAAGTAGTTTTGACTTATCTTTTTGGAACAACTTTTGATAATCTTATTAGTGCTCCTTTTTGTCTTTTTCTTAACGTTTATTTTGGTGCTTAATAAGATGAATGTTTGTAGCAATTGCCTTGCACAAGATAGAAGCGTGTATAACAAGTATGTCCTTTTTGCTTTTATATTTTAAGTGTTCTTATCATTACTTTAGGTTTCGGCATTTTCTAATGTTTTATGTTTACAAGATTAGATGGTATGTTTAGTTTGTAAAGTCTTGTTGGTTAATGGTTTACTTATTGATTTCATGATTTATTTTGACATATGTATTATGTCACAGTTTTCTAGAGTAAGAGCATTCCATGAATGTCTTTCCTTTTACTTACTACTGATTTGACTGGTTTTTGGTGAACTACAAGTTTATCAAATATCATTTTTGTTGTTTTTGAACGTTGAGCATTTAATGTCATTTGATGCTTGCTCAGAACAACAAAGTGTTTTTTGATTTCCTACCATTAGGTAGCTTTTTGGAATTAAGTTCTAATCTAAAGATACCAAGTATTGTATGGAGACTTCATCATTGGACAAAGCATTGTTTAAACTTATGGTATCGTTTAGTCTAATAAACGCTTCTTTTGATTTTGTCTCTTTCTTAGACAGATAGTGTTTAGCTTGTTAAAGCTTTCTTTTTATATTTTAATAATTAGAGTTTTTTAAAGTTTTTTGTGAGAGACATTATCTTGACTGTGTTGCTTTTGAGAGTTATGTTGAATACCTCTTTCAGGTATGATAGACATTAAGCATTTAATTTCAACTCTCTTGGACTCTTTAGGCACAATAGTGTTTAGTCATGCGTCTGGGTGTTATAGCCTATATGTTTTTCTCAGTGTTTTCCTAAGCTTTTATATGTTGTGGATTCTAGTTCTAAATTTTTGTGTAGGTTTTCTACTTATATTGTTTTCTTATTAGTGTCTTGAGTTATCTTTTGTCCTCTTTTCTCCTGACTTTCTTATCTTAGTTTGATCTTTTTGTGAATTTTTATATCTGACTCTTTCTTAGACGATCATCCATGTAACACCCCAAATATTTTAAGGGGTATTACTAGTAGTAAAGACTAAATTAATTTGATATCTGATATAATCAATCAAACTTTATTTCAATTCTTCCAAAGTACAATTCCAAACTTACAAACTTTAAACAATATAGTCTTCACCACTTAACATAAATTCATCATTAAACATATAAGTCTTACACAACATATTTTTCCAATGCAAATTTATTCTTTTTATAAAAAGCCCTCAAAGTTTTTCCCTGCATCTCTCTCAACATCTCTAAGCTTTTTCAACCGCATCTGCAACATTATCTGCTCACATATAACATGAGTTATATGATCATAGCACAAACAAATAAGGGTAAGCCAACCATATCATACAATCATTAAATTTACTTATAATATAAATGTTTCAATCATGTATTTCTGCAATTTATAAATACCATTATCCTGATGTTATTAATTCATTTTTTTTTAACTTCTTCAAAATCATCTTTCTCATTTTCATAGACTTTACAAGTATACCATGCTTACTCACGAAGTCTTATGGTCAGACCGCTCTCTGCCTGCTTCCTTAAGCCTTACTTGTATACTATGTCTTACTTTCTGAAGTCTTATGGTCAGACCTCTTTCTGCCTGCTTCTATAAAACTTACGAATCATATGTTTATGTCAAAGCCTTATGGTCAGACCACTTTCTGCCTGCTTTCATAAAACTTACGAATCATATGTTTATTTCAACACCTTCTGGTCAAACCACTTTCTGTCTGCTTTCATAAACCTCGAGTGTTACTTTGCTCATATCAAGCTCTCATGGTATAAACCAAACATACTACTCCCAGTAGTAAACGTCATTTCACAAGTAATGATTTCTTATATCCACTCCAACATCTCATAAAATCAACAATTCATACCCTCTTATCCACCTAACTCAATCATGTTCATTCTTTAATCATAAATTGACAATAACCCATTTTGGTGTCAATAAATTAAACATATTGCCAGATATCATACTTCATATCATAAACTCAATTTTCCCGTAACGAGTGTAACTCAACAGATTTTCACCAATCAAAGGTCATATATCAGCCAAAATACATCAACATATCTTAGGAACTACATATTAAAGTTTGGGCTCAATGTAACGGTAAATGAAATATATATGAAGTTTTTACCATGTTAACTCAAGAACAAAAATATAGTGTTCATCATACTTTTCAAAATTTCGAAATTTATTTCTCAACACATAGACTTCTAATTACAAATCCAAACGGTCATATTATAGCAATATATCTTAGGAATCATATATAAACTTTTCAGGTTAATCTAACGGTCAAATAGAACAAAATCTATATTTTACCGAGAGGACTTAGTAACACAATAACAGGGGTAATTAATTTACTCAAACCTGCAGAACTTATTTCTCCAAGTACAGACTCTTAATTAATGATCTGAACGGTCAAATTATAGAAATATATCTTAGGAATCCTATATCAACTTTTCAGCTTAATCTAACGGTCAAATAGAATAAAATCTATATTTTACCGAGAGGACTCAGTAACACAATCACAAGGGTACTTAATTTACTCAAACATGCAGAACTTTTTTCTCAAAGTAAAGACTGTTAATTAATTATCCTAACGGTCAAATTATAGAAATATATCTTAGGAATCATATATCAAATTTTCAGGTTAATCTAACGGTCAAATAGAACAGAATCTATATTTTACCGAGACAACTTAGTAACAGAACTACAGGGGTAACTAATTTACTCAAACATGTAGGATTTATTTCTCCAAGTACAGACTTCTATTTCTAAATCCGAACGGTCAAAGTGTAGTAATAGGTCTTAGGATTCCCATATTAAAATTTTAGCTAAATCCAACGGTGAAAACAATTAATAGAAAATTTTCACCACAGTAACTCAAAATAAGAATTTATAATCATGAAAACCAAATTTACACAAGTCAATAGATAACTACCATTACCAAAATTTAACATATTCATACTCATATTCATAATCATAACAAGAAAGGATTAGCTCCCCTACCATCAAAATAATCTTAATATAAAAATTCAGGGGAAACAAGAAGTTGAATCTGGCAGAGCCGGTTAGACAACTTCTCATCCTTCCAGAAAGATGCAATAAAAATTAAATAGAACATTAAAAGTTCTGGGGAAACAAGAAGTTGAATCTGGCAGAGCCGGTTAGACAACTTCTCATCCTTCCAAAAATACAATATAAATAATAAATAAAAGGTGTGGGGAAACAAGAAGTTGATTCTGACAGAGCCGGTTAGACAACTTCTCGTCCTTCCAAAAATACAATATAAAGAAGAAATAAAAGGTGTGGGGAAACAAGAAGTTGAATCTGGCAGAGCCGGTTAGACAACTTCTCGTCCTTCCAAAAATACAAAAGAAACAAATAAATGTTCTCATTCAAAATTCAAGACCATACAGCAACAAAATACTACATATTCGAGATTTAGGATTAGAGAAAAGCAAAGTATAAGAGTGGCTTCCCTTACCTCTATTCCAGACTTAGTTTCCTCTTCTCAAACCGTTCTCCGGAAACTTCCAGAATTTCCCCTCTTCAACTAGAATTTTCTCCAACTCTCTTCTCTCACAATTTCTCTAGAATTTTGGTGCAAATCTTCAGCCTCTCCCCTTGGCTATTTATAGCCAAAAAATTTTACTATTCATTTTTACTATTCATTTTTACTATTCACTTTTACTATTCATTTTTACTATTCAAAAATTATTTTTTATTCACCATTCTTATCTCTGAATGATTAATTCTACGTGGAGTGTTCTCTTCCACAATTTATTTTAATATATATTTTTTTTAACTATTCACTATTCACTATTTACTATTTACTATTTACTATTCACTTTTCTTAAAAAAAATCCTAAATAAGTTATCAAAAATTTGAAGCTCTCCTTCTAGAATTACTATAATTTTATATCCAAAAATTTACATTTTTCTATCCATTAAAATTATTATTACTAATAAAATGCTAAAATTTACTATTATAAATATATTTTTTTTTCATGGGTCTTACAATCCACATCTTTTACTCTTTTAGAGTTTTTCCCTTAGTATTCTAAACAATTATCTCTTGTTCTTTATCTTGTAAGGTTGTGATCTTTATCTAACTTTTCTAGTTTACAGCTTTCTAGCCTAGTGTTTTCTGACTTAAGGTTGATTTTCTAATCTAGGGTATTCTACCTTGGTGTTTGATGTTTGTTTCTTATCCTAAGGTTGGTCTTAGGTTCTTCTATCCTAGTGTTTGATGTTCAATGTTCTACCTTAGTGTTTGGTGTCTATTTTCTATTTTGAGGTTGGTTTCTTAATTTATGGTTTTCTATCTTAGTGTTTAATGTTTCTGAACTGGCTAGTTTGCTAAGTGTTTTTCTAGCTTAAAGTTTATGAACTGGCTAGTTTGTTAAATGTTTTTCTAGCTTAGAGTATGCTTTCCATATACAGAGACTTCTTCGTTAGTTTTCCATGCTCAAAGACTTCTTCGTTTCATGTTATTTAGTTAAACTTCAAAATAAAAACCAAAGTTTTTACTAGATGAGTTTGTCTTGTAATTAGCTTGTCATATTCTCACAATTTCTCCCTTCAGTTAAGGATTGTCACTTTGATCATTAAGCATAAAACAACAAAATAGAACAAGGGAAATAAAAAAAAACAAAGAAAACTAAAATCAATCCTAAGGTTTTTGAGAGTTGTTCTACACAAACTTAATTTTCAATATACATAATCATCCATAATTATTTATGGTTTAATGTCCTCAAAGGTCCCTATTTTGGTCCGAAATCTTAAATAGGTCCCTTTTCTTTTTTTCATCTTAATTGGGTCCTTTTTTTTTGTAAAATTGTCGCAATTAAAGGTCTGCCGTTAAATTAGACAAACGACCGTTTAAGTGTTGGTTACGTGGCATCGTCAGACTTGACATTAATGAGACATGGCATTAAACCTGTTTCTTTTTATTCTTTTAAAAAAAAACATTTTTCAGGTGAGCTGTTGACTCATTGAGTCTTCTTCTTCTAAGCCAAGGCAAAACCTAGGCAGTCAAATATGCTTTCGGACATGAGCACCTTCCCCACAGGACTTGCCACTGTGGCAGCCTTTCCACCTGGCCAGAGGTGCCGCCGGTGATGCCGATCGTTGCCGAACCTCGTCGACCACTACATGCTCCCTCTTCTCTTCTTTCAGCCTTTGGTCACACCGTTGTGTGTTTCACGGTCCGTCAGAGCCATCGACACCATCATCCAAATCAGAAGCACCACCGCCATTCGCTACGGTTCAGTTAATGTAAAGTAATTAATAATTGTTATTTTGGTGTAATGAAAAGTAATTAATGTAAAATAAATATTTTAGTTAAAAAATATATTAAACATTAACATCAGAAAATAATAAAGTTATTATATATTTAAAACTACAATAATTTTCCTTGAACAATTAAACATCATAAATAAACTTGGGACCATTGAAAATGTAATATTTTAGTTAATAATATATAACTACTAAATGAAACATTAACATTTGATAATACACATAAGATAGTCAAGAACATCCATAATATTTATATAGTTATTCATCTTAATAACTATAAAAATAATATGTATATATACACACCAAAAAGAAAACCATAAGAGTTTTCAAGAGAAAGAAACTCCTAATAGAACCAACTAAATAAAACAAAACAATCATTATATCACATCTTGCCTTTTAATATTATTAGTTAACTCATTGTCTGCTTACACTGTGAAGTGATTATCGCAAAAAAAGAACAATAAAACACAAAAAAAAAAGATAGGATAAGCTCGTGTGCCAAAAAAAACATCATAAGACAGTTTAATAATATAAAATATCAGCTGAACATTAACAAAATAATATATTAGTAATAATTGGCAATCCTCATGATCATGATTTTAATACCAATTTTTGGGTGAACAAAAATTTTGATATCCTCGTGATCTTAATTTTGATAGCAATAGTTTGATCGAACACTTACCATTAATCCAAAAGTTAAAATAAATATTAAAAGGTAAAACTCTTTTTACTTAATAATATAATCTTAGTGTCACAATTTCATTGTGATTTATTTTACCTAACCTTTGTCATAAGATAATTGATACATTGTTCAACAAACAATTCTATAATTTTTATTTGAGATTTAAATAAGAAAGTTTGGATAAGATAAAGATAAATTTATATATAACTGACTTATTTCTCAACGTATATAATCATCCACAATTATTAATAGATTATTTATCTAGTACTGGAAATGTAATTAATGTAAAATAAATATTTTGGTTGAAAAAATTGTTAAACATTAATAACGGAAAATAATAAAGTAATTATATATTTAAAACTATAATCATTTTTGTTGAACAATTGTACATTGGGATTCAAACTCGTGACTAGTGGTGGATCTTCAAGAAATAATTTGAAGGTGTCTATGTTTAAATTATGGTTAAATATATTCAAATTAAAAAATATATTTTAAGTTATATATTAATGTACACACGTACGCGCGCGCGCACACACACACATATATATATATATATACACACACACATAGGGTCCAAAGCCTTTTTGAGTCTTCATGATGATTTATTACTACTCCTGACCTTGACTTTGATACCAATTGTCAATTGCAAAAAGTTATAATGAATAGTTAGAGACAAAACTTTCTCTACTTAAAGAATTTAGTAGTCTAAGAGTCATCATTCCATTGTGATTTTACCTATCTAACCCGCACCATAAAAAAATTGATACATCGTATAACAAAACAAATGTATTTTTTATTTGAAAATCAAATTAGAAAGTATAGATAAGAAGAAAATAAATTAATATATTACATGTTAGGACAAGACAAACTCGTGTATAGAAATCTTAGTTTTGAAATTTAACTAAACAACATGAAACGAAGAAGTCACATACATTAGAAGAATAGAAAACAAATATTAAATGCTAGGATAGGAAACCCTAAGTTAGAAAGAACAAGTAACCACACAATAGGAAGCCTCATAGAATAGAAGAATAGAAAACAAACATTAAACACTAAGATAAAAACCCTAAATTAGAAAGAATAGGTAACCAAACATTAAACGCTAGGATAAAAAACCCTAAGTTAGAAATAATAGTTAACCACACAATAGGAAACCTCTTAGAATAGAGGAATAGAAAACAAAGCATCTTAAACGCTGGGACAAAAACTCTAAGTTAGAAAGAACAAGTATTCACACAACAAGTCCAATATACCAAGAAGAAAATCATATAAAGGTCAAACTAGGATATGAAATTAGAAAAATAGGATTAGGCTAACCTAGGAAAACAGGATTATACTAGCTGAAGAAAAACTAAAGAAAACACTTAGAAAACAATTGGACTAGGCCAACCTAGGAAAACACTTAGGATTTAGGAAACAGAAAAACAACTAAGTCAAAACACCCAGACGCAATGTCAAACAAATGCTAAGTCAAAAGCGTATAAGAGAGTTAAAGCTAAACATGTAAAGATTATCATACCCAAAGGGTGTTCAGTTTAACTCTCAGGAAAATGAAACAATGTCAATACGATGTCGTTGACAAAAACACCCTAAAAGACTAAAACTTCAAACACCAAAGAAAACACAAACAATGTTAAACGCTAAACTATTACTTCGTCTAAACAATAAAGTCTTCACTCAACACTTGGTATCTTTAGAAGAAAAACTTAATTCTTAAATGCTACCTCAACGGTAGGAAATCAAAAAAGCGCTTTGTTATTCTGAGCAAGCATTAAATGACATTAAATGCTCAACGTTGAAAAACAACAAAAGTGATATCTGATGAATGAATTATACATCAAAACCCTGAATAGATCAGTAGTAGGTGTCAATAACAAGAAAGACATTCACAAAATGTTCTTATCTTAGGAAAGCGTGACACAATACCTACGTCTAAACAAATCATGAAAAAAACAAGTAAAACACCAACCAAGAAGGAGTCTCTTACAAACTAAACAATATCAACTGCATTCATAAATAAAACATTAGAAAACATAGAAACCTGAACAAACGGTGAAAGCTTTTGAAAACATCAAAGCCAACAGGAAATAGGACATACATGCTATACAAACTTTTGTTCTATCTTGTGCAGGACAATTGCTACAAATGTTCATCTACCTAATCTTATAAGAATCAAAATGAACCTTGGAAAGAAGAAGATAAAAGAAGAACTGTCAATTTATCAAAAGTCGTGCCAAATGAGAAGTCAAATTTGCTTTTGATAAAAGCTCTGAAAAACATGTCTACTTTGACAAAGGACTTCATCCTATGACAAACATCTACACTAATGGCCAGAAAAGAACAAATCTCAAGACAAGCTTCATTAAACGATCATATTATCAAATCTCAAGACGAACATCGTCATAACAACTATATCCTCAAGGTGCATAAATAGAAGAAGACGATGATGGTGAAGAAAAGATGAATATGAAGATATATCATCATCATTTAAGCAAGGAAATCTCTTCGAGCTATTTAAACAAAAATCCTCTAACCAAGGAAAAAGAGAAAGAAAAGAGCTCAAGAAAAGAATTATACTCTCAAGCTTCATCAGAATATCGACTTGGAGAAAGAAGAGAGTAATTGAGTGAAACATTGAGAAATTCTCTCAAGCCTTATTGTAATATTTATTTACCTATGTAAGGAAAGAGAAGAAAGAAAAAAGAAAGAGAGAAAAAGAAAAGTTAAGCAACAATCTTGAGCTTCATTGTATTATTTGCTTACTTTTGTAAAATGAGAGAAAATAGTGTGAAGAGAAACACCTGCGAGTGTTTAGACTACACTGTATTGTATTCACAACCTCTATGCGAAAGCAATGGTTACTCAATAGGACTAGAAACACCAGGAGAGGTTTAAAACACTTATTTGTACTTCATTGAACATTTAATGGAACCCTCTAAGTTAACTTAAATGAGAACTGGATATAGCTATAACAGGTGAACCAATATAAAAATTGTATGTGTGGTTTAGTCTTTAAAATAAACGATTAAAGGCAATCATTATTAAAGCTTAAATTAGCTTTAAGTTTTTAGCTAGCATTTATGTCGTCAAGGTGTTACTATCCAAATATATTTTGGAGAATGTTTAGTTAGTTTTGTAAATGATCTTCAAGGAATTATGTTTAACATTGTAATTTTTACTAGTATAATCGATTATGGTTAAGCAATAATCGATTATCACAAGTCATACTTGAATAATCGATTTTCACTTCATATAATCGATTATCACTTTTTTTAAAACTCTGTAATGGATTTGAATAATCGATTATCACTTACAATAATCGATTATTCATGGCAGTTGGGAGCTGACCTTTGGCATTCAGTGTACTTGGCTATATAATTTGATTTGGAGAAATCAGAAGGTAACGTTTTTTGAACTGAGAAAGCTTAGAACACTGTGTGTCAGAGGAACGTTCTTAGAGAGCTTTTTGTTCATTGTTCCCTTGCTTGGTCTTGTGAAAGGAGAGGCTCGCGTATCGTGTGTCGATAGTCGGAGCAGACTCTCTTCAAGTTAGCAAGGTACTCTGCCTGGTCTTGTGAAAGGAGAAGCTTGCGAATCGTTGGTCGATTGCCGGAGCGGTTCTCTTCAAGTTGGTAGAGTGGTTCTTTTCGTTTTATTCCTGTTCATTTGATTGTAATCTGTTAAACCATTTTTAGTGGAACTGTTAATCACTATTTATAGTGATTAACGACTGGACGTAGATTATGTTGAATCGAACCAGTATAAAAATATCTGCGTGATTTTTCTATTCCCTACACTCATATTATTTTACGTATATCAACTGTTTGATTAATTTTCTGAAAGAAAATTATTTTTACTAAAAGGACCAAATTAATTTTAATTGTGATCAAACATGCTTTCCGCTCTCTGAGTTTTAATTCCGCTGCGCTATACTCTTCGAAAAATACCCCCTCCGATACCAACACATTGAACATTTAATGGAACCCTCTAAGTTAACTTAAATGAGTACTGGATATAGCTATAACAAGTGAACCAATATAAAAATTGTATGTGTGGTTTAGTCTTTAAAGTAAACGATCAACTCTTAATAAAGGCAATCATTATTAAAGCTTAAATTAGCTTTAAGTTTTTAGCTAGCATTTATGTCGTCAAGGTGTTACTACCCAAATATATTTTAGAGAATGTTTAGTTAGTTTTGTAAATGATCTTCAAGGAATTATGTTTATAGATAAAGCATAAGAAATTGACAAGTGTTAAGTATATCATACTTATTCCTCTAAGTCGCGAAAAACATCAAGAAAATACTATTCAACAATCTTCAAGTGTTTTGTTTTAACTTCATTTCAAACTTAATTCTCGATGTAGCTAATCATCCATAGATATTAATATATCATTTTGCTAACACTTGAAATAGAATTATTGTAAAACAAATTTGTTGGTTGAAAATTTTATTAAACATTAAAAAAGAAAAATAATAAAGCTATTTGTAAACTAGGAATCAAATTCGTTACTCATTGGTAAATCTTCAACAACGGGGAGGATGTCAAAATATTTATATAAATATATATATATATATATATATATATATATATATATATATATATATATATATATATATATATATATATATATATATATAATTAAATAAATAAATTAGGGATCCAAAGAACCCTCAACTTCCATGATGATCCACCAAGTGTGACCATGATTTTTGATACCAGTTATTCGATTGAGAAATTATTACTAAACCAAAAGTTATAAGTAATATCTAGGTGTATCACTTTTTTTTTTACTTAAAAGGACGTAGTAGTATGATCATCACAATTCTTTTGTGATTTGGTCTACCAAAATAACAATTATCTAATTTTAATTTGAAATTGAAATCAGAATGTGTGATAAGAAAAAGATAGATTAATATATTGTTGATTTAATTCTCAACGTACACAATCGTCTATAGTTATTAATATTTTATTTTACTAGTAATGGAAATATAATTAATGTAAAATAAATATTTTAGTTGAAAAATTTATTAAACATTAACATCAGAAAATAATAAAGTTATTATATATTTAAAATTATAATAATTTCCCTTGAACAATTACACATAAAAAAATAAGCTCAGGATGACAGACGTAACATCTCAGGTTATAATAAATAACTACTAAATGAAACATTAACATTAATAATACCTAAGATAGTAAAAAACATACATACTATTCATATAGTTATCCGTTTTAATAACTATGAAAATAATATGTATATGTACACACCAAAAGAAAATAATGAAAATTTTTCAAGAAGAAAGAAACTCCTGATACAACTAACTAAATAAAACTAAATAATCATTATGTCACATCATCGCTATCTACTAAAGAATTATCACCTAACTGAACCGTCTGCTCACGCCATGAAGTAATCATGGAAAAAAAGAGCAACAAAATACAAAATAGAAAGACATGGTAAACTAGTGTGCAAAAAAAACATCATAAACATACTAATCATATAAAATACCAGCTTATCATTAACAAAATAATATATTAATAATGATTGTTAATCCGTGACTATGATTTTAATACTTGAGTTGAGCACTTATTCAAAACTTATAATTAATATTCAGGAATGTAATTCTTTCCTTATACTAGCATAATGTTATTATGATTTGAAATACCTAACATTCACCATAAGATAATTGATACTCCATTCAACAAACAATTCTTTATTTTTAATTTGAAATTCAAATCAAAAAAGAAAAAGATAGATTAATATATTATTAACTTAATTTTCAATGCACGTAATAATCCATAATTATTAATATATTATGTTGTTAGCACAGAAAATAAAATTAATGTAAAATAAATATTTTGGTTGAAACAATGGTTATACATTAACAAGAAAAAATAGTAAATTTGTTACATATTTACATCTACGATCATTTTCCTTAAACAATTGCACACTGAGAATTAAACTGGTGACAAGTGGCACATTTTATGAAATACTTTGAGGGTGTCAAAATCTTTGTATAGAGATATCATTTTTCTTGGTGAAAAATATATTAAAATTTTAAAAAATATTTTCAATTATATATATATATATATATATATATATATATAAATATATATATATATATATATATAAATATATATATATATATATATAAATATATATATATATATATATATATATATATATATATATATATATATATATATATATATAAAATTAGGGGTCCAAAGCCACATTAGTATTCATGATGAGTCCGCTGTGACGTTAACTTTGATACCAATAGTTTGATCTAACACTTATCATTAATCCAAAAGTTAAAATTAATGTTTAAGGGTACAACTCTTTTTACTTAATAATGTACTCTCAGTGTCATAACTTCATTGTGATTTATTTTACCCAATCAGTGTCATAAGATAATTGATACATTGTTTAACAACCAATTCTAGAATTTTTATTTAAAATTTAAATCAGAAAGTTTGGATAAGAAAAAGATAAATTAATATATATTTTAAGTTATATATTAATTTACATACTCTCTTGGACGCTTTAGGCACTATAGCATTTAGTCATGTTTTTGGGTGTTTTAGCTTAAATGTTTTTCTAAGTGCTTTCCTAATCTTTTCTATGTTGTGGATTCTAGTTCTAAGTCTTTGTACAGGTTTTTTATGTTTGAGGATTTTGGTTATAGGTTTTTCACCCTAGGTTGTTTTCACACTATTATCCCGATTTAATTTTATTTAATTAAACTTCAAAACATGAGAGCTTTTGGACACGTAGACGATTTTTGTCTTAACAAGATTCTAACTGAATTCATTAGAGGTGATGGATTCATTGTCTCTCACGCAATATATGTTTTCTTTTACCTTTTGTGTTTGCTGTCATCATTTTTCTCTTCCGGTTTCTACTTCAGTTTAACTACATAGCACTTTGGCTTGATGTGTCCCATTGTTCCATATTCAATCAGACTTATTTCTCAATGTACATAATCAACCACAATTATTAATTGATTATTTTGCTAGTACATGAAATATAATTAATGCAAAATAAATATTTTGGTTGAAATTAAACATTAATAATGAAAAATAATAAAATAACTAAATATTTAAAACTACAATCATTTTCGTTGGAGAACTACATATTGAGATTCAAACTCGTGACCAATGAGGGATATTCAACAAATACTTTGAGGGTGTCAAAATCTTTCTATAGATATATATAAAAAAGGTTAAATATATTAAAATTAAAAAAATATATTTTAAGTTATATATTAATTTACACACACACACACACACACACACACACACACATATATATATATATATATATATATATATATATATATATATATATATAAACTTAAGAAAATCATGGACACAAACTTGTTGGACTTAGATATAGTAAGATCCCTTGCCAGGATCGGGAAACACATCTAGACAAGACTTCAAAACTAGACTATGGACAAAATTGAATTAAAAGAAAACTAGTTGTATAAACATTCTTGACACGAACATAATAACTCTTTCACTTTTGTCTCTTAGAAAACAAAAGAGAAAACTCCAAGAGTTTGTTAGATTGAATTGTATTGTATACACATCGTCTTTGCGAGAGTAATCGTCTAAGGACTTGTAAGCGATCTGTTTGATTGAAAATTCTGAAGAGCATTCAAACACTTAACGTTTAACTCGGTGGGGTTAAACGGTAGTTAGATGGGTTTATCTAGTGAAAATTAGGAGTGAGTGAAACTCAAATCGACAGTGTATCTGGAAGACCCCGGAAGTGTCTAGGGATACGAGGAGTGGTGAGGGATACGAGGAGTGGTGAAGAATACTACACAACTAGGAGTGAGTGAAACTAGCATCTAGTTAGAGTAACCAAGGTTACCTAGATTGAATAGGTGTTACTAGTTGAAGATTATAGTGGAACCCTCTAAGAGGTCTTAGAGGAAAAATGGATGTACCTTGGTGGAGTGAACCAATATAAAAATAACTGTGTGTTTATTACTTTAATATTGCTAGATACTTTTCTTACAAACCCTACAGTTGCGTATTATCTAAATCGTTACAAAAGCTCTTGTCACCAAACGATATTTTTTATCAAGAGCTAGCCTTATCAAAACGCTACAACAAATTTGATTAGACGATTGAAAAATATTTGTTTGAGAACTTGTAGTTTGAATAGAACTTTCAAGTCAAGCAACAACTTATATAAATCTTTTAATCGTTGACAAGGCTATTAAACTATCTCATTTGCAAAAAAATTTCCTACAGAAGATTATATCATTGACTGATACTTTTGGCTCATGATGTTGCAACTTTGAGATTAATCTCATACTTGCATGTCCACAGTTGATGTATCATGATATTGCCTCATCTCTCATAGATACTATACATAAAACATTTTGAGATTGCAGTTCATCTAGATTTATCTTATACAAGTTACCTTGACTATTAGCATTAAATACTAATGAACTATTATTGTCTAGGACTTTACTTTGGCCTTTTTCAAATACAACATTATATCTATTGTCACACAATTGACTTATGCTAAGTAGATTATGTTTCAGGCCATCTATTAACAAAACTTTATTAATAGAAGGGGAGAGATTTGTACCTATCTTTCCAATTTTGATAATTTTGCCTTTTTGGTTTTCTCCAAAGGTTATTGATCCTCCTTTCTTACTCCTTAGGCTAGGGATCATACGCCTTTCTCCCGTCATGTGTCGTGAGCACCCATTATCTAAGTACCATGACAGGGTCTTTTCTTTGGTCATTAAACATACATGCAAGAGGAATTATTTGGCTCTTACGTATCCATATTGCGTTGGGTCCTTGCTTGTTAGTTGTATACATCTTTTTCTTCGCAAAAGTTGATGTATTGATATTTGCCCTAACAAATCTAGTGTTCTTTGTTTTAGTAGTGAGTTTTGTGTTAATTTTGCTGAACCCTAAACCTCCTTTATCAGAGGGGTGTCTATTGTCTTTTAATCGAAGTTTTAACCTATCATTCCTTTCAAGTGTTCTGTTCAACACTTTAATAAGGGTATTGTTTTCATGCTGAAAGGACTCAACACGTTTAACATCTTCAGTTGTGACTGTGTCTTCTACAAATTTTTTTATTTTGAAGAATGGTTTTCTCTTTTTCTTTTTTAGAAGTGATTAGCCTTTTCCTAAGATTGTTAATGTTTTATTGTAATGATTTCACATCATCCTTAGACGATGTTACTTCTTCTTTTAACGCATTATTCTCTACTAAAAGTTCTTTACTTTGTTTTTGCAAAATTTTATGTGTACTAGATAGTTTAGAAGAATATGAAAGAAATTCATAATATGTAACCGAGTGTAAGTCAGAAAAATATACCTCATCACCAGAGTCATCTGATGTACTTTTAGCATTTCCTGCACGAGGCATACTTTTGCATCTTTGTTTTTATCAAACGTGTTTAGGTCCTCCCAGGTGCTCATCAGTACTTTCTTCTTGTCATATCTAGGACCAACTGTCCTTTTCTTCATCTTTTCGACGGGACACTCAAATTTGATGTGTCCAAGTTTGTTGCACTCATAGTAGACAACTGAGTCTTCTAGTCGTCTGTCTTTTGGTTTGTTCTTTAAGCTAGACTCGATGTGTTTGCCTTTGAACATTGTGCCTTTTTCTTCTCCTCCACATTGAATGAAACTTTCTTGATATGAATGAAAGCTCATCTTCTTCGTTTTCATTAATGGAGTCTTGTTCATTATCAGACTCCTCAGAGGATTCATCTGTTTTGAGAGCTTTAATGGGCGTCCTTTTGAGGGCTTTAAGAGCAATATTTTTCTTCCTTTTTGATCGAGTCATCTTGCATGAGTTTAAGCTCATGTACTTTTAAGATTCTGACCAGCTCTTCTACTCATCTCATCGAGATTTTTCGATGTTCTAAGAGTGGTAACCTGTAGTCTCCATTGTGTAGGAAGAATGCACAGAATTTTGTCAATATGGTCAAAGTTGTCATAAGACTTCCCCAGGGATTGGAGCTCATTAAGAGTCGTCTGAAATCTACTAAATATATTCTAGATATTTTCATTTTTCAACATTGTAAACAACTCATACTGTCTGGTCAGTGGACTGAGCTTGTTTCTTTGACCTCATTAGATCCTTCGTACGTAACAACTAAGGTATCCCACATTTCTTTGCTCCTTGGTAGGTGTGAACTTTTTGATATTCTTCTTGAGAGAGAGAGAGCACATCAATTAGTTGTGAGCTTTGGAGTTTAACAAATATCATTTTTTATGCTCGTGTATCCATTTTCTCCTTGAGAGTGACTCTCCTTCTTCATCAATGGGTATGTGGTTGTCTTTTTCAACGATGTTCCACATGTCAATATGACATTATTCAAAGAATATGATCATTCTTTGTTTTCAATAATCCAACTTCTCTTATTTGAATAAAGGAGGAGGCTTGATGACATAGTCTTCGTTTTTCATGTCTTAGGATCATTTCATCAAATAATGAACTCTTTTTAACTGTGTTTCTGTCATTGAAAAAATTTGCTGCAATATTTTAATAAAATTTGATATATATATATATATATATATATATATTTATATTTATATGTATGAATGTATATTAATTTAAATATATTTAATATTTTTGTTAGTTTGAGATACTTAGTGAACTAAGGATTTAAAAATTTAAATATGTTTAAACGAAAATTTTGCTTTAAGATATTATAGTTTTGACAATAAAAATAATATTATGTGTTGGTTGTTAATAAAATTATTAAGGTTAAGAAGGTAACTCAAATAAATAAATCATATTAAAAGAGAAAAATTATTTTCAAACTAAATTAATCTTATATATTCAATTAAAAGAAATAATTTTAGGTTAAATGATTTAAGGTTTTAGTATGTGACTATTCGACTTAAAAATTTTGTAGTTATATTATTTTTTAATTTTTTTTCTATAATTTTGAAATGGACTATAATATTCTTGTATTTTTTTCTTAAACTTTTAAGATTTTATCTTAAATTCAATTGTAATAAATAATAATAATAAATATATTAATAATAAATCTTAATTAACATATTTTTATTTTATCTTTTCTTTTTATCTTTTATCTACTTTTTTTTTATAAAAGTTTAACATTTTGTCATAATTGAGTGTGACAAATAATAATAATTATAACTTTTTTTCTAATTTAGTTTGTGTTTTAATTTTATTTTACTAGTTATTGTTATTTTGTCCAATCATATATATATATATATATATATATATATATATATATATATATATATATATTCTAATTATTGTTTAATTGTTTCTGTACTTACAGAAAATCATGAACAAATAAAATTTGAGGGGATAGGTTAAACTGAATCTATAGCACTTATTACCATCCATATTCACAGGCATACGATGTTATATTGTTAACTTAGGTTAAACAAATTGTTAACACTGTTTTTACTTTCTTCCCATGATACACCTTCGTAGCCTCTACACTCATGATTTTACAACAGTACACTACACATAGGATATTACACTACAAAAAGAAATAAATAAATGAGACCGTAAAATCTTCATCAGCTCAATATTTCTATTTTATTCCATTCAAAAGTGCAATCTGAGGTCATGCTCTCCCTTTCCTTTTGTCATCCAATGCCTATCCACCAAAACAGGATCCAAAATGTTGTCAGAAATACTGCTAGCACACAGTACTACAGAATTTATTTAAAACACTTTCGCATAGAACGTGTTAAAAATGTCAATAAAAAAGGATAATTGAAAAACACTATAAAGCTTAGTGTGCAGTTACGACAAGAGAATGCAAAATGAGTCAGAAGGAAAAAAAATGGCTGTACATATGATAGCTGTTAAAAAAGTGTATCAGAATGGTTCCATTAAGGTATACTGGTAAATGAAGTGCGCATGATGCTCCAATTTAGTCAAAGGCAAGAACGAAGTCATTGAACCTGCTCTAACACCTTTTCATCATGTTGAAAATGATCAACCAACTTGCTGATGTGGTTAAAAATGATAGAATTTAAATCATTACATGAAAGTTGTATAGAAAGATATATTTGCTAAATGTATTGTGTGTCTAATACAGACCATAGGTATGTATTTATACTAATTTACAGAATCAATTATAATAAATTTCAACCTAAATCAGGAATCAATTATCCTAATTTCCTAGAATATGTAACTGTTCCTACAAATATGTAACAACTAATTACATTCTAACACTTCTCTTCAAATTGGAGCATATATGTCATATCCATCTTGTTACATATCAAGCCGAGGGCCTCTAAGGGACTTGGTGAACATGTTAGCCATTGTTAGAGTTGACAAAATCAATAGATTTCTCTAGAGAGCACCTTTTCTCTAAAAAGTGACAATCAATCTCAATGTATTTGGTTTTTTCACAAGAAACTGGGTTGTGTAACATGATTGTCACAAATAAGCTTTGTTTCATGGATGTTCCCAATATTTAGTTGTAGTAGTAATTGCCTAAGCCACGTAAGCTCACAAGTGATAAGGTTGGAGAAAACATTGTAAAGGCAATGAACATCATTGGAGTCTACTTTCTTGGCTTTGTCCCATACGTCATAACTAGTAAAAGCATGATATTGAGGCTGTAGTAAGCTCACAAGTGATAAGGTTGGAGAAAACATTGTAAAGGCAATGAACATCATTGGAGTCTACTTTCTTGGCTTTGTCCCATACGTAATAACAAGTAGTAAAAGCATGATATTGAGGCTGCAATTTGACATCAATGGAGAGAACGCAACACAAAGAGGCATCAATTTGCATCCATTGGGCTTGATCACTATAGGGAATGTCTTTGGCTTGTTTGGTCAAGTGTTCGGCATGACCTTGACCTTGAAACCACAACTAAACAGCAACAACCTAGGAGCTATAGTTGCTCGTCCTAGTCAATTTTTCACATGGAATCAGCAAAACAGTGGTAAAAGTCACTACAGAGGGGATACTTAAGTGTGATCTTTTGGAAGCTAAGGGAATTGAACCTGAAATGGGGCTAAATAGGGGTATTTGGGTGTAAGGAAGGAGGCAGAGGGTGTGCCAGCAAGTGGGTCATGCCAAAAAAAACATAATTTGAGACGAGGACATGAAACACATGCGCTGGAAAAAGGTCATGCATGTGGGCATGTGCGGTGGCGCATCGGTAGTTTAATATTGTTAAGAAGTGGACTTTTAAGCCTAATTCAATCTCACAAAATCGGCTTGTAAGGTGAGGTTTGCATCCACTTATATACTCCAAACTGGTCTTATCACTAATCGATTTGGGCGGCTCTATAAAGGTGAAGGTATATACATCTCGTTCGTAAGACTAGAAATTAATAGATAGTCCGATAGTGGCTCTATAGCGGGAGGAACAATGTGTTGGGAATCCAAGTATGAGTCTAAGTCTCACATTGGGTAAAAATGAATAAGTGGAGCATCATATAAAGGTGAAAACCCATTAAACCATTGCCTTAAGGTTTTGGGTTGAGAGTGATGTCAATCTCTTATGTAGTTGGACTTAGATCTTATAGGTGTTGTGTCTTCCCAGTGAATCTCCTTCACCCAACAAGTGGTTTCAGAGCATTGGATAGAAGAATGGTTTTCTAATAAGTTGCATATTTGTATCTTCTCATAACACATCTTTTAGGGGGATGTAGAAGAATGGCATACAAACCACTCTTCAAACTTTGAAGGATATATAAGAGAAAAAAATTCTTATCTTACAAGGAGGAACTCATTACGTAGATCAATTGGGGACTAACAATTAGACAAGCATAGGTGTTAGGGAGGTCTAGTGAGAAAGGTAGTTTAAAAGGTCACCTACATGTAAAAGAAAACTCAGAGTATTGTAACCATTAGAAGAGACGCTATAAACTGTATTGCTAATATATATGACTTGTGGTTTGGGGACCAATTGAGTGAAATACTTTTATATGACACACCTAGCTACTTCAATTGAATAACAATTTGAATATTCGGACGCCAACTTCTTTACATCTTTACAACTAACGTTGATAATATTAGGATTAATATTACATGTCATTGCTACTTGATGGTCAGGCAATTGTTAGCAATAGATGGAATACCTTACTCTGGAAGAATCGCATGGTTAATACAAGTGTGTCTCTCATTCTACAAAGAAAAGGGTAATGAACACTGTTAATCATGTTTGTAAAATACAGTAACATTCATATTTGTTTGTCGTGCTGGAAATTGAAATCATATTCATAACCACTGAGCACAATAACTACCAAAGATGAAAGTAAATAAACTTTGGAACAATAGCTATGTAGTAAAAAACATCTATCAGCTACACGATGAGATAAGACAGATGAAAGAGAACTATAATACTTTTAATTTTTTTCAATGATATCACAGATACAACAGCTAGTAGTAGTTTACCTAATGAAGCATCCACTGGATACTAAATTTAAGTCAGACATCCTGAAGGGTACACTTTTGGAGTGTTACCACTTTTTGAGTGTTAAGACGTTTTGAGTGTGACCAATGATATTTATCAATACCATTCCAACATTCTAATGTTAAAGTGAAAAACAACAATGTTGTTATTACCTGACACTATATGTGCTTAGAGGATGAGAAGACCCATCTGAGCATGTTAACACAAATTGCACTGAGAGACCAGAGGGAACCTTAATCTGAGGAAAATCCATAAAACAAATGTGATGTAAGTCTAAGAGGAAATAACATCTTGCTGAAGAATTTTCAAACTAGAAAAATTGCTTTATTAGAATGATGATTTTCTCAACATATGTATACATCAAGTTATATTTCAAGCAATAACTTGATGTCAAATTTATGCAAATATTTTCACGAGCATTTTGCACATAAGCTATTAAGTTTTACTAATTCAATGCCCTTATAACCAGTAAGTTTCTATCCAATTAAAAGAGAGAAAGAACACTCCTAGTCCTTTTATGAAAAGATGAGGAGCTTACCATTCACCTCAAATCTAAGTTAGTATACAATATGGTTCTTGAAAGTGGACCCATTTTAACTTTAGTCCGAGTGTCGGTACATACAATTTGGTCTCAATAGATGTTAAATTGATCATATTGTAATCTTTCGAGAGAGTCATTAGTCCTCAAAAGTGTAAATATCTACGATTTGATCCCTTAATGTATTCATTTTACTAACATTTTATTCACATTTTGATTTTATATTTGAGATGAAAGGACTAAAGTGCTAGCAAGTAAACACATTTGAGGACTGAACTGTACAAACACTTTCAAGGAAAACTAAACATGATGTCAGGGTCAATGATCAGATTGAATTGTATACTAACTTGTTGGAAATTCAAGTATAAGTCTAAGTCTCATATTGAGTAAAATGAAAGTTAAACAAGGTAGAAGATCCATAAACCCATTGTCTTAAGGTTTTGGATTGAACGTGATATCAATCCCTTGCTATGTCACCCCAACAAGCATGAGAACAAAATTTATATTTTACTTATAGTGTATTTGTAGGAAGACTTCACCATAGCCACAACTAATATCATGGCTCACTTTTTGATGTATACATTTTTGTAAAGCAAGAGTCTATCAGAAAACTCATCAGCAGTAGCACATGTAAAGCAAGGGAAGGAATCGGTACTGCAGCAACGTGTTTTTAAGGAGTAGAAGGGAACATTTAAGGAACCACTAACATATATAGTTTATTAAGTAGACATGAGGAAAAGACAGATAAGTGGGTGACTGATATAGGTGGAGAAAAGAGGTTATGGGTGACAGATAAGTGGGTGACAGCAGCAACGTGTTTTTAAGGAGTAGAAGGGAACATTTAAGGGACCACCAACATATATAGTTTATTAAGTAGACATGTGGAAAAGACAGATAAGTGGGTGACTGATATAGGTGGAGAAAAGAGGTTATGGATAAGAGTATAGAAGTGAGGAAAAGAAAATAATAAGTGGGCATGGCTAGAGGGAACAGAACGACCATTCTTCCCCTCTTCCCGCTCAGATTCATGAAAAAAATCAAAACCAAATTTGGGATTTTTTTTTCAGAAAAAAATTGGGTCGTGTAACCTGACCTATTTTGGAGTGTGACCTGGGATTTCACAATTCAAACCAGAATTCATACAATTCCGAAACCAATTTGAACAATACAAGATCAATTGTTGCAGCTATTAGTATTGCAAGGGTAGAGAATCATATTGCAAAATTCATGATCAATAATAAAATATAACTTATACTAACTAAACAAGACATTAAGCACATATAGCATGAGATTCTTAAGTTATGTTAAAATAGAACAATACTAAAATTTCTAATAAATATTCTGCTATTAAAATTATTGTATACTAATTAAAAATTTGTATCATTAAAACTATAACAGCTTTACTATGATTTTTATAGATTTCATGATAAAAAGATGTAAAACAGTGGTTGAAACAAAAACAATTGTCCCATCAACTAAATAATAGACACTACCTAAATATTATGCAAGTAGTTAAAGGTTAAAATTGATCGCCTTGGGCCAAAGTCAAAAGTCGAAAGGTCTGTCTTGCAACTAAAACACAATAGTTGCTAAAGTTACTGTAGTTGTGGTTAAGCTATTTAGGGTTGTGAATCTGATAATATCTTTTCTCTGATCCGCTTATGCATTCATGGCAATAGCAAGAAAGAGTTAGAGGAGGAGGAGCGAAAAGATCCATTTTCATCTATTTGCCAACTCCTGATACCATTTTCTTCAATTTTGGCAGTGAAAACTCTCCTCTAACCAACCGTGATCACCCTTCCCATGACTCCAACCAGAACCTATCCAAGAGACCTGGCAGTGGGGAAGAACATTGTATGCCTGTGGAAGTAGGCACCGACTGTGCAAGATAAAAAAAGAGCAAAAAGAGAGGGGATTGAACCCCAGAAATGGAATACCATATAGAAAGGATTTTTGTAACTGTATTCCAAGTAGAAACATGAGTATTCTTATTTATAATGACGGGAACATATAGTAATAAGGAAAAAATTAATATAATGAGGATTATCTGCTACGATATTTCTCTATTTAATGTAATCAAATCATAGGTGAAGATTACTGATGTTAGGCAGATTGATTTCCACTCTAGGTATTCCAATCACATTTGTTTGCACAAGTTGTTATATGATATGAATAAAGTTCCTAGGAAGTGATGTACATGGTTTTATACAGTTATGATTGGTAATTAATCCACCAATGGCACTTATGATAGTTATTTGTTCTACCGCTAGGAGTTGGAATGACATACCGATAAGTCCTTTGAGAATTTCTCAGCAACTACTGTAGCTTCAGTACCATTAATTCTAATTTGATATCCTGATCGTCTTAAGTACAGGGTTGCTCGTTCCCAATTCTCGGATGAATCCATCTATTGCAAATAATTCGAAAAAAGTAAGGATGCATATTAAGATGCACGGAGAACATGGTATATTTTTATACAATAGATATTATCAAGGATATAAAAAGTGAGTAGACGTCAAGAATCTCGGAACTTAAATTTAGCAGACTAAAATTAAAAAGTTTTAACGGGCTAATAAACATCTGAAATGTCAAACCTATTCAAATGGAACAGTTTCAGGTTATTTGCAAAGAGATTTTCGTTTGTGTACAATTAAGTATTAAGTATTCTTCTACTGTTTAATATTTGATATTTTGAATTATGTAAAAGATGAGATCAGCTGGTTCATGAGATATATTGGATTGCTCATGAACTCTAAATGTACACCATGAACCACATAGATTATGCATAGATATAATGAATAAAATCAGATCATAAAAGGATTTTCCAAATAAACCAGACCTACCAAGAGTAGAACACTGAATATTGCTTCTCCTTTAGACAGATATGTGTTAATCTCATGTTGCATTTCAGAATCTATAAAGTCAGCCAACAGAAAACTACAATTAAAGAATATTAAAGGAGAAAATACTATAATAATATCACAAATATTATACCATACTTGCATGAATATAATGCAATTTTATTAGCAAGTGTTGGTGGCTCTATTAGAAAGAGTCTCTAAGCCTATCTTCATAAAAAATCATCTTGTAAATAAGGTTTACACATGTTTCTATATTATAATTTAATTTGATGTAGAATTTTCAACATACTATCGAGTATTGAACATTTCAAGTGTGAGACTAGCTGTTGGGATTTTGAAGGAGGATCCTAATCAGTCTATCAAGAGCCACTCCCTCATATATGAATCCTCCATGACCAGTAAAGAGAAAGCTAACCTATACCATTGTCAGTTGGGACATCCTTCATTTCAAGTTGTGAAATTGATTTTTCCTTACTTGTTTAAGAATTTAAAGGTGTAGAGTCTCCATCATGAGGTGTTTGACTTTGCTAAACATAAGTGTGTACATTTTCCCATTAGCAACAAGAGGAGTATTGTCCCTTTTAATCTTGTTGATAATGACGTATGGGGTCTCCTACTAATGTCTCAAATATGTCAAATGCTAAACGGTATATAACCGTTATATATGATTGTACCTGGGGACTTAGGATTTCCTATTTAAACAAAAATCCAAGGTTAGTTCTGCTTTCATTCAATTTGTCACAATTTAAGAATCAATTTGGAGTCAATATTAAGAGAATTGATCTGATAATGCCAAGGACTACTTTAATCTTGAGTTCAACTCTTTTTGTCATAGAGGGGGGATAATTCGTGAATCTTCATGTGTTAACACACCTGAACAGAATGAGATTGCTGAAAAGAAAAACAGTCAGTTACTAGAACAAACTAAAGCCCTTCTTACTACTACTTATCTTATCAATATGTTGCTCTCTAAAATCTTAGAATCAAAGACTCTCCCATGGAAGTTATTCTCATTCTATCAGTTGGAAGTCCAACATCGACTAGTGATAAAGCCAGTTTAAAGTACATAAGTGGATGCAAACCTAACTTTACAAGCCAGTTTGTTGGCAAAAGAAGAAAATAGACATCTTGCTTCAATAAAGAGTTTTGATGATGATGGCTCATGGAGAAGTATTGAAGATTTAAATAACGCTTGAATTCAAGAGATATATTAAAGACTTAAGATTTTAGTTGTTGAAATCTTGTAATCTGTGTATTTTATTTAAATTAGTAGACCAATAGTCAATAGTAGAACCCAAGCAGCATAGCACTCAAGAAAAGTTTTATTATTCAGAAAAACCTCTGGAATAAATTGATTATTACTAATGATAATTGATTATTCCAGTTAATTTCAGATTTTTCCAAAAGCCTTTAGAATAATCGATTATCACTAATAATAATCGATTATCACTAATAATAATCGATTATCACAATGAGAAATTAATTTTTGAAATAGTTTTTAGAATAATCAATTACAACTTATAATAATCGATTATCAGTGGCCATTGCGAAAAGACTCTTCAGTTTTTAGACCTAATTTTCAAAAATAAGAGTCTATATATTTTACCTAAACTAATCTCAAAAGAACTTTTGATTCAAGGGTTTAAGAGTTGTGTGCTAGAGAAACTCTCAGTGTTTGTGAAAAGGGGCTTTAAAAACCTAGGTGGAGCGAGAACTTTCACTGGGTGGGTCTAAGTGACTGAGTGTCGGTGTTGTTGCTAGGAAAGTTGTTCATCCTTTGTGCAAAGGTGGTGTTTTCTAACCTTTGTTAAGACAAGATTGTTTAAAGAATATACTGTCTAAACAACTCAGGTTTTGAAGTTTAACAGTAGGCAGTAAACGAAATATTGTTGAGCATGAAAAACTGTTTAAAAGAAATAGCGTCTAAAGAAGAAATATTTTATAACATTTGAAGCCAAGCTTATGAATAATGTTTTCTAGACTAAATTGTCTAATGAACAAAACTCATAAACCGTGCTTAAGAAAAGAAAGTGTCTCTCTTTTGAAATCATTTAACAGACTATATGAATAGTAAAGCGTCTTATGAAAAAGCAAGTCTTGTATAACACTAAGGCTAAAAAGAAATTTTTATTCAATACAAGTGTTATCTCAAGCAAAGTATTTTAAAGAAAACATCATCTAATGAATAACTGTTAAACAAGAAATTTTTATTCAATACAAGTTTGATCTCAAGCAAAGTGTTTTAAAGAAAACATTGTCTAATGAATGACTGTCAAACGTTATAGTCTTCAATGCTTGTATTCTTTGTTCTTGATATTTGTGCAAATCACTAAAGCAGAAAGATATTATCAGAATCACTGCACCCAAGAAAAAGACATTGTGAGAGAAGAAGAACATTCCGGGAATGTCTCCCTTGAAGCCTTCTACTTTGTCACATCATATAAGCTTAGTTTGCTTAAGTCTATGATAAAGCTCTAACCCCTACAAAGAAGATTAAAGTTTGAGTTCCTGCCTAAAGGCTACCTACTCTCCTGAAGTAAACTTCCTTGTCTAACAGTCATCTTTCAAGGCAAATTATATATAGATGAAAGATTGAAGAGAAGACTAGAATGATAACACAAGAAGGATAAGATAAGAAGAATATAATAATGAACTCAAGCTTGCTGCACTCATATATTGTCTGAAAATATATTTCTTTTGAGAGATAAACCTTAGCAAATCACAAAATTCTTTGTATTGTTTATATCCACTTTTTGAGAGTTATCATATGTACCTCTACTCTTAATATTGTTTATGTTGTAAATTCTGAAGAGAGTCAAAACACTTGTCTAGAAGTGTTATCAAGGTTTGACACCGGAAGTGGTTAGAATACTTGTAAACTAGGAGTGGTTAAACTAGGAGTGGTTAAACTTGGACTAGTCGTGTTGACTATGTGAAAGTTTGAGAGAGAAAATCTAATGGTAAAAATATTATTACTGTGTTTGTTGAAGTTTCTATTACACAAAAATGTCCTATATAAGGAACAATGGACTAGCACCTAAAAGCCCAAAACTAAAAGTCCAATTATACAATACAATATATTTCAACACTCCCCCTCAAGCTGGAGCATATAGATCATATGCACCAAGTTTGGAACATATAAATTGAATCCTAGGCCCCCTTAGAGATTTGGTCATAATGTCTCCGAGTTGTTCATTAGAATTGACAAACTCAGTAACAAGTTCCTTAGTCAACAACTTCTCTCTAATAAAATGACAATCAATTTCTATATGTTTTGTTCTCTCATGAAACACTGGATTGGAGGCAATATGAAGGGCTGCTTGGTTGTCACAGTACAGTTTCAACGACTCATTTCCACAAAATTTCAACTCTCGGAGAAGTTGCTTGATCCACACGAGTTCGCATGTAGTCAAAGCCATAGATCCGTATTCAGCTTCAGCACTAGATCTAGCAACAACGCTTTGTTTCTTACTTCTCCAAGATATAAGGTTCCCTCCAAGTAGAACACAATATCCTGTAGTAGATCTTCGATCAATTGGAGAACCAGCCCAATCTGCATCACAATATCCTTCAATCTGAGTGCTTCCCTTGTCCTCATACAACAATCCCTGTCCTGGATTTCCTTTTATGTATCTGAGAATTCGAATCACTGCATTCCAATGGTCAACATGTGGATTCTGCATAAATTGACTCACAACTCCCACTGGATAAGAAAGATCAGGTCTTGTTATTGTAAGATATATGAGTTTTCCAACCAGCCTTCTATATCTCTCTGGATCTGAGAAAGGTTCACCTTGATCTCTCATTAGCTTTTGATTTGAGTCCATAGGACTATCAATAGGCTTGCAATTGTCAAGCCTGTTTCCTCTAAAATATCAAGAGCATATTTCCTTTGTGAAATGATGACACCTTCTTTTTATTGTGCCACTTCAATACCAAGGAAGTATTTTAGACGACCCAGATCTTTAGTCTGAAAGTGGTTGAACAAATGATTCTTTAATTGAGTAATTTTAGTGATGTCATTCCCTGTAATAACAATATCATCAACATACACCATGAGATAAACACATTTGTCAGGAGAAAAATGACCATAAAACACTGAGTGATCCGCCTCACATCGTTTCAATCCAAAATTTTGCACAACCCGACTAAATTTACCAAACCAAGCACGAGGTGATTGTTTCAAGCCATAGAGGGAACGGCGTAATTTACAAACTAACCCAGACTCCCCCTGAGCAACAAACCCAAGAGGTTGCTCCATGTATATCTCCTCTTCCAGATCACCATGAAGAAAGGCATTTTTAATGTCCAACTGGTAAAGTGGCCAATGACGAATGGCAGCCATAGCAAGTAAAATACGAACTGTACTGGTTTTAGCCACAGGAGAAAAGGTATCACAATAATCAATGCCATAAACTTGAGTATATCCCTTAGCTACTAGACGAGCTTTTAGACGATCAATTTCACCAGTAGGACCAACCTTAATAGCATAAACCCATCGGCAGCCAACAGGCTTCTTACCAGGAGGAAGAGGAACAAGGTCCCATGTACCATTGTGGTCAAGGGCCTGCATTTATCAACCATGGCTTGACGCCATCCAGGATGATCAAGTGCCTCATAAATATTATTAGGAGTCTTAAGGGAGGATAAGGAGGAAACAAAAGAGAAATAGGTAGAACACAAACGATGATAACTCAAAAAATTATAAACAGGATATGGATTACGAGTAGAACGAATACCTTTCCGAAGGACAATGGGCAAATTATCATCTGAGTCAGTAGAAGACGAGGAGGATGAAGGATCCATGGTCTGGTGAGCTGATGGAGGAGGAGATGAGTCTAGAGGATCTTCATTGTTCTGAGCTTGAGATTGTCTCCGACGCTGATATGTGAGAAGAGGTGGAGGAACAATGTCATTCACATTTTGAGTTTGAGGTATAGAAGCAGGAATAACCAAGGGATCACACAATGGTAGAGGAAACATTTGTTGAACAGATGAACGATCCTCCACAGAGGACGAGAAAAACGGTGTATCCTCAAAGAATGTGACATCAGCAGACATATAATATCTCTTGGTGGAGGGAGAATAACATTTATACCCTTTCTGAAGACGAGAATATCCCAAGAAGACACACTTAATAGCCTTTGTGGATAGCTTATCAAGACCTGGAGAAACATTATGGACAAAACATGTACACCCAAATACACGTGGGGAGATATGATATAGAGTGTCATTTGGAAAAATGACAGAATGAGGAATTTTATTCTCAAGAGAGGAAGAAGGCATCCTATTGATTAGAAAACAGGCAGTGAGGACTGCATCGCCCCAGTGATGCACATGAATATTAGTATTCAACATCAAGGAGCGTGTAGTTTCAATGAGATGTCTATTCTTCCTCTCTGCAATACCATTTTGTTGTGGAGTGTAAGGACATGTTGACTGATGTAAAATTCCTTGGGAAGATAAGAATGAAGAAAACGCTGAAGAAAAATATTCCTTAGCATTATCGCTACGAAGGATTTTAATTGTCTTCCCAAATTGGTTCTTAATTTCATTAATAAAGGACACAAATATGGACAAAAGTTCAGATCTCTCTTTCATTAAATAAACCCAAGTACATCGAGAGAATTCATCAATGAAGGTTACAAAATAATTAAAACCAAAAGAAGTAACACGACTTGGTCCCCAAATATCAGAGTGAATAGTTGAGAAAGGAGAATTACATAGTGTCTCAGACTTTTAAGGATGAGAAGATCTAACATGTTTTCCTAATTGACACGACTCACAATCTAAGACTTGAATGTTCTTGAGACTTGGAACCATCATCTTCAACTTGGATAAACTTGGATGGCCCAACCGATCATGCAAAAGTTTTGGGGATGAAGTGGTAAAACAGGAAACTGAAGAGCTATGTTTCAAAAAATAAAGTTCTCGAGACTCATGTCCTTCTCCAATCAGGCGACCCGTACCATGTTCCTGTATAACAAAGGAATTAGCAGTAAAGGTTACAGAACAATTTAAGGAACGAGTCAATTGGCTCAAGGAGATTAAATTGTAAGGACAATGAGGAATATACAAAACAGAATTTAAATTTAGTGAAGGAGATAAGAAAACTCTGCCAATTCCCTGAGATGCAACTTTGGATCCATTGGCAACAGTATTGAAATGAGGGATTTTCTGAGAGGACATGGAAGAAAATGAAGAAATAGTACCAGAGATATGGTTTGAGGCACCTGAGTCAAGGATCCATGGATTGTGACCTTCCACAGATTGAGATGTACAGGCAGTTGACACATTGGACATGGAAGAGGATTGGTCAGGATTAGAAGATTTTCCAGACTTATACTTCAAAAATTCTTGGTATTCTTCATTTGAAATTTTGGGTTCGAGATCATCAGATTTCGAAACATGAGCGACTTTGTCTGGATATCCATGTAAGGCATAACATTTCTCTCGAGTATGGCCTATCCTCTTATAATATGTGCACTGAGGACGCATACCACGGCCACCACTTCCTCCTCGGTTGCCTCTGCCTCCTCCTCTTCCTTGTGGTGCTACCATAGCTGATGTTTCAATACCACCAATTGAACTTTCGTCTTTAACTAATGAAGGTACCCGAAGAAGTTGAGTAACTAAGTTGTCCATTGATGGAACTTGATCACCAGCTAACATTTGATCACGAACATGATCAAAATCTGAATGTAGACCTCTTAAAATTAAGACCATGTAAAACTTATCAAGCTTCTTGTTTAGGCCTTCTAAAGAATCAGCCACAAAGAAATTCTTCAATTCTTCTACAGCAGCACAGGCCGTTCCTATGTAAGTAATCATATCATGATTGTTTTGTTTGAGGGAAGTCACTCTTTGAGTTGCATCAAAGAGACGTTGCACATCGTTAGCAAAGATATCCTGAGCTTTTCTCCAAAAGGAGGAGCACGTTTTGTAAGGTCTCAAAATTTCTAAGACTTCTTGTTCAACAGATTGCCATAGGACAACACATAGTTGAAAATCAAGCTTCTGCCATTGAGATTTCTCTTCTTCAGGAACGGTGGAAACATCTTGTTCAAGATGATCATGGTATCCTTGACCAAGAAACCATAACTCCACGGAAGAAGACCAAGATAGATAGTTTTTCCAATTGAGTTTTGCAGAAGTAATGGTTGGAGTAGCAGAGAGAGACGGTGTTCCAAGACCAGCCATTATAAAGCCAAACAAGAAAAGAGGGAAAAAAAAAGGTTGTGGGAAGAAACCCTAAACGGAGCAACCCTCAACGGAACAGCAAATCAGAGACCACAATACACTCAGGAGACGGAGGCGAAACGACCGACAGTGGCGCGGTGAAGATCCGACACGGGAGAGGCGACGCGTGAAGCCCATGCGCCCGAGAGAGGTCAGAAAGAAACGACGCGTGACGGCGCGTCGAGAGAAGGATGAGGCGGCGACCACCAGGGATGGGTCGCGCACGTCGAGGCGCACTGAACCCTTAACTTCGCCGGAGAAAAGGCTGCGACGGCGGCGACGACGACGGCGGACGGCGGCGACGATGGCGGAAGCGACGGTGAACGACGGCGCGGGCAGTGAGCAGTGGCGAACGGAAAACCCTAACCTGCTCTGATACCATGTGAAAGTTTGAGAGAGAAAATCTAATGGTAAAAATATTATTACTGTGTTTGTTGAAGTTTCTATTACACAAAAATGTCCTATATAAGGAACAATGTACCAGCACCTAAAAGCCCAAAACTAAAAGTCCAATTATACAATACAATATATTTCAACAGACTAAGTAAACCAGAAGTGGTAAGAATACTTGTTGTAAACCTATGGAGGTAAAACTCATTGTAATCTTTGAAAAAGATTAGTGGAACCCCTTAAGAGTTCTTAAGGGTGAACTGGACGTAGCTCAGGTTGAGTGAACCAGTATAAAATTTGTGGTTTATTTCTTTGTTATCTAAAACGTTTTGATTACTCATCTTATAAAAACCAACGTCTAAACATCTTATAAACTATATATCTCCTTTACAAATCATTAGACGCTGCCTTGAGAAAGGATTTGAAAAACACTATTCACCCCCCTCTAGTGTTTTTCCTGTGTTTTCAACCTTAACTTTATTCTCTGTGATTGTAAGTTGTTGGTTATTTGTTGGAAGTCCCACATCGACTAGAGATAAGGCCTATTTATAATATATAAGTGGGTGCAAGCCTCACCTTACAAGCCGATTTTGTGGGATTGAGTTAGGCTTAAAGTTCACTTTTTAACACGGTATCAGAGCTATGGTTAGGTCCAGCGATATTTGTTGTTTGTTGGGCATGTTGTTCCACCCGCTATCGGGCCGTTGTCGGACCACCCATTAATGTCTAGTCTCACGCTCTGGATGATGTCTATACCTCGGCATGAGGGGGGGGTGTTGGAAGTCTCACATCGACTAGAAATAAGGCCAATTTATAATATATAAGTGGGTGAAAACCTCACCTTAGAAGCCAGTTTTGTGGGGTTGAGTTAGGCTTAAAGTTCACTTCTTAACATTATTTTTAGTGATTGGTTAATCCCTCTTTAGAGACATTAACAAATGGGCGTGGGTCTTTTGATCCGAACCTCTATAAAATTCCTTATGCGAATTTCTCTTTCCCTACACTATTTATTCTTACTGTTGTTATAAAATCAGTTTATAGAAAGGGAATTTTTTTTAAAAAAGCATGATTTTATTAAGTAAACCAATTCACCCCCTCTTGGTTTTTGTCCACTCACGAACATTCCGCTGTGTAATTCTAACAACCCAATGTTTGCGGGATGGAGTTAAGCTTAAAGTCCACTTTTTAACATGGAGTCTATCATAGCGAGATTTGTGTTTGTTAGACATATCATTTCACCAGCTATCAAACCACTCATTAATATCTAGTCCCATGCATAAGATGTATATACCTCGGCGTGAGAGGGTGTGTTGAAAGTCCCACATCGACTAGTGATAAGGCCATTATAGAGTATTGTTAGAATATTTACCCTATTTATCATCATTATATTGTGTCTAGGGTTACCCTGTTTATCATCATTATATTGTGTCTAGGGTTACTCTATTTATCATGTACTTTGTATCAAAACTTTCTTATATATAGAATGAAAGTGAGAGGGATCTTTCAAGCCCTCAAGAATTATTTTACAGTTTCAATCTCAAGTAATATATAAGATAGGTGCAAACCTCATCTTACAAGCCGGTTTTGTAGAATTTAGTTAGGCTTAAAGTCCAGTTCTTAACACTATCCATACCTAGACCCTGCTAATAAACTCCAACATAGAATATTTGGGTATGTATCCATTGTGCATGTTCATAGTAATGGGTACCTTAGAATACAAATGACAACATTCAAACAATCAATTCAAGAGGATTTTGCAAGAACTAACTTACAACACCAATTATAAACACCTTAAAAAAAACTACAAAATCTCCTTTTGATTGAGCTACTTGAACACCTTTCTTCTCTGGTATACCATTTTGAAGAGGTGTATAAGGACAAATAGACTAATGTATAATATGATGTGAATTTAAAAGGATGGAAAAAGTAGAAGAAAAACATTCTTTGGCATTATAACTCCTTGTGATCTTGGCTATTTTACAAAATTTCTTTATAATGTCATTGAAGAAAAACTCAAAAATATTCAAAAGTTCTGATCAATATTTCATCAAGTGAAGTAAAATGAGAATATTCATCCATAAGAATGACAAAATAATGAAACCCAAAGGATGTGACTCGACTTGGATCCCAAATGTCAGAATGAAATATAGGAAATATAGAGTTGCATCTTGTTTTAGTTCTTTTCTAAAAGAAAAAGACAGAATATGTTTTGCTAATTGACATGATTTACATTCTTAGACATGGAGATATTGAGGGCAAAACAGGGACAAGGAAACCTAGTGAGCCTTGTGGAGGAAACGTGGAGTTGCTCCGGTGAATGGATGGTGGTGCATGAATTTAACATACCATGATACAACAAATAGAGAAGTTGTGTGTGACGAAGGATTAAAGGACATGACCATCATGGGTGGACATCACTTGGCGAGACACACCATATCCAATTGTCGTCGAAAAGAAATGGAGTGGTCAACTATGGTCAAGTGTTGTAAAAACATATTCTTAGGATAAAAATATTCTCAATATCCCTATAGTAATTAGGAAAAAAATCTTATTCATTTCAACATACTTTTATTTTCTTATTTTAAAGGATTTGATAATTATTTATTTCCTTACATAGTTCAAGAGCTAGTAAGGTGTTGTTGGATATATTAATCTAAAGGTAAGGTAGTTAAGTGTAAAGCCAAGATGAGGGTGAAAGGATACACTTACACATACCCTATAAGTTTGTCCTTCAATACAATCAACTCCTAATTTAACTCTTAGTTCAAATAAGAGAAAGCTATAGCCAAGTCAACTAATTTAATTCTAAAACTTTTCAACAATCATTATTTTGTAGTAATCTAACTCAGGCCATCAAAATATTCCTGAGCATCAAATAGATAAAAAAGTGCAGTGTAGGTCTTATAGATTAAACTGCAAATGAACTTACCACACGTTATTTTGTTTTGATCATTAGCAAAAAGCTTCACCAGTTCCCCCTAACAAAGAACAAATTTGACAAAAATAAGCCAAGAATAACATTCTACTGAACTGGAGACATGTCTGCAAATTCAATAATATATTTGTATACAAAAGTATAAATTCAAATATATCAAGTCTTGAATGACTCATACTTAAATTCAAAGAGAAGACTATTAGAACTATGCTAAAAAGGAGGAGGAAATGTAAAAGGTGTTAGATGTAATGGGCCTAGGTCTATCTTTTTGTATTTTCCTATTTCTAAATGTGTAACCCTATGTGCTCTACACACATTATGGATTTAGCCTATGCCTCTCTCTTTTATTTTAACATAGTATCTAGAGCTAGGTTTAATTCTTGTCTCTCTGTTGAACCCACTGTACTAAATTTGTTTCAGAAATTGTTCCTCTTCTTTTAATTCATTCTTTGTTTTTTTTTTCCAACCACTGTTTTTTGCAACCACTATACTACCACCACCCAGTTTGGTCCCCTTGCCATGTTGTCGTTATGCCATCACTATCATTGTTGCTGCCACCACCGCTAGGACTGGTGACACCATGATGGTGATCATCCTGGCCAAATGACCACCATGCCACAAAAGTTGTGACGATTGAAGCTTCGATGCACTACCCCATTCCTTGTCGCCGCTGCTTCTTATCGTTGTCCATTCTCCTCTCCCATGTTGACCACCAAGTCAAACTTGTTTCTCCGTCCTCTTTCCAAATCAGTAACTTTCATTGTGATCGAAGTTCGTTAAGATTTTTTCACAGTTTTTACGGTTGTTTTTCACTTTCTTGTTAGTTGAAAATTGATGCTCAATTATTATACATTGTCCTTAAATCTACCATTCATTTGTTAGAAAATGTATTAAATATAGGTAGTAGTTAGACCAAAGATCTTGGAAGTCTCATACTTTCTAGGCATTGATGTGGCTCAATCAAAGGAAGGCATTGTAGTTTCTCAAAGGAAATATGTTTTGGATGTCTTGGAAGAAACATGCATGACTGACGGCTAACCAATAGATAACCCTATGGATCCAAATAAAAAATTAATGATAGATCAAGGTTGACATCTCTTTGTTGGAAGTCTCACATTGACTAAAAACAATGTCAATTTACAATATATAAGTGGGGAAAAAGCTCAACCTCATATTGGTTTTGTAAAGTTGAGTTAGGCTTAAAGTTCACTTCTTAATAGGAAATCAAAGCCATTGTTAGATCTTATCCTACCGAAGTTTGTTGGGTCTATTGTTTCACTCGCTATCAGGCTACTATCAAACCACCCATTAATGTATAGTCTCACGCTCGAAATGTATATGCCTCAACGTGAGGAGGCGTGTTGGAAGTCTCACATAGACTAAAGATAAGACCAATTCACAGTATATAAGTGGGTGCAAACCTCACCTTATATGCTAGTTTGGTAAGGTTCACTTAGGCTTAAAGTCCATTGACACTCTCTAATATAAAACACTTGTTGGCAAACTTTTTTATCTCTCTATTACTAAACTCTAGTGCTAAAGCTAAATATAGGGGAATGGCGTGTCTCACTTGTGTACTTGTATGGGTAAACAATTTCTTCAAGAATTAAAATTTTGTGAGATCCAACAAAGGAAGATGTATTGTGATAACCAAGTTCCTCTCCATATTATCCCCAATTCAATGTTTCCATGAGACGACTGAACACATAAAATTTGACTATCATTCAATCAAAGAAAAGTTGTTGTCCAAGGAAATTTGTAAAGAATTTGTCAGATCCTATGAAGCATACAAACGGACACCAATACAGGGATACAGCTAAATTGAAAAAATATTGGCCACGAACACGATAATATATACATATTTACAGACAATACATATATATATATATATATATATATATATATATATATATATATATATATATATATATATATATATACTTGAAATAAGGAAAGGGAACAATGTATGTTTTAGAGGGCTTAATTCCACCCATCTTCATCCTTTATTTATAGGATTTCAGCAATGGAAGACAACTAAGATTAATACTGATACAATCCTCCACAACGAACCTAATCAAGACTCAAAACTCACACCAAACACACCAGGTAATGAAGAAAGATCTCTTTTATTCACAAAAGAATATCTGTATACAATGAACAATAGAGGCCTAACCCTCTCAGCAGGATAGAACCTGTCTAACAAACAATTAACCAAAAGTCCCCCCTCCTACACTAACTCTCCTATTTATAATGGTTTCCCTCCTCACTTAACTGCTAAAGGCAGTTAAGTGCCAGACCGTTAGTCAGTTAATCGCATCAGTTGTGCCTCTTCCTTCTCTCGTACACTATCCACTTCCCCTTATTCCTTTCAGGTCTATCAATACCCTCCGCCTGAAATTCAACCTTGTCCCCAAGGTTGAAGTCAGGATATTGTTCTCTGATAGTTGCCTCGTCCTCCCAAGTTGCCCCATCCGAACCTCCTTCCTGCCACTCAATCAGCAATTGTGGCACTGTCTTCTTTCCCTGTTGAGCTTGCCTTCTCCCCAAAACTCCCACTGGCCAGAAAGACGGCCCTTCTGCTTGCAATTCTCGCGGTAATTCCTTTTCTACCCTTCGCTCCCCTATAGCCTTTTTTAATTGGGATACGTGAAAAACGGGATGGATCCGCGCTGTATCTGGTAACTGCAACTTGTAAGCTACCTCCCCTACTCTTTGACTGATCTGGAACGGCCCAAAGTACCTCGCCGACAATTTTGGGTGAAGCCTAGTTGGCATTGAAGTCTGCCTATGGGGTCTTATCCTTAGATAAACCCAATCTCCCACTTCAAAATTCGCTGGTTTCCTTTTCTTGTTCGCTTGCCTTATCATCTGTTCTTGTGCCTTCTCCAAATGAAATTTCAACTGTCTCAAAGCCTCATCACGGGTCAAAAGCTCTTGACTCACCGCCTCAACTAAAGTTTCTCCCGGAATGTATCTATGCAACGAGGGAGGTTTCCTCCCATAGACCGTCTCAAATGGGGTGCACTTTATAGCTCCTTGATAGCTGGTATTATACCAATACTCAGCCCAAGGTAAGACCGCCATCCATCCTGCTGGTTGCTCTGAACAAAAACATCGGAGGTATCCTTCTAGCACCCTGTTCACGATTTCAGTTTGGCCGTCCGTCTCGGGATGGTAAGCCGTACTCATTTTCAGCTTCGTCCCCAATCCCTTAAAGAGTTCTTTCCAGAAAAGACTAAGAAACAAGGGGTCTCGGTCACTTACCACCGACTGAGGAATCCCATGTAACCGAACAATCTCCCACGTGAAAACCTCAGCAACCGTTCGGGCTGTGTAAGGGTGTTTTAAGGGCAGAAAATGAGCGTACTTACTCAAACGATCCACCACAACTAATATCGCATCATGCCCTCTGGATTTGGGTAGCCTCACAATGAAATCTAAGCTCAAATCTTCCCACACCGCGTTTGGAATCGGCAATGGCTGCAATAACCCCTGAGGAGAAGAAGACAGATATTTGTGTTGCTGACATACACTGCATCGTGCTACGAACTCGGTCACGTCTTTCTTTATCCCCCTCCAAAATAGGGATTGAGCGATTCTCCTGTAGGTTCGATAAACTCCGGAATGGCCCCCTGCCTGCGTTACGTGAAATTCTGCTATTAATGTGGGAATCCACGAAGATTTGGCTGACAGCACCAGCCTGCCCTTGTAATGAAGCCTTTCATTCTCCAGAGAATACGCAGGATGGGTGTTCGGGTCTGCTTTGATTTCTTCCACCACTTTCTGCAAAATCGGATCCGCTGCTGCCACTTCCCTGGTTACTTCTTCAAAATCTTGCCAGTACGGTCTGGCCACCACCCTGAGTTCTCCCTCCTCCGTGTCTTCCTCTTCTTTTTTCCTCGACAAAGCATCAGCTACCTGATTCAACGTTCCCGCCTTATATACGATCTCAAAATCGTACCCCATCAGCTTCGCAATCCAATTTTGTTGGTTTTGGGTAGTGATGCGCTGTTCAAGCAAGTGTCTTAGACTTTTCTGATCGGTGTGGACCACAAATCGCTGACCCAGAAGATATGGCCTCCAGTGTTGAATGGCCATCACCAGCGCCATTAATTCCTTCTCGTAAATTGACTTACTTAGCGTCCTCTCCGACAACGCCTTGTTGAAGTAGGCGATAGGTTTCTTATTCTGCATCAGCACCGCTCCGACTCCTCGACCAGACGCATCACATTCAATATGGAACGGCTGCCGGAAATCTGGCAAGGATAATACGGGCGCCGTCGTCATTGCTTCCTTCAGATTTTCCCATGCTTCCTCTGCCTTATCGTTCCAAGCGAATCCCCCTTTTTTTAACAACTCCGTTAACGGTTTGGCGATCTTGCCGTAGTCGTTTACGAACTTCCGGTAATACCTTGTTAGCCCCAAGAACCCTCTCAGCCTCTTCAGAGTTCTCGGTCTCTCCCACTCCTTTACTGTCGATACCTTTTCCGCATCCATTTCGACCCCTTTTTGCGAAATCACATGGCCCAAGTACCTTACTTTAGTCTGCCCAAACTCACACTTCCCCTTATTTGCCACCCAGCCATCACGCTCCAGGACGGACAACACCGTCTCCACATGCTTCAGATGCTCCCCCCATGACTGGCTGTAAACTAAGATATCGTCAAAAAAGACGAGGACGAACCTTCTCAAAAAGGGTTGGAAGAGACTGTTCATCGAACTTTGAAAAGTCGTCGGCGCGTTAGTGAGTCCGAAGGGCATCACCACAAATTCGTAGTGCCCTTGATGCGTCCGGAATGCTGTCTTCTCTATATCCCCCTTGTCCATGCGAATTTGGTGATATCCCGCTCTCAAATCTACCTTTGAGAAGTAACACGCTCCCTTCAGCTCATCCAACAATTCTTCAATCACGGGAATCGAAAATTTGTCCGGTACGGTGGCCCGATTGAGCGCCCTGTAGTCGACGCAAAACCGCCAGCTCCCGTCCTTCTTCTTCACCAAAATGATTGGGCTCGAATACGGGCTGTGGCTCGGCCGGATCACCCCAGTTCGAAGCATTTCCGCAACTTGCCGTTCGATCTCACCCTTCCTGACATGCGGATACCGATAAGGCCGGACGTTCACTGGATCCATTCCCTCCTTCAGCTTTAGCTGGTGCACACTCTCTCTTTCAAGTGGAAGACTAGTGGGCTCTGCGAACACCTTGTGATACCGACCCAATAATTTTTCCAGTTCCTCCTTCTGTCTTTCGAAAAGGTCCTTGCCATTCTGATTCACGTTCTGGGCCTCCAGCAAGCCCAACTCCCAATTCAGTAAGCAGACTTCCACGTCATCAACTTTTGATAAAGTTTTGGGTCCCACGATCTTTCTTTCTAGTGTGGGGTCACCTTTAATGGTGATCTCCTCTTCTCCTTGTCGGTAAGTCATGATTAAGGTTCCCTAGTCCACCGTCACCTTCTCCAATTTCCTCAACCAGTCTATCCCCAGAATTAACTCTACCCCTCCTAACTCGAACAAATAAAACCGTTCAACAATATTAGCTTCTCCGACCTTTACTGCCACCTGTTCACAACACCCCCTAATCTTCTTCCGTTGACCATCCCCCAAGCACACGAGATACGGCTGGGTATCCTCCACCTTCAACCCCAACTCCTCCACTACTCTGCGACTAATGAAATTGTGGCTCGCGCCACTATCGATCAGCACTAAGACCTTTCGCCGACCTATCCGCCCCCACAACTTCATCGTTTTGGGGGACGACAACCCCCCTGCTGACTAAGCCGACAGTTCCATTTGAGCGATGTTCACTTCTGTTTCCGTCTCGCCGCCGTCTTCCTCCTCATCCACCACGAACAACATGCGAAGTCCCCGTTCCGGGCACCGATGACCCGGACCAAACGGCCCTCCGCAGCGGAAGCATTTGCCCTCCTCTCTCCTTTTCAAGTACTCCGCATAAGGTAGGTTTCGCGGGCCTCAAACTCTCTCGTCACCGGTGGTTCTGGCGACGCCTCCTCCTTGGGCCGTCTCCCTCTTAACCGACCCGACACTCTCGATGGCTCCCCCTCGGTTCTGCGTTTCTCTCGGTGGGTCCACTCGCGCGACTGTTCCCGCCGACCGCCCCCACGAACTTAGATTTTTGAAACCCGATCCTCCTCCCGTCTTCAACGGCGCACATAACTTTTCAACGTCCCTCGCGACCCGCATCGCGGTCATAAGGTCTGGCGGATCATGCATCTCACCTGGTCGCTCACCTCTTCCCTGAGACCCGCCATAAAATAACCCAGGATTTGCTACTCTGGAATTTGAGTCGTCTGACCCACTAACACCTCAAAATCCCTGACGTAGTCTTCCACCGGCCCCGTCTGTCTGATCGCCGACAGCTTCTCATAGACGGTTCCCCGAGTTCCTCCTCCGAAGCGAATTCCCAACGCTCTTTTCAACCCCTCCCACGAGTAGTTCTTAGTCCTCTCCCGCCAGAATCGGAACCAGCTTCCAGCGTACCCCTCCATGCTGATAAACGCCAGTTGCATCTTCTCCTCTTCTTCCACTTTCTGTACCTCGAAAAACTTTTCCGCCCGACTCATCCAATTCCAGGGTTCGCCACCTTCAAACGCGGGCAATTCCACCCGCTTCCGCCAATTGATCATCGCCCCCGTACGTCCTGCTCCAGTTTGTCCCCCATCGTCTCCTGATCCTCCGGCGTTATCATTTACAGACGATTCACTTCCATCCCCTCGCACCCCTCTATTGTCGGTCTTGCGGTCTTTCAAGATCGTCAAAATCGCTTGGATATCTTGGCGCATCATCTCACAGTTCTGCCTCAGCATCCCGGTTTCATGCCGCAGGTACACTGTTTCCGCTTTCGTTTCTGCCAACGCCACCTCCACCGCTTCAATCTGTTCCGCAACCGTCACCACTCTTCCCTCCATCACGATCGGCTATCAATGGATCCGGCAGGTCGGACCAATTTGATACAATCCTCCACAACGAACCTAATCAAGACTCAACTCACACCAAACACACTAGGTAATGAAGAAAGATCTCTTTTATTCACAAAAGAATATCTGTATACAATGAACAATAGAGGCCTAACCCTCTCCGCAGGATAGAACCTGTCTAACAAACAATTAACCAAAAGTCCCCCCTCCTACACTAACTCTCCTATTTATAATGGTTTCCCTCCTCACTTAACTGCTAAAGGCAGTTAAGTGCCAGACCGTTAGTCAGTTAATCGCATCAGTTGTGCCTCTTCCTTCTCTCGTACACTATCCACTTCCCCTTATTCCTTTCAGGTCTATCAAATACACCTCACAAGTTACAACTCACACACTCACATACAGTTGTGTTACAACTCACACATACACACACTGTTGTGTTATAACTCACACATACACACATTGTTGTGTTATAACTCACACATACACACATACAACTATATTTATTCTAACAATATTCATCTAACAACACTCCCCCTTAAGCTTGTGAATGGATATCTATTCAGCTTGCATGTGAGATCATGAAATCGTTTAGTGGGAAAACCTTTTGTAAACAAATATGCTAATTGAAGTCCAAATGGGAAGACACATTGACTATGAAAATATATATTGATGCTGACTATGCAGGTTCTATTACTGATAGAAAATCTAATTCTAGATATTGTGTCTTGGAGATAGTCGGGTAGCATGGAGGAGCAAAAAGCAAGATTGAGCATCTCGTTCTAGTGCAGAAGCTGAATTCTGAGTTGTTGCTCAAGGAATGTCTGAAAGACTCTGGATGAAAATAATTTTGGATGACCTTAAAGTCAAGGTGGACAACCTTGTGCAACTACACTGTGACAATAAGTCTGCCATGAGCATTGCCCATAATCCAGTACAACATGAAAGGCCAAAACACATTGAGATTGACACACATTTCATCAAAGATAATCTATATAGAGCCTTTGTGATTACAACTCACCTTTCTATAGAACTTCAGATAGTAGATATTTTTACAAAAGGATTCCCTCCGGGTAGATTTCAAGATCTTGTAGGCAAGTTGGGAATGATTGATATTCATTTACCAACTTGAGGGAGAGTGTTGTAATTAGAGGAAAATCTTCCTAATTAGAGAAAATATTTATAGAATATTCCTAATTAGAGAAAATATTTGTAGGATGTTATAGATTATTTTTCAGAATATTGTTTCCTTATTTCCCTTTTTTAGAAGATTAGATTGTTACAAATAGAGGTAAGAAGAATGTAATAGATATGAATGATAATAATACAATTCATTCTCTTTTCGAGTATATATATATATTATGATTTATAGAAATAAAAAAATGAACCTCTTTTTATACAACCTTTTGGTTTGGAAACTACTTATATTAACTAATCATCTCGATTCCTACTTCTTTTTATCAAAAAGTGAAGTTTTACATAAATTTGTAAGAGATTGAGGTCAAATTCGGTATTTTCTCTCAACCGAATGAAGTTAATTAATTTGTTAGTTTAACCATTATTTAGTCTTCTATAAGCTCACATATAAATATTTACAATAATTTTCCTAGTTTTAATTTTTTTATTGTGTTTAATACTATTTGATGTTTGTTTGTCATACTTCATTTCACCTCTCTTTCCTTATCCTCCACCAAGGTCACACCACTCATTTTCCTGCACCAATAGCAACAATCTCTCACTTCCCCTCTAAAATCTAATCCCAGTTTCATTCTTCAGAGGAAAAAGTTTTGGACTTTGCTTAATTCAACTTGTTCTGCTATCATGGGCAAGGTTGCACTGGGAGCTACCGTTGCCTACGCCACCTCCATTTGCATCATAGGGTGCTAGTGGTGTGCCCCCGCATCATTACTTCCCGCAAGTGGAGTCATGCCATGGCTATAGGAATCCATTTTTTTTTCTGATTTCCTTAATTTTTCCGAGTAAATTTTATTTGTGTGTCTTGAACATTCTCCGACGTGTCTCTCTGCCATGGCAAAGAATATGATTGTGTCATCCCCGACGTGTTAGAGGGCATGACCATGTTTGACCCAACAATTTATATCAGACATGGTGTTGTGCTCACTTTTGTGGTGTGTTCATATCCGCACACACATCCAACGAGGAAACACCACTTTTGTGGTGTGTCAAATCTTCTTAGGTCAAATCCAATGACTAACTTGTAGGCGTGTTAACAAAATGTGTAAAGGGACGTCGAGTTGAATTTATTTGTTCCCAACATAATACATACAATTTGTATGCTTTAGCTTAAGGGGAGTGTTAGAATTAGAATATGTATTAAATATCGGTAGTTGTTAGAATGGATATTTAATGTAGGTAGTTAGAAGATTTTGGAAAACTATTATATGTTATACTTATGAGCTGTCAGCATTAGTTACATAAATATTTCTGATGTAATTTTCTTCTACAAATAACAAAGCTAGGCTGAGAGATAATCAATCTCTTAAACTTTTTTTCTCACATTTTCAATCAAATTGATACTCAATTATGCATTGTAGTCAAGTCTACTATTCATTTATCACTGAAACAAGTATTTCATGCGAAATGTTCAAAAGTTTGGGAACATGGCAAACTGATGTGCACCAATGATACCCCTTCAACCAATTCACCAAGACTGTCAATTAAAAAATGAGATTATCTCTTTATCTGTAAACCTGATCCCAAGTTACTGTCTTTCGTTTCTCTCAACTTCCTTGTGTCAAGGGTACATTTGGAGCCAACATGGAAAGTGAGACCTTTGTGGAGGCCGTAAAGGTGAAAAGACACCTGGAGGAATATTCTACCATAATATCTGTCATGAAACTGTTTGGTTTGTACGTAAATAGCCAGTTTGACTATGATGCAGGGTTTCCTGTATGGTCCCCCTTTATCTAATACCCTTATGTATCTCTTATAGTCCTTCATAATATATATAGGAATATTCTTCCTGTCTTGTTTTTATTTCTCACTAGAAGTCCCTAGAATCACAATACTTTAGCATAGAAGACAAACATAGGTTCAAAATTTAAACACAAATTCCATATTTTGCTTTTGGAACATGATAGAAAAGTCTTATCCAACAAGCATATCCTAATTTAAAATAATAAAACTCGATGCATTTATAGCATCCATAGATATGGCAATGAGTATATCATATAACATGCACAAGATATATGATAGACTGTGCATATAACTAATATATTTCAAACCTGCCGGCCTTTATCATCCATTGGAATACACTCAACTGCTATCAATTTATCAACATCATCCGCTGTAACTACATACTCTGGATTTGTGGCTCCTGATTCAAGAAAAACATAGATGAAAATCAATTATCATGTTTATGTTAAACTTGTATTAGAACACTGCACTAAGCAAACAGGCATAAAATTCCAAAAATAAATGGCCAGAGGTATGAGTCCAATCCACCTTCAATGTAGTGTCTAGTGCCGTCCTCAAGATGCCGAACCCACTGGTTTGAAGCCAAGAATAATGGCAATATCAGTAAATAATAGAGAGGGAAATTATGGATGATGTGCTAAGTTCAATATTAATGGAAAGAATATTCACCTGAAACATACAAAGAGAAGTTCCACGGACTGGATATCCACATCCAAGAAGCTTTTCTCCCGGAATAGCATCACCAGAAATTTGAAAATTCTCAATGCCAGGGCCATCTAGGAATATCAGTCGTCAGTATAAAAAGATATACTATGAATCTATCTATCTACCTATATATATACACACACACACACACACACATATATATATATATATATATATATGTATACATACATATATATATATATATATATATATGTATACATACACATGTGTATATACATATATATGTATACATATATATGTATATATACACATATATATGTATGTATGTATATTAAAATAAAAAATCATGAATTACCCTCGGAAACAGAGGAAGCCGTCTCATCTAGTTCAGGTTGTGGTTGATACATGTTGGTATTAACAAAATTTCTTTCCATGTTTTTGTCCTGCCCTCCAACTTTATCAATTGAACCATGCGAGAATACCTCCCTGAACAAATCCAACCATAGGATCATACAGTATGATCAACATGAAAATGTAAAGTCATATGACTTCTCTAAATAGCTGTCCCCTTTAAAAAAACTTCTGATCATGAACGTTCAAGTTAGATCAAATGGTCAAGTTGGTTCCTGTTTTCTATTGTGTGTGTAAATGTGTCTGTCAAAGTTGAAAGTGCAGATAGACAAATGGTAAAATAGAAGTAAATGTTTCCCATCATATTAGGCCAAAAAACCACCAGTCGAAACTTCTTGACCATTTTTCATTAATCTTCTCAGACTGCCGATGGAACTAAAGGACTACGAGATGGCCATGAGTGTTTGCATACACGTAACTACATCTACAGCTCATGATGCCACGCTACATATTGCTCCTAACCAATGACAGTTAAGTTATATTCACTAGTAAACAACACAAGTGGACAAACAATACGAACCTATCGGCCTTAGAAATCTGCTGATAGTTGAAATTTTTGATAGACCAGTTTACATCAGCATTAAGTGCTGGGTGCATATATCCTGCCATATTGCTTGTTGACTGATGATTTTGTTCATTACCGATAAGATTTTGTTGGGAGAAGTTATGCTGAAACTGAATTTAAGTTAAATTATAATTAGTGAGTGACAAAAAGAAAAATATACTATGACAAACACAAAAAATGAGGACAAAGCATGAAAGAAGATTACATGCCAATAGTACCATGAAATCATTATGATTGTGACTTGTCAAATTTCCAGAACCTGGACTTTCAACAACATGATTACCGTTATCAGCACGTGTTTCTAGCACAGAGCTTAACTCTCCAATTCTATCCTGTCCAAAAAGAGTAGCCACGGATCTTTTAAATAATCAATCAACCATTGACTGCAAAATTGACAGAATCAAATAGACACTTCACTTAAAACCAAAGCATGAACAAAAAAGAGCTATAATGATAAATCAATAATGTGAATGAGAGTATGGGCACGAAGAAATCATTTGTTAGGATATTTATCCTATTTTATCATCATTATATTGTGTTAAGGGTTACCCTATTTATCATGATTATATTGTGTCTAGGATTACCCTATTTATCATGATTATATTGTGTCTAGGGTTACCCTATTTATCATGTACTTTTGTATCAATTTATTCATATAAATAGAAGATTGTGAGAGGGATCAATTAAGCCCTCTAGAATTATTTTACAGTCTAATTCTCAAGTTGGTATCAGAGCGAGTCGATCCCGCTCTGGTTTCTGTCTCGTAATATCTGTCCGACGCCACAGTCCGTCGTCGCCCGCCACCGTCCGCCGCTGCCCGTCGCCGGCCACCGTCCGCCACCGTCGTTCACCGCTATCACAGTTTCGTTCGTCTAAACCCTTAGGGTTTTCTTGTTCCTCGCTGGTACTATTCGTCTTCTTCAAAAATGGCGTCTGGCAGTACTCTTTCTTTCTCCGGAAGTCCATCAATTACCTCCGAGAAGCTAAATGGAAAAAATTATCTATCATGGTCTGCTGCCGTTGAAATGTGATTCCTTGGCCAAGGGCATTATGACCACCTTGAGCAAGATGGAAGCCATGTGCCTACTGAAAAAGTTGATCAGTGGAAACAAGCAGATTTCCAGTTGTGTGCCCTGTTATGGCAATCAGTGGAACCCAAACTTCTTGTATCTTTGAGGGCTTTCAAAACTTGTCACTCCTTTTGGAAGAAAGCCCAAAACATTTATGCCAATGATATTCAACGTCTCTATGACACTACGAACAAGCTTGCATCTCTTAAAATGGCAGACCATGATATGGTGTCCTTCATGGCTGAAGCCCAATCTGTTGTCGAAGAACTCAGGATGTTTTTGGAAGTGGACCCATTAGAGGATATCAAAAAGAAACTAGACAAAATTTTACATGGTGTTGATCCTTCGTGCCCTACATCCCGATTTTGATCATCTCAGAGATCAACTTCTAACTAGTCATGAGGTCCCCTCTATGGAAACATTGACCACTCGCCTTCTGCGTGTCCCGGTACCTCAAACTCAAGAAGTGCATGAACTAGTGGAACCATCTGTCATGGTTGCCACACGAGGAAGAGGAGGACGTGGTACTAGAGGAGGAGGACGAGGAGGTCGGGGACGTCCTCAATGCACATACTGTAAAAGGATGGGTCATACTCAAGAGAACTGCTACTCCTTACATGGTTTCCCTTCCAAAACCGCCAATATTTCGAAGATTGAAACTTCCACTTCGAAGACGGAAACTTCCACTTCTATGTTTTCTGAGGATGAATATCAAGAGTATTTAAGGTTAAAGTCCAACAGTTTGGCACAACCATCTCAATCTCCCAGTACATCAACAGCCTGCATTTCTCAATCTATGGAAGGTCAAAATTCATGGGTAATTGACTCAGGTGCTTCTGATCACATTTCTGGTAATACCTCTTTGTTCTCATCTATTTCCTTTCGAGAAAAACCTCATTTCATAACCCTTGCAAATGGATCTAAAACTTCCTCCAAAGGAGTCGGCCATGTTTCTTTGTCTCCCTCCCTCAATCTCAACTCAGTCCTTTTTGTCCCTAATTGTCCTTTTAATTTAATTTCCCTAAGCCAGTTGACCAAAATGTTAAATTGTTCAATAACCTTTGATCATAAATCTTTTGTTATACAGGAGCGTGGTTCGGGGAGACAGATTGGAGAAGGATATGAAGCTGGCGGATTATACCATTTTGGATCTCGTCCAAGGATGTCTTGTGTTGCTGCTCCTAATCCTAAAGTGCTACATGATCGACTTGGCCATCCTCATTTGTCCAAATTAAAAAAGATGTGTCCTGAACTTAGTGGTCTCCAAACCTTAGAATGTGAGTCATGTCAATTAGGAAAACAGGTTAGATCTTCCTTTCCTAAAAGGTCTCAATCAATATGTAATTCTAGTTTTTCTATCATCCATTCTGATATATGGGGACCTAGTCGTATCTCCTCATTTGGTTTTAGATATTTTGTTACCTTTATTGATGAATATTCAAGATGTACTTGGGTTTATCTTATGAAAAATCGTTCTGAATTGTTAGCTATCTTTACATCTTTTTTGAATGAAATCAAGAATCAATTTGGTCAAGTAATCAAAATATTAAGAAGTGATAATGCAAAAGAGTATTTCTCATCCTCCTTTTCTGCTTGAGTTCCCATGGTATCTTACATCAGTCTACTTGTCCTCATACACCGCAGCAAAATGGTATAGCAGAACGCAAAAATAGACACTTGGTTGAAACTGCTCGTACCCTTTTGCTTGGTGCCCATATTCCTGTCCATCACTGGGGGGATGCCATCTTAACTGCATGTTATCTTATTAATAGGATGCCCTCCTCCTCTCTTGATAATAAAGTCCCTTTCTCCATTTTGTTTCCTAATGTTCCTCTCTTTCATACATCTCCCCGAGTGTTTGGTTGTGTATGTTTTGTTCATGACATGTCTCCAGGTCTAGACAAACTCTCCGCTCGCACTCTCAAATGTGTCTTCTTAGGCTATTCTCGACTTCAAAAAGGATATCGGTTTTACTCTCCTGAAACTAAGAGTATTACATGTCGGCAAATGTCACATTCTTTGAACAGACTCCTTACTTCTCTCCATCTCTTCAGGATGTTTCTATCCTCCAGCAGGTCCTTCCTATTCCAATGGCTGAGTCAAATAGCTCCATTGTCTCTGTCATTCCAAGTCTTGATCACAATCCTTCTACACCCGTTTCTCCACATACTGAGATCATCCCACACAGGGCCCCAATGGATAGTCCACCTCCCCAAGACAATGGTGAATCTCCTACTTCAGATTCTTCTCCCTCGTCACCTCCTCCCACGCCTCCTGGTGAAAATGATTCAGCATGGCCTATTGCCCTCAGAAAAGGTACTCGTTCCACTCGAAACCCTCATCCCATTTATAATTTTCTAAGCTATCATTGATTGTCGCCCTCCTATTTTTCTCTTTTATCCTCAGTGTCCTCTGTTGTTATACCCAAGAATGTGAAAGAAGCACTTGATCATCCTGGATGGCGACAAGCTATGATTGCAGAAATGCAAGCTCTTGACCACAGTAATACTTGGGAGCTGGTGCCTCTTCCCCCAAGCAAAACGGCGGTTGGTTGTCGATGGGTGTATGCAATTAAAGTCGGCCCTGATGGTGAAATTGATCGGCTCAAAGCTCGGCTTGTTGCAAAAGGTTACACTCAGGTTTATGGTCTTGATTATTGTGACACTTTCTCTCCTGTAGCCAAGATGACTATTATTCGCCTCTTCTTTGCCATGGCAGCCATTCGTCATTGGCCACTTCATCAATTGGATATCAAGAATGCCTTCCTACATGGTGATCTTGAGGAAGAAGTTTATATGGAGCAACCTCCTGGGTTTGTTGCTCAGGGGGAGTCTGGTATGGTATGCAAATTGCATCGATCTCTATATGGCCTCAAGCAATCCCCACGTGCTTGGTTTGGAAAGTTTAGCTCCATTGTTCAAAAATTTGGGCTAAAACGCAATGAAGCAGACCATTCAGTTTTTTATTGTCATTCTTCTCTCGGAAAATGTGTTTACTTAATAGTATATGTTGATGATATTGTCATTACAGGAAATGATGTTATTGGAATATCTCAACTAACAGAGTACTTGTGTAGACATTTTCAAACCAAGGATCTTGGAAGTCTCAAATACTTCTTAGGCATTGAAGTAGCGCAATCAAGAGATGGAGTTGTAATCTCCCAGAGGAAGTATGGTCTTGATATATTACAAGAAACAGGCATGATTGATTGTAGACCGGTAGACAGTCCCATGGACCCAAACCAGAAATTAAGGACAGAAGAAGGTGAATTATTCTCCGATCCAGAGAGGTATAGGAGGCTGGTTGGAAAACTGATTTATCTCACTATTACAAGGCCAGATCTATCCTTTGCAGTTGGAGTGGTTAGTCAGTTCATGCAGGCTCCATGTGTTGACCATTGGAATGCTCTCATTCGCATTCTAAGGTATGTAAAGAAGGCTCCTGGGCAAGGATTGTTATATGAAGATAAAGGAAGCATTCAGGTCTCTGGGTATTGTGATGCAGATTGGGCAGGTTCACCTATTGATAGACGGTCTACTACAGGATATTGTGTTTTTCTAGGAGGAAACATTATTTCATGGAAAAGTAAGAAACAGAATGTAGTAGCTAGATCAACCGCGGAAGCCGAGTATAGGGCAATGGCATCACTAACATGTGAACTTATATGGGTGAAACAATTCCTTCAAGAGGTTAAATTTTGTGACATCCATACTATGAAGATGTATTGCGACAATCAAGCTGCTCTCCACATTGCATCAAATCCAGTGTTTCACGAGAGGACTAAACATATAGAAATTGATTGTCATTTTGTTCGTGAAAAGTTGTTGACTAAAGAAATATGTACTGAGTTTATTGGGTCAAACGATCAACTCACAGATGTATTGACCAAGTCATTAAGGGGTCCTCGGATTGAGTTTATTTGTTCCAAGCTTGGTACATACAATTTGTATGCTCCAGCTTGAGGGGGAGTGTTAGGATATTTATCCTATTTTATCATCATTATATTGTGTTAAGGGTTACCCTATTTATCATGATTATATTGTGTCTAGGATTACCCTATTTATCATGATTATATTGTGTCAGGGTTACCCTATTTATCATGTACTTTTGTATCAATTTATTCATATAAATAGAAGATTGTGAGAGGGATCAATTAAGCCCTCTAGAATTATTTTAGAGTCTAATTCTCCAGTTCATTAATCACCCATATAACGGAAACAAATATTAAAATGAATAACTTGGTGCAAGAATAAATGAGAACACAGTAAAGCACACATTCATGTAAAGAAACCTCTAGATATGAAGACTGCCTAAAATTTAAGAAGCAAGGAACCTGTAATCAACAATGTGAAGAATATTTTATGTATAGCATTTATTTCCTCACCATGAACACGTGATATTATAATTTTCATTAGAGATTTTTAACGCCACTTGTTTCACAAGGATTTAACCAAGATAGTGACACAAATTATAATGCTGAAGACCAATAGTGAATCATCAAAAGTGCAGAAACTTACATGTGAACTTCGAATCCTCCATTGTAATTGATCATGTAAATGCTGGACAAGGACCAACAAAAATTTAGAATATCTAGAAGAAATGAAAATCGAGACAATGATGTGTAATATACAAGGGTAATTTGTTATCTTAGGTATAATTTTGTTTTCGTATGTTTAGGAATTGTGTCTTGTCACTAAGCATATGTTAGCATGCTTAGGAATTTATCATGGTCTTGTTTAGACTATCTTCTCAATAAACACTCCAAAGAAAATAAAAAGGAAAAAATTAATTAAGCTTCTCCCATAAGTTAAAATTGGCATGTGTACAAGTTAAATGAGAGAACTTACATAAAATTTGAAATGTATAAATTGATTTTAGCTTAAATAATTTATATTGGCTTTTTTTTGTCCTCCAAAAAGTGGTTACCGAAAGTTTATCTAAAGAAGGGTATCAAGATAACCATTCCTTTATTTAGGTCATTAAGTAGCATCTCACCCAATTTTGTTGTGTTTCTCTTCTCCGTAAAAGGAGAAAATAGGATGAACACAATTATGGAGAAATTCTAAATACTAAAAATAGCCTTTAATAAATATAAGTACAGTGAAAAAAGTAGAGCTTCCTCACAAGCTACTTCTAAGGAAGAGAAGCAAAAACATAATTAACATTTCAACTCTTGTATTAGTAAGAAAAGTGTGAAGCAATAAGTGATATCGAATAATGGAAAATATCGGGGACCATGAAAAAGTGTTAAGCAATCAGTGTTATTGAGATATCGAATAATGGAAAATTTAGAGGACCCCAAAAATCCTATATAAAATTATAATGAAAACTATAACAGGTCTGGCAAAAGCATTGCACACAAAAAATACAATATATACATATAGATACTTTAGAAAAAATAAAAAAATATAAGTGTAAAGCAAGAATAATGAAAGAGACAATCATAACTAATAATAATATTATTTCTAGAAATTCAAATAACAATTACATCAAATCAAAACACCACAAATTTCAAGTTCAAAACTTAGAATAACAAAACATAAGATAAATATCTTAGATTTCTAATTATCTAGCTCTTCCTCGATCCCAACATAATTATCTTCAATGTTATCTAAGGATATCCCTCCTCTTCTCCTTTAGAAAAAGCTTGGCTAAAGTCAAATAATTCTTCAATATTTTTTGACTCAAATTTAGAACTATCAAACTCCAATTCATCATCAACCCACAACTTGAATCATCTCTTTGCCCTTGCTTTGTGTTGAGGCCAAAGTTGCACCACCTTGAGAACATCCAATACCAATACCATTACTTGATGGTTGCTTTCTTTTATTGTTTGTTTTTCTCCTTGTATAAATTATTGGCTCACTAACACCTAAAGCTTCATAAACAATTGCCCAATTAAGAGAGGGATTAACTCTTCCCCCAATCTTCATCATCATGAATATCCTCTTACTCCATCTTCATCATCATTATTATCCTCTTACTCCATCTTCATCATCATCATCATCACAGAGGGAGGTGAAAATTGGGTTTGCAGGAAGAGCATGGTTACTCTTATGTTAGGGTTAGGGTTTGGGTTGGATTTTGAATGGTTAGGGTTTGGGCTGCATTATTGAGTCCTATAACCCATTCCAAAAAATATTAGGATTTTGCCTCGGGTAAGGTCAGGTCTGGTCAAACAAGCCCAAGGCTGCTTCTTCTACCAGGGAGTGCGATTTTCACTGCTGCCATTTTGGGGCAGCCAATGCAGCTGCCATGGACCTCCCTGCAAAAACCGTTTCACCACTGCCTTGCTAGGAAGTCAGCAACAAACTAGACATTGAGTTCCACCATGGAGCCTGATAGGATATGTAATGTGTATGTTAGGAGGAAACATACTAAAAAGTAGTTGTTGGTCGGGTTGTTAGGATGAGTGAGAAGTTAGAAGTGGACGCAAGATTTCTTCTACGGAAATATTGGAGATGAGGAAGATATTTTCAGAAATCTTCTTTCCAGAGTTGGATTCCATTTACGTATGGAGATAACCCTTCTCAACCACAAGTTACTTTGACGAAGAAACTTTTGATGGATGTTTGTGCAATTGCAGGATTTCTTAATGGTCTTTAGGTCTATCATGATAATCCTCCAAAAAGTGTCTGCTTTTACCTACCAAGCTGTTTGGTAGATGTGATGGAAAGAAGGCCACCAAAGTTGATGAATCTTCCCTAATTTTGATGAATCTGCTGATGGGAGATCAAGTCTTGCAGCAAGTGCTAATTAAAGGGCAAAAAGAAAGCCTTAAGGCAGCCACGTGGGAAGCTGTTGCAACAATTAAGGACCAATTTCTAGACTTCAACCTTGAGGACAAGGTTGTTTCTACAACAATGCGTAATGATAGAATATGTAATGTGTATGTTAGGAGGAAACATATTAAAAAGTGGTTGTTGGTCGGGTTGTTAGGATGAGTGAGACTTTCTATATATAGTTGGGGGATCTTTGTATGCTGGAGACATTTTCTTGGATGTTTTGGAGAATTGTTGACAGGGTCATTGACATCATGTGTGAAGGGAACATTGTCCCTTGGATGCATTCATGTTGTACTTGTTTCCTAGAATCAACAATACGAGGTCTATTCAGTGAGTTTGGGTTTGCATTCATTTTCCTGGTTTTCTCTATCTAGAAACCTAACATGAACTGTTCCGACTCAGGTGATTGCTTCTCTTCAAACGTCCTTTGCTTCAATTCTACATACGGGTTCAAACTCCAATTGTGACTCACTCTACTAATCCTCAAGCTCTTATTCCAACCGCCCTTTCACCCACGCCTCCTGCACCTAAACTTCCTATTGCGATTCTTGTCTTGTTTGTAAGCTTCAACGGTCTCTCTATGGTTTGAAGCAATCTCCCTGGGCTTGGTTTGGTCGTTTCAATTCTGCCTTGATACAGTTTGGCATGACCTGATGTGAGGTTTGTGAAGCCAAGATCGTTTGAGAGAGAAACTAGGATCGTCTAAAGCATCTCTGGTTTTGAAGTTTAAGAAACAACATTAAACGAAACAGTCTTGAGTAATCAAACATACAAAAGAGCATAAAAAGAAAGACGTCTAGACATTAGAAGCATCAATGTGTCATGCCAAATCAAAGTAAATCAAGATTACATCTAGAGCTACATAAGGCAATTAAGAAGAGATAAGCTGAAAGAACATAGAAGACATGTCAAATAAAACACTAAGCACAAGAATCGATCAAGTAAGACTTAACTCAATCATAATACATAGAACTTAACACGCAAAATATAAGAATACACTCTTAGCTTAGAGGATGACATGTAGCTCTTGAGAAGAACACAAAAAAGTATCCGCAACTAATCAAGACCACAAGAAGAAAGAAAGGTTGATAAGACAAAGATCAAGATCGTCTAGTGTTTTCACATGATCTAAAGACAAATAGACAAAGACCACAAGCGAAATAGATCAACAAAGTATCACCTTTGTAAAACCTATATTGTTAAACAAAAGGTCTAGTATAAAAGATAAGCGTTTATGAAAAAGCTCTAAGAAAAGCTTTAGTGAACATTCTATAAACGATTTCCTCATACAATGCGTCAACAAGAGTCTTGCTAAACACATTCATGTTATACCTAGCTAAACAAGCTAGACGAGCTCTCCCTATAAAATAATGTTTTTGGTAAACGTACTAAGGGTACAAACATTGTTCCAAAAACACATAAGGAAAGATGTCTTACTAAACGCGCTCTTGAACTAAACAAGTATTTACTAAACAAAGTGTCGTTAGGAAAAGCCTCTGGTAGGCTAAACAATACCATATGCCAAACAATATCCCTCATCCAATGATGAAATCTCCATCAACTACTTAGTATCTTAGTGAAAAGCTCAAACGATTAAATCCTTCCTGAATGGCAGAAAATTTGAAATACTTTAAGTTGTTCTGAACATGCAATAAATGTCATTAATTGCACAATATCTCAAAACAACTAAAGTGAAAAGAAAAAGGACATATATGCTTGTACACATATCTACTCTACTCTATGCAGACTACCTAAGTCAAGCATACCTGTTCTGTCAAATACAAGTCAGAAGTGGATGTTAGAGAAAAAGAAGATATTCACGGAATGATCTTCTCATCAAAAGTCACGCCAAAGAGATCGTACAATCTACTTTTGATAAAGCACCGAAAAAGTAAGCCTACTCAGACATGTAGACCTCAACCTAGGAGAGTCACCTACGATAAAGGCTACAAAGAGCTGAAAGTCAAGACAAGCATCGTCTAACGGCTAAATTCTCAAAAAACTTATAAATAGAAGATCTTTGTACAAAAAGAGCACAAGGATGGGAACTTAAGGAATATAAAGAAAAATCATCATCATGGAAAGATCAAGAATTCTCTCATAACTATTTAGAGTCAAACCTTCTTATGTAAGAAGAGAGAGAGAAAAGCTTAAAAGGAAGAAGAAATAGTCTCAAACTTCATTGACATATTAGCTTACTGTTGTAAGAGGAGAGAAGAGAGAAAAATTTTGTGAGTCTATTAGATTGAATTGTATTGCATACATATCCTTTTTGCGAGAGTATCGTCTAAGAACTTGTAAACAATCTTTTGATTGTAAATTCTGAAGAAAATTTAAACACTTAACACTTAACTCAGTGGAGTTAAATGGTAACTAGACATGTTTGTGTAGTGGAAACCAGGAGTGAGTGAAACTCAGTGACATTTAACTTGGTGAAGTTAAACGGTATCTAGACGGGTTTGTTTAGTGGAAACCAAGAGTGGGTGAAACTTAGTAATGTTTAACTTGGTGAAGTTAAACTGTAGCTAGACAGGTTTTTCTGGTAGAAACCAGGAGTGGGTGAAACTTAGTGACGTTTAACTTGGTGAAGTTAAACGATAGCTAGACGAGTTTATCTAGTGGAAACCATGAGTGGGTTAAACTTAACTAGACAGTGTATCGGGAAGATACCAGGAATGTTTAGGAATGCCAAGAGTGGTGAAGAATACTGCACAACCAGAAGTGAGTGAAACTTAGTCAGAGTCATGGTAACGAGGGTTACTGGGTTGACTATGACAACCAGGAGTGGGTTAAACTCAACTATACAACATATTGGGAAGATATCTAGATTGTCTAGGGATAACAAGAGTGGTGAAAAATATTGCACAACTAGACATGGTTGAAACTCGGTTTTAGTCACGGTAACGGGGGTTACTGGGTTCACTTGGAAAACTAGGAGTGGGTGAAACTCAACTAGACAAAATATCAGGAAAATATCTGGATTGTTTAGGGATACTAGGAGTAGTGAACAATATTGCGCAACCAGGAGTGGGTGCACTCGGTTCTAGTCATAGTAACGCGGTTTATTGGATTTGACTAGCTTAACCACGAGTGGTAGAATACTCACATGTACTTCATTGAAAATCTAGTGGAACCCTCTAAGTTATCTTAGAGGGGAACTGGACGTAGCTCAGTTAAGTGAACCAATATAAAATGTTTGTGTGTCATGTCTTAGCTTTACAAACATACTATTTACAAATACATTAGATGTGCGGAAAGCAAATCACTAACATGCATGCTTATCAACGGACACTTCTTCATCTAAGAGTTACTTCTCCTAAACGCTACGGAGATGAGCTAAACACCTGGACAATAAACATGCCTATCAAAACAGCGTTTATAGGTTAAGAATTTAGTCACTCATGAGGATCATCCAATTTTTATCAAAGGTTGTCAAATATCAGCTCTGAAAAAGATTTACAGAAACATTATGCAACTCCCCTTCTGGTGTTTTTCATTACTTCAAGGTTGATCATTATGTCTTCTCTTTTCACTCTTCTGGCAAGTGCATTTACCTTATTGTTTATGTTGATGACATTGTCATCACAGGTGACGATGAGAATAGGATTCGACAACTCAAAGAGTACCTTTCACAACAATTTCATATTAAAGATCTAAGCCCTCTAAAATATTTCTTAAGCATTGAAGTTACTTAATATGCTTCTAGAATTGTCATTAATCAACGTAAGTATGCCCTAGACATTCTTACTGGAACTGTTATGCTTGACTGTTGTCCTTGTGATACTCCTATGGATCCCAATATCAAGCTTCTTCCAGGTTAGGGGGAGCCATTGAAAGACCCAGAAAGATATCGTCGCTTGGTAGGCAGACTCAATTATCTCACTATCACCAGACCCGACTTCATTTTTGTGACTAATGTGGTAAGACAATTTCTAAATACTCCTTGTGATAGCCATTGGGATGCTGTGATAAGTATCCTTCAATACATAAAAGATGCTCTAGGACGAGGATTATTGTATGAAGACAAAGGTAGTACTAAGATCACTTGTTACTTTGAAGTGGATTGGAGCGGTGAATGAAGCATGGTGATTACCGGAGGAAGACGGTCTCAATCACAGTGGTCACCGTAGGAAAAGGATGCCCAGTGATAAAGAGAAGGGGCACATAGTGGCTACAGATCACCCAAAAAAAAATGAAACCAAATCAAAAACCCTAAACTACTGATACCATGAAGAATTGTATATGTTCTTAATGTATTGTGTCTAATGCAGACCACACATAATGTATTTATAGCATAATACAAAATCAAGTATAATAAATACACCTAATAACTAGGAATCAATCATCCTAATTTTCCAGATTATCTAATGCTTAATTCCCTAGAGACCTGTAACAACTGATTACATTCTAACAAAAACTAAATTGCGGAATCTGCCAATTATAAAATCAAATATTGTACCAACATATAAAATTCTGAAACAAACAGCTACATAATACACCAAATACATATCAACAATCCACGAATGAATGCTTTACTCTCTCAGGATCATTCAACCTTCTTAATCCATGTCCAAGAATTTTTTGTCAGCTCAAACAAAAATTGGCATTCAAAGGTCACTTAAAAATTCATGAAACAAGTGACATGACATTAAAAAGATCAATGCATTATAATGTTTAACCTGTCATATACATCACCACATATTTCATACCTTTACACAGCTAGATATTGAAGAGGCATTCATAACACGAGGCCAAAGACTATATTCAGCAAGCAACCCCAGCATAGATGACATGAAGATATATCTCTCATCATCTACGGCCTATAAGAATCATATACATCAACAATAGTAATCAGAAGTTCACGAATAAAGAAAGTTCTATGTGTGTATCAAATCCATACAGTATTTGATCAACTGCAAAATAAGCATATAACTAGCGCTTGATTTGGTATACTTACGGAAATAATCTCTATTAATATATGACTTCAACCACATATTTTAATAAAATATCTTTTTTATAATGAATTGATCATTTCCTTTGTTATTTTAGATCTTTTAATAACAAATTTGGCTCAATTAAGTGAAGACTCAATGAAAGATTCCAAGAAAGTTTCCTAGAATAAATCCTTGTTGTTTTAGAGATATGGAAGTAATGTGGGGAACTTGAACTACAAATGAGAACAAGGTGTTGTAATTAGAGGAAAATCTTCCATATTAGAGAAAATATCTATAGAATCTTCTTAATTAGAGAAAATATTTGTAGGCTCTTCTAGTTTATTTTTCAGTATATTGTTTTCTTATTTTCCTTTTTTAGAAGATTAGATTGTTACAAATAGAGGTAAGAAAAATGTAATAGACATGAATGAAAATAATAAAATTCATTCTCTTTTTCAAGATGTTATCAATGCATTAAACGGTTAAAATAATCATTTGGTCCCTATAGGGAACACTCATTTAGGTATCAGTCCCTATAAGGGAAAAAAATTAAGTTTGACTCCATCGAACACATTGGTCCCTGCTGTAATTATGATTCTTTAGTTTTAAAGTTTTAGTCCCTATATGCCCTTACAGGAACTACAACATATATTTTTTCATATTGAAACCGAGTCCAAGATGAGTGTCACTACAGCAACCAAATGATTAGTACAACCTGATTAAATCTTTCTTGATGTAAATTGTTTTTTATATCAAATTTTCTTTCAACTTAACTTTTTCAGGCGTTTTAACGAAAACTTATACTTGCACCGGCAGAAAAAAAATTAGTGTGCAAATAAATTGTGAACTTAAGTTAAGCAGAGATTATTTTGGGTCCATTCTAAAATGAATTAAAAAAAAATAGAAATCCATTAATCGACATCAACAGCCACAGTAGAATCAAGACACCAGCTAACTTCAAGTATCTAGGTAATGGTAGCATTCCATCTCTACCAATAAAAAATAGCTATAAAAGTAGCAACAAAACAATAAAATAATGAAAAGAGGGTCAATAACATACTGATATCATCACGAAACTATACTTACTTTCAAATCATGAGCAAGTTTTAAATTTTCTTCAAGATAACCTTTTCTGCGAGCCAAATCATTAGATGCAGATGAGATAGCTTCACTTTGCTTTTCATCAACTGCCTAATAAAAATGTAACATTCAAAGTTTAAGATTGATGTTATATAAGATGCTAAAATATAACTATAATTTACAAAGAAATTTACTAACCATTCTTAGTTCAGAGAATTGCCTCTCCAGTTTGCATTTCTCATTCAACAGCTGCAGTTCCTGCTGCCATTAAATTTAGTTAATTTCCTCAAAAGCCGAAGATGTAGGTAGACATAACTGACACGTGTACATTTTGTACCTTCATGCAGGCAAAAGCAATTTGTTCACGGAGGGAGAGGATCTCCTCTTCTTGCCCCCTTGCTCGTGAATAAAGTTCCTACAAACAAACTTATAATCTGATTGGAATTGTATGAAGCACCTTGTATCTTTCAAAGAAAAAAAAAATGCATGAATGCGTTGTGACGCCTTCTAGCATTTTTTTCTGCCAAAATCTCCTGTACAAAATTTACTGGTTTACTTTATTACCGTGGCTTGTGTGGCATCTTGGTCCTGGATGTGATTGTGTGCATCATTGCTTTTGAAATTTCTCTGAGTCAGTTGTGTTTCAAATTTGTGCCTACAATGGAAGCATCAAATTTATTACATCACAACTTGAACATAACAGATTGTAATTTTCAAGATAGCTCAGAAACACCACATCACCTTCCTTAAGGTGGAACCCTTTTCCTCCAAATTATTTGTAAATACATTCGTTGTTAAAAGTGTATACCTTTACTCTAATAAGGTATCACTCAAGAAAGCATCACTAAGAGAATATGACATCCCAACTAGGTTGACACGTCATATCTCATCACCTGCTCTCCCAAGGATATGTATATACAAGAGAGAAAGAAACAACAATACAAAAAAAAATCATGGGGGGGGCCTTAACAAAACCTATGAATCAAGAAAATCTATACCCTAGCAGACCAAACATATTTCTAAAATATCAAAACTTACACAAGAAAGAAGGGCATCTAGCCACATGATCTCAATCTTAAACTCAACCCCCAAATTAGCAAGTCTATCATCAATACATCTATTTCCCTCCCTAAAAATGTGAGGAACTTTCAAATTCAAAATATCACAAAGCCACACAACACTTCAATCTTCCTCAGATAAACCAAGGAACCATAGAAGGATTTCAACATGCTTCAACCACCAACTGTCAATCACTTTCCAACCATAAAGAATTCCATCCTCTAACCCTGCAAGCTCAATGACTAACATGGCTCCCAGAAGCTCAGCCTTAAGAGCAATGTCATTGACAAGAAAGGAATAAACCCCCCTCAAATTTACCTTTGCTACCATAAAAAATACTAGCACAAGCCACCAATCCAAAGTTTCCACAAGTCGCACCATCAATATTAAATTTAATATACCCAATATCAGGCGGCTTCCAAACAACAATTGTCAATTTAGGAGACTTTTGAGTTAAAAGTGTATTCTTTTATTATTAAGAAAATGACATTGAATGTCCAAGACCTTTAACAAATCCAGGTGGTCGTAAACATGCCTGGGAGACTGAAGATCAAAATTTTACTGATTCACAGTTGATTGGACTACAGATGAGAACAATCATTCTTTTTAAAACATTAAAAAATGTAGAAATAAAGTATGAAAATGAACACAACATTTGCAGAACATAATGACAATCTTAGAAAGAGTAAATATACGACAATGATGGAATTTTTATCAAAAGTTGTATTATAAGAATCAATGTATTACCTTCCTAGAATCTTAGAGCCTTGGCCAGGAACCCCATCATTATTATGTAGTACATGTGAAGAATTTGTAACAGAAGACATAGAATGGCCTGCACAAGGTCCTCTTCAAAATAACCTGTAATTGAGTGATAGTTGATTCAATCCATTATTAAAAATAAATTCCTTCATACGATCCCTTTATTCAGGTCCAAATCAAGGTTTCTGAATTATCGGGTTCGTACCAGGGAATGATTCAAGAGGAAACAAATACCAATGAGTTAAATTATTCAATGCGCAAAGCATATCTTATTAATTCACAATACATTACTTCACACATAACTACATGATCCTTTGTTCCAAAACCTTTTTTCTTAAAAAGCTCTCTCAGCAACCACCAAAAGAAGGTAGTTATTTACCACAATAAGCTATAACCCAAATACACCCCACACAATTTTCCTTTTTTAAATGTTATTTGTTAAAATTTAGATTTTGTTAATTGGAATACTCAAACCCACTACCTATCCCTCCCTCCCTTTCACTTTTACCATCAAGCCAATTACACATAATGGCATATTGTTCAACAACAAACCTCAAAGCAGTATATAGACAACAACATTTTCGAATGACAGAATATCTTTCTGTTACATAAAGTTTGCTGTTATATAGAATAAATAATTAGTTTAGGTACTATGATTAGTTTTTCAGTTACATTTATCATTTGAATTCACCTTCATCTCTTGAATTATTCGTGAAACAGACTTTCTCTCTATAATAAGAACTCTGCTCATAAACTTCGTTACAAATTACAAGACACAATTATGAGTACAACCATCAAATTAGCACCACAAAACAAACTCTCAAAATTAATCCATTTCATTTCACCACATTACTGACAACCCAAATTTCTCACACAATCATGAACATTATCATATCATCCTATCAGAATTCGCAAAGATCGGGAACTCTGTAAACACTCCTTTTTTTTTCTGTGCACAAAAAACACAATGTAAAAAATAACAAGAAAAGAAACCTACAACAACTTGAAACACAGTTGCATCAAACACAAAGCATTTAAACCAAATTAACGAACTAACACAAGCAATTGCTAAAATGAAATTAAGAAGACGAAAAAGAAGAATGAAAACGCGTATGCAGAATATGGAACTCACCGGCAGCAAGTACAAAAACGTCGCCAACCTCCGAGAAAAAAAGATTGTAAGAAAATTTGAGAGATGCAAAAAGGAACTCAGAAGTTGTACATGACGGGGCAGAGAGAGAAAGAGCGAGGAAATGTGGGTTTGTGATGCAAGTCAAAGGGAATTAGAGAAAATAGTAAAAGTGAGACATTTCAGAGAAAATAAATAAATGAATAAAAAATAAAAAATAAAAGTTTGGATCAAGTTAATTTAAAATTATTTTTTTATTTTAATAATATAATAATTGTAATAAGGTATTTAACTTTCATGGATAATTAAGAAAAGATGAAAAGTAATTTTAAAGATTTTTTAAAATATTATTTAATATAAAATAAATTAATAATGTAGTTATGCTTGAAACAGGGGAAATAATTGGGTTGAAGAAAAAGAAAAATTATTGGAAAATAGAGAATCTAAACAGAAAAACGATATTTCATTTAGCACACTTTCTTGAACTTTATGTGAATATGTAAAAAAATAAAATTAACGTTTAACATCTTTAATTGTATCTTTTTTAGATTGTATAATTAATAAGTGTTTTTTTTTTCTAAGTCTAGTTTTAAATAGCAGAATTTAACATAGGTTTCCAAATCTGCAGTTCTAAATTGCAAATCTCTTAATTTACTCATTTTAATATATTGATGCTTTTATTCATTTTAAAAATAAAATATAAATGAAGTTTGCATGTTAAAAGTAAATTTCATTTGAAAACTAAATACAAAATTAATATGCATGTCTATTTTATTTTAACTCGATCCTTTTTATTCTTATATTGTTTCTCAGTCTTTGCTATCTACGTTTTTACTAAATAAAAGAGCAATGCTCGAAACTCTTTCTGACACATTTTTTATTGCTGAGAATTTATTGACGACCAAAAAAGGACAGATACATTAAATACGGTTTTGGATCTATAATTTTCTTTTTCTAAATTTTAATAAACTCCGACCAACATTACAAAATGTGTTCTTATTGCTTTTTAGCGTATTTTACAGAGAAATATGTTTCTAATTAATACTTCTCTTAAAAAAAATCTTTTATAAAATATTGGTATTGCGTTTTTCTCTAAGGATATTAGATAAAAAATTATAAATATTCTCAACGTGTTAAAATAAAAAGAAAACCTATAAATTATAAGTTACAACTATACATAAATGAATTTATAGAATATTATATTAAAGTTTTAAATAAAAGAAACTTTAATGTACGTATAAGTTAGCTCTAATTTATATAAAGAAATATTTATTAAATGTTTTAGATTAATGATTGTGAAAAGAACTCTGAATAATTATATATATAAATACAATATGATATAATACAAGTTTTTAATTTCTAAAATTTAAGTTAAATTAGAATTTTATTTTATTTAAAATTTTGATATATTTTGGTGTTAAATTTTAAAAATGAATGGATATAATTTTTTTTAAGTTAATTTTGTTAATTTTGTAAAGTTTATTAAGTTATGTATCAAATTGAAGTTTGTGTTGTAACTTGTCAAAATTATTTAAATATCATTTTGAAATATATTTGACATGTAAAAAAGATTTAAGTTAATTAGATTAGAAGAATTATATTTATCGTTTTTCAAAGTTTGAGAAATAATATCAAAGTTTGAGATATTGACAAATTCGAATTTAATGTAGAATTAAAAACATAGATAACCTTGTTATATAATCAAACTATGTGTTTAAATTGAACATTTAAGATTTTTATTAATATAAGAAAAAATATTATTATTAAAGAAATATATACTTGTCGACATTTGAAATAACCTTAAAACTTAATATATTACTTGAAATTACTAAACTTACAGACGGTAAGTTTGATTATTTTATTACAAATATGCCTAGATGAAGTTATTATGATAAGTCCACTTACACCAATCATAATAAGTTTAAGCCTTTATTACGAATTTGTTAATTAACTTATTATGACAAGACTCGTCAACTTATTAAGTCGTCATTGAATCAATCTTTTGCACTAGTGTGTTTAAAAAGATTCAATGTAATCTCTTCTATTAGATTTGTTTTCACATTATTTAGAAGATTATCATTGTGTCAATCTCTGATTTTTCTTTCTTTCTTCCTCCACCATTCATCACCTTCTCCCACTTTTTCCCCCTTTCTCCCTCTCTCCTCTACAATCCACCTCCATTACCTTTTTCTTCTTCCTTTCTTTTCCACCACTCATTTCCCTTCTTTTCCCCTCTCTTAGGTGTTTTTGTTTACCTTTTTCCCTTTCTCCCTTCTCTCCCTATTTTCTCTCTCATGTAAGACTGTGTATGTGTTGAGAAGTTCATTTGAGCTTATTTCATGTAACAATTGAGTTCATTTGTTTCCTTCTTTTATCTTCTTTATACTCATCTTGCAATAGTGTTGGATTTCTTTTGATCAATAGAACAGTAAAATGAGGAAAAATGTTACATTATGAAGCATTATATCATGGTTGATTATGTTATAAGCGAGTTGTGGTGGTACAGAGGTGGTGGTAGAAAGTCGAGTAAAAAAGATAACAAAGAAAAAAAAAGTGACACGTCCCAAATTTTGTTGTTTTTACTTATTTTGATCACTTTCTTTTTGTTCAATTAGTTTCATTTTGTTTTAAATTGAATTAATTTAGTCTTTTCCATTATATTTGTATAACCTCCATTAAAATTGTATTTTGTAAATATCATATGTTAGTTTGTAGTACTTTTATCCTTTTTTAATTTTTTTTTTCACATGTCAAACTCTGTGTCATGCCATGTTGTAATGTCAGTTTCTCAAATTAGTGTTATAACCAAGTGTTAGTATGAGTGTCTTATATTCAATTAAATTCCTATATTTATTTCTTGACAATTGAGTTCGTATTTTTTTAGAAATTAGAATGTTGTTCATGTTCAAAATATAATTGAATTTAGTTTACTTACCAATAAAAATAAATAAATTATAAAAGTTGTTCTATTTTATGAAAAATTATAAAAAAATATTATTTATTTTATAAAATTGATTTAAGTAGATGAATTAAGTTAAAAGATGTAAAATTATATTAATAATTTAGTTTAAATTTCATGTATTATATGATTTAGATAATTTCAAACTAGATAAAATAATATCATTTTGGCTAGAGTATCTTGGCCAAAGCTAATAAGGATAAACCGTAATTAGTAGTTAAGACATAAAATGGATTAACGGAATCCTAAACAAATTAACCAAAGTAATCGCCTAAGTAGTTTAGGCCTAACTAAGTAAAAATTCATAAACAATGTAAATAATACTATTCACAACATAATTAATTACCTATTCATTCAACTTTATTATCACCTCACACACATAAATGACTTGAAGGATAACAATGTTTTTTTGCGCACCTCCTTTGAACTGAGACTATATATGTACTTGTGAACATTTCAAAATACCTAGAAGTTGAAGAAGAGTATCTCAGGTAGAAAACTCATAATATATAAAAATTCTTATAGAATCGTGATTATAATTAACTTTTGTTTAGAAAAATTAAATTTATAAATAAACTAACAAGAAAAATACACTAGTTTTCTAAAATTAGTATTTGAAAAATTTTACATTTACATTTTTTAATATTTTGATTTTGTTTTTCTTTAAAGGATAAGTTGGTTCTTGTAGTCAATTTGATTATCAGATCAAACAAGATAAACCGTAAACATTGATCAAAATTTTAAAAGAAATTATAACTTTCAAATAAGTATTTTTTTGAAATTTAAATTAAAAAATAAAATGAATTTTAATATTTAAATAGAATAATTTTGATATATAAAAAGATAGATATACAAGTTATATTAGACTTAATTATTAATTTGATTTTATTTTAAACAGAGGATTTAAAAACAAATGAGACTTCGTGTGAAATTTTTTTATTACTTTAAAGATAATATGTTAATATATTATTAGTATTAAAATAACTTTGAAAATTGGAAACTATTGTATTCTTTAACACGCAACCCATTTAAGACCCTTATTTAGTTAGTGGAACTTTGAAGACAAAACGAATATATAAACAAAAATTAAATTTTCAATATTAGAAGAATCTGTTCCAAGATCTCTATGTAAAAATTAAACAATTGAAAAACTTTAATAATTAGTTAAATTTGTTTAGTTCAAGATTCTTATAATTAAGTCGTTGTAGTATAGTGGTAAGTATTTCCGCCTGTCACGCGGATGACCCGGGTTCGATCCCCGGCAACGGCGAAACTTTATGTTTTTATCCAATTGTGATTGAAAGTCAGTTTACACCTGCAAAGCGCGTTTGATTCTAATAAATTTTTTTTTATTAACTATTCTGAGACATCTTTTGTACTTGTATCTCATTTTAAGTTAGATTAAGTTTAGTTATGTTGTATCGTGATTATTGGGGAACTGGTACTGGTTAATTCTAATATTTCTGTTACTTCTAGGATGGATCCAAACGCGCTTAGTGGAATGAATTTTAATCAAAAATCGAAAAAGATAAAAAACATTCGCCGTTGCCGGGGATCGAAGGTCGTCCGCGTGACAGGCGGAAATACTCACCACTATACTACAACGACACGATGCTTTTTCGATTTAAATAACGTGTCTATTAACTATAACTCTAAACTATGTTTTCTCGATGTAATAGTTGGGAATTTCTTATGCTTCATTTTATGAATTAAATGTTATAAAAACAAGTTTTCTCTTTTTAAAATATGTAACAATTCTTTTTGAGCATGGGAAGAAAAACTTAAACTAGTCCATGTTAGTAAAATATATTAATTAATGAACTCATGTATAAGAAAAGAAACATACCTCATGCATGATAGACTTAAATATAAAAATAAAGTAATTTCGGTAGCATTTAATAGCATCATTCTTATAAATATTATTTACTTTATTCTTAAAAGGGGAAACACATTTACTAATAGAAATACACTCTTTACGTCTATATTTATATTTAATTTTTTTAATATAATAAAAACTATTATTATTATAAATGTAATATAAATAACTTTTACAATCTTATTATAAATATTTTTTATTTATTTTGTAGGTAATATTTTTATTGTAAATAATTATTTTAATTTTTACAAAATTGTTAAATCTAAAAAATATATATCACTTAGAGAGTAAAGTTGATAACATAATAATTTAGTTTAAAAAATAATTACTTAAAAGATAAAATTAAAAGAAATATGTACTCTAAAAAAGAGAATTTCATGATATAGATGATTCTTTCTCTTTCACGAATGATATTTCAAAATAATTTTTTTTATTAAAACTAAATTATATTAACAATTAACTTTTCAAATCTCATATTTGAGTTTGGACAGTTTTAAAGTCATCTCTATGTTTTAATTTTAGAGTAAACCAAACATATCAAAATACAGTGACAAATTTGAAAATTTTGTAAATTTAGAGGTTCTAGTTCTCGAAAAATTGAAATTAATTAACCTTTATGTTTCGGTTTCTTAAAAATTGAGACCTAAATGTTTGACAAATATAGTTCTTGAAAAATCGAAACCTTTATTAACCTTTATGCATTTAAACGAGGGAAACAAATATAGTTTGTATCTTATATTGTTATGCAAGTGTAGTTTGTTGATGTGTAATTATAATCGAACATTTTAAGGTATAACAATGAAGTTATTTTCAATTTAGGCGCCATTGGTAGCTACTTGTGATTTTTCTAAAGGACAAATTGTTATGTGGTTTTGCTTCTTGCACAAGTCTCTCCTAAACCATCTAAAAAACATGTAATAGATTGGTAAGAACCTCAATGTTATGAACTTTCTTTATTATATAAGCATATCCTAAAACATTCTATTTTTCATAATTCAATTGTTAGACATAACATGTTTTTAGGAAAATCAGATGTTAAGGCAAAAGAGCTTGCACGATTATTCCTCCAAGTTTAGTATTTTTGTCTATATATTTATAATTGTTTGATTTTTTTTTCTTCCTTAGTTATTTATACACTAGTACAATAAAGGGAAAAGACCGCGGTTAATTTTGTCTATTCGCACCGGTTCTACAACCGAGATATATACAGACGAGGTAAAAAGTTTACCACTTTTTGCCTCGGTTGTGGACCGAGTAAAAAAGATGTAAGCTTCTGCCTCGGTTAAAATGAAACCCGAGGCGATAGAGGGTTTGGTTTCGGGTTCGATGAACCGAGGCGGTATAATTTTTTTTTTCCTAAACATCAGCTCCAGATCCACCTTCCATGAACTTCCTCCAATTCTTGAGTTCTCTAAACGCCTTCTCCATCTCCAGGTCCAGATCTCATTTTCACATCACATGCTTCATTCCCTCACTTGGGTCACCTCCTTCTTCCTCCAAAGCTTACCTTCAAACTCTTCCATCAACCATAACTTCCATTTTCCTTCCCCCCACCAACCTTGAACAAAAGACAGATCCCTCTGTTCTCGCACTTCAAATCGAACTCTCTGTCAATCTCTCTCTACCCTACATAAGGCAAGAATTGAAGTCCCTATGTTCCAGAGCAAAGGTTGTAGCTTTCGTTGTGGATGTTTTTGCAAATGGGGCATTGGACCTTCCCGATGGTATCTTTATGAATACCTTCCTCGGATTGGAATCAGAGGCCATAACAACTTTGCATGAACACATGAAAGGGAAGCCCGTGATTTACCCTGTTGGACCCATCAGATCCACCGATTGATCATGAAAATGGGGGTGGATCTGAGTGAGGTTGCGAACGGAAGTTCGCCAGGCGCGAGTCTACGAAGAGGCATCGGCTTCGGATCTAAGACGAGGTGGTGGTGGCTCCCGACAGCGGCGGGGCAGCGGCGGGGCAGCGGCGGGGCCGCTTGCTCTTCACTTCAGAGAAGACGCACTAGCAGGTGAGGTGGAAGTTGCGCTCGAGCCGTCGCACAGGATGAGGCGGTGGTGGCTCCTGGCAGCGGCGGGGCAGCGGAGGGGTAGCGACAGGGCAGCGGAGGGGTAGCGGCGGAGCAACGTAGGGGCAGCGGCAGGGGGCACTTAGCGCAGGCAGCAGTGGAGCGTATACAGAAGAGAGAGAAGCAAGAAAAATAAAAGGAAAATAGGAGAGGTGTTAGGTTTTCTGTAGGTTTTCTGAAGATTTGCACGGTCCAAGCCCAAGTTTTAATAGTCTTATATGCCTCGGTCCATCTGTCAACCGAGGCAGTATTTCTTTCACCTGAGGTATATACCTCGGTCCATTCTTCTAACCGAGGCAGTATTTAGTTTAGACACCGGTTGCTTAACAATCGAGGCATATAATGGTTTAAAATTTACAAAACTGCCACCGCGTTTTGATACGCTTCGGTTCTAGAAAAACCGAAGCGTAATGTGCGAGTTAAAAATGCGATTTTTTACTAGTGATAATTTGTCGATATATTATAGTGTAAAACTAACTCATATGAATGTGATTATTAAGTAAGGCAATGGATGACAACTGATCCTCGTACTCAAATTACAACTAGTTGGAAAATGATAATAATTTCATTGAATCAAATCCTTTGCAACTTTGTTTTTCTATATATTAATTGAAATTATTGCCTTCTGTGCAGAAATTCAAAAGTACTACATCAATGCTTAATAAATTAAGTATTTAAGAATACTTGTGCAAAATACATAATATAAATGTACAATAGTATTTAACACATGTGATTTTAGGTATTTAGAAAATGTCCATTTACTTGTGATTTATTTAAAATTTTACAATATCATTATATCTTGTTAGGTATCATTTATAATATGTGTTGGTTGTGTCTGATTTCATATTGTTGTATCTGACTCACTTTAATTATGTCCAAGTTTGATATCTAGGCAAAATTAAAAACAAAAAAAATTATTTAAAAAAAACTCCTAAAATAGACTTCAGTTATTACCAAAATCGAAGCATAAAGGTAATATTCACTAGTAAAAAATATGTTTTTGAACTCGCCTAATAGGCTTCGGTCAAAGAAAAACCGAAGCCTATCCGAAAGCGATGACAATCTTATAGTTTTTACAAACTTATATGCATGATTTAAGAATATCCGAAGCATATAGAGCATCTTACCTCAGTTACAATTATAACCGGTGCCTAATACTTTCTGAAAAAGTTACCTGCACCTCTGCAAAACTGAGTTTTGGCCTGACACGTGATCCAGTGCTTCGGTTCTATACAGAACCAGTGTCGAAAGAGGTTTATGCCTCGGTCAGTACAGAACCGAGGCCTGATGAGAGGAGTACGAAAGAGGAAGCAGAGAGGGAGGGCACCATTAATGGCATGAATCAGTGTGCAAGCAAATGCGTCACATCCCATCCCATCCCATTTTTCCTTGTCACATCGTGTCACATCCTCACCTTCTTCCTTCCCTCCAACTTTTCCTTCTTCCACTCCTAACCCTAAAATATAGCAAGGCTACTTCACCAAGCACGTGCTTGACTCATTAATAATAATCTTACAAATATACTTCAGTTTCACAAACAAAGAAGGAGGAGTTGGAGCTGACGGCTGACTCCTACACGGTTAAGGTTCAGCAAAGTTAGATTCTTGAGCTCCGCAAAGCTCGTCAGAACCTCGTCGGAGAGAACGTTGTTGTACAGATCCATCAACTTGAGACTCTTCAGGTTCCCCAGCTCAGGAGTGAGCGAGCCGGAGAGCGCATTCACCTAAAGAAAGAGCGTGTCCATATTCTGAAGCCTTCCGAGGTCAGCCGGAATATCGCCGGAGAGTCCGCAATACGCGGCGTCGAAACAAACAAGTTGGGATAGGTTTCCAATCTCCGACGGGATGCCGCCGGAGTAAGCGTTGTAGTAGCCCATGTAGAGCTCGCGAAGCGCGGTGAGGTTTCCAAGCTCCGCGGGATGTTTCCCATGAGCTCATTAGGTGCTGCTAGGTGCCATACTCGGGAGGGATCTGGCCGGAGAAAAAGTTGTCGCTGAGATGGAGATTACGGAGGATGGGCATGGCGACAATGGCGATGGGGAGGGGACCGATCATGTTGTTGTTGTAGAGGTCAAGGACTTGGAGATTGGCGAGGCGGGTGAGGTTGGAGGGGAAGGTGGCGTTGAAGGCGTTGTTGGAGAGGTTGAGATGGCGGAGGGCGGAGAGTGCAGAGAAGGAGGTTGGGATTAGGCTGGAGAACTGATTGTCGGCGTGGGAGAGGTAGGAGAGGAAATGGAGGTACAGGAGAGGGGGAGAAACGACCTCGGTTCATCAAGAACCGAGGCATAAAGTACAACGAAAAAAAATATTTAAAAAAATAAAAAATGTTACTGCTTCAGTTAATTTTGAACCGAGGCATAATCCTACCATTTTATGCTTCGGTTCTGAATCGAGGCATAAAGTCTATCACTTTTTACCTTGCCTGAATATGCATCGGTTAAGAAACCGGTGTCTATCAGCGAAAATAACCGTTGTCGTTTCTCCTGATGACACTAGTGATTAGGTTTTAGGTATGACAAAAGCTAAAGTTTAATTAATTTAAAATTATTTAATTTAAAGGGTATTAGGCTTCAAGTTTGATAAAACACGAAGCCTAATCTTTTCTGATTTAAATAAATTATTTTATTTTAAAGATGTTAAGTTTTAGTTTATCTAGATAAGTGAAGTTTAATATGCCTTTTAAAATGAAACAAGTTTTATATGAAAAAGGTTTAGGTTTTAGTTATTAAAATAAACGTAACATTATTACTTTTTTTATTATTTATTAATGGTGTTATGTTTAAGTTCTTATTAAATCAAGACCTAATATTAAAGTGTATGTTTTATTTTATAATCGAGGTAAAAATTCACTTTTTTTTACTACATTTAGATATGTCTCGATTGTTAACTGAGATATAATATTCCACTTAACGGATGTCAAAATTATTTCTTGCACTTATTATTGTTTATAAAATCCTATGAAATTTAGAGGTTTACAATAATAAATTATTATTAGTGAATTTAAGTTACAAACTTTCTATGGAAGAGTTCCACTTAAACCCAACAATGAAGTTGAAATCTTGATTATTATTAATATTTCTCATTGATATATTAAATGAATCATTAGCGAATATTTTCCCATTGTTTCTCCACCTAATATATCTAGGCAATCTTATAAACAAAAAAAAGACAAATTGAGGCTCAAAACCTTACCATTTGAACTTTGTAGAATACACAATTAATATCAATCAAATGTATGAGTTTTAATTATAAATCAAGAATTGTCTGTGCTACTTTCATTACTGACGCTCACGTTAAATGTTAAAAAAAAAGCTACATTTTTCTAAAGAAAATCCAATCTCAATCATTAATCATTGTAAAAAATTATGTTTGGTATAATAAAATAATTCAATTATCCCTACATAATTAGTACTTGATATGGGAGTGTAAAGTTCAAGTTATAGTTTCGAATTTTCATATACATCACACTCCATACCTAACTTTACCACAGACATTTATTGTTTACACAACCACTAGAAAATTCAAATTTTTTCCAAAAGCATTTAATGAATTCACCTTATCCTTTTTCTCTTCTCTTATAAAGAATAATAAAAAATGGGAAAAAGAATTTAAATAATTCACCTTTTCCAAAAGCATTGAATGATTCCACAAAAATAATAAAGAATGGGAAAAATATGATTTGACATCATTTGACGACATTTATATAAGAATAAAATAGATATAAAAAAATAAACTTTTGTATTTTTAAAGAAAAAGAAATAAAGGATATAATGTGAAAATTTTAGTGTTAAAATATGATTATCCTAAAGAATATACCCAAACGTATAAGCATAATACATGTGAAGTAAGATTGGTACACATAGGACAAAACACTTAAGATCAATCATCACTAATATAGAGAAACTACACCAAAAACCCTAACCATGGTTGAATGGTTAGAAAAATCCTAACAACAGGATCCTTGGGAAGAAATCTCACAAAGATAATCATTCTCTTCATCCTTGTGCTCTTTTGACTCTTCCTCCTCCCTCTGGTGAAGCTCTTCAAGACTCTCGAGATTCTCCTCCAAAGGAATCGGGTATATAGGGGCAGTCAAAGTGCGTTCGGAATCCTCAGAGTCCCCGTCTGATCCATCAGACGAAGAACATCGTCCTCTGCGACGATAATATGGCGGGGTGGGCTGAGTCCACCATACATAGAACTCAAATATCTGAGACTCCTCCACAAACTCATGAAGGCGTGTGATAGTGCACCTCAGATATCCGATGAAATGATCCACATCAAGACTCGCCTCAGGTATCCATCTTCCCATGATGTCATGAATCTCTATGTGGAAACCCGGTTCTTCTTCATATGCCAGTTCTTCTTCATATGTCATCGGTTCTTCTTCATATGCCATCTAATAACCCTTAAAGGATTTGAATGATGAAAATACGAACTGTTTCCTCAAATGAAATAGAAAAAGGTGACAGAATGCCAAGAAAGAAACTTGCATCACTCACATAAGAAAGCTTTTGAATCGCTTGATCTTTCCAAAACAAGGCTTGATATTTCCTTTGGAAAAAACAATGAAGTTTTATAGATTCTTTGAAAAAGAATTGATCTTGTTCGGACCAAGATTTCAAAAGTATAAAACTTTAACTTGCATAACAAGCTATGATTAAGTAATAAGAACAACATGATCAAATTTAGAAAAAGTAAATGAAAAAGGAAAAATAGTAGCCCGAAGTACGTACTTGTACTTGAAAGAAAGAACAAGAACAAAAGCTTTTCAACCTGTTAAAGAAAAGTAGAAAAGGCGATGATCAGAAGAATGTGTATGAAAAAGAAGAACAGGAGAAGGTTTTGTTGAAGCGCTTTTTTTTCACTCTAAGAAGGTGACAACGCTTACCTGAATGTGAACCAAGCAACTCAGATTTTCTGAGAAATGTGAACTTTATGGCCTTATGGGTTTGTTATTCCAGGGTTTATTCCCTGCTATTTAAGCGTTTTATTAGAAGTCAATTTTTCAATTCTTGACGAGATAAAAGCAACATTTTTTTTATTCTTGAGATGAAATTATAATGTAAATACTATTTCTATTGTTTAGCATCAGTTGGATTTATTTTTCATCTTAATTGACGTTTTATGTTCTTTCTTCATACTGATGTTTTGGATTTTAAAGTTAAAGTGGAATATTTTATTTCATTTAGTTTGTAGGAGTAAATGTCAGAATCCATTTAAAACGTACTCAGGATTCGTTTTAGTGGAGTTCACGTGTCAAGAGGGGGCTCGACACTCAGAGGACGGACGCCAGGTGTCCAGCGAAGAGGATCCGGAAATCAGATAGTGGAAGACAGGTGTCGTCAAATGAGCGGACGCTCGTTTTGACATTGGAAGGAAAACTTTGAGTTTCAGAAATCCACGCCATTCTCTGCATGCAACCTCTCCTCCAAACTCTGGAACTTCATTTCTCCTCCTTCTCTCTAAATCTCCTTCATCTTCTCTCTACGAAATCTTCATTGTTTCTTCTCTGATCTTTGTTCAGACACCGTAGAAGCACTTTCGGCGTCAAGAGCTTCCAGATAAACCGTTCGGTTTGTGAAGCGGAGCTGATAAGTCCTTCTCTTCACTATGTCGTTCGTTTTCCTAGACATGAAAACCCAGTTCTGGTTTCATGTGTTGATCACCATTCTCTAAATGAGTGATTCTGAGAGTGTGTTGGTTGTACCCTCTTTAGTTGGATAATTGTCGAGCGTTGAGGGTAGAAGAACTGGTAGTGGCGAACCGTATTGTCTCTAGGAACGTTCGTTCACGCTCAGAGGTAATGGAAGCTTATTAATTTAATTTGTATGATTATGTGTGTTGCATGAACGTTCGTTGACTTGACTGAATTAATATATGATGGTTGATATGTTTGGATTGTATGAAGTATGAAAATTGATTATGATATGAATGTATAAAGTTATGAAACTTATATGTTAAGAAATGAGTTGAATATAAATGAATTCTAAATATGAAATTTTCCTATGATAGGGTAAGTCCGTCACTGAACAGTCATTGACCGTTCGGTAATGCTAGTAAACTTGGTCAGAATTGGATTCTTTCATTTGGGAAGAATCCTAGTTGAGGACGAGCGTCTTTGTGTTGTAATATTATGCTTGAGCGTTCGGTCAAGCTTAGTTGTGTCTGGGTATTCTGTGATAAACTTAAGTATATATATATATATATATATATATATATATATATATATATATGTATTTGTATATTTTAGTTTATTCTTAAAACACTACTCCAATAGTATTTTATTATAATTATCAAAACCTTCTAATATAAGTTTAGTAGTGCTTGGTCTTACACCCAACGCTCGTACTGAGTAGTGCTAGGTCTTACACCCAGCGCTCGTACTGAGTAGTGCTCGGTCTTACACCAAGCGCTCATACTCGTTTCTTTTATAATCTATCTTGATGGAAATAGCGTTCGTTCAACTTCAATAGAGTTTTCTCTCTACCGTGCTCGGTCATTGACTGACATTCGATTGTCTTGATGCTAAACTCAAATAAGCTAAGTTTTCATAAGCGTTCGGTTTCTTCATGTGAATTCTTCTAAGTATCATTCTTTGAATGTCTTGAAGTGTTTACATCCATTGGTTCCGGCCTAAAGCCTTAGTACTTGGCATGGTCTTTTCGGTGTTCGGTTGGAGCTCTCAAGAGTTAGTTCATCTAATTGGCTCACTTTGCAAGTAACGTTCGTTCTAGTCGTTCTTGTTACATATGATTGTACTCGGTTTCTTTCTCAACCCGATAGTAACTCTCTTGGTCTTAATCTATTATGGAACTAGAGATCTCTCGGTCTCGATTCAAGTGTTCGGTCTCGTTCTGAGTTAGGGTTGAACGTTCGGTATTTGGCATCCTTATGGATCTTTGTGAGAAGTGTTTAAGTGAAATGATTATTAATGAAAGACGAGAAGAATGTGATATGGATTGAAATGTGTTGAGATCTCGGCAAGCGTACCAGATCGTTAAGTAATAAATCGGTAAGTCCGAATATCGTTTTCCCAAGAGATTTGTTTTGATTCACAGATTGTTAAAGTTTACTAATTTAGCGATTATTAAACGTATTTTTATAACACAATTGAGATTAGCATACAAATGTAAATAAAGTGGTAAAAACAGTCGAATTAAAGTTCACTGGGGTTGAAATTCAAGTTCATCATTCCGGTAATTTTCTACTAACACAATTCCTCAAAATTAAGCATCGACATCCTAGGCGCATGCAGCCTCTGATCCCTCAGATGACAGTTCAGAATCACTCAAACTAAATTACTAATCCCTTAACTAATTCAGTTATCAGATTTGCCTTAAACACAATGTTACAGATGACTAAAAATTCCATCCTATGTCTAGGACTTGAAATCCTATAGCAGTTCTATCCTAGGTCCGCGGTCTCATACATTTCCCAATGATTTAACGATTCAAATAGCTCAGATTCCCATCATAGGTATGAATAATAAAGATAGAACACATAATTCAAACAAGTTCATGCATTAATAGAGAAATTACATAGAAGTTCAGAATTTTACTCTCAACCCCAGTGAAATGGAGTTCTAGCTACACATATACATCATAGAAGCGATAAACGATGGATTGGACGGTGGAAATTGGTGGTTTTCCACCATGGAACAACTAGACTTGAGCTGTACATGAGTTGCAGAGCTCCCGCCAGATCTCCTCCCTCCAGAAATGACTCTCTCTGCCTTTGGATCGCGTTTTTAAAGAGAAGGGCTGTAAGTGATTTTTCGCTAGGCGAGCAACCTCTTCTCGCTGGGCGAACGTCCATCGCTCGCTGGGCGAACGTCCACTTGCTGGGTCACGGGCGTCCACTCGCTGGGCGAGCGTCCACTTCTCGCTGGGCGAGCGTCCTCGCTGGACGTCTTCGCTGGACGAGCGTCGTCTCGCTGAGCGAGCGTCCACTTGCTGGTCACGGGCGTCCACTCGCTGGGCGAGCGTCCACTTGCTGGTCACGGGCGTCCACTCGCTGGGCGAGCGTCCACTCGCTGGGCGAGCGTCCACTCGCTGGGCGAGCGTCTACTTCTCGTTGGGCGAGCGTCCTCGCTGGACGTCTTCGCTGGACGAGTGTCCACTCGCTGGGCGACGAGCGTTCGTTCGCGCTTGGTTATTTGATCCTTCTGGCTTGGCAAATGACGCGCTCCAAGTCTTTGACAGTATCCAATCCTTATTCTACTTCGAAATAAACAAACAAAAGCATCAAAACACATTTAAACAATCAAAACTATATTTACATCAACATGTATATACTTTTCATGAGAATTAACACTTAAACTTACTCAAAAGCACAACAATTTAAGTAACAAATACAAGCAAAATTCACACTTATCAAAATGTTTTGGATTATGGACGAGCGTTCCGGGGAGGAACGACTCATGAATGAATATTAGAATTGGTAAAGTATGAATGTGGGCATGCTAAGCTGGCGGTTCATCCTGATGTTCCGTGAGTACTCGTCCTCACGTAGAGGAGGGTAGGTCATGTGTGGGAACGACAGGAGGTCCTAGTCCTTATGGTTAATTTGGACAGATAGGACTAACCTCGGGTGGCAGCTGTTGAGGGCATCCCAGTTACTACATCACCCGGGTGCACGAACGCCTGTAGCTACACAGATTTCATACAGTCCGGACAGTTAGTCTAGTCTTAGGCTTTGTATGAAACGTATGATGAAATTATCTTGTTTGTTTGATTGTGTGAAATGTATGTTTATACATGAATTAAATTATATAAGCTTACCCTATTTCCTGTCTTGTCATGTATTCCTGTTCGTTCGTCTTTGTCATTGCGATGATCACCCTGTGAGTGGGAGCAGAAGGAGAAGAGTTGCTGGAAGAAGCATTAGAAGAGGCGCTAGATGAAGATAACTTAGTAGAGTTAGAAGTTAAGACCGAGCAGTAGAACCGTTCGGTCAATAGTAGTCTGATAGTAAGGTGAACGCTCGATCACCTTTTCCCTTTGATTTCGTTTTTGACCGTTCGGTATAGGCTTTTGTAAACCGTTCGGTCAGAACTACTTAGGAAGTTCAATTTTTAATTTTCTAGTCTTTTTGTAAGGTCGTTCGGCCTTAACCGTACGTCCTATCTTTTGTAAGAACTGAGTTGTATTATTATTATATGTAATCATTCTATTATATGGTTTTACACTGTATTTTTGGGATGTTACATTAATGGTATCAGAGCAGTTAGTTCCTAAAACGACCTGTGAGTTGTGGGTTTGTCATGTTTTTCCTGTATAAAGTTGAGTCTAAATGGTATGTTCTACCGTTTTCCCAAATTTAGATGCAAAATTTGTATATTCAACTAAAAGTTTTGAGAACAGAGAATGTCTTGATAGAAGTAATGAGGATGCACACTCATGACTTGTACCAGAGGTGATTTTCTTTTCTAATTCTGATTGAGATTAGACCCTTTCTCTCTATTGAATTCGACCGTTCGGTTTCTTGGTAATCGTTCGGTCTCTTACTGACTTTCATGTGACCGAACGTTCTATTAATTGTAACCGTTCGGTCATGCACTGTCTTTTTGATTATGCTTATTTGGCTTTTGGCTGTATTCAACGTTCGTTTTAAATAGTGTCCCTGAGTTAGACTGGGTAGTATTTTTCTCTGTATTTTTGGTAGATGACATCTAGGTCCCCTCCTCCCTCATCTTCCTGTGTTCAAACATAATCTTGGAAACGTTGGCAACAAATCATAGGAACAGAAGATGTAATAAGACGATAATTATATATCTCATCTCATAAAACTTGTTCTTTATTTATAATGATATCGTCGTTGCGTGAGCCTAACCATAATTAGAGCCTTTGAAAATCATAATGACAAGAATAAAAGAAGAATTTCTATTCGGATGAATATAATAATCATGTTTTGGAACTTGAAAAAAAAATGACAAAGAGAAGAAAAAGTAAAAACTGCCATTGTTGTAGAGAAAAGAAGAAAAAAAAAGATTAATGTGTAAGTGTTTGATAAAAAAAAATTGAAGAGAAATTTTTACTAAAAATATGAGAATGAGATATTTATAGAAATGAAATGTGCTTGAATATATATTGAAAAATTCAAACAATAAAAAATTAGAAAAACTAACGAAAAATCATAACATAAGATCTAATAAAAAATGATAACAAAAAACTAAAAGAAAAAACTAAAAGAAAAAACTAAAAGAAGATATAAAATATATATCTAACATACGTAATGAAGATTAGTATAACTTTTTTTATTTTATTTTGAGAATGAAACTTATATAATATTTATACTATAAACATGTTATTCCAAGATTCAAAATTCCTTTCAAAACATTTTCTAAATAATTAAAATAAAAATATATTTATTTTCATTAATTCAAAATCAATTAGACAATTACTGTTTCCTATTCATTTTTGTTTCTATAAACGTGAGTGTGCTTTGTTTAAATCTTTCTATTTTGTCTGCTTTCTCTCAACTCTTTAAAAAGGAATTGGAAGAGACTGATCTAAACATGGAGAAAGAATATTAAAAAAATATTTTTTTAGTTTTTCATTTCATAGCTATAACAAATAAATTTAATTAAAGAATGAAAATATTAACAATTTAACTTTAATCTAATTTGAATAGTTTTCCTTGTGGTTTTGGAGAAATGAATTTCTAAAGTTAACTAACAATAAATAAAATACTTTAATTCTAACAAATATTTCATTCTAAAATACATGGTGAAAACGTGAAACTTAAACATTCAATAATATTTATAATTTTCAAATATATATGAAATTTGTTGGTGAGATCTAAATCATTTTGTCATTATCCTTTAATTTTTTTCAGAACTTTTTTTTAGAAAGAATGATATTTTCATTACATAGAAAATAGTTATAAGTTTAAATTTTTTTTCACTTATTTAAAAATATATATTTCTATCAATAGTTAAATTAAATATTAATTAAAATTGAACCTTAAAAAAGTTTACTAAAAGTTGTAAAGAATTTTTATGAATAATGTAAGACTGAAAAATCCACACAAAATAAATTATCACCTGTTATCATTTGTCTTTAAATGAAAAATTATTTTTTCTTACTATTAATACTGTTAAAAATATATTCATTTATGTACATCACCATCCGTTCACTTTTATTTAATGATAATAAAAAGATACAAAATTAATTTTTAATTATTATTAAAATAAAAATATTATTAAAATTTAGAAAAAATATTTTTAAAAGATATTTTAAAAAATAAATACAAAATTTAAAGATTAAAATAATTTATATTAATAAAAATAAAATCAATAATAAGATATATACAATAAAAAATATTATCTAATAGTTACTAAAGCATAGTTATATATAAAATATTTTTTTTAACTTATACGTTTATATTTGTATTTTTCCTTTTTTTAATAAAGATAATTAAAAGTGATTATACATATTTTTATTTGTGCTTTCTTTCCGTATAAAGATAATTAACAAAAATTGTATTATGTAAAATTATAAAAATTAGTAAAAAAAATGCATACCTGTGTTATTCCACTAAATAATTTTTTAAATATATATTTTTAATTACAACTCCAAGTTTTAGAATTAATTATTTTATTTAAGTTATTGCTCTCTTTATATTTTAAAGCTCTTTCACATATTAAAGAAAACATATTTAAATTATCTTTTTAAAATTAAATTTCAAATATTTAAAAATATTACATATATAAAAATATTTTATTATAATAAAATAACCATTGATACTACAAAGCGACTATGTGTTTCCAATTATTATTTTATCATTAAAGCAACGGACCATTCAGTTTTCTTTGCTTGATCCCGATATCAAACCATATAATAGTGTGCAGACACACCATCGATCACAGGAAAACTTTGACACAGTCTTACGTTTATTTAACATATTTTTTTCACTTTTTTATTATAAAAGCATTTTCCATTAAAAAAAAAGCAAGTTTATCAAACTACAATTACTGTTGTTCAAAATAACTTTTCAGATATTAATTAAGACGTTGACCCCTTTATAGTGTACTATTGATAAAGTTTATTAAAGATATAAACCTTGAGAGTATATAGATTTTTAGAATCTTATATTTTAACTTATTTAATAGTTTTGCTTATATATGTCTCAATTTAACTTATTCTTATATAAATAAATTAAGTTAACCTAAGTCAAACATAAAGATTATTAACCTATTTTTCTAATATTATATATTATAATCCATTTAAGGTAACATAATGGTATTTCACTGATTTTAAAATCATTTCTTAAAAGAAAAATAATTAGCTTTAAAAATAGTCTTTAAAAGAAATTGATGATGACACAGAGAACGAGGGGGAGTGAGTTCCTTGATGACCAAGGAAGCATGTTACTTGTATCTCAAGGACTCGCAATAATTGAATTGTTTAATTATTAAAAGAGGAAATGTTGTATTTCCTTCCATTAAAATCTCCTTACAAATTCTCTGTTACTTTACATATATTAAATAAAATAAATAAATAGACTTACAAATATAAAATTCATTCTTGGAAACTTTCCATAAAAAAAAAATCTGAAAATTAATATTAATATTTAAGGAAAAAGAAAGTGAAAATAGAAACAAAACATGTTATAAAACAACCATTCTTTTCCAAAAGAACATTCTCAGAAAAGAAGAATCCTTTGTCTTTCTTGTTGCCATGGAAGAGCACCAAGAGAAAACCATCGTCACCAAGTTCGTGAAATCTAAATTTTTCTTTCCCAAAGTTATTCGCATTTCAGCAACGGATCAGAACGCCACAGACTCCTCTAGCGAAGAAGACGACGAAGAAAGGAACCTTCACAGAGTTAAGAAGGTGGTTAGTGAGATAAGAATTGTGCATGCAAACAGAACCAAAGGACACAACAAAAACATCAACAATAATACTGATTGTTGTTGTTGTTCGGCCAAATACAACAAAACTATGGAACAACACTACCAACGGGAAAAATCAGAGTCCAAGTTTCGCGGCGTGCGGCAACGGCCATGGGGACGGTGGGCGGCCGAGATAAGAGACCCTTTCCAGCGGAAGCGAGTGTGGCTTGGAACCTTCGACACGGCGGAAGAAGCTGCTATGGTTTACGACAGAGCTGCTATAAGCTTCAGAGGTGTTGATGCTGTCACGAATCTCATCAAACCGCCTCTGAAAGAGTGTGAAAGTGTTGTTAAACCGAAGAGTTGTTGTGCATGCGCTTCACCAACTTCTGTTCTGTTGTTTCAGCCTTGGATGGAACCTTTGTGTTTGGAAGAAACCTTCAAAGAAGAAGTGTTTGATGGGTTAAACTATGAAGTTGATAGTTTATTGTTTTCTGATCATGCTCTTTGTGAGCAACCTCTTCCTACTACGTTGTCTAATGTTGATGTATCCTTGGATGAGGATCTTGAATCATGTAAATGGGATGTAGATAGTTTTTTCAGTGATGAAGCTTTTGAATAATGAGATGTGGATTATTTCTAACTGGGTTATATTCCTTTTTCTTTTTTTCCTGAGATTAGTTCATTTTGTGTTGCTGAGTAGAGTTAATCTATAAGTTTACTTTCTATTCAAAAAAGTTGTATCCTTGTAATTAGTTTACTCAGAAAGATGCTTCTTTATTTGTTCGAGGAAGAAACTTGTAAATAAAGCATGTGACAGTGGTAACACAGCTTTTGATCTTTGGTGTTGCTAACTTTTAAATGGAACATGATAACAAATTGTGATAATATATTTTCTAATAGACCAATCTGTTCTGTGTTACTGAGAGAGAATTTCAGTGTTTTTGACAGAACTGATAAGTTTTAATTTATGAATTTACTTTTCTTTGAAAAAAAATTGTATCTTTCTATTTAGTTTATTAAAAAGGTCAATCTTTTTTGTTTGTTATAAAAAGTTCATCTATAAGCAGATTAGAGTGCAGTTAACTTTGTTATCTGCTAACTCCCAAGTTTTGGTTGAGATATTTTTTTCCTATGCATTGTCAAAGATTTTGGACCAACCAAATGGCATTATTCATAAAGTGAGTCCACATGTCATGTTCAATGGTTGGCCACCTTAGTGCTTCAGGGCCACACATACTGCATCTTGGACTCTTGGCTTTTTCTGATAAAATGTTTGTGTGGTGTGATGGTCTACAAATAGCATTTCAATGGCATGTTTGAAGGTTTATAATTTATGTTTAAAGTCACTTTCTCATGTACTTTACCATGTTTGAAGGACTAACACAACATCTTAAACAGAGGCATGCAAGTTGGTCTGATTTTTACATCAAGTTTGGAATCACAAGGTCGAAATCTTTAAACCCTTTTGAAACTTTTATAACCAGGTGACACAAAGGTTTGATTTTTTTAATGAATTTGGATTCAAGCTCTCAGAATAAGAAAGAACAAATTAACAAATTAACACTGTTCAAAAACTAAAACAAATTAGAAGTTATAAATTCCATTTCTCATAAAACTTAAACTTAATGTTTATAAGTTTTTTTTTCTTATATATTACTGAACTTGTTCATCTCTGTTCAAAGTCATATATATGGCACAGTTATAATCCTAACATAATGGGAAAACTCGTTCTAATTCTGTGGATCTACTGAAAAGGTGTTCGCAGAAGGGACCAATGACATGCTTCCATCATTAATTTGGTTTTGATTTTTTTGTTCTAGAACATACCTTTTGAAACACAGGCATGCAAGTTGGTCTGATTTGGGTCGTTCATGGATCTGACAAAGAAAAAGTTCCCTCATTCTTGCACTCTAATAAATTTTTTTTGCAGAATGTTGACTGAGCTTTGAAATCCCTTTCTTCATAGAAGATTGATTCAACAAGCAAGTTGTTGCAGTTTCATGAGAAAAGGTAACTTTTACACTTTCTCTAATCTAGAATTAGACAAATGCAATAACTACTTGTAGAATCCTTCTAGCTCATCATCATCCTTTCCAATGTTTTTGTCTGAAGAAATTAAGAGTCATGGTTTCTAGATTCTTGGACAGAACACATGGATATGCTAGATTGAAGAATGCCCAGTGACTACTTAAGGATCAAGTCAAGGAACTATTTACAATTTTTAATGTTTTCAATTAAGAACTTTGTCATGCGTAGACATCATAGTTTGTTTTTCCCAAAATGATTCATTCACATTACACATGGAATTCTTCACAAGGTCACACACATAATAGCTTATACCCTTCTCTTATTCAACAAATTTTAGTACATTCATCCTACCAATATTAAGCAGCTTGAGAAACTGAATTAAACTTTTCTTCAATAATCTTGATAAGATTTTTTCTAATTTTAAAAAAATAAATTACTTTTCTTCAATAAATCTTGATAACGAGACCAATTTATTATATACCGAATAATAGTGATACTAAAACATTTGACTTATTTAATTATTGATGAAAATGCCATGGGTTGACTAAAAAGTACAGAAAATGATGAAAGTCCAGCATGCAGTGTATATATATGTGGCTGGTATTGAAGTGTCTAAGGGGACCTACCATTTGAACTTGAAATATGGACTCAACATTAAGCCTAGTGCTTGGTTGGTCCAAAATTGAATGACAATGTCAATGACTAGTGAAAAATATACCAATAAGATATTATGGGTGTCACCACAATTTGCTTAATCACAACTTTTTCTAACACACAGTTTTTCCTTTTATATAACTATTTATGAAATAAAAAATAACACTATATTATAAAATTAATATCTCATTATCAAGTGAAAAAAAAATTATATATATTTTCTTTTAAAATGGAGCAAATCACGTGAAAAATGAAAGCATAAATAATTAGTATGTTTAACTTTTTTTTTCTTTGAAAATAAAATATAACATTTGAGAATGATAGAGGAACACATACACTAAGTAAGTCAAGAGTTAAGAGGCAAGAGGAGAGAAAAAAAAATCTTAATATTTTTTACTTTTTATTATATTTAATTTTATATTTTACTATTTATTAACATTAAATAACGTGTTTTTATTAAAAAAATTAAAATTTACTTAATTTAATTTTCATAAATTCCTATTAAATATACATATACTTTATTTAAAATGTTAGAGGTTATGATTATAGATGTCAATTTGACTCATGACTAATGGACTAATTTTAACTCCCTCATTAGTCTTTATTGATTTGATGTAAGTTTGCCTCAACTAGGTTTCAGGTGGGTCCAACATGATTTAATCACATGTGAACCAGTGACTCAAATCAACTTAACCCAACTATAGTAGAGGGTGGCTTGACATGACTTAGCCAAAGGTGGGCTTTAAATGATTTGACTAAATATTGGCTTAACATGACTTGAAAAAAATGTGGGCTTGACTTGACTTAGCATGAGGTGGACCTCTCGTATCGATTTAAGTTGGGGCTTGAGTTTTCTTGGATTGAAGGTTAAGTTAGGTTGGTTCAAATTAAAGGTCAAACTAAGTTGATTTTTCGAATGATTCGAGTCAACTTGAGTGGTCGAGATGAGTCAACCAGGTTAAAGTACAAGTTGAGTTAACATGGACTAAATGTCGAGTCAAGTTGGCCAGAGCCAAAGGTCATGTCGGGTTAGCCAGAGTCAATGGTTGAGTCGTGTTAGCCAAGGGCAAAGGATAAGCCAAGTTGAGCCAAGTCAACTAGGGTTGAAGGTGGAACTGAGTAGGCCCATGCTAAAGGTCAAGCTGAGTCGATTTGGATCGAAAGTCAAGACAAGTCAACCTAGACTGAAAGTCGAGCCAAGTTAGTTCAGAACGAAGTTCAAATCAAGTCAACTTGTGTCGAAGGTTGAGACTAATCGATCGTGCAAAAGGTCGAGGCCGGTAAGCTTAGGTTGAAGGTCAAAACAAATGACTGAATCAATGGTTGAGATGAAGGTTGAGTCAGGTTGACTTAGACTGAAAGTCAAAGTGAATCAACCAAGGTCGATGATCAAGACGAGTCAACCTGGTATCAATGGTTAAGATAAATTGACTTGTATCGATAAATTGAACCTATAACTAAATCAAACAGTAGAGTCGAAAAATTATATACCTAATCCAACCTCTTTTATTTTGGTTTGAGATGATCTCACATTCCACATGATTTTTGTTGTTATTTTGGTCTTTGTAAATTTTCTCTTATGAATTTTTTAACTCTTGGGACTTTTTTTTTTCTTGACCCGATCAAGGCCACACCCTATAAAGCGGGTAATTTGACAAATCTATTCCCGACACTCAACTTCCAAGATTCTCCGCTTCCTTCTTGGTATCTTCAAGGTCTTATTCTATTCTTGCTCTCAACCAGTATTTTGATTTCTGTTTTATATAATATATACTAGTTTTGGTTTTGTAAAATCAAACCGTAGACAATATATACCAATGGTAATAATGTAATATGCAAGTAGAACAGCAAACTGTGAATACAATATTATGGACTGTTATAATCGTGAAATATAATAATACATTTTCCTACAATTTTCTTTGTGCATAAAATTTGTACTTTGTTATATTTTCTTGTCGAAGATACAAAATAATATAAGAATTCTGTTTCTCTATTTTTTTTCATACCAGTGAGTTGAATATCGAGATAAATTTTGGGTCAAAGATAAGTTATATATTGTTAAAGGATTTGTTTTATAGCTTTGTCTTTTTTTTTGGTTATATTTGATTTACAAACACAAAACAAAGAACACATTGCCGATATTTTTCATTTCATCTTTTAAGAATTATTTACGCTAAAACTTATAGTCATACAATTTATAAATATTGCTACTAAAGAAATTTTTTTAAATATCATACTATATTTGGCTTGTTAATCTAACTGTTTTTACACATAGATATATAAAAGCTTTTAATTAGTTTCGTAGATACATAGGAAAGGCAACACATGTTATTTGAATTTAAAGTAAATTGAAGACAACATTTACATCTAACAAAAAAAGAGACAATCAATATTAATTTAAAATTTAGCTACTCTAGATACATCTCATCTACTGTCTATAAAACAAACAACCAATACTACAAAAAAAATTAGAATTATTAGCATATATATATATATATATATATATATATATATATATATATATATATATATATATATATATATATATATATATATATATATCAATAATCAGTAACATCTAAAAGTTGTCACTAATTGAATTTTTTTACAGATTACCGATGGGCTAAGATCTGTCGATAATGTTCATGTCGAAAATAATTATAGATGGTTTATACTCACCAATAATTACCGATGATTTATATATGCTGATAATTACTAGTGGATCAGTAAATGGTGAAATAAAACGTTTATTAATATTGTTGGAAGTCCCACATCAATTAGAGATAAGGCCAATTTATAATATATAAGTGAGGTGCAAATCTCACCTTACAAGTCAGTTTTGTGGGGTTGAGTTAGACTTAAAGCCCACTTTCTAATATGGTATGTTAAAGTCTATCTTAGCGAGTTCTAAGTGGGCATTTCTGTTTTCATCCGTTGTTGGGCCGCTATCGGACCACCCATTAATTTCTACTATCACGCACGAGATGTCTATACCTCAACGTGAAGGGGGTGTGTTGGAAGTCCCACATCGACTAGAGATAAGGCCAAGGGGTTGAATTAGGCTTAAAGCCCACTTTCTAATAAATATTATGAAATGGTGGATATAAAAGATGATAAATTTGACTAACATTATTTGCTATAAATGGATCAAATGGTTGGTATTTTGATCAAAACCATTTACAATACAAAATAACTACTATTTTTTGAAGAAGTAGAAGTGTTGTATTCTAGCTCATATATTTTATGAATAATCATATATAAATCATCATAAACATAGTCTCTAAGGTCCTTGAGGTACATCTCATGGGTCAATTTGCCAAATCTCTTAACTCGTGAATTGTGAGACTTAATAGCTTGTTATAAACCTACAAAATCAAAAATTACATGAAGTGTGATTTTTCTTTAATTATAGCAAACATATACATACTTGATATTTGAACCAATAAGAAAAGTCTGAGTGTATTCTGAGTAAAAGTATTTCCTTTTTAGACTTCATCAACCACAATGAAAGAGCTATTAAATATGAACACAATTAATGACTATTTTGACAAACACATAATATATACTTAAAATGATTACATATGAATATATACAATTTAAATAACTTATATTATTTTAAAAATTAAAATAAATTATATAAAAGTTTTTCGAGTTAAATATGTTTATACTTCTTAAACTTGAATGTAAAATTAAAATTTGTTTACCTCTCAAACTTTTATACATTTTAGTCTCAATTTTAAAAATTAAGGATGTAGTCTTCTTAATTAATTTTTTATAATATTAAATGACATTCTAGATTGACTTTTTTTATAGTTAAAGTATGTAAAAGAAAAATATAAACAACTCAAAGCAGCTTAAAATATCATTTTACATGTAAAAGTTTTTAACACAATTAGGTAGATTGACTTTATCTATTTAATTTTATAGTTTAAAAAATAAACTATATTAAAATTTGAAACAAAATCAAATTTCAATTTAACAACAAAATTTAAGAACTTAAAACATATATCACCCTTTATTTAATATATTTTCCTATTTTCTCTGTAGTGTTTCCTATCTCTTCTTAATGGTGGCAATATTTAATCAAGCTATTAAAAAAACATTAAAAACTCTTTATTTAAGAACTTTTTTCCTCTGTAGTGTTTCCTATCTCTTCTTAATGGTGACAATAGATATAATTTCTTTTTATGTATTCAAACTAATATTTAATCAAGCTATTAAAAAAACATTAAAAACTAAAAATGGTAATACATATTTTAAACATAATACACAGTAAAACCTGGAACACATAAAACTATAAACTCCACACCCTAAACAAGATTTCACATTATTATAAACGTAAATGGGTAGTATAACTTATACAATAAACCTTTTATTTCTTTATATTCCTTCAAACACAAGGCATGCAACATCCAAATCAATGCTGATAATTTCCACAACAAGGACGATCTGCTGATCGTTCTGAGAGTAACCTTCTACTCTGAAATTTTTCAAATGAACCTATAAAGTAACAAATACTTAAGAATTTATTTTAACATAAACCATATATTCAAGAAATTTATTTTAACATAAACCATATATTCAAGAAATACGACAATACTACAAAAATAAAATTTAATTTTAGAGTTATCGTAAAAAAAAAACTTGATTAGTTACTTGGGTGTCATTGGAAAATTAACAATTTTGTTCAAAAAATTGGATGAGAAAGTTTTTAATTTCTGTCAGAACACGAAAAGTTTCACAGTTTTATTTAGAAAAATTACATGAGAATGTTTGTGAATTCCGTTAAAAAAATTTATACAAGTTTATAGTTTTTACTAAAAAAAATTACATAATAAATAATAATACTTTTGTCACTTATCCTCTTAAGGTATCAAATCCATTAAATTTATATTATATGTTTATTTATACTCTTATTTAGGAATGTGTTTTTTTCTAAAAAGAAAATATTATTTTATTTTTTGTGATTCTTAAGGATAATAATAATATCACTTGTAAGTGTGTTAAGCAACCAAAATAGGACATACTTAAAAAAAATTCACAAGTATTTATATGAAAGGTAAACAAAAAAATATTATTAAAAAAAAAACAATTTATACATACTTTAATTTTTTTTTAAATATACAACATAGTTTTTATTCATAAGTTAACTAACTTATACATAAAATAAAATTAGTTTTTTATTTTAAAAATATTTATGAAAATTGTTTATATTTGATACATATGATTAAGTAATTATTTAAAAAAAATAATTTATTGAATAAAAAATAAAGGATTAATTTTATATTTAGCAAATTAATCCATATATTACCACAATATTCTCATACAAAAAGATAGAAAAATCAGAAAAATGAAAGATTTCACTTACTTGCATGAAAGCCACCTACGTTCAATGTTGTCGATGCCCTAACAAATAAGAAACCTAACACAAAATCAAAGAGAAGAACCCAAATAAAAGAGATTCTATTAGAAGCCATTACTTTTTTTCATACCACAATGTCTTCCACACATTCTAATTTATACCCCAAACATGGGTAGGTGTGCTTTATTTTAAAGCTTTTTATTACGTTTGACATTGATGCACACTTCTTATAGTTGACATCTTTCATTCAATGAAAAGGAAGTTGGAGAAAATTTGTGCTTTTTCTTTGGATCTTATGAGTGTTGAATCTTTCAACAAGTATGTGAAAAAAATTCAATATCAATTTCTTGTGAATAATCCGTATAAAAGATTATGAAATTATTTTTTACATCAAATCTTAAAATAATAAGTCTAGAACTCAAATTCATATTTATATTTCTAGTAAGACTAAAAAATAAAAATTAAAACGCTTCTTAAAATCTCCTTTCTTAAATTATATATCTTATGTTACATTAAATATTTAAAGTTAATTAATGTTCTAATGTTTTTGAAAGTAAGAGAAGTTAAATTATCGTATCCAAATTAAAAATTTAAAAATATAATAATTTTGAATATATATATCAATTTTTTTTTAACTTTGAAATTTTATCAAAATATAATCTTAGTAAAAATAATAATGAAGCAAGTGGATCAGTGTGTAATGGGTTGGTCAATATTCAGAACTTTAGGCTGAATATTACGAAGATGTTGATGACAGTGAGGATGGTTGTTGAGAAGGACCCACACGTCATGGTTGAACTCAGCTGAACCATAAAAATTTGGGTTTCAATTTTGAGGATAAAAAAAATCCAACCAAAGGAGAAATTACATTAAAATAAAATTTAATTAGGATTTTATAAGACATAGATTACATAGTAATAAATTAACTTAATTATAAATGAAGAAAAAAACTCACTAATAAGCTTTTGATTTAATCCAATGATTATAAAGTGTTACAATAATGTATAAAAAAGTCAATTACTAAAAAATTCAACTTTCAAATTCGTTTTTTTTAATTTAATGTCCGAACTAGTTTTAAAAAAACATTGAAAAAATATAAAATTTTGAAATTAGTGCTTAAATAAACTTTTCATATTACTATTTTAAATTTGTGGTAGTGCAAGAGGAACTTAGGGGTGCGAATTGTAATCAACGCCAACAAGGAAAGCCCACAACCACCCAAATACCAGTCGTGTTCCCACCCTAAACTTCAACTACCAAAGCTCCACTCCCAAAACCATTATCACAAACAGGCCCCGAAACACTAATAAAAAATTATGTATAGGGAGCATCTAAAACAGCAGTTTTAAATAAATAAATATTTTTTAGTACAATTCCTTTTATTTTATTATATATTTTAGAAAATTAAAAATTTACTTTTAAAAGTATAATCATATACTTTTAACTAAGTGTTAAGATCTATGAATCACATGTCAATTGGCAATAAACTTTAGAAATTGGGAACAATTAATAAGTAATATTGAGTATATGATTTTTCTTCTATAAAATAGCTTAGATTCTTTTTTGATGTTCCTTTTTATAGGATGGAGAGAAAGAAACATGAATGATATGAGCGTGCTTACAAATGAAGACCATGACCGTTTTATATAACTTTTGTTGGTTACTTTTCCTAAGTTTCAATATTTTAATTTGGCTCCTCAATAAATTAAAATACTGTTTATGGTCTTTACACAATAATCATTTTATAACATATATGTCTTTAACCACATTTAGTTAATTAGAACACTCTATAATTGGTTAATAAAATATAATGGCTCTAACACATTTAATGATTTGTTATATATATATATATATATATATATATATATATATATATATATATATATATATATATATATATATATATATATATATATATATATATATCTGTGTGTGTGTGTGTTGGGTGTGTGTGTGTGTGTGGGTGTGTGTGTGTTGTGTGTGTGTGTGTGTGTGTGTGTGTGATTTGTTATATATATATATATATTCTTACAAATCCGTTAGACTTTATGAGTTCAAAATTGTCATTATATGTCTTGAAAATATCCAAAAGATTTCGTCCATTGATTATATCTACATGTAGAACCAAAACAATTTATTGCATTAATCTCAATCAAACTTGACAATGATCACTAATGCGGACACAATCAAATGACATGGATTTATCATGAAATGAATAACAAATGGAAGTTGTTAGTTTTCAAACCATATCCTTGGAGTCTCTTGACATAATGTTTTCTTATTGCCCTATATGCGTCGTCAATGTTTTTGTTGAGAAATATTGTCTTGACATCCATTTGATGAAGTTCCAAATCATAATGTGCAACAAAAGTCATTATTCTTCTAAAAGAGTCTTTCGATAAAACTAGAGAGAAAGCCTCTTTAAAACGACAAACCCCTTCATTATTCTCTCTTGGTCTTAAATATTCACTTAATACCAATACCAATGGGCTTCATATCTTATGGTAATAAGACAAGTTCTCAAAGTTTATTGTCTTGCATGAATTCATGAAGCACATGTTTATAAGGATCTTGAGTTTGTTCTTATAGAGATTTTTGAACTTGTTAGAGGTTTTGAACTTGCTTCATCATAAGCAACTTTATTTATCATATCACTTTCACTGATTCATCATCTAACCTTATTCTTCCCCTCAAACTCAATATCCTCAAAGAATATGACTCTTCTCGTCTCAAAGATATTTTTAATTTGGGATCATAAAATTTTTAGTCCTTGATCTTGTTATTTGACTCTATGAAGTCAATATTATGCTTAGTATCATGCAATTTTCTATTTAAGGATTCACAACAATAAGTCACCATATGAAGAATATGTAGATTATTATTAGCTAAAAATAAATTCGTTCCAACAAAACTTGAATTTAAAGACAATCTGAATTCATTGTTTCCTAACAAACATAATTAAAATAATTTGTCCAAATTAACAAATAAAACCAAATTTCCCCTAAATGACATTATAACTAAAGTGTTTTTCAAATCCAAAATAGAAAACTAGCACATAATAGTAATCTAAAACATCCTATGACTTTCATCTCTACCGATTTGCTATCTCCCACATAGACCCATCCTTAGGCAACCTTTCTTTGCACACCAAGCATGATATTTTGCATAATCCTTCTTTATGAGTTCAACTTTATTGAAAAAGAAACATTTATCAGACTAATTTTTATTTTTTGTGATGAACCTTTAGCAACATCAATTTTAGATTCTCAGTTTTTTTTTCCTCTTTGTCCTTGTCATTAGAGGTATTACCTAAGTGAGCACTTTCAATATTTTCTTTCTTTAGTCTCTCATCTTCTTGAACACAATATGAAATTAGCTTATTAAGAGACAATTTCTCCTAAACCTTAAACTGTCCAAAATGTAAAGGAAGAGGATCAAAACAAAATGTACGAGTAACTCTTTCGACAACTCAAGTTTCAACACCTTAAGTTTTGAGGCAATGTTCATCATCTCCATAATGTACTTTCTCACATTTCCTTTGCCTTGATACCTCATGGAATCCAAACTTTGAAGAAACACACTTGTTTCTACCTTATCGTTTTTCACAAAGTGCTTTTCAATCTTAACAAGGAAAGTTTTAACACTTGTAATTTCTTCAGATACAATACCTCTATAGATCTCTGAAATACTACACTTAATGATAATCAAACTCATATGATTTAAGCGGTCTCACTTCTCATATTCTCTCCGTGAAGTTGAGATCCATGTAGTTAAGAACTATTTCCATGTTCTCTCTTCAATCCTTAATTCAAATAATTCAATCAAAATTATCAACAAGACCAAAATTAATCTTTATTTATTCCAAAATCAAATTAATTATTAATTATATTTTATTTTAAAATTCATAAAAATAAACTAAAAAACAAAAAAATTATGAATATCCAAAAACCAGATCCAAGCTTCCAAAACGAATATGCACCTAACCAGACATGGGCCAAAAACGAAACTTTGCCAAAATGAACCACGCAACGGTATCACCTAAAGCGAAATAGAAAAATATAGTAACAATGCCTCTGCCATCGCAGCTTGTGAACCACCATAGATCCATCATCGCTAGCAAACCAGAGAACGAACCAGCATAAACCACCACTAATCACCTCTATTGTTCCCGAGCCATTGTGAGAACCAACGAAAAACAAAACCAGAAAATTAAAAAAACCTTCTTCCTCTTTCGTAAGTCACTATTGCGGGTAAAAACCATCACAAATCCATCATAAACTCTCTAGACTCCATATAAACAACAACAAAGGCCACTATACGCAAAACCATATTTTTTCATCAGGATCTCCATCACTTTGTTGCAAGCAACCACCAGTGCAAATCCACCAAATCTTGAGAAGAAAGACGTGTTTGAGCCGTTGTCGCTCACAAGCTTCACTATCGTAAATCACCCCGAAGTTGTCCCAAGTGATTGTTGTTGAAAGAACAACCCTTCATTACGAAGGTGCCACCATCACAAGTGCTTTTCGAAGGCAACCACCACGACTCCATCGTAGACCACTAACAAGGGAAGGTCACTGCCTGAAATAGAGCTATGTTGTGAATGTATAAGGTAGCTTCTGTTAGGGAAAAGAAGAAATAGAGTGCCTCCCCAGACCTGTAAGAAAACTAGAATCAGAACCACCATCACTTCGAACGCAACCAAAAATCATTATGTTTCCAATGATCACCACTGCTTGAGAGAACTCCACGATAGAAAACATGGCGGCACACCATAAAAGGGATCAAGATTGAGGTTTTATGAAACCCACGATAGAGAGAGGAAAAACCCATGGATCACTGGGTTAAAATTGTGAAAGGATTAGCCATGTTCGATGTACGATGCACTGTTAGTGAAGAAGGAAGGAAGGCAAAAATGTATAAAAAGATTGGGGATTTTTCCCCAATTTAGGGTTTCTGATTCTAATTTCCACTTTAGGGTTCTTAAAACATTAGGGTTTTAGATTGAAATTTTCTTTGATTTTAATAAAAGAACCCACACAAAAATATCCATTAATACAATTAACAAAACAAGATTTAAGATGCAAACCATAATCATATAAAACCCCCAAATTTCATAAACAAAATTTCTCATAAAGTTGAAAAGATCAAAATTATGGTTTAAACTAATTAATTATAAACTAACATGCTTTGTTACTAATTCCCTTTAAAATAGAAGATTAAAAGCGTAATTGAAGGATTGGATATGAGAAACAATTAATATGTATATGATATTTGTTCAGTAATTGAAGGATTAGAAATGGGAAACAATTAATATGTATCTTTATTTTCTCTTTTATGCTTTGTTCACATTAGATGATTTGTGGGAGATGATTTGGGAGAGAATGATTGAATGGATTTGAGGGGATTTAGCCTATGTTTGTTTGAAGGTATTTCACTATTTGAGTGAAATAGCAAAGACGGATTTACTCTAGCAGTGTCGTTCGCTTGCGACGATTTGGTTGGACAGAAAAGCGAAGATTTGAGTGTTTACAACATCTCGCTAAATTAAGAAGATTTGCACTGATTTTGGCGTAGAAGACTGTTTTGCCCTGTACTATTATTAAAATTCCAACCACACCATTCAGCCATGCATAATATAAAAAATGCAGAAATTGTATTCGATTCTTATGTTATTCAGAACCGATTCCAACCATATGAAACATAATATAAAAAACCTAGCACTCTGGTTAATGGAGGAGGTAATGTTTCTTTTTGGATTTTGATGTGGTTGTTGCAGGTTGAAGGTGTCTGATTTAGATGAAGAGGAAGATAGTGGTTAATGGAGGAGGAAGAACGTGGTTGACGATGAGGAGGGAATTGAAGACGGGTGTGTATTCCGTTACAAAGAATAGCGTAACCGGTTCGAGCTTTTGGAAGGAGTTGTAGAGGTGAGGCGTATTCGGTTACACGGGAAGCGTATCCGGTTCCAGCTTGGAGAAGAACTTCGAAATGATGCTTACTCGGTTACAGAGTAGCATATCCGGTTCCAATGCTGCATTCCTTCGTCGTTTCCACAACATTCGTTCGGTCCAACGTGAAAGGGAGGACGGAGAGGAGGGAGATGAGGGAGATGTCTACAGGGCGAAGGTTTGTGCGTTGGAGGACATGTGGTGGTCGTGGCCATGGACAAATGCAATGAAATACATAGTTTTATAATTTTCTTTTCTTTTTATAATTTTCCAAGATAGAAAACATGGCAGCGCACCAGAAAAGGGATTAAGATTGGGGTTTTATGAAACTCACGATAGAGAGAGGAAAAACCCATGGATCACTGGGTTAAAAGTGTGAAAGGATTATCCATGTTCGATGTACGATGCAGTGTTAGTGAAGAAGGAAGGAAGGCAAAAATGTATAAAAAGTTTAGGGTTTCTGATTCTAATTTCCACTTTAGGGTTCTTAAAACGTTCAGGTTTTAGATTGAAATTTTCTTTGATTTTAATAAAAGAACCCACACAAAAATATCCATTAATACAATTAACAAAACAAGATTTAAGATGCAAACCATAATCATATAAAACCCCCAAATTTCATAAACAAAATTTCTCATAAAGTTGAAAACATTTTCCACAATACATAGTTTTATAATTTTTACTACATTTAAAAATAAATTCATTTTACTACATTATAATTTTTTTAATTTTTATAAAATAATTTAAATAATTATTTATAATTTTGGTCTTTTTATACAAATTTTAACATTTAAATATAACAATAATAAATAACATTTTCTATAACTTCCATAACTAGGGGCATTTTGGTAATATTTCATTTCTACCAATTATACAATTTTTTTTATCAGTCACATCAATCAAATCCTACACTAATTCTCATAAACTTTACTTCCAAATCTACTCTAAATTACCCACAAATTCACTCAAAAAAACAACAAAAATATCACCCTCAAATCCATTCAAAGCATCTCCCCTAAATCATATCCCTCAAATCACCTCAAAAGAACAAAGCTTTAAGGGTAAAATTTTTGTTGTTTGTTTGAGTGAATTTGGAGGTAATTGAGAGTGGATTTGGAAGTAAAGTTTCTGAGAATTAGTGTACGATTTGATTGATGTGATATATTTAAAAAATTTGCTTAATTGGTAGAAATTAAAGATTACCAAAATGCCCATAATTATTAAAGTAATATAAAATGAAATTTGTTAATGTTATATTTAATTGTAAAAATGTTTATAAAGAGTAAAAAATTTAAAATAATTATTAAAATAAATTTTTAAAAAGTAAAAAAATTATAATTTAGTAAAATGAATTTATTTTTAATAATAGTATGGAATGAGAGTCTGGTGTTAAAGATATGATGTCAACACTAACATTAAACTCTTCATTTTATTTCTAAAAAAATTACCAATCATTCTTAACATTAATTTTATTTTATTTTTACTAATAGAAGATATTATAAATTCATTTTTTTGCATTATGGAAAAAGTGGGAAGTAAAGTCTGTAAATTATTAGAGTAACATTGAGAAATGAGTGTGAAGAAACATGATTTGTGTAGTGCAGTAGCAGCAGAAGATAATAATAGATTCGGAAAGAAAGGATGAAGATGGTGTGTTGCCCTACCCTACCCCCATCCAACCAAACCATCCTCATAATTAGCTGCGTCACTATTTACAGTTTGTAACAGTAACAACTATGGTCACAGCAACCACAACTTCTTCATTATTTATTTATTTATTTATTCTCTTCCACAATCACTACGCTCTCTCACTCGCAAACTACAACCATGGAAGGGAAGAAGAAAACCACAAATGACCTTCTCTTCCTGTCTCTCGCCCTCGCCCTCTCTCTCTCAGCCGTCGTAACCCTCCCATCCCAACTCCAAACCTTACTCTCCACTTTCTCCCCTACCCACCCACCCTCTCATGGCTCGAAGCCGAAGCCCTTTCAAAACCCGACCCGGATGATGCTCTCTCCCTTAACCTGCACCACTTAGATGCACTCTCCTCCGATAAAACCCTGGAGCAACTCTTCCACAGTGAAGTACATAATGGAAGAGTTGAAATCATTCCATCATCAGAAGCCACCACCCACCCTGCTCCGAAGCGTGCTGGAACCGAATAAAGCAGCGCTTGGAACCGAATACACCCGTTGAACGAATGCCTGGAACCGAATACAAGCAAGCGGAATCGAATACAATACCCATTTTTCCTCTCACTCTGCAACGTATCCAAATACGCACACCCCATAACCGAATACACCTTCCACATCTCAACTTCTGGAACCGAATACGCAACCCTTCACGCTTTGCTTCTCCATCTTCAACGCCTCTTCCTGCTTTATGCAAATAGCTTCTGCATTAATATTTATTAACCATTCCTGGAATCGATTATCCAGTTACAGAATCGAATTGGTTGCATGTTCTCAGTTGGTATTATCATATGTGTTAAGGGTAAAAAAGTCATTTGTCTTCAATTCATCGCAAATCTTCTCAGAACAACGAGTGATACAAAAAAGAGGTATCCCACAAATCTCCTCAATTCCGTCGTCACAAATCCGCAAAAGTGAACAACACTGTGATTTGGATTCATTGCTCGCAAACTCGCATGAACAGTAAAATCTGTTCATGCGAACACAACATTAATGGGGATAAAGAGAAAGAACGAGGAGTGTTACTTCCTACACCTCACTCATCTCATCCTACACCTCCTATTTTACAATTTTGTCTTTCATTTATTAAATTTTAATTAAGTTTAATGATGATTTAACGATGTTCCAACGTCTAATAACCCCAAACCCCTTATTTTTATAAATCCTACATGCACCCCTTTTTCTATTCCATCACTTTCTGTACTTATGTGGTATTTTCTTCACTTTTTTTTGTTTCACTTATTTGAGCTTACCTTCTCAAAGTGATGATACATTGGTGGTGATTTTGATCAACTTTGGTGGTAGTTGTGCTGTGTGTGGTGTGATTCTTGGAGGAGAAAGGCGGTGAAAGAAATTCATGCATTCGAAAGGCATCGAGGTTAGTATATAATATGCCTATACACTCTTACCCGACATTACAATTGCGGTTAAAGATGTATCGGCGTTCAAATGCTGGTTATGCATTACCGCGCCTCGAAGTTCGGCAACCCTCAACCGAACTTTGAAGTGCGGTTGAGGGTGAGCGTGCCGCACTTTCATCTTCGCTTAATACTTTTATCATGTTTTTATGTTATTGTATTATGTTTGTTTAATACGTTATATGTTTATGTTGGTGATAGATTATGCTATTTTTTTATACTATGTTTGCTATATTATGTTTGGTTAATACTTGGAATACAAGCTCTGGAGATCGGGGCATGGCTCAGGAATCACCTCCTTGGAGAAACCAATTACATTAGAATAAAACCATGAAGTGGATAGTGCATAACTGAGAGAAAAAGTCATGTTTGAAAGACAGATCGTTGAGAATGGTGATTCAAATATTCTTGAAAAATTTCCAGCAACAATAATATTTACACCCATCACATTCTTGAAAGTAACGCTACCAACAATTGGAAGTGCACTTGTGTCAATGGAAATTGGAGTATCCTATCATGCTTATTCCCTGGTGACTATTTTCCAATTCTGCATAAGAAATGAAGATACTTTTCATACTACAAGTAATTAATATGCTTGGAGCTATGCCATTTGTTTAAAGGGATTCGACAATTGTACGAGAAGTAATGTTCTAAATTTGAAAGTTACTGCATTGTTGAAAGAAGAAAGATAAAAAATGAGGAAAAAAGAATCGCAATTCGAAATGCACTAATATTCAACCGATGTTGGAAGTGCGACAACCGACATTGGAATTATGATAAGGGTAAACATGAAAATTAAATAAAAATTAGAGGTACAGGACGAAATAGATGAAATGCAGGGAGAATCACTCAGAATCAAGAATGATATGAGCGTCACATGAAGATCATGACACATTTATGTAACCTTTGTCGGTTAATTTTCTTAAGTTTCAATATTTTAATTTAACCTCTTAACAAGTTTAAATATTTCTTATGATCTCCACACAATATCCTTTCATAACATATATGTTTTTTACCATATTTACTTAATTAGATAATTTTATAATTAATGAATAAAATATAATAGTCCTAATATATTTAATTATTTGTTTTATATACAAGTCACCCAAATTTTTAACACTAAGAGTTTGTATTTTATGCTTTCTTTATATCATTGTGCTCATATTTGTGTACTATTGTTCCTATTCCACTTTGATACGCAATTTTCAAACTTAATCCTATGAATATCTCTGTTTAGTAGTAAATATCCTTGAGATTTGTGATTTATTTTATAATTTTAAAAAGATAAGAAAATTTGAGTTTAAATACTAAATCAAGCAAAACATATTTAGACGGTCATCAAGAAAACTCTGTCCAAAACACACTTTCAACCAAAACCTTAATCTCCAATAAAAATATGTTGTGTCAATCACCTTTTAAATCCACCCATTATATCACCATTAACAAAAAAAAAAGTTGATTGAAAATAACAAGTCTTCTTTCATCTTATACATAACAAGTATGGCTAAACTCGAAAATCAAACCACCAGCAACAGTAGAAAAAGAGTAACATGTTTCATAAAATTATTGTCTAACATAAAAAAAAAGATATGCAATAATATTTTTGTAATTACAAGCAACTATTTTGCGTGAGATGTTTTAAGTTCGATGTTTTAGGATTCAAGGTAAATTTTAAAACATACATTACATAACGTCACCATCTGTCCTAAAATTTATAATTTATGTAAAACTATAGGAGATCATTATCTGTCATAAAATTTATAATTTATGTAAAACCTAGGACGTCATTATCTGTCATAAAATTTATAATTTATTTAAAACCATAGGACGTCATTATCTGTCATTATTTCATCTTTTACATTAGTATTGTAGTTGTTTTTTTTTCAATCATGATAGTGTATAAATATCTCTATTGGATTCTTATGTCTTTGATAACGTGTTATGAAGATGCTTAAATTTGATGAATATCAAAATTAATTCTTTTAATGTAAGTTAAATAAATAATTGTAATTATATTTTTATAATTGAAATTCAAAATATAGGACAGTAAACATTGTAAAACTACTTAATTATTTAAGTCACATAATTATTAAGTTATTCCTTTGTTTACAAAGTATTTTTAATAATTAATATATCCATGTTGTAAGAATATTCAAGAGTAGTTTCAAAACATAAAATAAATTTTAGAAGGTCTTGCGACATTTTAATTTTTTATATAAAATGAAATTATTCAATATCTTATATAAATCAATAACAATATTATTGTACACTAAAATTATTGTTAACAAAATAAAATGTATTTATTTAGACAAATGTAAAGAAAATATATTTAACTTGCATAATATAAAAGATGATGATTTATTCATTTTCAGTTTGTATTTATTTATTTTCTTCAGGTACATTTTGGTGCGATTTTAAATTCATTCTGTATAAGTTTTTTTATTGTTGTCAAAACTGACACTCGGTTCACAACATCTTTTAAATTATAAGTTAAATTAGTAGACTGTGTTTTCTTAATGTATTATTAGCATAACAATATTTATAAATGTCATACAATGCATCAACCAAACACTATAACACAAATAACACTATCATAAACTAAGTTGGTAAGTAAAACAATATTAATACACAAAGTAATAATTCGAAACTGATATTTGTGTATTACAATTAACTATCTTCCAAATATATGCAAAACATAATTTTAGCAATAATGCATTGAGATAATTAATTTCTTAAAAGACATAGAATTTAATAAAACATGAATATAAGAAGTGCACAAGATTTATTCTAAGTTTATCTATATGAAAAATCATCCTAGATATTTTGATTTTCATTTTACAAAAGTTAATTATATGGATATCGAGATGGGTGAAAAAAACAATAGCTTGAATAATACAAGAGAAAATTTATTCATTTCCAGTTTTGTATTTATTTCTTTTACTTCATCTTTACTTTTGGTGTGATGTGCAATTAACTCAACACAATCTTTTTGTTATTAATGGATTCAAATTCACACTTGGTTCACAAAAGTATTTATTTGAACTATAAGTATTTATTTTTATATAAGATCAATTATCATAAAAATATTATATATCATATAAGACAAGAATGAAAACATAACGCAATCGTAAATCAAGTAGTGGATTCAAATTAAAACAATGTCAGTACACTTAGTGACGATGGTATTGATGTGTTCCAATTATACTATAAATTATATAAGTCATTATAGAAAGATAAATAACTAGTTTCACATCAAATTTCCTTCAATTATTGGTTTGGTATTTGTTCTGCCAAGTAAATGTAAAAATGTCCCATAGCTCCAGTACGAAATTTGTTTTCATATATGGATTCCAATGTTAGAATTTCTCCATCTTCGATCTTGATGGAACCGGGTCTGGGATAACAAACTGACATTCCAACTAGGTATCCCTTTTCATTTCCTGCTTCTTTTCCAGTTCCGTATTTTGGATTTGAAGTGCATAAAACCCTTCCATCCTAAGTTAAGCATAATCATAAATATAGAGATGATTAGTTAATTTCTTATAAATATATATAAGTATAAAAAAAATTATTTATAATTAATATATGAATTACATAAAAATCTAATGTAAGTTTATCTACATGATAGCTTATATGGAAACAACAAATATCAAACATTACCTGTCCATATAAAGTAGTATTGACAACTCCAGTGTGCATATGAGCAGTGCCATATATAAGATAACCACCTTTTGTCATTGGAATGTCTGCTTTCTTAACATGAGGGAAGTCATTGTCATGATTTCTCGGAATCGTATACTCTGCCTATAACAAATTGAGGAATTTATTTTACTCACACGTCGACAAAAAAAGTAATTAATACCCTAATTGTTATGTTCGGAAAATAAATTAGATTCCAATGTTTGCTTATAATTTTTAAAGTATAATATGTATTGAATAAATCATCTACCTGACAATCATGAATTGGTGTAGAACCATTTGATCTTACACGATCAGTTGAATCAAGTATGTAGAACTTAAGAGGCACTTGGTGTTCATCCCAATCAACCCACCTTATTTTGTATCTTAGGGAAAGTTGTCTTGTTGGGCCACGAAAACCATTTCTTAATTTGCATTGTACGTTATCTTGACAACAAAAGAGTCCTCCTTTATAATTTTTAGACAACAATTGACCATCAATGCCCGTTGTGACATTGTAAAAGTCCTTTGGGAGATTCATAAGCTTGCACCTACACTCTGTACAACCTTTTCTATCATGTGTTCCACGTGTGTCAATAACCATGATGCTAAACAACCATTTTTCCTTAAACTCATGCTTTATTTGTGCAGGATTACCTAATTCAACTGTAAAAGGATCTGGAAGATTTGAATATGTTCCTCGTGACTCTCCTCCCAAGCCCCAATAATGTGGAAGCAAAAAACCTTGGCATGCACCATCGTTTCTTTCAAATTCGATACCATTGCTAAGGTCGTGAGATTGTTTAATGTACTCTGACATGGTAATGTTTTCAATATATTTTACAGCAAACCAATGATGAAGGTAAGTTTCATACAAAGGTACTGAATTACCATCTTCATCAACTACTTCAACATCAAAACTCTTGACCCCAATGTGACCCCTTGGAAAGTCAATATCTAATAATGTTTTCACCACAATTTTTCCTGGTCCCACTTCAAATTTTTCAGACAAAAAAGTAGCTGACTTTATATGATTTTCATTAGACTCTAAAACAGCAGAGTGGGTTGTGCAAGAAAGCAACATCATTATTGATAATAAAATCATAGCTACATTAGAGATAGTCCTCACAGTAACCTACATAGATATCGTTGTCATTAGCGATGAAAATATGCATATAGGATCATTCATTTGATAATCATGTAGATGATTTAAAATATAATGAAAACATGTGAATTAGATAAGATTGAAATCAAAAGGTGAATTAATAGAACATTGACGGTAAAAGGTGCATACCATTAAAGAAATAGATGATGTGCTGATCATGGTGATGATTTGTTATTTGATGAAGATGTATGATGGTTTAAATTTTGAAGCGAGTAAATTTATACTTATGTGAAATTAGTTACTAGTTTTATATATAGTGGATCACTATATAATGATATATTTGGCATAACTAATTTTAAATTGATGTTGGTTGTCAATTTTTCGTTGGATGAATAAGGTGTTTGGTAACGTGTTTAACCTAATTTAATATGTATTGATCTAGTTTTACACCTTACAAAACTATTTGGAAACTTTTGTAACTATTTATAGATGTGAAAACAACTTGGTCAACGGTTTGTTTAGGCAAACTTGACATGGTTTCATTTTTGTAGGTTTTTCTTTTTCTTAAATAATAGTAATTACCTATTTTAAAGTTTTGGCTTAAAATATGCTTAAAAGATAAAAAAAAAAGCAATCATATAAATTTAATAAAAAGAACCTTTTTCATGTTGAATACAGTGAAAAAGTATATGTAGGACTAATCATCATTGTATTGACTATACACATAGGATAGTCTATTTATAATAAAAGAAATTGTTGGGTCTATCAAGGAGGAGGTTCACCAGAGAGACACAAACACCAATGACATTTGAGCCTAACCATATAAGGGATTGACATCACTCTCTACCCAAAACCTTAAGGCAATGGATTAATGGGTCTTTCATCTTTATATAGTGCTATACTTTCTCATTTTTATCCAATGTGGGACTTAGACTCACACTTGGATTCCCAACAATCTCCCCCTCAAGGGTAAGTACCTTCCACACAGGTACACTCCCCTCCAAGCGGAAGCATTCCCAACCAAGTACAACCACGAGTAGCCCTTTCCAACCGCTTTTCATCTTAACGAGACTTGCTTACCTGAATACCCTTTGCTAGGAAGACTTTTGGTATAGGGATCATTATACTCGTCTAAGCCGGATACCAAGACAAACCATCAACTCTGATACCACTTTAGGGTCTATCAAGGAGGGGGGTTCACTGGAGAGACATAAGCACCAATGACATCTGAGCCCAACCATATAAGGGATTGACACCACTCTCTACCCAAAACGTTAAGGCAATGGGTTAATGGGTCTTTCATCTTTATATAGTGCTATACTTTCTCATTTCTATCCAATGTGAGACTTAGACTCACACTTGGGTTCCCAACGGAAATATGGGCTAAATCCAAAATATCAATAAGGAAAATTAACAAATTAATTAAAGATAAAACATAAATATAAGATAAAGCTAATATAAGTAACACTTCCCTCAAGCTACTGCATACAAATCATATATATCAAGCTTGTTACTAATATTATTAATAAAGACCTGGTGAAAATATATGTTTCTACACTCGAATGACACCAAATTGTTAATGATTTGCGAAGATGACATAAAATACGAAATATCAACCCATAAGACTCCCTTTGAGCAACAAATTTGGGAGGTTTCTCCATATAAATCTCTTCTTGCAAATCGTCGTCGAGGAATGCATTATTGACATCCATTGGATAAAGAGGTAATTGTTGAAGAGTCACCACAATTATAAATAAACTAATAAAAGTCATCTTTGCAACAAAAGAAGAAACATATATGGATGGGTCAAATACAATGGTTACCGAAGGGAGGTTAGAAGAGACAACAGCGAAAGAAGTCATTGATGAACGAGAGAGAGAAACTTTAAAAATTCAAGATTCTTCAATAAAGACACTTGAAAAAGGAAAAAGAGCAATCTCGACGCTCTGAATAGCTAGTTAAGAGATGTGACATGTAACCACGCACAATGAACCTGAAAGAGGAAAGAGAGTGACCTCGAAGCTTTGAAGCACTTTTTGAGAGGAGACAAGATGCGCTACCATGCACGACAGAAAAGAAGTAGATCAATAACTTCAAAAGAGGCTGAGAATGATTAAGAGGTCTGATGAAGGCGTCATTGATGGCATCGTGGTTGTTTGGACGAGATAATCAAAACCGTGTGATTGTTGGTCTAAATTGGAACTCCGATAGTGCAGCGGTAGACAACGGCGCTGCCAATTGTGGTAGACGGCTCCACCACTGCAACAGCGAGTAGTGGCAGAGGCAACAAAAAAAAATTCTCAAAAGAACATGACTCTATATACCATAATGGATATAGTGAAAAATTATATGTGGGATTAATCTCCTTTGTGTTCAATATACATATGTGATAATCTATTTATGATAGAAGAAATATAGATTAAACCCAAAATACAAATAAGGAATAATAACAAACTAATTAAAAATAAAAGTTAAAGATAAAATAAAGATAATATATCTAACAATTCAAATAAACTTATCAAGAAGAGACACAAAATTGAGTAAGTTTGATATTTTTTATTACTATTCATAGTATTTAATTAAGACAAACTAATATTTTTATATGATTTATAAATAATTTACCTACCTCTAAATTTATATAAGTTAAATATATTTTAAAATTATAATTTAAAACTTGATTGTTGAATTGTTGTCTCTTGAATCATAAACTATTAGAAATAAATATGTTTATAGTGCAACTATATTACCAAGAATATACTTAGCTTTCTTTAATCAAAATGAACAAGTAATACAACACACAACAATAGAATGAGTATTTTTTTATGTGCAAGTGATTGTGATATCACTTATATCAATTACTGAAAAATTCTAAATGAAAGATCCATGTTGTTCAATGTAATTTGACTAATAAAAAATAAAATAAAACAAAAAATTGTGTATGTACTATCACCAATTTATTGCAATAGTTTTATTTTTATAAAATACGAACATCCATAAATAATTATTGAAACTTACTTATTAAGAAAAAGTTATTATTCAAACAGAGAACATAAATTTTTGTAACTCGATCTTATCAAGACTACGTTGAATTTTAAACAATATCACTTGTATTCATTTGATGGTTTTGACTTTATTCACCACTTTGGATTTTTATAGGTATTAACATAAAAAAGAGTAATGATTACAGGAGTATTAAGCCAATAAGGGAAGTTGAATTGGCCATTTTAAAAGAAAAATATTTACTTCGAAAGTATCTAAATACCTTTTGTTAAATCAGATTGAGTAAGGACTTTACCAAAGCATCATTTCATAATCATACATTTTAACTGATTTAGTAACATTATCAACTTATTGAAATGTTGAGAATAAATTCACATAAAAATCACATCACAATCTGATGTCGAAATTGATCAATTTAACCAATCCAGATCAATTACTAATACAAATGCATTGTTTTATCAATTGATAATAGAAACAAGCAAAGATTATTATAAAAGATCAAGCAAATTTGTTTTGTTGATAACATCAACTTATAACAATGAAATGCAGAAAACTTAAACCAATATATAGGATTTTTGTAGTGGTTCACTCGGAGGGAACTACATTAAGTTAGTCAAGAAACTTAAGTTTGACTTTCCTCTGACTCAAAAGATTACAATATTCTTACAATTGAATTCTTGAAAAACAAACAAATAACACAAGTTTCTTGAATCACACAAGAAACACAAATGTACAATCTCTTGTAGACATAAACTCACATCAAAAACACCATGCAAACACAAGAAAAATCAAACCTCACAAGATTGACTCTACTTAGCCAACCAAATACATTTCTTCAATGCATTAATCAAGAGCAATCACAACTCCATAACCTTTTAATTGATTACAAATACTAACAACATTGACTTCTTTAGAGAGAACAATATTTTTATGATTTCCAAAGTGATTTTGTGTAACACCCCTTACGGAGTGCCACTAGAAAATAACAAAATCCAAAATTTTACGCCAGTTTTTTTCTTTTAAAATTAACATCGCGGAACTAAACCATCAAAAGTCTAAGCGTCTTACAACATAAGGTTAAAACCTTACAAATATCAAATTCATTATTCTGTTGTTTCCTTGAACTGTTTCGCAAAACAGGACGATTCGAGGAAAGGCTGACACTCGAACTTGGTTGCTCTCCAAAATCTCTTTTCCACTCTCCAAGCTTTAACCTAGGAGCCTTTTTGGACTTGGGAGGGTTTAAACTTGAGACCAAGTACACATACCCTCCCATGCACATTCACAACAACCACTAGACCAAGCTCCATCCGCTGATATAATAGCACAAACAATTATACTTAAATACTCTTTCAACTTTTTTTCGAAATTTACTATGGAACCAATATTAATTTAATTTTCTTCCCTTCCTTAAATATTCCTCAACATTGTTTTTCATCACAATTTATTATATAATACCACAAAATAAAATACTGAAGGTAAGAAATCATTTTATTTATACGGGTCTTACATTTTGCGCCCAAAATAAGTCTATGATATTTCCACAAAAAAAGACATGTTTTATACCTTGTAAACTAACATATTGATTTGATTGAAAATATACTTCTCAATCGGTTGATTTCACTTACTTAAGTGAAATAATTTGATTGATTATTTTTTCATTCGATTGAGCATGTTGTTCACATAACTAAGTATAAGTTATTTCACATGTTAAAACACATTTTTAACATATTAAATAACTACAAGACACACATGGCTTATATTGTAAGTCATATTTTTCTTCAAGTTTCATCAATCATCAAGCTTCAAGCTTTTTTTATACTAGCAAGTTCAAGTTTAACTTCAAGTTTCATTAAATCTTCATGCTTCAAGACTTTTTATACCAACAATCTTCCCCTAATTTGATAAAGCCAACATCCATTGTTACAACCTTTGCTATCATGCTTGTGAATTTGAAATAAAAATGACAAAGCCAACGATTACAAGATAACAAGCAAGACTTATATTTCAAGTTTGATTTGAAACACTCTCCCTACCATATAACACAGATTTATTTTAGTTCAACTAGCACGAATTTAGCTCAATTTTATAATACTGAAATAGAAAGACAGTTAATTTAAAACTAGCAAAAACAACAACGATGCATAAAAAACAACATGAAATGCAATGCATGCTCCTAATGGCTAAGCCAATCATAGAGAGGGCTTATATATAGTAATCTCTATAAAAGAAGTTAGTTAGCAACTCATGAACATGTGGATCTGGTAATCCAAGTACTTAGACAATGGCACTCGAATAGCATGACCAATCCATTTACAAACTTTACAAGTTGGTCATAATCTGACCAAGAGATTGGTCACGATCACCCCTCATAATCAAACTCTCAAGACTAGGTCGACTTATGTACCTACCAAATCCAATAGAAATACTAAAGACCATGACCCATTGAGGCTCATTAAGGCTCCTCATCTTGGAACAACCCAAAATATTTCTTAGGGGAATATTCACATATTCACTCAATCATAATTAATCTCGTCAGCTTGATATTATGGTTATTATTTACGGTAAGGTATCGCTTAAGGCAAGTATTATTTCAATGATATTATTTGATATCACAACATAGGTCGACGACCAATGTTAACCTTATAAATACAACTAGTATTCCTAACGAATACTCAATCACTCTAATAATCTCATACTCACTACTTTATTCTCATAAATCTTAAAACTCTCTACTGACTTGAGTGTTGAAAAGTCTTTTGTAGGTGGATCTTCCCTTTCAATCCAACATTTAGGAGTACAATTCAAGGACTTCAAAATTACTCAGATCACACCACTTTCCAAAAGACCTCATTCAAACCCAAGAAGAACAACATCTAATAATTCCATTTGGAACATATGAGTTGCAATAACCTAATGATTAAAAAAAAATTAACGTAAATATTAATAATTAATTTATTCTTTCTTAAAGAGATAATATAACCCTAATCTTATTATATTATATGACCAACCAATCCTTAGTTGACCAAGCGGTCAACACTTCCATCCTTGTTCACCCCACAGGCCGAACGTCCCCACCAAAGAGTGAGTAACTGATTGCTCAAAGATTTGTTAGTTGATCATGTTACAAATTGAATACGCTTACAGGTAAAGTATGCTTATCAGCAGCTTTTGGATCGTGATTAAGTCCACCTTAATTAAAAGTTCATTTTGAAACTTATAAATATAAGTGTAAGATAAGAAGATAAGTGATTGTATATTTTACTGTGTTAATCAAACGGTCATATTACTAACTTGAGCGTCATAATGTGACAAGTAACCGTAAAATGTTTAATTGTGATTCCAAACCTCATCCTGATGCATTATTAATCTTAAGATTGACACATTGAGTTTCAATACCTTTATAATCATAAATTTATGTGGATAATTCTAAATGTATTTTATATAAAATAATTTAATTTTATGCTAAAATAGGTAATATAAGTTTCACACTTTATTAATCTTGTAACGTGAAGCTAGTGGAATATATACCTCTATAGATTTTAATAAAAGAATTGTTTTTTTTCAACAGTTAAATAACCATATCTTTTTTACATATTTATTATTCATTTTCCATTATAAATACAACTTATTTTATTAATTATTTTATCTACCTATTTTTTTATGATTATAATTACTTGTTGATAATACTATTGTTATAAATTTTATAATATTTATTATTTTAATTATAATTAGAAATTTTTATTTTTATTTATTACCATAAGGTAAAAATGGATATATATGTGTATATATATATATATATATATATATTCACTAATATATATTATAATCAAATTATTAGTATAAATATTTATCATCTTTAATTATGCTTAATTTTTATAAGATAATTATTGATATTTTATTTTTCAATAACGTTTTGTCATACTTAATAAGTCAATCTCACTCCGACCATTGACTAGTCATTAACTATGAATACAAAATTGGATATGTTTAAAACAATTGACTAGAGAGTCGTTAATGAATGGATGACAAGTAATTTAAATATATAAAAAAAATATTAAATAAAGCAGATTTTGAACACATGAAATTTATAATAATATTATTGACCTATACAACTTTCACGCGTAGATTATCTATTTAATCTTCTACAAAAATTACGAACTCTTAGACTTTTTAATATATAGGTGGAAACATCCACGAAGCTAAGAAGACATTAATTTCTCTTCACGCTATTGACCAAACATAAATGACAAAATACCTAAGAAGCAAAGTCATACATACGAGCACCAAAATTATAAATAATTAAATTCTGTAAAAGTTGGTTAGGTAAATATTTTGGCTTATAAATTAAGATATGTTGAATTCATTTTGTGGTGTGCACTAAACCAATGGCTTCAAATAGAATCTCTTTTCTTTGGGTTATTGTCTTCTTTCTTTGTGTGTTCATTTCTTGTGCTAGGGCAACATCACTCGTTCTAGCTGGTGCTTCTAGCCATGCAAGTAAGTGAAATTCACTGTAAATGTTACTGAATTTATTTTACATGGACAAATAAATGGAGAAATAGGTTAATATATAATTTTTTTTTCATTTAATAGCTTTCTCGTTTAAAATAATTAGTTGATGACATGGTGTCAAAACTTCTGAATCATACATATTTGTCTTCAATATTTAATCTTTTTCAGAATTTTGAATGACCCATATATATATGTCTTAGCTTCAACAACTATATATGTTCTAATCTTGTTTCTTTTACGTAAAATTTCAATTATTTTTATATTTATGGTGTCTTATATTCACCAATGATTATATATATTTACATGTCAAAGCATTCATTTATAATTATTTTGCATATTTCTTGAAATTTATAGTCAATTGGGTTTTTCGCTACTCAATGAAAAAATAATCGCAAATTAAAAATAAAAATAACTAAAAAATGTTAGTGCTTTAAATTTAATCTAATAGACTAAACATGTATTTTTTTTTTAAATGTAAGAAACTAAAATAATTTTTAATTCATGTAATAAAAACCGAATTATCAACATATATGAATTTCAAGAACTAAAAATATATGACGAATGAAAATAAATTGTTGATTATGTTATTTTATAGGTTCATATGAAAAAGTTCAGTACAGAAGGCTACTTGGTCAACCACAAAACGCAGATCCTTGTTGTCACAATTATGATGTATGATGCTGTTGTTCTGTTGCAGTTCGAAGAATATAAGTGCAAAAAAAAACATGAATTATATATATCATGCTTATTTGTAACTCGTTCAAATTAATGTTGTGTTCCAGTATTGGTTTTGCGTATATATTAGTGTGTGGAATAATGTTTAAGGTATTTATGATCTCTAATCTTGTTTAAATGAAAACAATTATATCTGTGTTGGTTATTCAAGTGTGAAATTAAATTATAAAAATTGAGTGAAAATGAAGAAGTTTGGAACAATAAAATAAAAGTGAGATAAAATTCTTTTTTAAAGTATTAGGTTTAAAGTAAAATTTGATATTGTAACGAATTCTTTCAAATAACTCATCAATTATTTCACGCAATGGTGCACTTTGTGGTAAAACGACAATATAAATTAAAAATGGCAAGTGAAAAAATAATTAATATCTAACTTTTTGTTATTTTTTTTTGTTGTTTTCTCTTTTAGGGTTGTAGTAGTTGTAGTTTACACACTTCTCTAATCCTCTTCCAAATGAGTTGCTGACTTTCGTCCAAATTCTATAATCTCAAGAGAAATACCATTGAATTATAGTGGAATTTATGATACTCGTCTTAATACCTACTATGCCAACATTTAGATGTCTTACAAAATCATACTGTTTCCTTTTAACTATCAATGCCTCACTAAATCTTATTACTAGAGTTATTGACAAGTTTTTTCCATTAGGTTTTTTACTCAACCACAAACTCTTTATTACTACAAATTCTTCCCCGAGATTGCCTTGTTCTTTTATGACTTTTTTATCTGGAAAAATAAATATATGATATACATGCAAAATATTTGAAATGTTCCAACCCGCTTACACATTGTACATACAAAATATTTGTTGTTTCAATATTCTAGTATCTTGTCCCCTTTCGTTTCAATCTACCATTATCCTAGATACTACTACTACAACATACTCATGTCATTTACATCATCCCCTTCTTCCCCTTTTGTGTTTTTGTTATTGGTTCATGTTTTTCTGCATGCATTTGTACTTTAATGCTTTATTATTGTTGTTATGAACCATTTTGTTTCTTGTCAACATCTTTCCAACACTTCACATTTACATTATGTATTCAGCGAGATCCATACTTTCAATAAGAATTGTATAGAAACATGCACACAAGAATTTATATTGATTCATTTTACATTTTAAGACTACGTCTAGTCTCTTAAGCAACTTGTTTAAAAAGTTTCACTAATCAAATCTTTAATTAGTATAAGTATCAACCTTTTCAGGTTATAACGATTTTAACCCTCTTCAGAAAACATGAGTATAAACATTTTCAAGTTACAAGAGTTTAACCTCTTCAAGTATCTTCTCAATTTCCACATGAGATAAAGAACTCTTTAACACACAAGAGAACACTAGAACGGGGAATTGGGTTTGAATAGTATTTTAAAACTTTTTTGCAAAACAACGTTTAATGACTTTTGCAATGGTTAGACGGTCTGCAATAGTTGTTAGACGCTTGTGTGTTTAAAAGAGCATTTAGAAAAATGTACTTTTATATTGGTTCGTTCCAAGGTGGATTACGTCCAGTTCTTCCTTAAGACCTGTAAAGGAGATTAACTAATATTTAACAAAAATCACACGAGTTTCACCACTCCTTATTTACAACGAGTATCAAGAATCAAAGCGAGCTCAAGCTTTTGGAGCTTCCGGATTCAGGGCCACACAATGCTAACCCATCACTCTTTATCCTCTCCATCTTCAACGTTTCCACTCTAATCTTAGCATCTCAAACTCGAGCCTATTCACCACTACTATTACCTTCTTCCAATTTCATCACACGTGAGAAACACATACCTAATGCAACCATCTTTATTGGTCATCCTCCTTCTTCCATTCCTGAAATCACCAACCTACGTCACTTCCCATTATAGTCACATACCTAGTGCAACCATCTTTATATAATTCAAAATATACTTTTAAATTCAAAAATACATTTGGAATAGTCTAATGCAAAAATAAATTACAAATTCTAAAAATAAACTATAAACTGTATATCTCAAAAATATATTTTAAATTAAGTAATTCAAAAGTATATTATAAATTGTTTAATGGATAATGTATATTTTAAATTTTATGTATAATTTATAATATATTTTTGAGTTCCACAGTCAAAAATATATTTTTAGACAGCACAATCTCAAATATATTTTTAAACCCAATTATATAATCTAAAATATATTTTAAAATTGTATAGTTGAGAATATGTTTTTAAATTATACGATCTAAACTATTTTTTCAAAAATAACTTTTAAAATACAATTCTAAATTTTAAATAGCACAATCCAAAAAATTTAAATTGTCATTCATTAATGTATATTTTTCTAAAATATATTTATTGAATTACAATTAGAATGCAATTAACTGATTTTATAATTAGAACTTTTCTCACTCAGAAATATAAGAAGAAACTATGGATTGTTCGGAGGGTTTTTTTTTTTCTGCACTCTGCATCAAGTGTTTCACAAAAATGGTCTTTTAAATTTATTACTTTTAATAAATGTTATTCAAAATGTATATAATGACATAGAAATGATAATGTGAAATGAAAAGAACTTTAATCTTCATTATTCCAACCTAGAGTCACCGAATATTCAACATTTCTTCAGCAAAACGAAAGAGAAGAAAAAGAACCACTCACTAACTGAAAACAAAATATCTTGCCAGCTAATATAACAAACATAACAAAAATGGATAGAAATGATATTTCTTATACCCTCCCTCAAGATGGGTGGTGAATGTTCAGCAAACCCATCTTGGACAAATTAATGTTGAAAGGCCAAGGATATACTGGTTTAGTGAACATATCTGCCAGTTGATGCTTCGAAGGAACATGAGAAAGAACAATGAGTCCATCAAGAACCTTAGCACGAATAAGGTGACAATCCACTTCAATATGCTTGGTGCGTTCATGAAAGGAAGGATTCTTGGCCAGTTGAATGGCAGATTGATTATCACAAAATGTAGGGAAAGGAAATGGAATTTGAAGACATAAATCATCTGCAACATACTTCAACCATTGCAATTCATAAGCAATAGAGGCTAAAGCTCTATATTCAGCTTCAATAGAGCTCTTGGACATGGTGGATTGCTTCTTTGATTTCCAAGATATAAGACAACTCCCATAGAAAACACAATAACCAGTGGTGGATTTTCTAGAGTTACAACAAGTGGCCCAATCTGAATCAGAAAAAGCTTGAAGTCTGTGAGGTTGTTAGAAGGATAAAAAAGACCTAAGCCAGGACAACCTTTGAGGTATTTCAAGATCCTGAAATCAACATTGAGATGAGAGGATCTGGGCTTGGACATGAACTGACTAACATGAACTGACTAACTTGCTGGACAACAAAAAAAATATCAGGTCGGGTGTTTGTTAGATACTGCAACTTACCAATTAATCTCCTATAAGGAGTAGGGTCTGGAAGAAGATCACCGTCATTATCCTTGAGCTTATCAGTAGGGTTCGAAGGAGAAGGTGTTGGTTTGCAGCCAGTAAGACCAAATTCGGCTAAAATTTCTAAGCAGTATTTTCGGCAATGGAACCACAAAAACTTGTTAGCCGGGACTTGTTAGCCGTTGCTAGGACTTGGGTTCAATCCCCAAATCCCCGGCAGCGACGCCAAAAACTTGTTAGTCCAAAAACTTGTTGGGCTCGATTTCGGCAAGTGCACCGAATCGTTCAAGTAATAAACCGGTAAGACCTGGTATCGTTTTCCCAAGAGACTCGTAATACTAGAGAATTGTGCGATTAACAACTCATATAGACTCAATAACATAACATCAATTTACAAAACAAGTGCAGAAAGATAAATTCATACATAATTACAATGTTGGACTTTGGTATTGAAGACACTTGGAAATGGAAAAGACTAGAAATGATATGAAATGACATTGTTAAGGCTAGTTTTCACCAATGCACTCTTGTGTATGACCAATTTCGTCTCCTCTCTATCAATTTACTAAAGTCAAACCACTAAAACACTCTAGCCCTAATTCCTTAGGTGAAAGAGCCTAGGTTTTCCTTATCAAACCCCAATTCCTTGGCAATCTAACAAGCAAAACCCGCATTAAAGAGCTGGGATCTAAGACAACATGTGAATCATCTTCCATCCCTAGAATCAATGACCCACAAGGACTCTTATTTCAGTTCAAGATTTCATCTTACGTTCCCATAATCCATGAAACCCCAAAATCAAGTCATGAACGTCCCCATTACATGCAAGCTTTAAGATTGGAAACAAGAATACTAGCAATTGATAGAAAAGGCATATATATAATCAAATCATTCAACAATTACACAAGAATTCAAAGGCTACAACTAATCCCAACAAGATGGGTTTGGCTCTCCATTTCCATGGAGAGCCTTTAAGCTTACAAAATGGCCATGGAAGAAGATGAAGAACCCAAGAGGAAGAAGGGAGTGTTCCCACGAACCCTAACAGCCCTCCAAGCTCTCCTCTGAGTGAAATCGCGCCTCCAAAAAACCAAAGACCCTTTTCCCTTCGCATTTTAGGGTTAAATAGACACCTCTGCCACATCAGAAAAATCGCGCCCGGCGCCGTCTGTCAGTCGCGCCCGGGCGCGAAACTCTCTGGAAAGTCGCCCGGGCGCCCCATTTCTCACGCCCGGGCGTGAAACTCTCTGGAAACTGAAAGTGGACGAACGTCCACCGAGCACCTCTATGGACGAGCGCCTCTTCTCTCACTGGACGAGCGTCCTCTGCTCTCTCTGGACGAGCGTCCTCTTATTAGCTCGCTGGACGAGTGTCCTCTCGTAAGTCCACAGGACGAGCGTCCTCTTTGCTAGCGGGACGAACGTCCATTTCTGCTAACTAGACGAACGTCAAATTCTCTCTCTAGTGGACGAGCGTCCTGCCTGGCTTGGACGAGCGTCCTCTTCTGCCTGGCTTGGACGAGCGTCCATTTCTGCCTGGACGAGCGTCCGCTCTTCTGCCTTGGACGAGCGTCCGCTCTTCCACTCTGGACGAGCGTCCTATTTTCTCTTTTTCTGGATGAGGACGAGCGTTCTCTCTGGCGACGAGCGTCCTCTTGCATGTGCTTGCTTTGGTTTGCTCTATACATTGTTGGAGACTCTTCCAAGCTCATTTTTAGCTACAAAATAAGGGATTATTGATGAAAGTACATCAAAGTAGCCAAAAACACAAATATATAGAAAACAAGACAAAACAAGAGGATTAAGCAAGTTATAAGTTAGAAAGGAGTTGATTTTGCTACTAAAATGATGCTTAAAATATGGTAAAATTTAGCATTATCACATACTTAATGAGTTAACATTATACGTCGAAGACGACTCAGATAAACCTCTCCCGTCAGAAGTTGAAGATTGCTGATTAAGTTCCACAGAAATACTTTCATAACTGATACGGTGGGGAGGAATTTCTATGTCTTCTCTGGAAAATTTAGATTGGGAACTAATAATTTCTAATAAAGCACTTTTCAAAGGGACCCAATCAGTTTCTGAAATATCAGAAGAATCTTTAACTAGGCAGGAATCAGCCCAAGCGAGATCTTTCGGAGAAAGAAATTGATTCTGCCGAGGAGCTATTGAATTGGCAATGGCAGAAGAAACTGAAATAATTACTTGTGCCAACATTATTAGAGAGATCGAGTCTTTTATTTAGTTGCTTAAGACTCGCCTACTTTTGTGACATTTTATGTTTTACGTGTGTAACTGCTATGTAGTAGTTAAATTCTGTTTTAAGGCTATTTATAAGCCTGACGTTACAGTAAAATAAACAAGTATTCTCCATACCTTTCTGAGTGTGAAATATACCATTGATATAACAATAAAAATGGTGCTTACACTCGGTCTTTAAATCTCGCAATATCTAAATATTCACTCCTATTTCTGCAAGTTTAAAGCATATCAGCTTTATAAAAATATTGTATGTCAGTAGCTGTTTGACCCATCATATTTTGTAAATTCTTTCATAATATAAATTCTTTTATTACATTGTTTTTGTACTCAGTAGCTTGAGTTCATGAACACTTTCTTCCGGCCAGTAAAATTTTGGAGGTTATAATCAAGAAAATTAGTTCTCTATGTCCCCCAATATCTAGAAATGAAGATACAATATTCTGGGTGGAAGATGGAAGGAAGAGAGAGAGGGAGAAATGGTGAGAAACACTTGAAAAAAAAAATAGCGTGTCAGTCTACCGTTAGCCACGTCAGCACATTTTTAACGGTATTAGTTTTCAAGGACTAAAACCAAAGTTTCGAAAAGAATGAGGACCAAATTGTACCTTATTTTGAAAGATGAACGAAAACCAGAAACGGCCAATAGTTTAGGGACTAAAAACATATTTAACCCAACAATTTATTATCATAAAGTGATTTTTCTTTTTAATTTTCTTTCCAAAACTATTAAAATTTCATTATTTTATTATGAAATATTTCAAAATAAGTTTAAATTGTTCCGGAAAATTTATCTCTTATTTGATAAATTTTATTAGAACATTTTGAAATGAATAATTTAAAAAATAAATAGTTTCGCTATCGTGAGAATCCGTGTGGCCTACTGAACCTGTGTTTGGAGATGTCGATTTTTGCTGCACGCATGTACACCCGCAGAAGTTCCACTTACGTGTTTATTTTTATTTTATTTTCACATTTTAATTATAAAAATGCTATATTTTTCCTAATTTGTCTATATTTCAAACATATTCAAAATACATTGACGTATTGATTGGTTTGAATCCACTCTATTAAAACCCAAATTAAATTAATTAAACTTAATGACAATTAATTCAGTCATTAAATCTATGACTAACATATTCAATGAACTAAAGTCAAAATGTATAAATTTTCCATTATTTTTATGCGTAAAATTTGATGGTGTAATAATGTTTCTTAGCAACAAAGAATTTGGACTCCTTATAGAACATGAATACTTTGTTTCTTAGCGACCATTTTGTCCCCATAATTATGGAACACACTTCAAAGAAGGACCATTGTGAATTATTAATTTCATTTCTTAAACTTCTCTTACCACACAATATGAATCTACTCAATAAATGTAAAGAAAGTGTTGCTCCTATAGGGTAGAACGGATTATATAACCTATACTAAAAATAGCACCAAGTCTAAGAATCGTTATTGTAAAGTTAAAAATTCCATCACACTGATATGTGTGATAAAAGCTACTAACATATCAGTGTAGTAGAGGGAAAACAAAGAAATCAGATTAAGATAATGATTAGAAAGAAGTATCTCAACTATATCTACACCATGATTGATGATCTTACACTGATTTTTCAATATCAATAGCACACAACTAAATCTAGATCCTCAGACCTACATACGTCACTAACATTTATTTTAGGACGACAAAGTAAGAGATATATAATTACACCGTAAAATATAATACTAATGACAAATACTATACCTTTCAATAACTTCATTCCCGAGCTACAATAAGTTCCTCCATGTTATCAGCATCACCATTATCAGTAGGTACCAATATCTCATCATCAGTTGTGAAATTGTATCTAGCTCCAATGGCTCTTAAAAACTGATACACTTCAAACATGGTTGGCCTCTCCTTTGGAGTTGGCAGAACACAGTTGCATGCAATCTTCAGAAATTGGAAAAGCTCACTTTCAACATCCTTGCTGACTAATGATTCATCAATGGCATCATGGAGTTTTCCTTTGTTTGTTAGCTCTGTGATCCATTCTACCAGATTTCCTTTAAAAGTTTCTGGAGCTTTAGCCACATTGGTGGGTCTTTCACCAGTCACCAACTCAAGAAGAACAGTCCCAAAGCTATAAACATCCCCCTTGGGTGTAGCAACCAAAGTTCTTGTGTACTCTGGAGCAACATAACCCAAATCACCAAACTCCCCATTTACAAAAGTACTCAAATGAGTATCAATTGGGTTCATCAGTCTGGCAAGGCCGAAATCAGAAATTTTTGGCTCAAATTCTGCATCCAACAAGATGCACTTTGAGCTTATGTTTCGGTGGATGATTCGGGGGTTGCAGCTATGATGAAGCCATGCTAACCCTTTGGCTGCTCCAATTGCAATTTTGAGTCTTGTAGTCCAGTCAAGGGTGCTCACACCATCTGCAGGATGGAGTTGGTCATGGAGATTGCCATTTGACATGTTTTTATAGACCAAAAGCCTCTCCTTTTTGGCCATGCAAAAGCCTAAAAGAGGAACAAGATTGCGATGTTTGACAGTCCCTAGTGTACCCATCTCAGACATGAATTCCTTTTCAGTGTACTGAGATTCCTGTAATCTCTTTACCATAAGTGTTGTTCCATCACCAAGCACAGCTTTGTAAACAGTTCCTGTTCTTCCTGACCCAATGATATTGGTATTACTGAAGTTGTTAGTAGCCTTCATGAGATCAATCAACTTCATTTTTGAGATTGATTTCTCAAACATAGAAACCTGATATCCAATTCAGTATAGTTAGACTTAGGCATATTCTCACAAGAGTTCCAATAGTATGTAAATCATATGAACAGAGCTCTGTAAATCTTACCAATTAAATTTTCAGAAAGTATATTCCACATTTTCTGGAGCAAATGTATCATTTATCATTTTGATTTAGAAAAAACAAAGATATATATTTCTCTGTTTGGCACTGCAGTATACAAAACATGTTTTGCCAACTAATATACACAAAGTACTTGAGGAAATATAATGTTTTAAGAAAATAGTTCACTTGAAACTTGAAAGAATTTAACCAAAAAGGGATTTTTTTTTTTTAACAATACGGTTCCTACAGAAAGCATTTGAAACAAATATCTAGTGCTACAAAACACAACTGTATCTACAAGAAAAATGAATAGTTCTGTAATGGTATATGCCCTGTGCAATGCAAATAATTTAGCTTGCCTTAATTTGTTTAGTTCCTTTTAGACTTCTTGCCCATTTGTTTCCTTCAGGGTCCTCTTCCTTCTTCTTGACAGAAACACGTCGCACGAAGAACAACATTCCAACAGCCAATCCTAATGCTGCAAGAGTCACCCCACCTGCAGCAGCTCCAGCAATAACAGCCATGTTACTCTTAGAATTCTTGGCTTGGCAAGACCCCAATCCATTACCTCCACACAGGCCTTGATTATTTGCATAATTCACTGAAACTGAAGAGTTAAAGCTTGGAACTTGCCCCGTCAAAAGATTGTTAGACACAGAAAAGGTCTTGAGCCGTGGGAGAATACCAAATTGTAGAGGAATTTGACCAGTGAGTCTGTTCTGATCAAGTCTAAGGCTATTGAGAAAGGTGCAATTTGAAAGAGTCACCGGAATCGCCCCAGAAAATTCATTTGAAGAAAGGTCAAGAGAGGTCACAAATGGTACAAGAGTAGATATATCTCCCGGAATGGTTCCAGAGAGTTTGTTAATTGAAAGGTCTAACCCAGTTAAGCTAGAGCAATTTTGAATGGCACGAGGAAACTGGCCCTTGAGTCCCATATTTGACAGTTTGAGATTCAAGACCCTGTTCTCATCAGGGTGCCAACACTCAACCCCAATAAACCTACATATGAACCCTTCAGTTTTGTTGTTGAAATCCCAAGAAAACTTCAAATAGTTATTGGGATCCTCAAGGGCATCTTTTATACTTTGTAGGCAGAAAATATCAGTATCGGTTCCATAGTTCATGCCACAACTAATCAGCAACAAGAAACTAACAACATGGTAACTGAAAATCCGGCTATGCAGCACCATCTTCACCATCTTCACCAAGATCCTAAACACAAGCCAAGAGAAAGTAATGCAGACACCTCACCAAGATGGCTATACAATCTAAGCAACGGCAAAGCATACAAACCCCATAGCACTACTACCCTTCCATGAACAGCCTGAAAAATGCAGAAAACACAGTTCAGCATCTCACACAAACCCAGTCAAATATCAAAAGGTAAACAAAATCAATAGTAAGGACAAAATCTGGAATTTTTCATAATATGTATCAACTCCCTAATTACCTATTTTTTTTACCCTTTTGGACGGAGTTTGCTTTTGTATATTTTCTTGCATAGGTTTGATTAGGTCCCCATGTTTTGGTATTTGTTTTTCTTCTTTGTATGTAGTTTTTCATTTGATGGCACATAATTGATGGACTTTGAGTGTCAGTTTTGCTAAGATGCCAAAATTCATAGTGATGCCTAACATAAGCTTTTAAAAAAAATACAGGGCAAAACCTGGATTCGGTTCTTTATGAACTAAAGATGAACATAGAATTGGAATGTTTACAATGCAATCCACGTGATAAAAGGTTTGAACTAAAGATGAACATAGAATTTCGGGGAAAACCAGTAATTACGATGGAAAAGTAACACCGTATCTATGTTGTGTCCTAAAATATGAAAAGGACCAAAAAAACATATCACAACTTCTCACCGCAACTGACTACAAGCCACTTAGATTGTTATCCAATCCAAGCCACAGCACCACATATAAACTCCGTAGCACTACAACCCTCTCAAGAACACTTACTGAAAACCAACGGTAAAGTAAACAAAAAGAACACACTTCAGCAGTGCACACAAACCAAGTCAACCATCCAAAGTAAACATAAGCAATAGCAACAAGAAAAAAAAAAAAAAACATTCAAGTCGTCGACCAAAGCTCACACTCTAGCAAAGCAAGAATAATTGACAGAGGAAGAAACCCAGGAGAGTTCATTCAACATACGAAATGGGAAAAAACAAATTTTGCAGAAGTGCTCATATACCCACCTTGGTTTTCTGACAACCCAATTCAGGAAACCCCAAGAACCTTTCCGGAACCTCTACTCTGCCCAAGAAACCACACACACTAAGTAAACAGCAGAAAATGAAAAGCAGAAAAATTTGCACATAAAAGTGACAAAGAAGCTACCTTTCAGTGTTAGATGATAGTTTGGAAGTGAATGGGAGAGAGAAAAAACAGAGTGGAACGGGTCAAAGAAGGGAAAGCCAACAATTTCCAAGCAAAAGAGGTGAAGACTTGGACCATACAAACGGGAAGACTTGTGAAAAGTGCTTCCCTCACTTGCTGTAACTCCCCATTGTGGAAAATTAAGGGTCTTGCTATTATTGGACAAAAGAAAGAAAAAAATTCAGACACCTCAGGAAAGAAAGAACAGATATTTTTTCATTCTTTAATATTTCAGTTCTAAAATGGTAAATTTCCAACTGAAAAATCATGTCTTTATTAAGATGCAGGAAGGAACATGTTTGTTTATGTTTCTAAATTTGTTTTAATATAATCTCTGATAAAAATTCTATTTTTAATTCTTAAAACAGTATGCCAAGAATTCTGCTGATTAAAAAGATACTTTATAAAATGCAATTAATCTAATACTATTTTTCGCCCTTTTTCTACATACAGTTTTGCATGTGGCAATAATAAAAAGTAAAAAAGTGTGTCATAAATTTTTGTATAGATAATTGAATGTGTCATAAATTTATTGGTTGATATATTTATTATTTTTCTCTTTTATGCTTTTCAGGTGTTAATATGTCAAAAGTATCTATCAAACATTTTCCATGATATTTTATGGCGTTTAAGATCAATGAAGAAGATGGCAAAAATTTTATACAATAAAGTAGTGTAATATTGTTGCAATTTTTTGTTTGAGCATTGATGGCAACAGCAGCTATACATGAAATTTCATTAGTTGCTATTCATAGAGGATATAATATACAAATATCCTACGAGATTATTAATTATTTGATCGTGTTTACTTATTAATTTGATGTGAAATAAATAAATGTATTAAGTGTACTTATAGTGATAATTTGTATAATAATATCTAAATTAAGCTCATAAAAATATTCAATAAATAAATTATTCGTTACAATTTTTTTAATCACTAAAAAAATTAAGAAAATGTCAATTAGTGTTTTTCAATTATTGCCTGGTTAAGAAAAAAATTAAAAATCATGTGACTCAATATATGCCGTTTTTGTTAACATTCTCTAGTGTTATCAAATAGAAAAATGTAATATAACACTAATATGACTATGTTAACAGATTAATTTGTAATTTATTTAAAATATTTAAATATTGGAATTGAGGATAAAAACCAACTCATTCAGATAAGATTTGCACCCAGAAATTTTAGGGTACAAAGTGGTTCATGTTGGGTGAGATTTTGGTGTGGTTAATATGTGGTTGTGAGGAACACCCTTTTGGATTTTCATGCTAAATGTGGAGACTTGAAGGATGCAACTGAACCTTTTTATGATTCAGATAAATGGGTGCGGTTGCTTGGTCTGCACTCATTGCTGAGTACGCTCAAAGAAGGGACTTTAGTGTTGCACAAAAACTGTTTGATGAAATGTCGAATAAAGAGTTGGTACCACAGAATGTGATGATCACAAGATACACAAAAGCATGTTGAGATGCAGTATGAGGATCCTATGAGGGATGTTAGTTGGAATGGAAAATGCATTGATCGGTGGTTATATGCTTGGTGGCTTGAAGGAGGTGTTGGAGTTGGGAAGTGTTTGATTTATTGCCTCCATGAACATTGAACTTAATGCAATTGTTTGAAGATTCTGTTTAGTGCTTGCAAAGTTCATGCAGATGTGGAATTGGCAAAATGAGCAGCTGCTTAGAATTAGAGGGATCAGAGTGGAAACTGTGTGTTGTTGTTCTCAAAGAAAGAAAAAAAAAAATAGACTTTAAAAAGAAGAAGAATAACTCACAAAACCTTCAATATAATACTAGAATTTTAGTGTTTAGGTATTAAGATTTAGATAGTTTTACCAAAATTTCTAAATGTCAATGATATGGATCACGATACCATCACTTTTCATCAAAATCTCCAAATGCCAATGATCTTTCTGTTTTCAGCAGACATATCATTAACAACAATGTAATATTGGCCTTATTTAAACTTTTTTCATCTATTTGGAAAAAAGTTATTGACCTAAATATAGAAATTTGAACGAAACTAAAGAAATAATAAGTCATTAAGAAAGAATCTATTCATAAAAGATATTGATACTAGGAAACTAAAAATGAAATGATCAAAATGGCGAAGTATAAAATTTCTTGAGTGTTAGAGACATAAATATACAAATCATAAATCATAAATCTAACCTTTGTGATCTGTTATCAACTTACAAATGAGAAACTTTAAATCTGGTCTCGGTAATCTCAGATACAAAAGTATCTTCATATGTAAATAGAAACCAGAGGGTGTAGTTAGTAATTTAGTGTGACAAATAATTCTTGACAGAAACTTCTCCTTGAATCACTATGAAACATCGGTTGGAAACTCAGGTATGAGGTAAAGTGCTTATACTAGGTAGAAATAAGAACTTAAAAAGAACACTCAAAATCACATTATCTTAAAAGTTTTAGGTTAAAAATGTTCATGTGGGTTGTGCTCTATACACAATTTTGTCAATGTAGATAATCTCTTCTAAATAAATCATCTTCAAAAAAAAATAATATTAATTATACAGAGTCACTGATTTATAATACTATAACAATAACAAGGGTATAAATAAAAGTCATCCGGTACATGTTTCACTTGAGAGTAGATATGTCAATGTAGATTTGTCCTCGACAGGAAGATTGTTGTCGGTAACATAGAATTATGTAATATCTTCCAAATAAATCATCTCTAAAAAAATCATTAATTAATTATACAGAATCGTTAATTCATAACATTACAACAACAATGATATAAATAAAGGTCATCATACATAATTCAATTCACTTTAAGAGTGAATGTGTGGATGTAGACTCTCCTAAAAAGAAAATTGTTGAGAATCTAAGTCTTTATATTGAATAAAAATATAAAATTGAATACCATATATAAACTTATTACTTTAATATTTTAGATTGAAAGTGGTTATCCTTTTTTAAATTAAATTGGATTCAAATCATATTTATGTAATTTTTTCTAACTAAATTCCACCTAAATATATTCACCAGCTAACATAAAGAAATACAAAATTTAAAGATACCATCACAAATGTTATAAGAAACCAAAGAACGTTTTAGTTAATAGCAAGTGCAAAATCAGACAACTACATTTACGAAACAAAAACTACATTATATTATAGAAGAGTTTAGATAGTAGGTGGAAAAAAAGAAAAGGTTGTCAAAACATTATTTCTGGATATTCTTATTTCCCCATCTTATAGGTATACATGTTTGAAGAAATTCCTGGATAACTTGGAAGAAGTTTATTGTGAACATGTATATAGATGGATTTATCTTGAATGACGAGTTTCAATTGTTGGGGCAAGGCTTCAACGAAGGTCCACACAACCCTTTATTGTTTGAATAATTTACCACAACATGACCATTGGTAAAGTTTGGAACTGGCCCCACCAATGAATTGTTGGAAACAGTAAAATTCCTGAGCCGTGGCAGAAGGGCCAATTGCTGAGGAATCTGACCACTCAGATGATTCTGATCAAGTTTAATGGTGTTGATGTAGGTGCAATTTGCAAGACTCAAAGGTATAGCCCCAGAAAACTGATTTGAAGATAGATCAAGAGATGTGATAAATGGTACAAGAGTGGCAATATTTTCTGGAATGCTTCCACTGAGATTGTTTCCTGAAAGGTCTAATCCTGTTAAGCTTGTGCAGTTTCCAATGCCATGAGGTAAGGGACCTCTCAGACTCATGTCTGAAAGTTTGAGATTCAAGACCCTGTTCTCATCAGGGTGCCAACATTCAACACCAATGAACTTGCAGATAAAGCCTTCAGTTTTGCTGCTGAAGTTCCAAGATTGCAGATTCTTGTAAGGGTCTTTTATGGAATCTTTGATGCTTTTCAAGCAGAATATGTCAGTGTCTGTTCCATAAGTCTTTCCACAAATAAAAAACAAAAGGGTCACAGAAAGACTGAAAATTTGGCTACCCTTAACCATCTTCACCAACTGTAATCACCTGAGAAACATTGACAAGAAACAAAAATGGTAACAAATTTCAGCATTGTTGTGTGCAATGGCATAAGCTTTTAAAATCACCCTACGAAAAAGAAATATGCTTTTAGTGAATTTGGTTATGGGTTCCTCTAAATTTTTCAGTTGGGTTTTGATTTCTCTAAAAAAAGTTATCTTTTTTATCTTCTGAGTGTGATAATCACTGTTTTTCTTATTAAAGGGGTTTGAACACTTCATAAACATTATTGAATAATGTTTCGTACTAAGAGTAGTGGAATTCTACATTATTCAATGGCTTTTTTTCATACTAAAAGGGGTGGAATTCAAAAATTTGAAGGAAGGAAAACAAAAAGATTCAAATTTTACTAGGCTTAAAGTTTAAAATTTTTAAGATAATCAGAAGAACAACAATGGCACCCAAAAAACTTACAAATCTAACGACGACTGCTTAGTTGATGTGAATGAAAGCCAATAACTTTTGCACTTATATACATGATGGGTTTGAAGATTATAGAAGAAAACAGAAAGATTAAGACAACATCACAACATCTTGGAAATGATCAAACGAGAAAAAAACCAAAAGTTTCTAAGCTTGAGAGCAGACTTGGACTACAGAAAACGCGTTAGTGAAAAGTGCTTATTTAGTTGCCGTGATTGACCTGCTGTAGAATAATAATGAGCCATATTAAAAGAGCCAAAGAAAATAGAGACAAAAAAGAAAGAGTCCAAGTTTAAGTCTTTGAAAACAGAGTATTTTATATATATGTATACCCATTTGAAAGGTATGTTTCCTTACTATTAATATATAATAGATTTAATTAAGTTTAAAAAAATTTATAAATTTAAATATTTTCAATTAAATTCTTATTAAAATATTATATTGAGTATTCAATTTTTTTTATATTTTTTAATTAAATATCTCTTATTTATGTTTTTTTATAACTGATTAATATAGTTGTTATATTACCATGTCATCTAAGTTAGTTATCTTTCATGGGTCAATAAAAGTGAGGATTTGTAGTTATATAAAACAAACTAATTTGGATATTTTTGTTGGTTTCTCTATGTTGTTTTTCTACTGTACATTTAAAATATATTTATAAATATTGATTTTGATGTTTTAAAATATATTAAAAGAAAAATTAATATATCAATATCACTTAATTTTTAATATTCAGCAAAGAGCAACATAAAAAAAAAAATCAGCACAGTCTCTAGACTCCAAACAAACATGTAGTTAATATAAAATACAAATGATTTTTATTTTAAATGAAAACATATTGGATAATGAGATCATAATTCTATTATATATTTCATGTCATCACCTATATCAATCAACGAACTATCTAAATTAGTTGTTTGGTCCCAAATTTGGATATTATAATTCAAGTAGATCTCTTAATTTTTTTCTCAATTAAAAAAATTGATTCCATTACGTTTTTTCATTACACTTGTACCAACAATGTTAAAGACATGTAATGTGTCTTTTAGTAGTTTTTTGTTTTTTATAATCTTTTTTCATATGTCAAATCAATATTGTGTTATGTGACACTGTGAATGTGATTTAATAATAGTAGTGTTATGTATTGATATTAGTGTTATATGTTAGTGTTGGTGATAAATGACATTATCTTATATTAAATTTAGTATCTATATTTATTTCTTTTTATATTTAATTAAGTTCCATTTGTTTTTTAAATTGAGTAATGTTGTCTAGGGATACCAATGTAGACTAATCTGACCATTTTAGGACTGACCCATACTTGGTCTGCAATATACAAATTAGGCTAGCTTGCCCCACATTGGAATTGGTTTATGGGTCCACGGGCTGACTCACATACTTGACTTGAATTTTTTTTTCTCAACTAATAGCAAATTTCATACTTTACAAAATTTCTTTATTTCACCTATATGTAATAAATAAACAATTTTCACAAATTTCATACCTAGTTCAACAAGTTTAGCAAAATGAAGTGGTTAAAACTCTAAATTATTACATTCTCATCAAACTTATTAGTCATTCATGAAGTAGTTGGAACTACTATGTGAATATGTTGTTGCGAGACAAGAAGAGATTATGAATGATACACTATGTGTTGTGCTTCATGAACTAAACATTTAAAAAAGGATTAAAAACATTTTTTCTAGATATTTATACCCACATTTTTCTTCATCAAGACAAGAGTCATGTATAATTGAAATTAAAAAATATACCACATATATAAATTGGCTTTAGATATATTAAAAGTTATTTTAATTAATAAAACTATATGTAAATATGACTTATAAATATTATTATATTTTTAAATAAATTTAAGTTTCATTTATAAAAAAGAACAAGTAATTAAAACTACTATATTATTTATACAGATTTTTTATAAGATTAAAAGTAATTTATTGAAATGAAATCTAATATTATCTTAGAATTGGTTTAAAAATAATTTCAGAAAATATTTAATAAAAATGTCAATTTTAATAAAAAAATCATTATAACATTTATATAAAAAGGAATAAATTTATCACAATTTTGGAAAATGATAACATTACTACATTTTAAAAAAATAAATTGAATTGAATTAAGCATTAAACATAAAACTAAATTAAAAATAAGACAATAATATTTGATATTTACACTGATGCATAGCATTACTATTGTCACGTTGCACGGATACTCTCATGTTGCAAATATTGACATAACAAGTAAAAAAAATGTATTAAAAATATTAAAAAAGTAGAATAAAAAAAACTACTAACTGAAACATGATATCTTTAATGTTGTTGATACAGTACTAACATAAAAGAATATAATTGCATCAAATTTAAAAAAAAAACTTAATTAAGACCAAAAAATAATACCTACTTAAACTATTTTAATAAAAAAACCAAACTACTAATTTAACCTAAATGTGACCATGATGCTCCCTTGTATACAACCCAACATATTTTTAAGAAAACAGTAAGAATGACCATTAATTCTAGTAAGAGTCACCATTAACTCTAGTATCAATCACATATTTCTTAAAACATGAAGATAGAAATAAGTAACATGACATAGTAAGGTAACAATCACGTCCGATTAAGAGAACAATTAGATAGTCAAAACTCAATTAAAAGATATAAAAATTTTGAGAACCAAAAAAATTTAATAAAAAGACTAAAAATTTAATTAAACTTATATGATAATACTAATGAAAACAAATAAAAAGTAACAATAGGAGTCATACTATCTATTGCTATTACTACTTGGGGGTGAAGATTCTTGTAAATAAATGTATTTTTAATTCAATATCATAAAATCAAAGTATGTAATGTAAAATTTATACCCGAATTTTTTTGTTATTATTTGATCCTATTCTTTTTTTATCTATGCGAGATCTCCAATAAATATATATTATTTCAAAACCCACAATTTCTATATTTCACTAGAAAGATTATCCATTTGCTCCATCTCCTATATGCTTTTGTGAGATCCGTTCATGTCCATGCCTTCCTTTTGTTTATTCAATAAATCACAGAGGCTACTATCACCATGATTACTGATTGAAAGGTAGAAACTATGATAAATGTAGACACAAGTAAGCATCATGGAGAGGCACAAAGTACAGTTTTTGTTCCCTAAAGTTTCCTACTCATAATCACACAGAAAAAGCCATGCACCAATGGACTCTTTTGTAAGTTTAACACTTTCCCTTTTGAAAGCAAGAACACATAATAACCTAATCAGCAATCAAACACAGAGAAAGCCTGAACACTTCAAAACAATGATCCAACAAACCAAGAATCATCACTAAACCAACTTCATTAGATTATTGTTTACTACATGTTTGAATAAACAACTTTAAAAGAAAAGAAATATAAAATTATTTTTTCTATAAATTAAAATTAGTCTACACACGTAAAATAATTCATAAAACTTTCATCAACTTTTATTACAAACATTTATGAAGAATCTAAATAACTCTAATGAGATCGTGTGGGGTTCAAGTGCATCACCTGAAAGCAATATTGTTTTGGAGGAAAAATAGTGACAAATTAATTGACCTTTATTCCCACACAAAAGTAAGGTTCATCTTTAAGAAGAATTTTTGTGCAAGCAAGGAAGAGTTGTAATCATAAGCCAACACAATGTAAATATAAGAGAATATATATATATATATATATATATATATATATATATAATATATTCTACAAAAATATTTAATTTTACTAGTTTTTATTTTAATATTTTCATAGATGAACACCTACCTATAAACACGTTGATGTTTAGAAAAGTGTTCTCTTTGAAGTACTTCACATAGCATTAGACCTAAACGTAGAGAATTGGCTCCAAACACTCACATAAACCCATTTGTACTTGTCTTGAGCTGCAACACCCTCGTCGTCCTCTACTGGAATGGTAGACGGATTGACAACTTTGTCATTGGTCACACTGCACTCCACTCGAATATTGAGATTAGCGGCTTGACTATCGACCCCAACACTGTCGACACGACTATTATGGGACGTGTAACCCCCCTTCAGGATGTCACTTGTAATTTGTAGATCAGTTATTAACTTAGAGAAATAAAACATTTGATACCATCACTAACAATGAACTTAAAAAAAAACTTTATTTATTCAAAAGTCTAAGTCTTAGAGCAAATATGTTGGGAAGAGTTGTGTAATAACTATGACGAAATCCACGCACATCACACCTAACAGGCTAAAGGCCCTAATTTTCCAACGTCTAAAAGACCCTTCGTATGCCTCACCTGACTCAAGTCTAGAGGGTAGTATATTGTACATACCATAACCAAACAAAATGGAATTTCTCTTTCAAAAAAGGCTTTAAGTACTTGCTCGAGTCTGGGGGACAATAAACCATATAGGATTTCAAACCCCGATTCGAGATCGATAACACTAAATGATTGTTGGCCACCTTGAGAAGGGATTTATGTTGACAGGGCTTTGTCGGTTCCGACTCCACCAAGAATGCTTAAAGATCTAATTAAGGGCAAGAACCACAAAACAAGCATCATCTAATGATTAACAAGTAATACGCGATTATGATGTGATTTGATTGGGATTATCAAGTGAACAAAGTTATATTTAACTTTTAGTGCTAATAGATGAGAAACAACCAAAGGTGAATTCTAAGAATTTCTTTAATCTATATTTGAAACTAATACCTAAAAACATTAATTTGAGCGTTAAAGTATTTATTGTAAGTATTCACCACCCAAAGCTAAGAATAAACAAGGTAATGAAATATCATAAAAGAAATGAGAAATAGTCCTTACAGCCTTTAAGAAGAAAAATTATCAAAAATTAACTCTCTTAATTTTAGACTAATAAAAATATTAAGATTATTATTCAATACCAATACGACTAAAATCATTTTGAGATTTCAATTATAATATGTGTCAATTCTAAAAATATCAAATTTAATTTATTTATTTATTATTTTTAACTTTGTATAAACTAATTTTAATATTTATAACTGAATTTATTTTTCTCTCGAGGGTTGTTGAAAGAGACCCTACTCATAATGGTGAAACCATGGTGTAAAGGGTAATAAGGGAAAAAGAAAAAATGGGTGTTACATTATCTTAATTTTGTCGAAGATAAAAAAACTGTAGGAGGGTGGTGGAGCCAGGTCAGTGTATGCGGACAAGAAAAGGCTGCTCCTATGGATAGTGCTAACTACCTTTACAGACAACAAGCATAACACAACATTACATTACAAACCAAATGAAACGTGTTGCCACTCAAAGACAATAGGTTGCCTAGTGTCGGTCACCCATCACACATGTTACCTTATTTTCCTCTTCTTTTCTTTTCTTTTTTTCCACCATCACTTTTTTCATAAGTTTACTCTTTAAAAACATTATCATGCTTCTATATAAAGTGATGCGAATCTGGGATATCTCGTATTAACAAACTAATTTATAATTGGATAATTTTTAATATGACATTAGAACTTACAATAATAAAATTTCTTAAATTTATTGATTTACTATTATTACAGATATCTAGTTTCATATACAAGATAAATGTATTTTAAATTTAACCTAATTTTATAAAATCAATTTAATAGCATAATAGTAATTTGATGATTGGTGAAACAATTAAAAAAAATTAACTTCTATGTCATATTAAGAAATTAACTTTTAAATGTAACTTAATTTTATGAAGTTGATTTATAAAATAAAATTTACACTTAAATTTATCTTATTTGACATGTAATTTCTAACATAAATAAAACGGAAGAATGTATTATAAATCTTATATCTATTAATGTTAAAATCAATTTATTTTATGTAATAGATATATTAAGTTTATATTTTAATGATATAAGATTAAAAAATAATTATAGAAGTACTATTTTAATTTTTATATAAGCATGTTTAAATATGAATAGGAGTTAAACAAATTTTACTTTTGCTTAGGGAGATTTGCAATCAATCGTCAAGCCCAATTCAACTTAAAATTTATTTATTTTTATTTCTATTAATTATGTATTATTTAATGTATTGAGTAAATTGTTTTATGGATAGAATAAATTGTTCTTACACAGTTAAAATTTAAAAAATTCAATGTATTTTTACATAAATCTATCTATTTGTGAAACGAATAAGTTTGAAAAAATTAAATTGTGTTTAACATGTACGAGCAAAAAAGAGTTTTTATGGATTGAAGATATACATTAAATATAAACAAATAAAGTAATTAGTATATAAAAGAAAAAAGGCTACAAATATATTATTTTTAAGATTTTAAATTAACGATAATGAATTAATATATTATATGAATTTAAGGTTTCATATTTCACTATTTGCCGAGAAATATCATTTGCATAATTAATAACCAATTGGCATAAAATTATAACAAAACAATGTGGTATAGTATATTAAGAAATTAACATGATTTCTTTTTTAAAGAAGTATAATGATATAATATGTAAAAAAAAAATGGGCATAAAATAAATATAATGATGATAGTTGAGAAATATAATTTTTAAAAATTGTAAAAAATTCAATTCTAGTATTTTAATGGTTTTATGAAAATTTTAAAATATAATTAAATAAAATTAATTTTATCTCTCCAAAAGAATTATAGTTACAGAAAGTTTGAGTTTAAAATATATAGTATTGCATAAAACACACACATAAATAATATGAATTAATGTCCAGCGTTATCATCTTCTTTATCAGAGAAAAAAAGTACATCTAACGTTAGTACGTTATCAACTCGTACATGTATATATGGAGTTTCGAATTTTAGATTTTGAAAATTTATCTATTTTATGAATTTGAAAGAATTTTTTTGACATCTATGATAGTTTTATTCTAGTGACTTCTAATTCAAGATATGAGCTTTACATATTTAAGTAAATGTTTTAATCTTCGTACTAATTTATCTTGCTCGAATAAAATATTGTATTTTACAAAAAACAAAATGTATATGATATAGCAAATAAAAAAAAAATTATATCAGTTTCATAAAAATGTATATGATACAGCATATAAAAAATCATATCAGTTTAAAAAAAATCTGATTACATCCTTAATCCCAATTAATGAAATATATGTATTGGTGTCTGTTTGAACATAGTAGGAAAAACAATAATATAATTGTTGCCTTAATAACCTCTTAAATAAATAAATAAACATATATATATATATATATATATATATACTAAAAATAAAAGAATTTTTAGAGATACTACGTATATATAATATACTAAAACTAAAATAAATTATTATTTTTATATATATTAAAAAAATTGAGGATAAAATCTCTCTAAAATTACTGATAAAAGTACATGCATTACATTTTTTTATGATGATAAAAAATAATAAAAATTTTATTTATTTTGTAACAAAATGATTCATTTTAAAAAACAGTAAAATAAAAAAATTAGTTAAATTTAAAAAAAAATTACTTAAAAATTAAAATTGATAAAATAATTATTTTAATTTATAAAAGATTAATTAAAAAATAATTATAAATATCAAAATATAAAATCCTTTTTATATATAAGTAAATATCAGAATATATGTATATTGTAAGACTTGGAAAAAAATTATGAATATATTGTATAAGTGATTTTTTTACGTTGGAGAGTTACTAAAGAAGTCAAAAAGGGGTTATATATTAGTTTATGCACCTTCTATTAGTTTAGACGTGTTGGCCTAATGGTGGATGTGCTCGATTAGACTCTCCTGCGTTTGGAAATTTAATTTCCTTTGAAGCGCTGTAGACCTCTGCGTGACCGAGCTACTTCCTACATAGTTTCTAGGTCGGACTATTTATGTCCTTGGCTTTGTGATCGAACTGTCGGGTTGGTTGTTGAGATAGGTCAAGGTGGAGGCTAACCGAGCTCCTTGGGTTGCTAGGGTGCAACTATAGTAGAACTTAGCCTAGTAGTCCAAAAATGTTTGTTTTGAGTTTTTATATTTTTTCAAAGGTCCAAAACATAAGCACATTAAGTACATGTATTTTTAGGTTCAGAAGTGACAGATTTATAAGTTGAAAGTGTTGGAGATTGAGTATGGATAAAGGTTGCTTGGAGTAAAGGTAAGACGAGCTAGTCTTCAATATCTATGATTGAGTAATTATGTATGAGTGCATGTCCAACATGGTTTGTATGTATGGCATGAAGTTTGGGTATGATAATCATGATTGCCAAGTTGTTTTCTCAAGCCAAACATTGTTGTGTTGTATGTGTTTCATTGAGTATAATAGGTCTATAACATTCTATGATTTTAATTGTGTGTTTGTGTATGCGTTCATGTCCATATTGCCTTGTGTGTTCAGTAAGGTTGCATGATACTACTTATAATTGATGAGTTCGTTTAAAGCAAATATCACTGTGTTTCATGTGTTTTGATGAGTTATGTTCATCCTTGTATTCATAAATTTATATGAATGGTTTTTAGGGTTTTAGAGTTTTCACGTGTTGTATGAACATGAAACATGATTTTGGGTATTATATTATTTTATTAGATTATTGTTTGCCAAGACCAGGCTGCATTCTAGTGTAGGGTATAATCTCATGTAAATACTGAGCTATGTAAGGGTGGTATTGGGTTATGTTGAGTTGTTAAAGGGTTAGTATAACATGTGTTATGGGTTGTCGGGTTATGTATGGGTAATGTCATGTTCATATATGCCTAGACCGTGTTGTTTTGTATAATTATTATATGGTTGAAAACAATGTCGAGCTTTCCAATGTGTATTTATGATGTGTATGAGTTGCCATAGTTGATTCCATGGTTCCTGTCTTGCTTCCATGATGTGTTATCACTAGATTGATGAGTAAATGATGTGTTGTGATGTTTCCATGTAATTTTGAGTTGTTTGGATAGTTAGTGTACATTTTTTTAGGCTCGCTGAGTTGTGGTTATGCTGGCCGTGATGTTTGGCCGAGCTAGCTAGGTTGTCTTGGTTTGGGATGTTCTAGACCTTGGTTTTGAGGTTCTGAAGCTCAGATTTGGATGTTCTTTATGTCGTTTTGGGGTTTTTGATGTTGGTCGACCTCCTGATGCTGTTGACCGAACTGTTTGAGGTGTCGTTTGAATAGTTTGTGTTTTGGTTGAGCTGTTTGGTTGTGCTATTTGGGAACCTCAAGTTTAGGGTTTTGGAAATTATTTGAGTGTGGTTTAGGTGAGCTTGGAGGTTTTAGCACTTGACCGAGTTGTCTATGGTGTTGGCCAAGCTCTTTGAGAACTTTGCTGAGTTGGTCTAGGTGAGATCGAACTGTTTAAATTACTTTCCGAGTGGTGTGATGTGATTACCAAGTTATTGTAGTGTGTGTGCCGAGTTGTTTGAAGTGTTTATAGTGTTGGTTGAATTCTTTTTCTTTATTGTTGTTTGATAAACCATGTTGTTGTGTTGACTGTGTTTGAGACAATTGATTATATATCGTCCTATGTACTCTTTAGCCGTGATACGAGAAAGTCCTTGCTTTGGTGAGCAAACCTTGTTTTGGTGAACAAGAAAATCTTGCATTGGTGTGTAGGTCTTGCTTTGATGAACACGCGAGATTTGCGTTAGTACGTGGGTCCTGTTTTGGTGAACGGGAAAGTCATACGTTAGTTTGTATGGTCAATTTTGGTGAACTGGTCGTGTGTGTTGGAGTACGGAAGATGACATATAGCGATAGTGATTGGTGATGATAACATGGTTTATCTCAATAACAGTTTGGATTAATAATGTGTTTTGTGTTGTGAAATAGATTAATGTTATGAACTTATACATTATTATATAATTATATTATAATAATTGTATTATTATATATGTTTTTATGTTGATGACGTTAACTCACCCTTGCATTTGTGATGGTGATTTATACTATCGTATTTATACGAAAACAGATAATATTATAGAAGATATTACTAATGAAAATTGATGTTACGTAAACTGAGAAACGAGTAGGGAATTATTTTCATGATTTTCAAATGTTATGTCTTTTAAATAAATTATGTAGAGCACTTTTAGCACTATATTTCAAATTGTATTGAAATTGTTTATTATTTTCACATGTTTTACTTAATTTTACGACGAAGTAACGAGTTTTCTAAATTTTTGACTATGATGGTATGAAAGTTATATTTATTTAAATAACGTTGTTTTACTTATTTATATATATATATATATATATATATATATATATATATATATATATATATATATATCATTTAATATTTTATTTATAATTTTAATTTTTTATATTTCTTTAAAATTTTACTTTCATAGTTTAGAAAGATATAATATTTTATAATTTTCAATTGTAAATATATGTTATTTTATTTTGAACCAATCAAATTAATTATTTAATAATTAATATGTAAAGAATAAAAATAATTATACTCAAATTAAAATATTAACTTAATTACTTTTTATTATATTATTTATTTATTTTATTCAATTTTCTTTCTCTACCAATATAATTTCGATTAATTTTATCAATTCCAAAAATATAACATTTTTTTTCAAATTTAAATCTCAAAATATTTAAAGAAAATACAAAAATATGATTTTTTCCTATGTATTTAGTGAGACAATTTATTTTGTATCACTTTTACCTTAATATAATAAATAAAAATCATTTTTTTAAATTATTATTAAAAGAAAAAGATATTATTAAATTTATTAAAAATATATGCTTAGAAAATAATTATAAAATGTAGTTATTACATTTAAAGCATAAAATGATTAATAAAACAATTTATATTGATTAGGATAAAATAGATAGTAAAATATATACATAAAGAATTGTTATCAAACAATCGACAATTTCCTTTATTAATAATTATAGATAAATTAATTATAAATAATTTTATTTATTAATTAATATCGTTAATATTTATTTACTAATTATTTCACTGTTACTTAAGACTTTCCGATAAAATATTTTTCAAAAATGGATTAAATTTAGTAAAATAAATAAACAATGAAAAAAAAGATAACTAAGTTTTAAAATATTATGCCTAAATTATATTTTTTTAAATATAATAATTAAAATTACATATAAGAATTAAAAAAAGAGAAAAAGAAAAGTCATTCTCTTCCCTTAAATCAAAGAGCACATCACACTATAATTTCTTCTTGTCTTCTTTCTCTTTCTCTCCAAGTGTTGAAGTTGCAGAGAGAAAAAATGGATTGAGAATTTTCTCTCTCTGTCTCTCTTCTCTTCGGCTTTCACTTTCCTTCGGATCATTCCGGTACTTCCTCTTCTTTCCTCTTTCATTTCATTCTTTTTTTGTTGTTTTTGTTTTTGTTTTTGTTTGTTTTCTTTCTATTGGTTTAGATCGGCTTTGTTTGCATGACTAGAAGGAGAATCCACGTTCTCCGTTCGTTGTGTTTTCGGTTCATGCAATTTCATTGAAATTGCACTCCAAAATTACACTTGTAACGGAGCTATAGAAGAATTTTGAGTTTTTTTTTGTTTCTTTTAGGAAATTGAATTAATTATTGTAAGAAAATTCAATTGGTTTTTAGTTTAACTTATTCTCTTTTGTTGTTATCTTCTTTCTTGCATTAATGGTTCTGTTGATATTTTGCGCCAATTTTGCTTCCTTATATCACTTTAAAAAAAATCTTCAGTTTTTTAGGGTTTATATTGCTGCGACTGAAAGCTTTGGATCCTGAACTGCTTTCGGCAAGTTGTTTTGTTTTCTTGTCAGATTTCTGTTTTTGGTAGTGTTCTTGGGAGTTTTAGTGATCAATCAAGCCGCTAGAGAGATTGTAAAGAAAATAATAATTGATAATTTGGTAAATATTTTTTAAATAAAATATTAAATTTAGTGAATCCTAATCTCAGTGAAGTTTGTGAAGCTTTTGACCATAAAGACTTGTCTAAAATAGGATAATGCAGTACTAGATTATTCTTATTTATTTTCCCTAAGAATACCGTTAGATATTACATAAGTTGACGTTTGGTAATTGGTACTTAGTTAATTATTTTACTTGTTTTTAGCTACTTTGCTATGGAAGACTCGGATTCAGTTGCTACGCTGATAGATTCTACAACTTCCAAGATACAACAGCTGCAAAAGGCGTTTGCTGAACTTGAAAGTTACCGTGCTGTTACTCTGAACCTGAAATGGAAAGACCTAGAGGAACATTTTCATGGTCTTGAGAAATCCTTGAAGAGGCGATTTGATGAATTGGAAGACCAGGAAAAACAGTTTGAGAACAAAACGAGGAAGGCTCGGGAAATACTGGAACAGCGGCAAGCAGCTGTTTATGCCAAGGAGCAAGCCACGTTGCAGGGGCTTCAGGAGAAACGGGACGCTGCTGTATTTGATATTATGAATGCTCGAGAAAAGCACAGGAAGGTTTCGTCAAGTGAATTTCCTATTGTCTCAAATAAGGGTAATGGGGCATTGTGTGTGGAGGTGAAACCAGTAGATGTCGTGTCCTTTGCGGCTAAAGGTAAAGTGGGAGAGGTGGAACTTTCTCCTGAAATTGAAAATGTGGAGTTGTCTTATCCAGACTTGGTAAAACTATGTAAAGAGATGGATGCTGCGGGACTTCACAAATTCATATCTGATAATCGTAAGAACCTTGCTGCTGTAAGGGAGGAAATACCACATGCATTAAGAGCTGCTCCTAACGCTGCCTGTTTAGTTTTAGATTCTCTGGAAGGATTTTACTGTACAGAAGTGTCAAATCAGGATGTAAAGAAGGATGCTAACTTATTGGGTCTTCGACGAACATGTATCATGCTGATGGAATGTCTGTGTGATTTCCTGAGAAACTCATATTGTGTTTCTAATGTAATTTCAGAAGATATCAAAGACAGGGCAAAGACAGTTGCTGAGGAATGGAAACCCAGATTGGATACTCTTGACATGGATGCTAGCAATGGGAATTCCTTGGAAGCTCATGCATTTTTGCAACTTCTAGCAAGTTTTGGTATTGCATCTGGTTTTAATGAGGAAGAGTTATCCAGGCTAATTCCAATGGTATCTCGACGTCGCCAAACTGCTGATTTGTGCCGTTACCTTGGGTTGTCAGAGAAGATGCCTGGTGTGTATTTGTTCTTTACTTCATTTATTGTCTCTGACAAAGATCAAAACCTCAAATAAAGAATCTTAGGTTTTGAACAAGAATCTTATACAGCTAAAGGAAAATGCATTTAAGTTGGCTTTTATTTTTTTATTCTATATACTGTGTCTTCATATAATCATCTCATCTACACGTATATTTTTCTTTTAATATATATATTTGGATTTATGTTTTGAGAAAAGTATTTCCTTATGTTTCTCTTTGGTGATTATAAACGTGGCATCTTGCTTAAGTACTCTGTACCTTGCAGAATCGTTCATTAGTAATAGGATTTTTCCAGGGCCATTAATTGTATTTGACTGCTTTTCGTGAATGAGCATGCTGGATGCTTCTTGCTAAATTATTGATAGGAAAAAACGAAAAAGGAAACATGAATTTTAATAAGTAATGGCTCGTTTGCTTTCATGAAAGTGAAGGCTAATCAAATCAGTTTCATTTGTATGTTAGGATGTTCAAAGAAAATTAATGAATATGAATATTAATGTTATATAAATTATCTTGTAAGAATTAAGAAAATCTCTAAAACTTATACATTGCAAAGTAAACAGTGAGGGACATAACAAGTGCAAACCTTCAACTTAGTTTCATAGCATAATCCCCAAAATGGATTTTGACATGCATACACCAATGACTTTATCATCTAATTGATCCCGAGAGTGAAGTAACTGAGTTATTGCATCCGTTTATTTTTATTTCTAATGATTGATTTGGCTTTTTCATGTGCAGGTGTCATTGAAGTTTTGGTGAATAGTGGGCGGCAAATTGATGCTGTTAACTTGGCTTTTGCATTTGATCTTACAGAACAATTTTCACCCATTCCTTTACTGAAGTCTTACTTGAAGGATGCTAGGAAAACTTCTTCTCCCGTCAAAAATGTTAACTCATCTCCGACAGCACAGGTAAGTTGTTTAGAATCTGTTTTATCGAGTAATTATCCATCTGTTTCTTGTAATAATTTGAACTAGTGCTCTGAAATGTATGAGTTCTCCAGACTTTATGCCCTGTCTATTGAAGTTGTCTATAATTTTTTGTCAACGTGAAATTTTGAGCTTGGTTATTACATAGGAATGGTTGTGTTGGAAATGGTTTTAGATTTTCAGAAAAAAAAAAAGGTCATCTGGTAGAGGTGCAATCTTATGAATTCTTTCCCAATCTTACTACGCCTCCATATTTATTTACCTATTTGATTTGATTAGGAATTTGGATTAGGTTACTCATTTAATTGAGGTGCAGTTTTGAATATCTTACCAGATTACTTTCATGCATAAATGAATACAAAATGTTACAAAATAAGTTCTGGCAAATAAGGTAGAAAGTGGGCAGCCCAGTGCTGAAGTTCTCACATAGTGGGTCCTGGGTACACAGACCAAAGCCAGCAAGCCGAGAATTTGAACTCATGACCTCTAAGTCACGGAGCAGTAATGTCATTGCTGCACTGCACGGAGGCTCACCCTCACAAATAAGCTCAGAATATAGAGATATAAATTAAGTTGAAGTTCAAATTTCAAATTTGGCAATAGGATTTTGTTAGTCTATCAGATTATGGTTGCCTGCCTTGTTTGTTATGACTTAATTGGCCTTCAATTGGTTTTCTACTCTTAGTTTTTCTAGAGCCTTTTCAGCCCCAATAATTGACATACCTCCATGTTCATTTGTCAAACCAGTTTCAGCCCAATGCTTTACATATCCCCATGTTTTTGAAACTAATATTTTTTTTTGGACTGCATCTTCCAATATAAAAAAGCATTTCTTGTTGCCCTAGGTTTTCAGTGTCAAATTTTGATTCCAACACTTCTGCTCTCCATTTCTCTAAGACCTTTGCCTGCATAGCAACTTCCCAGCTGATGAACCTTCACAGATAGTGTGTAATCTGTCTGCTTTGGGGAGTACCTTTGTTTCTTTAAGGACTTGTATATCTCTCAAACCAAACCCTAGTTGACTGTTTTGAAATGAGAATGATACAAGAATTTTTCAGTATGCATAATTTGGAGCTATACCTTTATAAAAACCGTATGGAGGCCCCATGTAGATCAATTCAAGGACTATTTAGGAATGCATAGTTGATATGTAACTGGTGCAGTTATCTAGATTTGCAACAATCGAGAGTAGCGCTGTCACTACTAAAATTTTCTACAGGTGTGAATGTCTGTGTGAGGCTTGATGACTCTTGAGATAAGACTGAGAGGGTTGGGGTAGAATGGAAAATGAACGAAGGGTTTGCTTGTAATTGGCTCTGTGATAGTTCTATTAATTTGTCTGAGTGTTAGCTTCTGTCATAAGCCAAACCAGCAAAAAGAAACACAATCTTGTTGTGTAAATTTGTCTATAATAGAAATAACGAGATTTTACATTGCTTTAGTTGAAACAACGACGACAGAAATGCTCTGATTTCAAAAACTTAGAGGGATGAGAAGTTAGTCAAGTCCCTCCAAAAATTGATGGAAGAGACGTTCACTCACTGTCTTGGTTTGTGTGAGGGTTGTACCAATGCATTTCAAAAACATATTTTGGTGTCTCCATTAGGTCCTTATTTGTATGCTTGAAGATATCTGATCTTGATGTTTGATTTTAAACCTGTTTGTGTGTGAATATATATTTGTCCCTTCTGTGATATTCCTAATTAGATGCTACTGTCTCAGATTGATGTTAACGAGCGAGAGCTGATTGCACTTAAGGCTGTAATTAAGTGCATTGAAGATCATAAACTGTATGAGCAGTATCCTCTGGAACCTCTCCAGAAACGAGTGATCCAACTGGAGAAGGCGAAGGCTGACAAGAAAAGGGTAACTGAAGCAACAAAGCCTCAACCGAAGAGACCCCGTGCTAACAGTGCTGGATATGGTCCACGTGTCACTAACTTTCCATCTGACAAAACTTCATATGCTAGAGTTGCTGACAGGTATCCTCCTCAATATGTGTATGACCGATCTTACATGTACCCTGGACCAACTGACAATCACTGCCCCCCTCTCATGGCTTCTGCAACTTATAACATCTCTCCTAATCCTGCCAACTACTTTGGGAATGCTTATCAGTACCAAGCCACATATCTCCACTAGTTAGCATGCGCCAGACACGGTGAGCAGATGACCAAGACCCACTTTGTTTAATATTTAGTCTTAAGTCTTAACCCTTAAGCTGTTGTATGTTGTACTTTATCTATGTAGTTTTAAGAATCGCTGAAACTGATCAAATCTCATCTTCAAATTTTAACTTCTGTACTAGAACATATTCTGATCCTCTAATGTATGCACTCTGTTACCTTTCTACTATATTTTCTTCTTTCTTAGATCTCATTGCCATTTCTCACTGCATCCTAGGAACTACACTTCATGTTTTCTCTCTTTTAAACTGTACACTAGACCTCGTCACTGCATCTTAGCAACTACACTTATGACTCAATTGTTTTAAGCTTATATTATTCTTAAAAGTACATATTTGATTTATTTTATTGTTAGTTTATTTTATAAAATCAATTCCCCTCTAGTCGATGTTTTATTTATTCAAACATAGGCTAAGCTGATAATATACTATTCTTTAATTGAATTTGACTATTTGAGTTAGGGATGTAAAATAACAAACTTGATTTTCTTTATAATTTTTAATAGGTCAAGTTAAAACTTTATTTTCTTATGATAGGAGACCAGACATAGATGCATGTAGCAGGAACCAAGCAATTCTTTTAGTCATTCCATCAATGTGATTTATAATAATAATAAAAAAATAAATTTTGCTTTTCTAATAATTGCTTTAAAAGTAACTGCTTATTCTTAATTGACTTACGTAGAATTTTACTCTTCTATTAATCTACAATTTTGGTTTTTTTAATAGAAACATGTGCCATATATATATATATATATATATATATATATATATATATATATATATATATATATATATATATATATATATATATATACACACAAATTCGGCTCATTAGTTAATTTTATCTACTTTTATTTTTTCAACTTCTTACACTTCAACTAATTAAATAACCTTTTACGGTACTTTAAATGAATATGCTAGCCCTAGGTCTAATTAAACCAAAATAAAAGAAAAAATATATGCAAAATTAAGGATTGAACTAAAATTGAGATGCTTTAAAATAAGACCAAAATTAAAAATTGAGTAAAATAAGGATACCAAAATCATGTTTAAGCATTTTTAATTAGTTGATAGTATAAAAACATTTACACTATCATTCTATAACACTCACTTTTTTTGTTATAATAAAAATTCTGATTGGAAACATAATAAATATTTTTACTAAAATGATGTTAAATGTGTTTCCAAACCTATGATGAAATACAGTTTCTACATTCCAAAATTATTATAGTTTTATCCTTTGCAGTATTTCAAATATACCTGGTGTTTCCCTTCAAGGGAAATTACTGTTTATGAGGCTGATTTGCGAGATAAGAGTGCTTTAACCATCTCGTCATCTTGAAGAGATTTGCACTGATTTACGTTCAAATGACATATGTGTCCTCTAATATTTGTAAAATATCACACACTGTGCTCTCATGACTAAACAAAGCTACACTGTGACCATGTGAGGAGTAACTTTAACTTTGCAGGTTCACTGACCATGCATTTGTTGCTTTCGCAGCGCTTGGTTGAGAGTGAGAGCAACAAGGAAGTTCATGAAGGTAATCTATTTTTGTGATTTGTATGTGGTTGTTGCAGGTTGGAGGGATGTGCTCGAGATGAGGACAAAGAACGAGGTTGATTGATGATGAAGAAGAAGCTTCATGTTGAGGAGGTTGATGGATGAAGATGAAGAAAGCTTCAAGCAGCAGTTGAAGAAGAGTTTGATGTTCTTTAGGGCCGTGTATTCGATTCTACAAATGGGGATTGGGTTCTAGTGGTGAGAAGAAAATCCACATCTTTGTATTTGGTTCCATCTTAAGCATATCTGGTTCCACTGCTCTCAAGAAATTTCACACAATGCGTATTCGGTTCCATAGTGATATGTATTCGGTTCCATCTCTTATGGGATTTGAAGAATGCTACACAAGTTGTATTCGGTTCCTAGGTGCGATATTCAATTCCCATAGTTGCATTCGTTATGACTGATGCGTTTGGAAGGTTGTTGGCGCCGCTGTGCAGGAGATCATGTCCATGAACGTGCACATGCAACAACAGCCCCATACAAGACATAGGGAGTTGAACGATTTTGTTTTAATAGCAGCAGGCTAACCCGTTGGGCGATTCGCTCGCCACCTTTGGTTGTCGGGCGCTGCTCCTCTCTAGTGTTGACTCCCGTCACCGCCACCAGCTAGTGGAGGCGGTCGAGACAGTTGGGCGGGGCGTGGAGACGTGGCCCGCCGATACTGCTGATTACATGTCGTGCGAGGATCCGAGGCTGAATAACCAGCTGAGCAGGGAGATGAACTACTACAGGGAAATGCATTGTCCCAGGCTAGAAGAGTCGCCACTCTGCTTGATTCCGCTACCGAACGGTTACTAGGTGCCGGTGTCGTGGCCGGAGAGCTTGCACAAGGTGTGTGTTGCGTTTTGGTTACTTTTAAGAAAATGAGCTAAGCTTATTTTATTAGAACAACTTAGTTTATACTTAAGCTGGATTGTAAAAGTTCTCTTATTTGAGTAACTCACTGATTGACCCCTAACTAACTAATTAAAGTCATTTAATCAATATACCTATCATTTTCATAAGCTCTCAAAGAAGTCTTTCGGTAGGGATGAGTTGTATACTCCCTTGTACGTGTTTAATTCGTATAAATAACAAAAACGATTAAATATTTATCAGAATCTTAATTCAAGCAACTTGTAAATAATCCATTCTTAACAACCCACCTTTACCTTAACTTTTGTAATAATTATTTATAGTATATGTTAAAAGGCTAACACTTTTATTTATCTAATGTAATTTACTAACTTTTTTTAATAATAATAATAATAATAATAATAATAAAAGAATAATAATAATAATAATAATAATAATAATAATAATAATACAATTTATTTTCATCTAAAAAATTAATTTTTCTTTTCCTTTTTTTTACAATATTAAAATTAATTTTAATAATTAATATTAATTTTTTACTCTTTATAAACTCTTTTACAATTAAATATAACATTAATAATTATCATTTTATATTACATTAATAACTAAGGGCATTTTGGTAATCTTCAATTTCTATCCATTAAACAAATTTTTTTTATCTGTCACATCAATCAAATTCTACACAATTCTTACAAACTTTACTTCCAAATACACTCTCAATTACCCATAAATTCATTAAAAAAATAACAAAGCCTTAATGTTTTTAGAGAGTGAGAGTGTAATAACAAAATTGTTTAAATAATTATTTGATTTTTTTTAAATCTTAAGTTGCACTAATTATTGAACTTATAAATAGTCGAGAATTGAATGGGTACAAGTTTAACTATAAATATTATATAGGTTTCATTCTAAAAAAAAAGTTATACTAATCTTCGTTTTTGTTGGAAGTCCCACATCGACTAGAGATAAGGTCAATTCTTAGTTTATAAGTGGGTGCAAACCTCACCCCCTACTAACTAGTTTTGTGGGGTTGAGTTAGGCTTAAAACCCACTACTAACAGTTTTCTATAATAAGTGATAGATATAAAATTTGTAATTCATCTTATTTCTATTGGATGATGAATAGTATATTCATGTTTATAACAACTCAAATATTAATTCAACATTTTTATAAAATGTAATAAAATATTATAAAAATTTAACAAGAAAAAATTATATAAAACTTAAACCAGAATACCAAATAAATTTAAATTATTTTAATAATTAAAATATGCACCGTAATATTTTAATATTTAAAACTATACCTACTCTTATAAATCTGATTAAAAATTCTTATTTCCCAATATTCATTGTATAATAATTCAGATTTGCCATCCTTACTGTTGAACTATTGATTGATTATTAGTTAGTATTATCACCAAATGCCATAGAATAATTAATAATTGTTGCATACATTCTTCAAACTGACAAAGTATAAAATAGTGTGAATAACTGTTTGATATATAATAATATTTGCATACATGTTTTAGTAGTTAATGATACTATTTTATTTATTATTCTTTCCAATATTTAAATATGATATGACATAAATTTTACATTTTTTGGAATTTTTATGTATTTTTAAAATAAATTAATTTTGATAAATTAATTTTTAATATATTTTAAATTATTAAAAACATACGTGACTGTAACAGCTCCCGAGAAGAATATCTGTTTGTTAACTTTGTCGAAGACACCGTCGCATTCACTCCATTCAACCACACACTGCGCAGTTTCCTCAATCCTTTTCTCTGTCTGTTACGGAAAACGCCAATTCCAAAACGGAACTCTCAAAAAATAGAAATTCCAATTAAATACAAGAATTAAAATGATTCATTTTAGGCTAAAATTATCTTTCACTTTTTATGTTTAAAAATTATTTTGTAAAACTTTTTTTTTATGATTTCAGACCCTAAAAAATTAAAAAAATATATATGCAGATAAAAAGTAAATTTTGTGTAACTATAACTATATTAAATGAATGTTTTTTATTTAGATATTATAATTTAATTAAAAAAATCTTATTATTTAAAATACTAATTTTAGAAGGAAAAAACAAAAGACAGTAGAAAAAATAGTGAAGAAAGAGTGTCAGAGACACACTCTATTAATTAAACAGACACTACGACCACATATTCTTTTCTTCGTCTTCTTCTCCTCACTTCTCTCTCTCCTAGGGTTTCACGTTTCTGTGAGAAAATGGATTGACAATTTCTCTCTCTCTCTCTCTTTCTCTTTCTATTTTTTTTTTACTTTTTTTTTCACGTCAATTAGGTAATGCTTCTTTTTTTTCTCTCTCTATCTTTCTATATAAATATATGTATATATTTCCGTGATTTTGTTTTCTTGCTGTCGGTTTAGATCGGCTTTGTCTGCTTATGCGGAGCAGGAATCCGCTTACTGCGTTCGTCGATTGAGAGATTTTCGGGGCATTGTGCTCGAAATCTGCTCACGAATTGCACTGTGGTGAATTGTGCTATTTTTTTTTTATATGCTCAACTGAACTTGTGATTTTATTCGGTGATTTTTATTAAATTGTTGTCTTTTGATATGTTTTATTAGTTATTTTTATGAGTTTCTTTTGATGATTGAAATTGCCTTGCCTTAACTAATGAGTAGAAATGTTGTGCTGATTTGCCCCTGTTTCTATTTTAGGGTTTTTGTTGGCGTGATTCAGAAGGTTTAGATCTGGATATCCTCGTTGGTAAGTTTCTTAGCATTTGTTTTTAATTTTTGTTTTTGGAGTCTGAAGGTCGTTCTAGTAACTAATTAAGCTGACCGACGAATTGTATAGAGATGAACAGGTGAGGATTCCGTGGAGGGGTAAAATTTGATGCCAAAAATAGTTAATTAAGTGGATTGAACTTGGGTTTTGTTTTGAAATTTCAGCTGGAGTTTTTAATGATGTAATAAGGCTAGCTTTCGCCCATTGTGTACTTAAATGAGTTGTCTGTGGGGAAGCTGCGCTAGATTCTTTTTTCTTTTTCACTCGTAGTATTAACTTTAGCTGTAGGGTATTGCTATTATTGTGTAAGGAACTGGATGCTCTGCCGTTCAAATTATATTTCAGAGTATAGTTAATGATTAATAGTTGACAATCTTCTAATAAGCTTTCTTGGTTTATTTCAAGTAAATATGAAACTGTTGAATGGGAATTGCACCGCTATACTGTTATTTCTTCACTCGAGAGAATCTTATTCCTAATGTGTAGATATCGTTGCAAATTGGAGCATAATTTTACTGAATGCTGGTCAATTTTGTGTTCATGCTAATAATTTCATTTCTAAATCTGTAAGCTGACTTCACTATATGAAAATAGTATCTATTTTTGTGTGAATATGTTATTAATACTCTGTAACAGAAATAGTTGGATTTTTGTTTGCAATAAAGTGTTCAGTTTCAGTGTTTAACTGGAAAATCTTAAAATCTAGGTCGTTATTGATTATTTTTAAAAATTCTCTCTAAATCTTACTATAATAACCAATTATTTCTTCATAATAAGCTGAATTAAGCACACACTTTATCGAGTAGGGAGTTTTTGGAGGAGCACACATTATTACTTGCCAGTCTACATTACAAAATTTGTAAGCTACTGAGTTCTTAAATGTATAAGAAGTTAGAAACTTCAACCTTACTTCACAGTGTTGTGTTCAAAATTTTGATGTCTGACAAAATCCTATTTTAGGTAATTGATTATGCATTATCATAAACCTAAAACCGTAAGCCTTATTAGCTTTTTCTCTCAACCTTCATCATTGATGTTCTCAGTGACAACTTTTATCTGTCTTTTATTGTTTTATTTTTCTTGCATCTGGATAGTACAAATATTGTTTTTCTCATTTGGTGCATGTATGACTATCCATATCAAGATGATGACTATTTTCATTGATGGTATATGTTTAGTTCTTGCTACTGCACGTGGTCTGTGTACAAAATTCTAAACTTGGTTTTGGTTTCATTATTTATATTCAGCTTCTCTGCCATGGAAGACTCGGATTCAGTTGCTACACTGATGGATTCTACAACTTCTAAGATACAACAGCTGCAGAAGGCATTTGCTGAACTTGAAAATTATCGGGCTGTTACACTTAACATGAAATGGAAAGAACTAGAGGAACATTTTCATGGTCTTGAGAAATCCTTGAAGAGGCGCTTTCATGAATTGGAAGACCAGGAGAAAGAGTTTGAAAACAAGACAATGAAAGCTCGCCAGCTGTTGGAGAAGCGGGAAGCCGCTGTTTTTGCCAAGGAGCAAGCTTCGTTCCAGAGGATTCAAGAGAAAAGAGACGCTGCTGTATTTGCCATTGTAAATGCTCGAGAAAAGCACAGGAAGATTTCATCACTCGAATTGGCTACTGTCTCAAATGGTGGTAAAGGAGGGATAGTAGTTGTAGAGGAGAAACCTGTGGATAACGTGTCCACTGCAGCTGAAGGTTATGTGGAAGATGTAAAACTTCCTGAAAATGGAAATGTGGAGTTGGTATCTTATCCAGAGTTGGTGAAATTATGCAAGGAGATGGATGCTGCTGGAATTCATAAATTCATATCTGATAACCGTAAGAACCTGGCTGCTGTAAGGGATGAAATACCAAATGCATTAAGAGCTGCTCCTAATGCTGCTCGTTTAGTTTTAGATTCTCTGGAAGGATTTTACTGTACAGAAGTGTCAAATCAGGATGTAAAGAAGGATGCTAACTTATTGGGTCTTCGCCGAACTTGTATCATGCTGATGGAATGTCTCTGTGATTTCTTGAGCAACTCAGATTGTGTTTCTAATGTAATTTCAGAAGATATCAAGGACAGGGCAAAGGCAGTTTCTGAAGAGTGGAAACCCAGATTGGATGCTCTTGACATGGATGCTAGCAATGGGAATTCTCTGGAGGCTCATGCATTTTTACAACTTGTAGCTAGTTTTGGTATTGCCTCTGGTTTTGATGAGGAGGAGTTATCCAGATTGATTCCAATGGTATCTCGACGCCGTCAAACTGCTGATTTATGTCGTTTCCTTGGGCTGTCAGAAAAGATGTCTGGTGTGTATTTGATCCTTATTATGCTTGTCATGATATAAAACTTTATAGAAGCTATAGGAAATTTTGAATTTTAAGCTGTATTTATGCAAGGCATATGTTTTAATTTTTTTGTTTATTCTATATTTATTTTTGTTTTTAGTGTTTCATTTTACTTTTTGGATATGCAGGTGTAATTGAGGTTTTGGTGAACAGTGGGCGGCAAATTGATGCTGTTAACTTGGCTTTTGCATTTGATCTTACTGAACAGTTTTCTCCCGTTACTTTACTCAAGTCTTACTTGAAAGATGCAAGAAAAGCTTCTTCTCCTGTTAAAAGTCTTAACTCATCTCCCACTGCACAGGTGTGTTATTGACTTGAGTTTCTTCTATATGAAGTAATTATTCCACCATTGTGTTCTTTTCACTGTTTGAGCTAGTTATCTGAGATACTGCCTAGCTTTTTGTGTTTTCCTAATATTGTTTTTCTTAGGGTCATAATTGCATGCCACTTGTGTCATTTTTCTAAAACAAGATAGCATATAAAAGCTATGCCTCTTATCATATGAAACGCTAGAAAAGTTTCTGATAGGACACTCATTTAAGATGAATGGTGGAATTAGAGAAGGGCTTCTGATGTGGCAATTAGTTTGAATGTGAATGATTGTTTGGAGATGGGTAAGGAGTGGATCATCGTCAAGGAGTCTTTTCTATTAGCGACTTTGAGGGGTTGTGCCAGGGACTCATCTGTTTCTGAAGAGATTAGCTCTAGGATTACTGGGGTCATCCTTTATAATGGTTCTTGTTTCCAATAATTTTGTTTCGTGTTTCTATTCATTCTGGTTCCTAACAGTTCCTTAGCAGATAGAAACACTACTCTTCAAAATGTTATGAGCCCTGTTGGTAAAACTGATGAACTTGAAGGCCTTCATACTCCATTCGTGTTTGTTTAAGGAAAAAAATTTAGACAAGGACTCTTCTACGAGAAATAAAATATTTTTGCTTAAATCTATATAGCGGCAACAGATATATTTTTTTTAGAAAGTAATTTGGTGCCAAAGCCTCATGAAAGTCTAAATGCATTACAAAAATATCTTGATTTTAGAGTTTGCCGTCTTTGATGTATAGGACCTAAAGGATATGCATGTTGTGACAGCTCGTGAGGTTTTTAATTCTCAGTATACACTGTACAGTGTACACAGAGCTTTTGGTTTACTATTTGACTTATGATTGCTCACTGATGTAGTTTATTGTATTCCTGATCCTCATTCTTCCTTTAAATTTAAACTCTTCTTTTTCTCTAAATTGAATTTCAATGGGTTTTTTAAAACGAAATTGTCAATAATTAAAATTAACTTTATTTCACAATTTAAATTATATGCATTGTAAATCCAAAATAATTTATATATTCAAATCTGTCAAGCTGAATCAGAATAAGTGGACACATCATTCTGTTCCGCATGTAGATGTAATGGCTTTAAGATATTTTACTTTATTACTCATGTTGAAATTTATGAAGCGTGGTATTGGGGTATCGAAATAATCAGACAAAAACTGCTTCTCTGGGTACCTAAGGGTTCTAAGTGCATCTATACATGGCGCAAACATATCTTGCATACTTCTGATGAAATGCATCTATACATGGCACAAACATATGTTGTGGTAATATACAGTTTTTATTTTCTTTCTTTTTGATATTCCTACCGACTTCTGTCTCAGATTGAGGTTAATGAACGGGAGCTGGTTGCTCTTAAGGCTGTAATAAAGTGCATTGAAGAACATAAACTTGATGAGCAGTATCCTCTGGATCCTCTGCAGAAACGATTAATACAGTTAGAGAAGGCGAAAGCTGACAAGAAGAGAGAAACTGAAGCAACGAAACCTCAACCCAAGAGACCTCGCGCAAATGGTGCTGGATATGGTCCACGCGTCACTAACATCCCCTGTGATAAAACTTCGTATGCTAGAGTTGCTGACAGGTATCCACAGTATGTATACGACCGACCACCGTACATGTACCCTGCACCAACGGATAATCATTGCCCCCCTCTCATGAGCACTGCAACGTATAACATGTCTCCCAGCCTTGGCAACTACTTTGGAAATGGGTATCAGTACCAAGCCACTTATCTCCACTAGTTAGGTGAGATGTGAGAACGGGGTAATTATGATCCTTTTGTTTAATATCTAGTCTTAACCTTTAAGCTGTTGTATTGTTGCACTTCCTCAAATGTAGAGGTAAAATGTCATGCTTAAATTTAACTTTTGTAGCACAACATATTCTGATCCTCTAATGTATGAACTCTGTTCTCGTTTTGTACACTCTTTGCTTTCATGCCTTTGCACTCTATCTTTCTCGGCTTCCATCTGTTGTTTTGGAACTTTCTCATTTCATGATTTTCTATTATAATTTTGGTAGATTTTTTTGAAAGAGTGTCACTAGTAGTAGTATGTGCTGTCGAGCAACTGTTCCTAAACATATTTTCCGTATTTGAGTAGAACGGAAAAAATAACTGATTCAGGGTGGATAATTTTAATTCAGTATCTTTATCATTGGATACTTGAAGCTTCTTCGTTGTATTTTACATATCGTTTTGTTTAGCAGACTGGTAAAATATTGATTTTAAATGATGAAAACCAAGATATTGATTGAAAGTAAATAAATGTTTTAGATGAGATATTATAAATAAATTTCTCTAATTTATTAAAAATGATTTAATTTCTCAAATACCACTTATGAAGTATAGCATGTTATGCATGCTATAATAAAATTATCAGTCACCTTCATCCACGAAAGTGTTGGAAATTGCAAACTCTTTTTTGATGCCATATTCTTCAGATAAAACATTGAACTTATTTGAGCAGTTTTTCATCACAACAATATTTTTAGAGTTTAAGTGACATTTTCTGATAATTTTTTTAGCTCTTGATTTGAAAGTTTTAGCTTTCCTCGTAAAAAATGGGCCCTAATTTATTTAGAACTACCATTACTGAAAGTAATTGAACGCAGGATAAAAGTTTGAGAGTGTCTCTCCACCACTACACATTGTTCCCTACACTTCTCCATTTCTCTTTTGTCTCTGTAAAATATTTAATACGTGGTGGTTAAAATGTATTTACTTTCACCAACATCCACCAACTCTATCAATGCACCCTCACACCCAAGCACTCCTACAGAAATCAGATTTCTCTTGCTTCTTCTCCCGTCTAACTGTGCTATTGTGGTGGTCGAAGGCAGTTGAGTGGTGGTGCCAAGCAAAAGGTTCCCAAGTGTGAATACAAAGTTCAGAATAGATGTCAATATCTGTGGACGAATTTTGAGATACGTTTAAGTGTTTTACAGATACCTCGTATATGTTGTCGCCTTTTGTGTTTCTCTTCTTCTTCATTTAACACAAAAAGGAGGCACGTAGCAGCACCCAACACACGCACAACACCCAGCACACAGACAACACATGTTCACATAGAACCTTGACGAAAATGAAAAATTGGGAAAAGAGGAAGAGGAGAATAAGAGAGGAAGAGAGAAAGTAAGATTGTGGAGGTGGGAGCGTGGTGGTGAATAAGAGAGTAAAATATTAGGGTTTTAAGAAAAAATTAAAAATGGTAGAGGGTATAGGGTGGGGGTATGATGTGTGGCTGAGTGAATAAAAGAGTAAAAAATTAAGATTTTGAGAAAAAAGTTAAAAAAGGTTAAGGGTAAAAGTAATAATAGTATTTTTGGAATTAAAAAAATTGGAAAGATGTAGGGAAGAGTGTGTGGTGGTTGAGGGAGTAACTCTCAAATTTTATTGGGTAATACAAGTTTAAATAATATTCAAAGCATTCTTCACTCTCCTTGATATTTCACTAGGAAATTAAGATGGATGTTTCTCCTCCTTATCCGAAAACTTCTTCTTACACCTCTAATAAATAAAAAAAACCCTTTAATAAAGTTAAATAAAATAATTAAAAAATTAGAAAAAATTAATATTTTCAAAATTTAATGAAATATTTAATAAATTTTGAAATTTATTGAAAAATTAATGAATTTTGAACATTGAAGAATTAGATGGATTTCAAAATCCAATAAAAATTGTTTTGAAAAGTGTTTGGAGAAATTCAAATTCTATCACTCATTTTATATATAAAGTACTCTTTTACCTTTTTAACGCTCGACAAAGAACTCTAGTTGCTTAAGCAAAGATCTAAATCTCGACTTAATAGGTAAAAAAAATACAAAACTCTAAACAAGAATAAATTTTAAAACACATAAAGCAATAAAAATAGAAAATTATAGGACTAACAAAAGAATTAAATGAGACAAGCATAAACTCTAAAAAAAGACTAAATATAATTTAATAGATTAAAAATCATAAACAATAATGCAACATAATTATTTGTGTTGAGTTCTACAAGTTTTTTTTACTCTTGGATTCTTACATTTTTTTCAATATATATTTGTTTTCTTTCGATTTGAATCCACTATTCTTTCCTTTTTTTTTTTGTAGTTCAACACACTAACAAAGAAAATTAAAGAGATTGTTAATCAAACACCAAAACTCATGCAAGGTCAAGGTAAATAACAATTAATCAGAAAAAAAACAAGAAATTTACATGAATCAAATGTAGAAATGCACAATTTAAACGAAGAATAGAAACAAAAATTCAAAACTCACATAATTGGATAAAACATTGGTTTTTGCTTGTTTTTTAATATGATAGAAAAATAAGATAAAAGAAGATATTCAAACTAGAACCTTGCTTTAGATAGCATATGATACGATCATATTCAGAGAAGAGTGCGATTGTTTCTGAATTTGAATACTTAAGAGACAAAACAAAAATAAATCAGGAAAAAATGCAGAATAAGACAAGAATTTGAGCGTCATAATCTAGCAAATGGATAATTCAAGTGAAGATTCACCATATTAATCTTTCATAAGAATTAGAGTTCTAATTCAATAACCAAGACAATTTTCTCTCAAAGAATGCAAATGCATATAATATGACTTAAAAGTGTTTACATTAACTTTTGTTACCTCTATATATAGGCACTAAGTTTAAGAAAACTTAGAAATCCTAAACACAAACTTTCACCTAGTGAGATCCGCTTGTCCAACAAACATAAACTGACTTGCCCAACGAATTTAACATTATGTAAAATTAAAATAAAATTATAATTTATTTAATTTCTTAAATTATTTTTTTAATTATATCTATGATCTTCATGTTTTTTAAATTCTAAAAGATGAAATATTATAAGATTTAAGAAAACATGTTCTACTATTTCATCTTATCGATAGATAATTTGAATTATAAATATTATTTTAAAATTTTTTTTATATATGTTCAGAAAATAATCCTTTACTAAAAAAAATTAGAAATGATGTAAGGAAATTTTTTTTTTAAAGTCTTCATCTTTATGGGTGAAATTAAGATGTTGGTCAAATAAATAATTTTTTTCTGAACTTTTCATCATTATTTGCACTATCTCGAACATGGAATCAATGCATAAATGCGATAGAGATGGTTCAGCTAAAGTTTACTTAAACTATGCATTAAATCATCATCATCATAACCAAATATAAAAAAAAATCAAATGTAATTTGTTTTAGTTTAATTTAAATTTAAATTTAATATTCAATTCGAACTGAACCAAAAATAATGTTTCGTGATTAAGTTTAGATGACTTCTTGCAGTTTACCAATATTTCGTATATTGGTAATTATTATTTTTGTATCTTTGAATTCAATTACTCAGGATATTCATTTTGATAAAATCACTCAAAATAAATTTTCATTAAAAACTAAATTCTAAATAGAATAGACAAAACTTTCCATCATTATAAAAAAAAAGTTATGATTTTAAAGCACCATTTCTAATAAAAAATGGTATTTCAAAATCTGATTTGAATTGTATTTTTATAATAAAAATTGTATTTTTATAATAAAAGTAGACATGATCTGAATCATAGTTTTATTTAAAAAAAAATAATAAAGTCATAATTTAAAATATGATTCTAACCAAAGATAACTGCAGGTTTACTATTTCTTTTCTAAATTTAACTTCAATTTTAAAATATAATTTTTATACTATTTAAAAAAAAATTAAGTGATATTTTGAAAGACAGATTGTGTATCTCAAACACAACTTCTCCACATTCTGTACTTTAAAAAAAAAATCTATTTACTTTAGTAATTGTTTTCAAATTATCCTAAAACTAAAACAACCTGTAATTACAAATTTATGTACACTGCATGCCTCTCACTGTTGTGCAGCTACTTCTGATTATATATATATATATATATATATATATATATATATATATATATATATATATATATATATATATATATATATATATATATATATATATATATATATATATATAAATATGTACATGTATTGACCTAATCATGCAGCATGCTGGTTTTGTTGGATATTATTATATGAACAAAATCATATGCAACATGCCATTTGAGTTGGTAAGCCAAAATTAAAGCATCAAAGCAAGATTAAATTATTTTATTTTCTGTTATTTTCTGACATGTTTGGACCAGTTTATGTTAAAATTAATTGAAGTACAATTGAAAATAAATTCTACATCTTAAAGTCCATTCGGTGAAAGAAAAGTCGGTACATATGCAGATATAAATAGCTGTGGATGGCATGCATTTGGCAGACACAAGATCAAATAGTTAAGAAAAAGATTAGAAAATTGAAAGACATGGCAGCAGCAATGTCGTCATCAGATCTGAGTGAATTCGTGATGGTTAAGGGAAATGGTGTAAAGGGTGTCTCTGAGATGGGTCTGAAGAGTATTCCGAGAGAGTACATTCAGCCATTGGAAGAGAGAACGGTGAAGGTTGTGCATGGAGAGTCCATTCCCATCATTGACATGTCGAATGGGGACGATGGTGAAGTGCAAGATGCGATCTGTGATGCTGCTGAGAAATGGGGTTTCTTCCAAATCATCAATCATGGAGTGCCTCTGCATGTGTTGGAGAATGTGAAGGATGCAACTCATAGGTTCTATGAGATGCCACCTCAAGAGAAGGTTAAGTTCACCAAACAGAATTCGGTTTCCAACCATGTCAGGTATGGCTCTAGCTTTAGCCCTGAAGCTGAGAAAGCTCTCGAATGGAAGGATTATCTCAGTTTGTTCTATGTTTCTGAGGATGAAGCTCAATCAACATGGCCACCTGCTTGCAGGTAATCTTATCTTTCAACCTCTTGGGTTTCTCCCTCAACACTTTTTAAAACAAAATATAAATAAATTAAAAGTCAAAATTAGCTTAATATAAATTTTTTCAACTTCAAAGTTAAAAAACATAATTAAAAAATGGCTTAATACCCTATTTTGTACAAAGAGCGTTAATTATTTTTCTCTCTCTTCTATTAAGGTCGTTTGTACGGATGTAGGAACGTAATTGACGCACGTTTTAAAGGATGTACTAATTTAACATTGTCGAGCGAAATTGGGGACAAAATAAGGTATTAAACCTTAAAAAATTAATGTCAAAAATTTCACGTCAATTTAAAATAAAATTAATTCATAATATATAAATGAATGGAAATTTTATTATATATAAATTAATTTTGTAAAATTAAATAACATTTAAAATTCATTAAATTTTATTTTGTAAATTAATTTTATAGAATTGAGTTAGATTTATTATTAAAATTCTGTTCTTATTTTCTCATAAAATTCATATTTAAATAATTAAAAGAATGACATGTTTAAATTCTCTCTTATTAATTACTTATATATATATATATATATATATATATATATATATATATATATATATGTATTATGTATATATGGAATAGCGTGTATTGGTTACTTATTTCTATATAAGGAATAGTGTGTATTTAATTTTAGCTAGTATCGTTACTTAACCGCAAACCTATGACAATATTTAGGTGCAACTTCCTTTCTCTCAAATATCTTTTAAAAACACAACTGCAATGAAACTCCGTAAATTAAAAACAAATAGTATATAGCGCTTCTACTTTATTTTCAAAATATATTGATTTTTAATATTTTAAAATATTCTATAAAATATTTAATATATCAAAATAATATATTTCAAACATTATTTTCATAAACACTTCATGCAGTGAAAACCGATATCATCTAAAATTTAGAAAAAAAATATTATCTTAAGAAGATGTTTTAAGAGTGAGAGTTTAATCTACATAAGTGCCTAAATTAGATGTAATGATATGCAATAAATATAATTTTTGTGTATGTTAAGTATTAATTATAAAGAAAAAGTTATGATATATAACTTAGGATGAAAAGATCTTTTGAGCTATAGTTATTATTTTTTTGAAAATATTATGTAAACGAATTGAACTGCGTAATATCTATACCATTATATGAAGTATAATTCTATCTTTCTGGTGTGTATATTTTATATTTCATTTTATTCTTTAAACAATGATTTTTTAAATTAAAAATAATCATTTCATCATTTTTATTCATTACACAACAGTTTTTTTCTTCTAAATTTAACTTTTATTTATTTGATAATTGTTTTTACACTTAACCATATTTTTAAACTAAAATAACTATTATAATAAAAATGTTACCTACAAATAAAATTTTAAAAAATATATATACTTATTTTTATTGTTATAAATAATAATTTTATTTATTTTAATCATAAAAAAGTAAACACATGAATATAAACACATAGTGCATTTGTTTTCACTACTAGCATATAAATATCCTTTTATAAAAAAAAACTTAACAATGATAAAATCTGTTTACTATTTTTTTCCAAAAAAGAAAATTCATTTCCCATATACATCAACATTTCTTTTTCTATTTTATATGTTCAATTCTTCATGTTTGTTATTTTAAATTTGATATTCTTTTTTCCAACTAAAGAGAAAAACATTTACTTGTAGGGATGAAGCACTAGAATACATGAAGAGATCAGAAATCTTGATAAAAAAACTTTTAAATGTGTTAGTGAAGAAGTTAAACGTGAATAAAATTGACGAGACCAACGAAGCATTATTTATGGGTTCAAAGAGGATCAATCTGAATTATTATCCTATTTGCCCTAACCATGACCTAACGGTAGCAATAGGGCGACATTCAGATGTCTCAACCCTTACTATTCTCCTTCAAGACGACACCGGCGGCCTCCATGTCCGGTCACCGAACCACCGTGACTGGATTCACGTGCCACCGATCTCCGGTGCTCTAGTGATCAATATAGGCGATGCACTCCAAGTGATGAGCAATGGACGATACAAGAGTATTGAGCATCGTGTGTCAGCCAATGGAAGTAAAACTAGGGTTTCCGTTCCTATTTTTGTGAACCCTAGACCTTCAGATGTGATTGGCCCTTTGCCCCAAGTTCTTGCTAGTGGAGAGAAAGCCTTGTATAAAAATGTGTTGTATTCGGATTATGTGAAGCATTTCTTCAGAAAATCTCATGACGGGAAGATGACAATTGAATATGCCAAGATATGTTGAGTTTAATTCCTTTATGGGGGTATACTTTGAAGATGCAGCTATTTGAAGTTAGTTAATGCATTATGTAGCTTGAATGTATGTGCTTTCACAATAAAGAGGCTTTCAGGGTTAATTTTACATCAAGGTGGCAAAAAAAATCTCTAAAGTCAAGGTTTATTTGTATTATAAACCAAGTTCTAAAGTTTGTTTTGCTTGCTTAATATTTTTAAAATATCATTGCAAGTAATTTTTGTTTATTGTAAGTGTTTCTATAGGATTAGTTGGACACTCTTTACTTTTTTATGTCTAGGTATTGAGTGAGTTTTGTTCTTCCACAATTGTTCAGATGGTACTTGAAGAAGGTACTCCAATATTTAAGTGAATAAGTATATGAATGTAAGAGTATTGAATACAATAATCAATATAAATAATTATCTTGAACTTTTTATTTATAAAAATTGTAACAAGCTTTTTATCACTGATCTATTATACCTTAATACAATTACCTACTTGATTTGCACTAAATTATTTTTAGACTAGTTAATCTTGTGGAACGTCAACCAATTGGTCATGTTCCAGATTAACGGTCAACACGACCGATCGACTTATAGATCGGTTTGTTACTCTTGAACAACAAACCATTGTGCTTGTTAAAAAATAGGTTTAATACATCATTTGGTCCCTACTTTTAGGAGTTTGGTTCAAAGTGATCCTACTTTTTAAAAAAGTTCAGTAAGGTCCCATATTTCGTTAAAAAATGTTCAATCCGATTCTTTTCGCTCACGCTGTTAAAAACATAACGGTCTAAATGCCACCATGGCCAAACCTGAGTGAGTTGTGCTTTGATGAATACGTGGCACGTTTGAAGAGGTTGCACTATGTAAATATTTTAGAAATATTAAAAAATGACGTAAGTTAGGTGCAAATCCTAGCAACGCCGTCGCCACCACTGTCGGACCAATACCGGTGGGAAACCGCACCGACGTATCCCGGTGGGTACTGGAGGGAGTTCGGCGAGACCCGGGAGGAGCCACTAGGTGGGTATCCTCAACGACAGTGGTAGCAGGGGAGGAAGAACGCGCGGGCTCCAGCGGCTTGTGTGCGAAATAAGAAGCAACCCTAAGCTACATTCTAGAACAACTCGAGAGAGTGCGCAAGAGATAAACCACCACTTTTTGTCCTCCACCTTGAGCGTAGTGAGTAATAGGGAGAAGACATGAGTACCAAGGAGTTGCGTAGGGACCCTTGTTGCAGTCACAGGAATTTCTAGGAACCAAGGGGCCTTTAAAGAAGGGAAGTTAACTTTTTGATGTATTGATTGAGCATGATGCGTTTCCTTTGAAACTTGTTAATCTTGAGAAACAGTGTGGATAGATAGTATACCCAATTGGAAGGTTGTGGGTTGCTAAGGAAAAAAAATGGTTTGGGATGTTATTCCCAAAATATGAATGCACGGGTTGAAGGATTACAGTGCATGTGGTTTTGTAGTAAGAGATAAGTGCATATCGTGAATCTTTGGAGGGTAGCCGTGGATTGGCTAGGTTAAGAATGTAAATAAGAGCAGAAAGTGTTAACGTGTTGTATGAGTGAAATATGACAATAGAGTGCATTGGTGATGGGTTGTGTTCTCAATAGAGATACCAACATGAGTTTATGGGTATAATAAATTATTATTTTGTAATTACATGGAATGTTTGATGGGTATTAAATGTATGGAAGCAGTATAAATGTTGAGTAATGTACTATCATCACACAATGATATGAGTGCATGTTTTCTTTTTGCAAGTGAAGAGTTTCAATGCATGTGGGGGCCATGGTAAGATGAAGAGAAATATTATATTTGCTTCCTGTATAGTGTAGACGTTGGAATCCAGAGAGCTAGAAGGGGTTCTTGATATTGGCATTTAATGGTTTTCGTGGTACCTACCTTGGGAGGGAAATCATAATATTGTTAATACCAAGTGCATGAAATTGTTGTTGTGCATGTGCTGCTACGTCCCTTGTTGATAGGTAAAGTACGCAAATGATATTCTGGGGTTGCATGGGTGGATTATAAGAATGGTGAAGGGTTACATGCTAAGGTTTTCGTTATGCAAATTTTAAATTTTGGGTCTATAAAATAGGTCTGGGGAAACTAAAGGAGTTTTCTTTGAAGATATAAAGATTGATGAGAGAGGTGCAGAAGTTATCTAATGGTCACAATTTTGTTGTTAATAAGCAAGGATTCTTTGTTTTAGTTATATTGATGTCGTCCTAACAGTGAAATATCTAGTTTTATGGGTTTCGAAAATTATATCATTTTTGAGTTATTATTGAGTGGAATAGTATATAGGGTGATATAGGGTGAAATCTAGAGGTGGGTGTATAAAACTGGTTCATTCTTGGGTAGTGTCCAGAGAAGCCGAAAGACTTGAATACTTGATCATGGAGGGAACATAGTTGTTTTAGAAATATTGGGTTATATACTTGGTCTGTGGTTAGTAAGATAATATGCAAGAAGTCATGAATGTATTGATCTTTATGGTTAATGGTTATGATGAATTATATTCGTTTGATGCTGATATATGGATAGGTTGGATTGTGTGTGAATGTATGTTGTGTAATGTTATTGAGTGTATTCTCTCTCTGCATTTAATTCTTCAAACAACCATTTATGTTTCTCTCTCTTCATTTAATTCTTTTAGCTCATCAAATTGCACAACTCACCCAGGTTTGGTCACAGTATCATTGCACCGTAATGACGTGAGCGAAAATGACTAGATTCAACATTTTTTTGTGATCTTAGTGAATTTTTTTAAAAGATAAGATCACTTTGAACTAAACCCCTAAAAATAGGGACCAAATGATATATTAAACCTAAAAAATAAAAAGGAGAAAAACTACACCATTACAAATTTGTCACCAAAGTCATTTGTTCCACCTTCACTACGTGATTAGTTCTAGTAACATTTTCTTTGTTATAGTTATTTATTCAAATTGTTACGGAATGTATAGTATAATGATATTTTTTAAAAAATGTTATTGTATATATAGTGATTTTTTTTAAATGTTACTATAAATAATATTAACAGCAATATTCCAACATTTTTATGTTACAATAAATAAATAAATTTTCTATATAATATCATTTTAATAAAATGTTACAAAAAATAAAAAAATTCCTATCTAAAAAAATATTATATTGTTAAAGTATAAGAAAATATGGATTTAGTTTCAAGAGGAGAGTCTTAAGTTGAGAACCCTAACTTGATATAATTTTTGTTGATGGAGCTCAATCTGAATGTTAATAGCAGCTCCTTAAATCTGTACTTCGCATCTTCCATTAATTCGAAATTTCAATTCCTTTTCGTGAATTCTTAATCCCTTTTCTCAACCCACAATCCTCTGTAAAACCCCAGTTCCTTTAACCTCAACATTGCTTTTCCCAAACTTAGGAATTAAATTTGGGAGGCTTTGCGGAAGGCAGGTTTTGATTCTTGTCTCCGTTTTGCTGATTAACTTTGCGGAATTCATTCAGGTTTTAATTCTTGTTTCTGTTTTGTTGATTAATGCTGTTTCATTTTACGTGCTGTGTACTTTGCATAAGAGAAAATGTGTTTACATTGTCGTTTTCTGGTGCACTATCATCAAGCAATCTTTCCTTGGATCCCAACGGTCTCTGCACAAAGGATTCTTCGTCGTTTTGTCTCTTTCTCGGTGCCTCCCTCCTTCAAAATCTTCTTGTTGTTCATCATCTGAATCTGGCCTCCTCTGCCCTTGATCCAATTGCATCCCCCCATTGATGATATGTTTATACATAATGTTTTAATAAAAAAAATCCAACATAATGAGCATAACTGGAAGGATAACTTCATGAATCGAATTCTGAAGCATGAAATTTAATTTTAGTGTTTTATTACTTTTTTCTTGACAAAACACTGACAAATAGACATAGTTAGCATATAGAGTCTACTTCATCGTGTAAGAGATTTGTTACGTGGTCCTGGAGCTGTTTATTCAAAGCAAACCAACTTAACAGTTCAAGAGCATGGCCATGACTTAATTCTTTGACTTAGTAGGTTGCTTCCACATTGGCAGCAATTACCAAATGCTCATCTCTAGTTGTTATGATGATTCTACTTCCTGATCCAAACCAACTGTATTCCCCAACCAAAGACTCCAGTTGCTGCAATCAATTAGCATCATCAACCACTATGAGAACCTTTTTACAGTAAAGTCTATTTTTTATCTTATTAATTCCTCTCTATTTGTTTCCCACTTTAAAATCTCTGTGGTTCAAAACCTCTGAAACAAGTGCTTCTTATAGTTGGACTTTTCCAAATCTTTTGACTTGAAACTTCTCTAACATTTTCAATGAAAGCACTGCCCTCTTACTGATTAATAATGTGGTTATAAACAGACTTAGGAACTGTAGTTTTTCCTATTCCCCCACTTCCAAAGATTCTTATAGACCACACATCATCTAATCCAATTTCCAAAAGTGATTTAATATCTCACACTGGGGAATTCAGTGCAACAGGATGTTTAGCTACGCTGAAAGTTGTGGGATTCAGTTTACTGAATATCTCTTCAAAAATTCTTTTGAAAACTTAGATTTCAATCATCTCCTATGTGCCACCCAGACAAAGTAGCTATTTCACATAGAGCTACCCGCTGTCTTTTCACATTGTCCACATCATAACTTGCCTTTATGGTTTGTCAAAGTTTCTTCAAAGTTGTCCTTTTGTTCTCTCACATGAGATGGACTAATTTGATAAAAAAACAGGCAAACCAAGATGACCTTTGCAATCCTCACACTCAAGGATCTTAAAGAGTTCATCTAAGCAAGAAGTGGAAGGAACGTAAGTCTTGGATAATATGAGAACTATCCTTGAGTCTTCAAAAACACCAAAAAAGTTGAGGTTAAATTTTCTCTCTCCTCTTGAGCTCCTTGTAATCTGTGAAAGTGCTGAATCCTTTTTGACCTAAACTTGTTCTTCACTTGGAAATTATGATTGCCTGCTTTCATATCTTGATTGACTAAAATCGAATTATGAGTGATATTGTAGATATTTTTTAAAATTTGAAATCGGTGATACGTCTACCTTTTCTGTGTAACAGTTTATTTCTTGCAGTAATATGGATATAAAAACGGATGACTAAAGAAGTAAAAATCATCTTAGCTTTGGCTTTCTTTCGTCCCCCTGCTCCATAAATGAAAAAGAAAAAACATAGCTCTGCTAATGTGTATTTGATCATAAGAAATACATTTCTTTTTTGAAGATATGGACTTAAACGGTGCTGTTGAGGACATAATCCCTTGGGATGGGACTCTATCTTCAAGTGAATTTTTCCTTTCTGCTCGTACATTTTCTGAGAAGTGGAAAATGTTCAATCCTTCCTTTCCTCCATGGCAGTGGATCCTGTGTCCTAAACAGCATTTGGTTGCTTCTCATAAGGTTGGATTCTGTCGTAAGATTTCTAAATGCTCTGCATTATTGCTCTATGCTTAGGCTTAGCAGCTTTCTTGGTTTTTGTCTGTCAGGTGGAAGGATACTTGTCCATGGAGAACATGTGCCATATCAAATCAAGTGAGGTCTGCCAGCAATTTAGTTTACTAATACATAGGTAATGTTTGATTAAATGTAATTCACTGGATTGTGATTATCATCACAGGAAGAAGATTGTATTAGAAGTCTGACATGGAAAGAAGATAGCAACGATTTGCAGAGAGAAGAGCCCGTTGATTGTGGCACTTTAGTATGTATGACCTATATGATGTCTATAATCTAACTTCATTAATTTCATACCCTAAATTTGGTTACTACTATTCTTGGAATTTTCAACACTCTGTTTTAATCCTACTACTGCTTACAACAGTGTATTTTTCCCTCTCTACTAGGTCCAGAGCATGAAGTAAACCACTATGATTTTCATATCGTCTACAGTTCTTCATATAGAGTTCCAGTCCTGTATTTTCGTTCATACCATAGTGGTATGTTTACGTTTCTTACTATGGAATTTAGTATGATAACCATGTTCTTCATAGAATTCATGTCTTGTATTTTGGTTTATATCATAGAAAGTAGACTTTAAACTTAACTCGACATTTCTCTCGTGATAGGTCTAGCAAACTTTGATAGGATAGGTTTTGATATCATTTTAGAAAGTAAATTTTAAGTCTAACTCAATATTACAAAACCAGTATGGAAGATGAAGTTTGCACCTACTTATATACTATATTTTGGTTATATAGGGCTTGCACCCACCCGGTTTGAAAGATGAAGTCTCCAACAGGATGCATAATTATTAATTATGACTTTGAGCTTTTCATTAAAACAATTTTGAAAACCAAAACCACCTTGTTATTGGATTTTTAGAAAACTTGTTACTTTTAAAGTAATCCAGTGGTTCTATTCAATGTTTATGTTGATAGATGTTGATATAAGAAATGCTGGCTACATCATTCATCCTGCAGAGCTTATATCTGTCAGGTTGGATGGCTTAAGGTTATACCGCAGTGCCATGTAGCTGTAGTCAGATTTGAAGCTATCTTGTGGTTGTAAAAGATATCTAATTTGAAATGTGTAGGGACGTAAACTATAAGGAGGTCTCATAAGCCATCCATTAAAACAATTTTGAATATAGATGATTTTTTAAAATTTGGTCTCTTAACTTTTCCGATCTTATCATCGTTTAGTCATGAAAACAAAAACTGTTTGTGTTGAATTGAACTATCTCATTTATTTACATCTGCATTTGTATATTTCAGTATATAATATAATTTCTTTTATTGAAATCAATAATATTCATTATATATTTGATGGTGTTTAATTATGTAGATGGGCAACTATTGTCTTTCAATGAAATTGAAAATGATCTTCCTTGTAACTCTGCAAAGTTACTATCAGAATCGAAATGGACATTTATAACTAATGAGGTAAATCATTGGTTTTTCTTCTGTTTTTTTAGTGAATTTTTTCTCGATATTTCATGATTATGGTGTACTAAGATTTCGCTTCTGTTGAAAATATACAAAAAGTATATTAATATTTGGTCCACTTGGCCTTCTGCTTATGATTATTACTTTAATGAAATAAATTTTATAGATACGGAAGGAAAATGCAGAAACTAAGGATGAGACATGCCTATATAGGTTTCATTGCCATTAAATTTGGTCTGTAAATGCAATTGGCATTAACTTCCGCATCTTTAAACTGTGGATTACTTTTGAAAAACTCAATGAATAAAGGAGTACTTCCAGATGGGTTGATTTTAGTAAAATTGAATTTACTAGTTTTTAACTACATCTTATATTAAAAGTAACCATAATCTGCATACTGTCATTTGATATGTTCTAACCCCTGTACTATACATTAACCGGTTTCAGTGTATATCTTGTAGGAACATCCACATTTGAACAGACCATGGTACAAATTACATCCATGTGGGACAAGTGAATGGATGAAGCTCCTCTTCGATGGTGATTCATCTTTGAACAGAAACGGTTTTGTTATTGAACGCTATCTGGTTTCCTGGTTCTCGGTCATTGGACAAGTAGTTGGTCTCAAAATTCCTTTGGAAATGCTGGATACGGTAGTTTCTAACGATTCTTAGACGTTTGTTCATGCTTGCACAAAAGCAATATAAATGAAAAGAGGACAAAGAAAGTTTATGCCCACCATTTACGATTACTGCTGCAGTTGCCATTTGTACATAGCAATGTTTCTCCAGCATAAAATGAATGGTGAAATATATATATTTGTACATGTTTTTTACTGGTAAATGAGCTATGCAATTGGAGCTAAGAGTCTGCGTTGAAATTTAATTGTTTGACTCTGAATATAATATTGTTTGATTTACAATTTGGTACAATCAAACTAACTTATTTGCTACGAGGTTTTTTAACGGGTTCTAACTTTTAGACGCTGTGTATATCTTTTGTAAATCTCTTTGAATATATTTTTGTTAATTCATTTTAGGAACTCTTTTGGTGCAATCAGTAAACTCATAAATTTCTAAGTTTGCTTTTGATAATTTATAAGCTTTAACTAGCTTTGGAGCTAGTTTTATCATACACGTCTTAATTTGCAACCATCAATGCGAATTTGTATACTAATGGAGCATGACTCAATTGTGACTGATAAAATGATTGTTTTATCAGGTCTTCCTTTGACAAATATAAATTTAACTCCCAATGAGAACTTTGGAAACAAATTTCGATTAAATTAAAACAGTTTTTCTATGTATACGTAGTTGTATTTGTACACTGTTTTTAATGGGCATTTATAATTAATATTTTAATCAAGATAAATTTTATTTAATGCGAAATTCTCCAGAATTATTTTATTGTATAATTGAAAGGTCATCACATACCAAGCTCATTTCATCACGTGTTAACGTTGCTAGAGTGTGCAGCTCCTCACCATGTGCTCATAATTGTAAGTAATAGTAATCAAAAGGAAAAATACGTGTTCCTCAAATGGGTAAATAAGAAATTTAAACAGATACATCTTTGGCATTTCCATTTCCATGCTAAAGATACCATGTTTATATTATCCACCACATTCAATAATCATCAGTAATTTCTTTCCATGGTTGATACAAAATTTTACCATTATCATTCAATGGCGCAACTATTTGTCACTATACAAGAATACAGCTCTCCTGCATATTACATCTAAAATGACAATCTTTTCCTAAGGTTTAAAAGATGCATTTAAGAATAAAATTCTATAATTTACTCCATATCATCAGAAGCTTTACTTTGGATTCTGTTGAAGTGAACAAGGAATTCTGTATTACCCTCGGCACCTTTCAGAGGAGACTCAATCGAACCTTTGCAATAGAATCCGAAATTCTCTACTCCCGTTATAATCCTCTCAAGAACCTGACTTGCAGAAATCAACCACTTTCACAATAAGCCAAATATTGGTGTTAAAATAATTATTGAACAATAAACAAAGCTACAAATGTCAGAAACTTTTAGTGGTTTTTATTCTACTAATTACATAATTTTATAAAATTAAGTTTTTGAGCAAACACAGATGGATACATTGAGAAAGATAAGCCATCAGATGTTTGTCCTCAGTCAAAATGCATTTCTATTTTTAGAATTAAGAATCATGAATATATGAATATAGTTCCAACATTTTGCAATGTGTCCTTAATAATTCTCACTACAGTGCAGTTATTGCAGGGGTCCTCACCCAAGATTGCTGCTTATGAAACAAATCTCGAAATTTATACGTAGAACACAATGGAGTTGAGACTTTAGTTTCGTAGTACACAAATCTAACAAAACAGACAAACCAGAGAGGTAAACTTCATTTATTGCTCAAATTTTCTGAGTCAGCATCCTTCTTTCAGTTCATTATAAAACATTATTGTAAACGAATAGATAAAAAACAGAATCCTCCACATATGAATCACAATATAGGATGTGTGGTACGGTAAAAAAGGTAGAAGTTGATCTTGCCCAGAATTACAATTTTTCCAAAAGGTTGTTTGTTCTTGGTTTTTAACTTAAGAAGGCTAATGTATTCAGTATACAACAGAAGAATGTATTGAGAGCGAAAAAGCTGAACACAAATATTACTATTAGCGCAAACTAATAGTAATAGATAGAGATATTGCCATATATAAAGACTATTCTGCCTCGTATAAGGTTTGCTTAACTTAGCTAATTTAAATTAGATGGTGTTAGAAGGGATAAAATTGAATATAGGGCCTAAACATAAAGCACTGTGTTTGCCCGTTTGGCTCCACACTTGTCTTCAGATAGTTCTATTTCTATTAATTAGATTTTGAGACCAAACAATCTGATCAGACAGAAAAAAATGACGCACCTCTTGATGAACAATGGGATCTTTAACTATCCCTCCTTTTCCTACCTGAACAGAAAATTACATAAAGAAGTTAGAAATAGTATCTATTTATTCTTTATTTACAAGAGGCTGGGACAACAATGATGATTATTTAATACAAAACTAAAATGAGTATAATCCCACTTGCTGCCAAATATTAATTCATTATTGGGACAAAGATTGTCATGAATTTCATTGACTTGACACACAATCTATGGAGCAAAATGAACAACTCGACGTCAAATTGGTGATATGCTTTAAAATTTGAAAAGAGTGTATCTTAGCAATATATTTGAAAAATAATATCCTTGAAAATCCCATATAAAATCCATTAGCCGAGAACCAAAGAGGCCATCCCGTTACAATCTAGGGAAAATATATCCCCTAGATGTCCCACCAGCATTCCACTCCAACGAAAGACACCAACACAGAATTATTATATCCTCCTGTTACTACTCAAATCCCTCAAATTTATCTTACGATCCTGACGCAATCTGAGGGATAAACCAAGTTCACCAAATATGCTTATAAGCAATTTCTCAATAAATCAAGACCAAAGGAGAGGAGGAAAAAGTGAATGAAACAATTGCAAGGGCGTGCATGTAGTATTTCATCCAGTTACCAAAAGTTATTCCATATCTTATAGCCAAGTAGAGAATATTTAAATGTACATATTATAGCTGACAATAACAAAACAGACAGTTAAATTATAAAAAAAGAGAGTATGTATTCCTCACTTGAGATCTACGAGCTTCAAATTGTGGTTTAACCAAGGTCACTAATGCTGCATTTTCCTTCATGACATTGACCACAGCAGGCATGACCTATTAAAAGAATATAAGAACATTTAGTGGATCAAGAAGGCTAATAATAATACCGCTAGTTCCTAGTTCAGTGAAAATCATCTATTGTGTCTTCCCTTATCCTTCTCAGGTTGCTTACAAAGGATGAACAACCTCTTAATCAAGAGAAACAGGAAGCAAGATTATGATGGTAAACTTTCATTTTCATTTCAACTAAAATAGGAATATAGGATTATGTTTGACCTGATTTCAGGGCTTACCAAGAGAATAGAGATGAATGAGAGATCTAAAGTCACCAAATCAACATTTTGTGGGAGTTCAGTAAGATATCTTAAATTTGTCCGTTCTATCACTGATACACGTTCATCTCTTTGAATTTTGTCAGCTACCTAAATAAGTTAACAATCATAGCCAATAGTGAATCACTATGTGTGATTGATATGCAATGACAATGAAGAAAATGAATTGGTAAAGGTTATAGCAACCAAGAAGGGTACAGAAAATGAAAATGAATGATTTAATAAGTTACCTGTCCATAACCTACGTCAACTCCATAAACATGTGATGCACCATACTGAAGTAAGCAGTCAGTAAATCCTCCAGTTGAAAGCCCAGAATCAAGGGCTACTTTACCAGTAACATCAACACCAAGCTGTTCGATGGCAGCTTCCAACTTATGTCCAGCTCTGCATTGATGTAAAACGGCCAAACAAGAAGACAATTTCAGCAGAGTAGCAGTTGAGATATTATTTCAAATAAATTGAGCTTAATGTCTTCACCTACATACATATTTGGGAACATCTGCTATTATCTCCACAACAGCCTTTTCAGGTACAGGGGTACCAGCTTTATTTATCACCTTCCCGTCCACATATACTTTGCCTGCGTCTCATAGTTAAAAGTATTGGTTAATAATATGTTGAGTTTTCTCACAATGAAAAAGCAGAAAAAGAGTCTAGTAGATGACCAATCACTCCTGATTGCCAAAATAAATATGCACATACATTTAAGTGTACTGAGTAAACGAATGATAGGTAGCACGAAAAAGAAAGAGAAAAGGAAGAAGGTTCTGAAACACATCAGTTGCATTACAGTACCCTGTTTTTGAGTTGCATTACGTTTTACCTGAAGTTTTAAATAGGTTCAGACTTTATTCTACTCTAATTTGATAACTTTTATCAAGCAGAAGTTCAGTTAAAAATATTCTTTTAGGCACAGCATACCAGCATACAAATCAACTTATGTAAGATCCTAGAACGTCATTCAGATAAAACTATAAGGATATTTCAACTAATGTTAGCTCTCAGTGAAAACCTTAGCAGATGATATTACTACCACATGCTCATACAATCTAGCATTGCAAATTTAATATCAAAAGACCAGACAATGCTGCACATTCGATTATCATGAAATTAATATTTTACTAAAGAAAATATTAAAAGGAGAGAAGTTAAAAGTAGGGAAGACAACAAATACTCATACACAAAAAAAGACAAAGAAAACAGCAAAGGAACTGGTTCAATCTCTTTTATATACATAAAATTAATTTTCCTTTTACAGCCGATAACTGCTACATTTAGTTGGCCCGTGATTTATATAGCCCAGGCGAGCTGCTTGACTGAGCATCTATACCTACGAAGCAACAACACCTTTTGTAGAATAGCATGTCACGGTGTCTGACACTTTTAGGACATGACACTTGTTGGAGATGCCTCCAACATGAGTCTAACACTCCTCAGCCATGTCATAATTTTATTTTTCTGCCCAGACACCTTTTCAGCACATCTTAGATGCCTTTTTTAAAACGGATGAGCATGAGTAAAGAAAGTGAACTGACACCTATTCTTGATTAAACACTTCCTATACACTACTACGATAGAAAAGTATAAAAGAAATTAAAGGAAAATAACTTATATTAAAAAAATGCATGACTCATTTTTTCAGGTTTGTTTCTATAAGACTTAACCAGATATTTTAACTATTAGGATACATGTGCCGTATTTTACTCTGAAGAATGTTTTTACATGAAAACTATAATATAATTTGTTTTTATAATGTGAATTATACAAATGTTTATTCTCAAATTTAGATTTTTGTTACATTAATTATATGTATAGATATCAGTGATGTCATATTTTTTACATTAGCTGTGTTATTGTGTTTGTATCAGAGTACTGTGTGGGTGTGAGTGCTTCAGAGCTACATACTAACATTGAAAATAAAAACTGAAATTAGTTACCTTGCAAAATCCATGATTGGATGACAGATCTACTGTATTGCTGATATTTTTCAAGACATATTTCATCCAGCCGCTTTTTCCTAAAAGGTAAAAACACAAATAGATACACAATATTAGTGTCAACAGTACAATATTAAAAAAATATATCCACAATTCTTGAAAAGACTCTTGATGATACCGAAAGCATGACACTAAACAGAAGCAAGGTAATCCCACCACAGATCTTGTAAATTACAATCTCCTAATTTTTTAAGCATACTTTATCTTCCCATAGTGGTACTTTGATTTCTTTCTAATAATTTTTCTCATTCAAGTAAAAACAAAGTAAGACTTGACAATCATTATGATTTTATTCAGTGATCATTTCATTTAAGTCCTTATTGTTTTCAATTTATTATTTTCCAATTACATCTAAAGGTAATTTTGTCCACATAGCAATACTTCATCCAAAATATTTCACTAAGTAGTAGCATGTTGTGTTGGAAACATTTTACACGTAAGACTACTAATCAATAGAAAGGCTTTTTGCTGTTCTACCTGTGGGACTAACAATCAGCAGCATCCATGATTGTTTGAGGCATCATCATTTAGTAAAATAAATTGGATAAAGTATTGTCAAAAGGACAACAATAGATGCAATTGATAAAGCAAATCACTTCCCCATTTATGAACAAACTGAATGCCAGCTAAACGGTGTAAATAATTTGTCATAGTTATATCCAAACTGAGCATAAGTTGAACAACCAAAGTTCTTGCAATATCTATACACACCACAAATAAGTCTTATTTATTAGGCTCTCGCTCCAATACAGCTCGTTTAAATAGGTTTGGCCAAGGAACCAGAGTTGCCAAAATTTTTAGAATCTACAGGCTTCCACATTAAATTCTAAACTTATCACACCTTTAATGTGAGTGATCAACCATACTAAAAGCACAATTAGCATGACATTATATTATTACCACCAAACTAAAAATAATAAGAAAGAAAGCATTATTAACCAAGCACTGCAACTTCAAGTGCATTATACAAGCCTTAACTTAGAAACCAATATAACTGCAAAATAATTTGCTTTATTTGTGTTATGACCTCTGAAAATAAAACAACAGAATCAAGGATGAAAAGTGCACCATCATGGACAACTAATTATATTATTTAACAGATATGCAATTTATTTAGTTAGTTATGATATTTTTATCTTTAGATTATCATAGAATAAGTTATTTAAATATTTTATCTTTAGATTATCTTAGAATCAGTTGTTTAAATATTTTATCTTTAGATTATCTTAGAACCACAAGATTAGGTTATCCATGATGGTGAACTTTTTCATCCTTGATTCTGTTGCTTTATTTTTGGAGGTCATAACAATTTGCTCTATCATGTTGGTTAAATCAAAACACCATGACATAATGATGCAACCACCCTCATGGTTAGATCCTGACCCTACTTTGTTTCGATGAATGACTCCAAAAGCAGGCAGATTATGTAAGAATCAACACAATGAACTGAGATACGAAAGCTTACTTCTTAACTTGTACAACCTTTCCTGATTTTAAAGTAGCATAGCTCCTGAAAGAAGTTGGAATCTGAGCTCTGTCCCATCTCACTAAAGTTAATTTCGTGAAAAATAACAGCAAAGTATCAGTGCACCTCACATTTTTCACAATATACAGTATTATTATTTAGAGGGAAGCCTGTGCAAAACTAATCTGTTCACAAACAAATGAGCATCCTATCTATATACAAAAATATATAAACATGATACGAACTTTTAGCATACACATTTTTGCTTATTTCTTACTGTCTTATTGATGCATTGTAACTGTAGACTCTTTAATTTCAGCGTCCTTTTTGAAGTAGTTTTACGTTATAGATTAAATTCTTTCAATCTCCAAATCTTATAATAGGAAATAAAAAAGTTGATGTCAGTCTCTGAACTTTCTCTCCATTAACATTTTCCGCCCTCCCATCTATAGCCGCAATCTTGACAGTTCAGTCACTTGCCAAGTCATCTGACAGGTAGTAATACGTAATTTTTTTTGTAAACAGTGTTTTAATGGTTCATCAATTATCAATTGATATGACATAATCGGATTATGGATAAAAGAAATCAAGAGCATAGCTTCTTTTCACTAGTAATAACTTAAAAGACTATACAAAGATAACATATATCATGGTTTATTTCACCCTTTAAGTGCCATTGATACACCGTATTTGTAGACTCTATTTCCCATTTTTTGAAGCAGTTCTACGCTATAAATCAATTACTTCCATTTTCCTCTTGTTGTCAATAAATTAATAAAAAAAATGCAAACAAAAGTGTTTACCTTTCTCATAATAATAATAAGGCTACAGAGAAATGTCAACTGTTTTCTGAAATTTTTGGTTTTCTCCTACGTATCTCTTCACACAGAGAGTTCCTAACACCCATTTAAAGCTAAAATATAACTTCGGTCCTTCATCTAAATTTTTCTTGATTCAATTTGGGTCCTTAGGTTTAAAAAGTTTCATCATAATCTCTTAAAATGACTCTATTGCCCAAATTGGTATTTCCTTGTAAACTTCCTAACGTCATCATGCGGACATTTACCAGAAATCAACTAAAATGCTTAAATTTTGGATGAGCATTCTCATAAAAGACCTATTTAATTTCATCTCCCCACTTTAACAGAAGAGAGTAAAACTCATTAAATTCAGAACATGAAATGGGAGATTCAATAAGCTAAAATTGGATTATTAAATTAAATAAGTTAAAATGGGCGATTCAATAAGTTCAAAACTAAATTTAAAAAAAATAAAAATTTATCCATAAGCTAATTTTAACACAGATTACATTCATTCTTTGTCTTTTCATCTTTCAAAGAGCTTATGAAGAGATATTTGTGCATTCAGACCCTCAGACTGAACAGAGATGTGGAAATAAATTTATATTTTGACCAAATAACAACAACAACAACAATAATTTGAGAAGATATTCGATAGAGTGTACTTGAGAATGGGCGCTTCGGAATTCGAAGCCGAGAAAGAAAGGCTAACGTTGTCTCGTTGTGAAAACCTCGTGAGATGGTTACGGGGTGCTTCAGAAACTGCAAAGCCATGTTTTTCTCTGATGAACGAAGTGAAGCTTTCAAAAGCCACTATGCTTCAAGGTTTTGATTTTCGATTTTAAACTAAAAATGTGGGACTGGAAGAAAATATGAAATAGTACACACATTTTTATTTTCGGTATCTCCATTTTTTATTTTTGTTTATTATATGTTATATTAAATTTGCCACATTTTTTTTAAATATTTATTTATATATGTATAATTTAGTCATACGCTTTTTAGTTATTGTAAATTTTTGGTAAAAAGCATTATAAATTATTTGCTAGAGAAAATTCTCAATATATAAAATATTTGTAATTCTATATTACAGGATTATCTCTCTAATTGATTTTTTTTCTTTGTCTTCTCATTTCCTTACAATTTAATTTTGTGTTCTGTAAGCGTTTGTTTAGGTATTCTTTTTAATCTTCGCTAGTTTTCTGGGTTTTTAAAACCATCACTAGTTTCTGAAGTTTAAAACACTTTTGAGATTAATTGGGGTTTTAGGATCGTTGTTATTTACAGGAGTTTCGAAAATCGTTGCTACTAGCTAAGGTTTCGAAAATCATCACTATTCACTGAGGTTCTAAAACCACCGTAACTAGAAATTAGATTAATTTTCTTTTTTCTATTATTTAAATTATTTAATTATTATAAAAATACTTAAATAACAAAACACTCAATAAAAAATTTGAAACTAAAATTAAATATTATATAAAATAAAGATAAACATGTTTTGAAACAACTAATAATTTGTTTAACATAAAATAATAATATTATTTAACAAAATAAAAATTAAAGAAAAACATGTTTAATAACAATGATTAATTTTGTTCTTTTTTATTATATTCACTGTTTGGTACGTTTACCTACAATATAAAATAATAGTTAGTTAGGAATACATTTTAAGAAAGTTATTTCATAGACTTAACAATTATTACCGATAATGATTGAAATATGGTAAACTCTAAATCAATTGACCTTGATAATTTTGCAACATAAATGTCATCATTACCTTGTTTCATTGACTTGAGATGTCAATGAAGATACCTATGATAAAAAAAAATTATTATGATAGAAAAAAAATATTTTAAAGGTAAGAAAAATGGTAAATTGAGGATACACATTCCTCAAATGTGGCTCTCCATATTAGAAGAACTAAACTTGAGATAAGTGGAACTAATATTGAGAAGAAAACCTTCTATAGACTGGTTCCTAGAATATGGTTTTTTCCTCTCCTCTTGTGTAGGTTTGGACTTAGATTGTCCTCCCACCTTTTCTTGATGTCTTTGCTGACTTTTCACTTAAAACTTTAGCTTCTCCATCACATTTGTCATCTATACTAAAGCAGAAAATTCTTTAATATAGAGAGGAGTTATTGTTAACTTGAGATCTTCCCTTAAACCATTCTCAACAGAGTATGAAACCTTCCTAGATGCTTAAACCGCTTAGCATACTCAAATATTGATGATATATCTCCCTGTACCAACTATAGAAACTTTACTCCTTTGCATACTTCCATTATTTAGAAAGTACTCAGCATACAACTTCTTGAACAACTCCCAAGTGACAATCTCTCCAAATTCTTCCAAATCATCTTCATACTGCTCCACCAATGTATCACTTCCCTGAAAAGCATATACTCTGAATATGTTAACCTGTTCTCCATCGGACACCTCTTAGCATCATAAATCATCTCCATATATCTAATTCGTTGATATGCTTCATCTGGGCTTGTTCTCCCATTAAACTTAGCCAGATGGTGTTGTAGGAAATTCTCTAAACTTCACTCTTAGACTTGAGGGTGTGAAGCTTGAGAAGGTCCAGTTGATACACAAGCCTCTCGCACCTGTTGCACGATAGCCAGACATTGTTGTATTGTTACTTTAGTTTATATCCTAACAAACTCCATTTCTTGCATGGTTATATTGTGCTACTACGCCATTGAAGCATTATGTTGTTGTATTGATGCTACAAAAGATTCTATCACACCCTTACTAGGTTAGCCATATACGAATTTATAAAAGGAGGAGGGGTGACCTAAGTGCTATAACTCTACCTACACCGAGAAAAGAAACCATCAATCTATCACCAGACAATCACACGACTTACTAACATAGCATAGAGAACACACAATGGAGGCTAAGCAAGCCTATACCTATATATCTCCTAAAGGAACTACTACTCTGATACCAAAATGTAACATCCCATTTAATAGCTACTAAATAAAACATTATAAATCTTGATAATACACAACAAATAGATAAAAGTCATATATAACATTAATACAATTGTCTATTTTAATAATTATAATAACATAGTATAAGTACAAACGCTGAAAAGCTACATAAGTTTTTCCAAACGAAAAGAAACTTCTATATAACTAGGTAGCTAAAACTAAACAATTAGTCTATTGCATCATCGCCATTCACTAAAGGCATATAATCACCTAACTCACCATCTGCTCACATCATGAGGTGGTCATTGCAACAAGAACAACAAAAACAATAAGAAAAAGAAAGGGTAAGCTAGTGTGCAAAAGAAACATCATAAGAAAGTTGAATCATATCCAATATTAGTTCCACATTTATAAAGTAGTAAAACTCATAAAAGCATACATAACAATTGACTTTATATACTCAATTATCTGGATACATGCTTTTAACATAGGGTTTCACTGTAGGTGTAAACTTGTAGTAGTATTTATGCTCTATAGAGTCATAAACACTAGGGTTATCAACTTACTACTCACAAGATTAGTCTCTTCACGTCTAAGACCAAAAGCCCAAGGCTAAGACCTTTTACCATTCTCTCCCCACCCCCATTCATCTTTATATGAGTTGAACGATAGGTAGTATCGTAGGATACTTCCTTTTTTAACTACAATATTTCAAAGCATACACTAAACGTCACCACCACACATAATTTCTCCTTGAAATTCTCTTAGCAACAAGACCACACATAATCATAACAAATATCATAATCTCCATACATACATTTATCATATTCACAAGCATAATCCATGGTTATACAAATTAGTACCAAACAACCAAAAAGAAGAGACAAAACTAGTATATAGACTAACGTTTAGAGGTGGCGTTCCACATTAGACCTTTCGCAAAAAGGTGGCGCTTAGTGAGAGTCCAGGTGCTCAACGCCATTCTTCTTGCAAAATGTTGCGCTTAGCGACACATCTCTTCCACTCAACGTCTTGGAACTAAATTGTTCTAGACCTATAGTGTAGGGTGGTGCTCAATGATATCCTACCACCACTCAGCGCCAAAGCATTTGCAAAACTGGGTGCTCGATGGTGAAAAGGGGCATTCAATGGTCTAGATAAAAAAAAATGCTTTCAGACATGCACAACCAAGCTTGTGCTCAATACCACATCAGTACCACTTAGTGCCATACCAGCTTTCAACATACTCAGATTTATGATTTAAATGAAATGAGACCTGATGAATTACTTAAATTGGTGTTTCTTTTCTAGAGAATTGGTTCAACATAGTTTGTATACCTTAAACTTATACCAATTTGAATAATTGCTCAACTCTTTGGTTATCTGAATCACAATAACCAAACCAGAATCAAAAACTCAATTCAATTATCAAACACAACATCAATCAGATTCAACACATACCATTTTCAATAAAAATATCCAACTAACAGACACTAAAACAACTAACTTCCCTTACCTGAAAGATGACCAAATAGCTCAAAGACCCCTAAAGCACTTTTAAACGCACAAGTAGCTCAAGTTGTCCCTATGAACACCACAAACATAATCAAAGCACATAATTAAGACTACTAATCAATAGAGATTAGAAAGAGAAACACAAATATCACATGCGAGCCGAAAAAAAGCCACATGAAGAAGAATAACTAATAGACAAAAAAGAGACATAAAACTAACTTACCCTATTGAAGAAACTGATCAATTGATTTTGATAAGTTCACCACTTGAAGAAAACATACAGTCTCCGATCTTCAAAAGAATGAACAAATTGTAAAATATCTTATAGAGAAGAAAGAACTCTAAGAAAATAATTTATAGAAAAAAAAACGTGTTTTAAAATAATGAAACTTGTTTATAATAATTCTATTTATATTTTAGACTTTTAATATTAAAATAATCGAATCTCAAGTTAAACTCATTATCATTTTTAAACACGATTATTTAAAGTCTTACATTTAAACTAAAGTAAATACTTTACTATTTTATTTTGTAAAATAACTATTTATTTAAATCTAGCTATTCTTTCAAATTAAATCAATTACTTATCATAAAAAAAGGAGGTTATACATATATTTCCACTAGTAGTAATTATAACAATTAATTTTTAATTATATTTTTATTTAGTCTCTATTACTTTATTAATAAATAAATATAAGACAATTTTTTAAAGGAGAAAAGCATCATTGTTGGGAATATAATATTGAGATCTCTTAAACTATGTCCTTGCACCCGCATTGTTCTGAGTTTTCTAGCATATTCTATTCTAGTTCCGGCACATTTGAAGAACGCTTCGAATATAATATTGTGATTTTTTTTACTAATCTATTGAAGAAATTAGTTGCTGTTAGTGAACATTATTTAAGGTCAGAAAGAAGTATAGTGGAGTGAGGACCAGAGAATCCCTATCTCTTTCCAAATTTATGGACAAAACAAAACAAAAAGCAAAATGTTTCATTTTTATGTTTGCATCAAAACTACTAACTGTCTTTGAGTTAGTTATTTTTTCTTTCTTCGTTCTCCAACCAAGACCAACCACTGCAGCACCTACTTCATGCTATCATTCTCATGGCCCTTCAAGCTTTTTATGGCTCTGCATGCTGTTTCCATTCCCACCTTCTTCACACTTCTTCTTCCACCACTGCATCTCCACCATTCCTTGCTGCAAGGAGGTTCCAATCATGTCCTTCAAGAAAATCTCTCAAATTGAATTGTAGCTCAAGTGGCAATAATGATGACCAAGTATGCTTTTTGTGTTAATGGGGTTTCCCAATTTTGCCTCTTGAAACTTTGTTTCAAACTGTTTGTTAGCTCTAGTGCAGGATTATCTTCTGGACGCTCCAGTTTCTGTTGGAGATGGATTCTCTTTCAGTGGAGGTAAAAAAAAAGGGGTGGGGGTATGGATGTGTGGAAAACCGCTTAGATCACAGGCTTGTACTTTTTGTGGTTTTGAAAATTTTGTTTGAATTTTGTGGTTTGTTCTATTCTGACAGGAAAGTATTCAGAAGGACCAAGTCCAAGTGATGAATGGTTTAAGCAGGGGAAAATGGTAATTAGGAATTATTTTTCACCCTTTTCTTTTATATTTCTCAATTTCTCATAAAGCGTTCCAATAATATCTACAGCAATGTTATGCATAATGATCTCCTACCTCAAGGATCATTAGTTTGTTTCTTGAAAAAAAATGTTATCTATTCAATCCTTTAGTTATGTGAAGTCTCATGATTTCTTCACTCTTTGCTGGACTGAAAGCAATGAGTGTAATTAAACCCTAATTTAGGAATTGATTTGATTACATTTTTCTTGTTTTTGGGACTAAATTGATGAGAAAATGTTTGGAGAACCAAAGTGAAGACATAAGCTATTACACCAATTGGTGACAAAATCTTTTGAGCACCCAAGTGATTGTGTTTGTATATTTGGATGAAAATAAGGGTTTAGTCTTTTTTATTAAAATGTTGAATATTTAACTCACACTTGAGTCCAACAATCTTTCCAAGGTTCTTTCGAGAAGAAATACCGGGAAATTTGAAACATGAGTTGTGAAAAACCTCATACAAGAGACCATGACACCACCTTTAGATCAAAATCTTAAGGCATTGAATTTATGGGTCTTTTCTTCTTATATCTTGCTCTTATTGCTCAATTTCATTCAATATGAGACATTTAACTCACATTTGGCTCTAACAAAGTATATTGTCAATTACTTTCGAGAATACATTAATTGAAACATGATTACATTGATTGAGTTAACACAAGCTGATATGGAGGAAATTCTTGTTATGCTATTTCAGCTTCACTTCCTTGAGGTTGGAATGTTGTTATTTTAAAGCCACTCTTTAGGATTTACCATCAGTTTTCTGATATATTATCAGGTTAAAGCCTATTCAATTCCTGGCACCGGTGAAAAGGCAAAAGATCCAATATTTGGACTTGCTATGGGAGCTGGTTCTCAAGCTACTGGCGATCGGTTTAGGTAAACTAGATTTATCTTTACATGTCCAATGATTTCCACTTCTTGTTGCAGAACCAGGAGAATTCAGAAAAGGAAAACAAATGGGAAAACAGAGGGCTGATAAATGAAATGTAACATGAATATATATCGATAAATACATGCTAAAGACTTATTTGAATTTGTAGGACTTTGTTGCAAATAAGAATGAGAAGTTGTATCATTTTCTGGAATACTAATTGAACCATATTTTGTCAATATGATTTTACATGATAGATGGTTTTGTGTTGAAAGTGGGAGCGCTGATAATCCACCAGTGATACTAATCCATGGTTTTCCTTCACAGGTGAGCATCATTAATTACCACTAATGTAACAGAGGACCTCTAGAATTGTGTTATTATATGAAATTTCAATCCATGCTTTCTTAGTTTTAAATTATGATGATATGAGAATCAGATTAGTTTGCTTTCTTTTCTTTCTTATTTCTAAATGATAATTGTAATTAAGGCATGCTTGTGTTTTGTCCGCAAACAATAATCTGATTTGAATTCTATGAGAAATTAAATGCTTGTTCATGTATCTAGAGATGTGTGAAACAATTGTAAAGAGAAGATGCAGACATTAAAAGCTAGAGATAAATTCTTCCTGAATTTGTTTTATGCTATTAAACAGTGGTTATAATAAAAGTCTATTCATGAGAAGACAAAGCTTGATACATTAGCAAATTTTAGCATATCAGTAAACCACAGTTATGATTGAGTTAATAGCTGTTTGTGCATTATGATTGCTTCCAGAATTGGAAAATGTTTTTCTCGTCTTAGTCTTTGTATTTATCTGGTAAAAGTCACTTGCTCTTTTTGTTTGTGTGGTTTCAAAACTCAGACTATGATATGATATTTAAACTTGTGGTTGCTTCTGAGATGGATTAAAGGAGATGAACTGAACACTGTTATCTCATGATGTTGAGGTAATATTGTGACACTTTCTGCAATTTGATGCAATGGCAACAAACAGGGATGTTGTGTCACTCCTTCTTCGCTATATTGGTGTTGAAGTGCAAACCATTATTCCTTTCCATTATTTCTTTCTTGTTTTCCCAGGTTCTGAGATAAAACTTCTGCCATTAGGTATTATAAGATTTTTAGTGAGAGAGATTCATAGAGGTGGTTGTGTCTCAGGTTGGTTGTAACATCCTGAAAGCTTCATAAGTATCATCTTGAAGGTGATTGTCAGAATAATAATCTGATTCATTAGCATAGTAGTTTGGATTCATTAAAACATGTTGCAATATTGCACAGAAAATGGGGGGTTTTTTGTACTTATGTATGGACTGTGTTTTTCAATACAAGTGAATGGGTTTATATTAATTTCATATGGCTATAAATGTTAATAACCGTGTCATGAGTCATTTTATCCAAACATGTTATATATATATATATACATTGAAAAACCACATTTTTTACTGGTAAATTGATGATGCTGTCAGGCATATTCTTATCGAAAAGTTCTTCCAGTACTCTCCAAGGACTATCATGCCATAGCCTTTGACTGGCTAGGTAAGATCACAATTTCTTTTTATTGAATTTAAAATTGCTTTTACTTTTGGGTTCTTTCTGAGCTATGCTTTGTCATTGATTACTTCATGGATTTTTAATCACATACTGAATTGATTGATGCTAGAAGCATCATGACTCATGAAAGGATTTCACAAGAATTCCTTTAGTCTTGTACACTGGAACAACCTTTTAGTACTACATTGTACCTGTATAAATCTCCTCTTCATTGCAACTAATACAATCTCTTTCAGAACAAGATGTATTGAGGGCCACATTTTGTTTGGTATGTGTTCCTTATTCAATTATGTCATTATCCATGAAGAGGAGCCTTTTATTTATCTCTAAATTAAAAGACTTGTGCTTCAATCTTTGCGTAATGACTGGTCTCATTTACAAATTTTTATTCAACCAATTTATCCACTAGACGGATTCATGTTTTCCTCATTCTTTTTTAACACTTTTACCAAAATTTCCTTAGCTTATTAATTCAGCACAGCAGAATCGGAAATGATCACTCCCTTAATTATTTTCTCTCAGGATTCGGGTTTTCTGATAAGCCTCAACCCAGATATGGGTTTGACTACACTCTAGATGGTAATTTCTTTAGTTTCTTAAACAATATTAAATAGTAACTGGTGGTTTATGAAAATTCATATTTTGACAAAAAAGGTGTCTAGAATGTGTTGTTTTTTTTTTTCTGTCCTGCAGAATATGTGTCATCATTGGAGTCACTTATTGATGAACTAGCTGCTACTAAAGTCTCTCTTGTTGTCCAGGTCAGTTTACCTTAGTTGAAAAAAAGTATAACTCTTTTTGCCAAAATTAGCTGTTCTTTGACATGTGATAGGAAGTTCTTTAATCTTCTTTGCTCACAGGGATATTTTTCGCCTGTTGTAGTTAAGTATGCCAGCATTCACCAGGACAAGCTCAGCAACTTAATACTCCTTAATCCACCTGTATGTTTGTTTTAACTGTCAAATTCAATTTTTTCTTACTACAAAACTCATTCTACCATGATATCATCAATCAAAGGAGAAGTTTCCCTTATTTTAGTGTCATACTGCCTCATTTTTCTTCATATTCTAGAAACTTCACATCTTCTGCATGTAAATTCACATCATTGTTCTAGTTTTTTCTTGTGAAAGGAACTTGTTTCTTGACTTTAAAGTTTCATTCTTTTTTAATATCAGTATCTTTCTGAAGTACCTTCCTAAGTACTTCTTAACAGTTATCATCTTGAATTCCTTCTTATTCTATAAGCTAACAGCTCAACATGCCAAGCTCCCATCAACATTGTCCATATTCAGCAACTTTCTGCTAGGTGAAATATTTTCACAGGTATAAAATTTGTATAAATCTTGCTGAAGTTTTAATAAGTGTCTTTTACTTGAATTAATAGTGTGGTTGGTCCCTAAAAGTTTTACTGACATAATCTGTGAATCAGGATCCATTAAGGGCCAGTGACAAAGCTCTAACAAGCTGTGGTCCCTATAAAATGAAAGAAGAAGATGCAATGGTCTATAGACGTCCCTATCTTACATCTGGTTCCTCAGGCTTTGCACTAAATGCAATCAGCAGGAACATGTCGAAAGACCTCAAGGTGAAAATTTACATTTATTGAAGCGGTTTTACTGATTCACATGTATTTTCACTAACATATTGAAAAAATGGTCAATGAGGGTGTGTTTGAAAACTAGTTGACACCAAATTGAATGAAAAATTTCTTCTATATTACTGTGTATAGCTTTATTTTATTCCATTGACCATAATTTCTTATAGTTTTTACCGACAGTTCCCTAAATAAAGTACTAGAAAAGTATAGGTCATTGCTATAACTACTTTTTCATAGAAATAACTTTATGTATTCATCATTAGCTTTTGATTAGATCTAAATTTTGTAACCTGGTAAAAATTTGTTAACACTTAAAATTTACTCTATCACTGGCTTTTTAAAAAAAAATGTTCTTCGGTTTGGTTTTTCTCAGGAGTTCAGAATTTGAATACCCTATATATGGAAGAAATTTTTTTTGGCAGGCTCATCTTCTTGATACCCTTTACTTAACCTTGTCCAGAAATGGATCATAAACCTTCTCAAAATAAAGTTAAAAACTTTATGCTTGCGTTGTCTGATATAGCAGACCTCTGCCTCTGAATGCATACGGCAGTATTTTTCTCTCTATTGAATGGAGACATTTCTTTGTTTTTCTTAGGCAGAGGGAAGATTAGGGAGAGGTTATGTTCCCCTTTTCTATGGTCAGCATATGCCACAACTAGGGCTAACAATGAACCAAACAACTTTGATAGGTTTAGTGGCAAGGTCTATGTTAGAAGAAATAAAGGTGGCAGGTAGTTATAACCTTCTGCAGTTATTCTGTTAGAAGAAATAAAGGTAGTATGTATAATCTCCTACAGTTGTGTTGTGTAACAGGCTATTATATATAATCTATGTTAGGTTTTTGTAAGTAGTTTTTTGGAATGTTTTGTAAAGGGAAAAGTCAGGAGAGACAGGTCCTCTCGAAAGACCTTGAGTGTTGTACGTGGTTGTTCCTGTTCTTACCACATTGGTAGAACAATTCTGTTCTGTTTTCTAATAAATCATCCAAGAATCTGTCTCGGAATTCTCTAGTAATTTTGGATACCTATTAATTGGTATTCAGAGCCTCTTTCTTGGTCTTATGGAAGCAGTGTGGAGCATGGTGAATACAAGAATGGAATCCATATTAGATGTGGTGAAAAAGATGATGGAAGAATTCATGCAAGATCATGAAAGACAGGAAAATCATAATCATTAGCAATTCCAGCTTAGAAGACATGATTAGAGGGCTCACCGTGGTGGTAGAAACGATGTCTTGCAGTGCTAACAAGGGTGAAACTGTTTCAGTGATGAATACAGGCAATGGGTCACCTTGGGAGGAAGAGAAAAGTACGACACTATCTTCCTCAAAATGGAGAAAATTGGACATCCCGGTTTTTGCAGGAGAGGAGGCCTATGGTTGGATTAACAGACTAAAAGATATTTTCGATTCAAAACAGTGAGTGAGGAGGAAAGAATGCATCCTGTCATAGTTGCTTTAGAAGGGAAAGCCTTGAATTGGTTTAGTGGTGGGAAACCTGCAATCCAAATCCTACGTGGGAGGCATTCGAGGTGGCTGTTGTCCCCAAGTTTCAACCAATGATGCTTCAAAACCCCTTTGAAATTCTGATTGGCTTGAGACAAACAGGTTTAGTGGAAGATTATATTGAGCAATTTGAATAATACGCTAGGTTCTTGAAGGGGATTCAGAAGGATTATTTGATTGGCATCTTCTTGAATGGGTTGAAGGAGGATATCAAGGCTAAGGTATATGAACCTAGAAATCTTGTTGAGTTAATGATGAAGGCTCAAAGGGTGGAAGAAAAGGTTAAAGTAACATCAAAAGGAGGGTCTCCCACTATGCAGCTCAACAGTAATGCCTACAAACCATTTTCTGTGACTCTTAAGTTATTCAAAAGAAGGGGGAAATTCAATGGGTGTTATCAATTCCAACAAAGGGAGAGGGGAGAATAGTGACTCTTCGAGTACCTTGAGTAGTGTTTCTGCAGTGTACTAGCAAAGGAGGGGTGCCTTTTCGAAAATTGTCACAAGAAGAATTGCAAGATAAAATCAAGAAGGATTATGTTTCGAGTGTGATGAGAAGTTTGGCCCTAATCATGTTTGTAGAAATAAACAACTGCACATGCTGCTTATGTCTGAGGAGGAAGCATCTGGAATATGTGACTTACAGAACAACAATCATAATCAAGAGGAAGTGGAAGAAGCAGGACTGGTTTTGCAATTATCCCAATGTACCATGGCTGGGCTTACTACCAAGAAGTCATGGAAACATTGGGGGACAATTGGAAACAAGCACATGGTGGTTTTGTTGGACTGTGGAGCCTCATACAATTTTATTTCACAAGACTTGATGCTAGGTGTGGGCTACAACAGGAGGTAACTCTTCCATATGTGGTAGAGGTGGGGGATGGACACAAGGTGCATTGTCAAGGGTTTATTCTTGAATTACAAGGCCTAAAAATTCAACAGGAATTTTTTGTTTTCACTTTGGGGTGCTGATATTATGTTGGGGTTGGAATGGTTAGCATCTCTTGGGGAGGTAAGGGCTGACTTTGGAAATTTAAGGCTGGCAATTGGTACGGGGGAAAAGGAGCACATCCTTGTAGGTGATCCCACACTGTACAAATCAGAATCTTCCTTGAAAACGTTGTTGAATGATTTTAAGTAAGAAGGATCATGTTTTTGTGATTAAATGGGGCCAAGAGAAGGAAGCAGCAACTACCACTAGTAAGGAGTTCCCTGCATTTCACCTTGAGGACAAGGTGAAACTTCATGGAGGGGGTATTGATAGGTTTAGTGGCAAGGTCTATGTTAGAAGAAATAAAGGTAGCAGCTAGTTATAACCTCCTGCAGTTGTGCTGTATAACATACTATTATATATAGTCTATGTTTGGTTTTTGTAAGGAGTTTTTTGGAGTGTTGTGTAAAGGGAAAAGTCAGGATTTGAAAGACCTTGAGTGTTGTACTTGTTCCTGTCCTTACCACATTGGTAGAACAATTATGTTCTGTTTTCTAATAAATCATCCAAGAATCTGTCTTGGTTTTCTCTAGTAATTCTGGATTCCTATCAAACTCAAACAAGTTTGAAACTCAATTCCATGATTACCTCATAAATTCATGAACCAAATGAGCTAAACGTGAGTTAAAAATTAAGCTCCTGGTGAGGTAAACTTGATCTATGGAAAGGTTTATGAACTAGCTCTTTGTATATATTAGTACATTTTATATTATTACCCTTGATAACTGATTTCATGTCAATTTATTAATTAAAAGAATAAATGATGAACAACTTTGAGTGAGTCATTCACAAGCTTAAATTGAATCAAGTTGAACCAAGCTTGACTCATTTCTAACAACAGGTCTCGATTTTTCACATTGAGTTCAAAGCCTCACCACTAGCCTCTTAGGAATCCGAGTATGAGAAGTGTGTTGAGATAAATGGGTGGACAAGTAAGTCCTAGTAGAAACCCATGGCAAAACCCAACTCACTCGAAAAAGAAATTGTTAAAAATCTAAGTATGAGTTAAAAGTCTCACATTAAGTAGATATAATAAAGTTGAGTAACGTATGATATAAGAAACGAAAAATCTATAAACATTGAACATTAAGATTTTATGTTTGAATTTCAACACATCCTCATTGTGTTTATTGTGATAATTAATACTTAAGATGATTTATCAATGAATAACCAGCCAAATGAATTGGATTCAAACCTTTGTGTCTGGCAGAGATTTTACATTAGTTTTTTTGTCCAAAATACTTTCCCAAGCTTTTCTAGTGCCTTAGTAACTCGAAAGTTGCAAGTTACATACTTAGTGTAGAGAATATAAATATAAAATAATGTTTTGCTTTTCTGCTATTTAGTAAGATTGTGGTGTTTGCTTGATTCACTTTTTCCTTTAGAGATATGTGGAGGATATGAATAGAATATTGAAGGACAAAAATTGGGAAGTTCGAACCACAATATGTTGGGGCCAAAGAGACCGTTGGTTGACCTTTGATGGAGTGGAGGATTTCAGCAAGGATTCCAACCACAAACTCATTGAAGTTCCTACGGTAAATACTTTATTCATTTGCACATATCTGACATTGTCTAGTTTTTGTTTTTCATTTGTTGCCACTGGATGACATTTTTTTCCATGATTACTTGTACTGAGCTACTCGTTGTGAGCATATATTTGTAACATTTTTGCCTGATAACAAATTATTTTGTTTAAAAAACAAGGAGCATCCATTCATAAATGTTTGTAAAATCATACTTCTAGAGCATCCATAGTAGTGGGAAATGATTATTGTGGATTCTTGTATTCTCTTCATATTCAAAATTATTTAATCCCCCATCATAAAGATCTCCATATGATATAGTGATATTTTACTTCAGCAAGTGAACAATTTAATTTCAGTTTTAGCTTGACTGTAATCTTTGCATGAAAAATATTAGTGAGTTGTATTGAAGTTTGTGCTGATGTATACATTCTGTGTTGTCCATTTAGCATGAATTGGAAGAAAATGAAGGATGTCTTAGAGTTCAGACTTTGAGACATCCAATGAGGTGAACAAAGTTTCGAATTTTATAATCCAAAAATCATAATTTTCTCCTTCTAATAAAGGAACTTGGACATTACCATAGATTGTGCTGTTGGTTGTAGGAGTGTTGTTTGTGACCATCATTCCTCGCTTTGATTTGTTGTTTGCTGCAAACTCATTGGGATGCTATGGTTCCCTTTCTTACCGACATAAAATCACTTTGTCGGTAATTAGGTAGATTCATTGTCTGATATATGCTTGAGGCAACTTCATGGCATCAACATGTAGGAAACAGAACATAGTTACTAGGTGCAGTACAAAGGAAGTAAATATGAAAATTATTTGAGTATTAACTAGTGAGTTTTTTTAATATATAGACTTTCTTTACTGACAAATCGTATGTCTATTTTCAAAGGAAAAAGGTAGAATTAACTTCTTTGCACTTTGTAGGCTGGTCATCATGTGCAGGAAGATTGTGGTGAAGAAGTTGGACAACTTATTTGCAGGATTATAAGCAGAAGAACCTAGATACGAGGATATTTTCTCTTTGTTCCAACATGCTCAAAGTTTTTGTTACATTTTTCCTTATCTTTTTTCTTGTTCTATGTCATTTTGATAAACCTTGGTTTATTGCCGATCTTGCTTTGCAGAGAGAGGCATTTTAAAAGGTAAAATAAAATAATATATAAGTGGTGTATATCTCCTTCAAAGCACTATCTCTTGTCTAAATTTCATATGAAAAAAAATTTCATATGAAAAGAATACTTCAGGAATAAGAAGTTATTGCTTAAAAAGTACAGTGAAAACTAAAGCTTTCATACATAGAATCATAGTAATTTGTTGTCTCTATACAGCTTTAAAGCCATGTTTTTTAAAGTAAACCATGAAAAACTTCACCAGAAGAAAATACACCACATAATGTAGCATTATGTAAGTGCTTTTGGTATTATTTTTTCTGCTCAAAGTAAGAGTTTTTATCTTCATATTCCATATAATATTTTACTGGTATGATGTTAAATGATAACATATATCAATATATAATGTGGCAATCAACATGTTACTTGACACATCTGCTATGTAACTTGCTTATACTTTTGGTTTACATATTGGGAAATACATTAGGCATCACATCATTATCTAATCTGCAATTATAAAACATATTAAATATTTAAAAAAGGATTATGATTGGATTAAAATAACGTGTTAGCTCTTTAATAAATATACCAAATTATACAAATAGTAAATTTAACTTAATTTTCTTATTAAGTCAAAATTATCTTATGTAAATTGATATTTATATGTTGGTTAGTTTGGATTTATTATTTTGATTTAGAACCAACATTAATCTAGATGAAAAAAGAAAAATATAAATTTTCTATGTTGATTAAATAATTGATATAGAAAATGATAAGTACTTGTTGATATAATTTTGATGATATATTTTTTATAGAAGGATTGGATAGTTTTCTAAGATGTATTTTTCGTCATTCATATATCAAGTAATCAACATAAAAAATGTTAGACAACAACATAATAATTGATACTTTATATGTCATTGATAGTTTTAGCATAAAAAAAAGTTTTTTTTATAAATATTTTGTTTATTTTTTTTTACTCCTTCTCTTCTTGTATAATATACATAAAGGATGATGAGGTCATCCCAGTCTAGCTTGAAGGTCAAGCTCATCTCGACCAAGTTTGTTGATACCACGTTAGATTTGTGATAACGTGATAAATAGTTAGTAATTATCACTTATGACAATTACTACGAATCATTATTAAAATTTATTAAAGAATCTATTCCCTAATACGGATATAGTATAATTAATACAAGATATATAAAGGTGATTCATATATTTTGAATAATTTATTATAAGTTGTCACATATTTCATTATCATTAATTTAAGGAAAATGTTTATTTGACAACATATTTTTACCAACTATTTGACAACACCACGTGTTGTGTTATAATTAGTTGTATTTTTTAAATGGAACCGCTTGTCTAGGAGGGCGTTTTTGGAAAGAAAGATTATTCAGAAAACCTTTTTGGCGGTTTGAGTCTTCTTCTTTCAAAGTTTTCGACTTTTCCGAACTCGCTCTCCGCCACTCTTGAGAATCTTCGCCATTCTTGAGAAATACCCGTATTGCCTCTGACCCTATTTTCGACTTGTTCTACCTTGGTTTTGTCTTTTCGCATTGGGTGAGTTCTCTCATTTCCCCCTATTTGGAGGTTCGTCGGTGGTATATTAATCGCTATTTCTAGCAACGTTTTGTTATTTCGCACAGACCGGCAAGGTGGAAGTTGGTTTTCCGCACACACCGGCGAGGTAGAGGTTTGTTTTCCGAACACACCGGCGAGGTGGAGGTTGGTTTTTCACACACACCGTTACACTTAATACTTGATGCATTTCTCCATTTATAGGTTAGTTTTGTATGTTGTTCAAATTTGGGTTTAGTGTGTAATAACAGGATATAGTACTTTAGTAATAAACTTTGATTTTTTTTGGAGATTAAAATTAAAATTATTGGTTTTGTCGTTGGTTGGTTGTTGGTGTAGGTAATTTTTTGATTTAAGTCTTGACTTGAGTGGAAACCGAAATGGAACCATGTAATAGCAATGTAAGTACAGTTTCTGTATTTGTGTTGTGGTTGTTCTTTTGGAACACTGATTGTAATGTTTGAAATTTGGACTGTTTATAGTGGCGCATGCGAGCATGGATGGATACATCGTACATTGTCCATATGAATTCGTTACAACGAACCAGACATCAAACGCGCATTGGAAAGACTCAATTTAGGTGGTGTTTAGACATTGTTAAACCTCTAGAGGTCAGTTTAAAATTGATAAAGGCGATGATTTATAGATGGGTTGGGCACCATCAATCATTTAGAGTTAGCCAACATCTACTGTCATTCACTACGGTTGATGTTGTGATGACTTTAGGTTTAGGAGTAGGCGGTTTTGAGGTTCCGTGCGATGATTCAGTAGTTGGTAAAGTAGGTGAGATGTTGAATCCAAAAACAACCACTTTGAAAGACCTCATGAATATGTTTGATGAGGTCGTACTTAATGATGCTATTGAGGTAGATGTGATTTGTCGTTTGTATATATTACTTTTTTTGGTGGTATTTTATTTTCCTAGGAAGTCAAGGTTTGTTTCTAACATGCCTTGTTTAGTATTAGATGATTTAGGTAGGTTGCCTCAATATGATTGGGGTAGTGTTGTACATAAATATCTTGTACATAGTCTAAATAGATGTAGTAAGAAAATACTGTCTGGAGCGATTGCTAACTCCTTGAGTATTAATGGCAATGTTGTTGTGTTACAGATAATATGATGTATTGTTTGTTTTTGTTGTATTCGTTAAAGTGATTGTCATAATTTAATACTGAAGTTCTATTTGTCACATTGTAGCTTTGGGCATTTGAACGCCTTTCTTTGCATCGGCATTCATCTCATAATTGACTGATGCCTTCACAATCGACTCACTGATTTCTTTGCTTGATGCACCATAATCATCAAGCATCTGAAATTTATCCCCAATTAGCATTGAACAAAATAATTCACTCCAAACAAATTTAATATGGATAATGAACTACATACAACACTCGTGTCCATAACACGTTGGATGAACTTGTCTCCCACATTTATATTCATCCAATGCAAAAGTCTTGGGTATTTCTCTACACAAATATTTGATGGGATGAAACGATCACAAAACCAAACCTGAAATACATCACACAAGATATATTTAGTCATCGCAATTGATTACCAACAAACAATCAATGTACAACATTTACCTGCAACACGTAAACACAACCATCCATATAGACACTGCTGGCACCTTCTCCTTTCTTCCACGCTATACAAGCTTTGGATAAACCACTAACTAGATATTGGTACACTATACAAGCCCAACAATAAATACCCAATTCACTTAATCTATCAACAATTTCAAACAAAATAGGGAATATTGTTCTGCTACGATTAGGAACCAAGAATTCAGAAATTCCAACCAAAATGTACAAGCTACAAAAATGTGTTGAAGGCAACTTCTTGTGTTTTTTCAAAAGAAAATCATATATCAACTGCGAATCTTGCTTTCCATTACCAAAGTACTTACGACAATGATTCTTTGTAAGTTGTTTTTCATTTAATTTAATATTTTGGCCAACTAAACTCAACCCTAAGCTCAAACAAACATCTATGGCCTTCAATTCCACTACTCTTTCACCAAAACGAAAACAATCACTCTCATCAACCCATCTAATCAATAATTCGTTCAGAACATTCCTACTAATTTTAACATTTTCTTTGAGTTCTAAAAACCATCTAAATGGCATATTTGAAATGATTGACTTGTGCTCCACACTCAATACTTCATTCAAAGTACTAACAAACTTGCTTTTCATTGAATGACGAACAAAAAATTGCAGACAAATAAATATACTTCTTGTTACGAAAAAACAAAAAAAAATTTACCATCAAATGCCAAAAGCAATAACCAATTCCAAAATAAGAATACCGGAACGCATTCAAGTTCTTACCTTGTTCGAAGAACCAATGTTAACGGAGGAATCCATTGCACACAAAGCACAGATCTTGATTCCTCAACGTAGATCGAGGATAACCCTAAAATGGAGAGAACAAGGGCACACTTTGAAATCACTAACGAGGGATGTTGAAGAACGTCCACGAAGATATGCACAAAGATGAGAGAGGAGTAAAAATGAAAACCCTCAAATAAAGACAGTGCTTCACGTACAAGGGTACTTTCGGAATAAACACATTATAAAGCATCAAACCTTTTTCTAATCTTTTTCCTTTTAAAAAATTTTATTGAAATTGAACCAATAGAACGCTGACACCTGTCGTTGTCAAAACGTTGTCAACAAATCGTTGTCAACATATCGCGGTCCATAATTTAATTATTGGAATACCCATAGGTTCCTACTCTCCAAACGATTCAAAATGGGACCGGTGTACTTAAAAGAGATGGTATCAACATCGAATATAGCAAATCAAAATGTGGCGTTAAAAGAGATGCATAAGGAAATGTAGAGACATTTGGTGGAGATAAGGTGTAAAAATGAACAAGAGATTAACTCTTTGGGGTAGGAGAATCAGAGAATGAGGAGACAAATGGAAGAATCATCCCACCATGCCGATTACTCACGAATGAAGGCAATGAGGGAGGAAGAGGAAGAGGAAGGCATGTCAATAAGGGAAGGATCTTGGTGCATACTATAATAGTCAAGTCTCCACAAGAGCGGTGTTAAACCATAGGTCGTACTAGAATTTAGCAAACAATTCTTGATATTTCCATTAATCTAATAATGGTAACTAAGGTATCTTATTCAAAGAAATGGTGCATATTAAGTTTAGTGAGTATAGTTTATCCTTGCTAAACTGAAAATATATTGTTAAGACAAGATCATCTAGAGACTAGACTGACTAGCAACTCAGTTTTTGAAGTTTAACAAAAAACATTAAACAAAATATTGTTTTAAATGAAAGATTGTTTTTAAAGAAATAACATCTAAAGAAAGGTATTTTGGAACAAATTTTATAAATGAAATCAAGCTTACAATAACATTTTCTAAATTATAATGTTTGATGAACAAAGTTTTATAAACATCGTCTAAAGAAAAAAAGTGTATTTATTAAAGAATAATCTAATAGACGATATATGTAACAAATAACATTTTACAAACAACATCTAAACACCTAAATGAACATCTTACAAACAAACATTTTATGAACAAAAATGTGTATCTCAATGATTAACACTGAAGCTTAAAATATGTTTCATTCAAAATAGTGATAATTCAAGCAAGCCTATGTATCATCTAACAAAAGATCACTAAACACTACATTTCTCAAATAGCTTTAGAATATAAAGCATTTAATTTTTACACCATCTGATGATCATATATGTTGAATGTTTTAACTAAATGATACTTTTATTGATGAATTGACAAATGATAAAATGTTTCGAACATACAATAAATATATATATATATATATATATATATATATATATATATATATATATATATATATATATATATATATATATATATTCTAACACTTGTCAAGAAAAATATTGATTATAATCATTCTTCTATTAGTAGCTTGCATGCTTCCTCTTTCAGCGGAAGCCATGGATCCTCTCCACAAGTTCAACCAAAGTGCATTGCATATTGGATTTCATATTCATTTTAGTTATCATCGTACTCATCAGTTCAACTTATGGATGAAGTTAAAGATTTGGACTGAAGTTGATTACATCATGAATGAAGTTGAAGACTTGGGCTAAATAGAACATTTTAAATAGTTTCAAAATGATAATAAGTTTTTTTTTTCAACTTTATGTATTTTCCTTTTCTATATTCACATGGTAATTATTAATGTACTTTATCTTAAATCATTAATAAAACTAATTTTGCTTAACTTTTTTTGTATATTTTACAAATTTATATATTTTATTTCCTTTTTATTATAAAAATAAATTAAATTAAATTAAAAATTATAAACGTAGGTGGTAATTATAAATAACAAAACTTTCAAATCTTCACAAAATAAAAATCATTAATAAAAGATATTAAAATCCTTCACAAAACAACAAAACAATCTCTGCAATATAAATTCGATACTAGAAATTATAAAAAAATCTTCACAAATCAATTGCGGCGAGTCTCACAATAGAAATTTTGAAAAAACGATCACAAATTGATTTGTGAAATATAAAAACCTTTCTAAATTAAAAAAAAATCCACTAAATAACAGTTTTTTTAGAGATTTAAAACACTATTATTTATCAGTTTAAGATTATATATATATATATATATATATATTTATATATATATATATATATATATATTTATATATATATATATATATATATATATTTATATATATATATATATATTTATATATATATATATATATATATATATATATATATATATATATATATATATATATATATATATATATATATATATATATATTTATATATATATTTAGCTAACGCGCGTATGTTATATCATATATTCTAAGTTTTAAGGATAAGTCAAAATTAAAAAAAAGAAACCCCAAACCCTCATCTTCCTCATTCCTCTCAACCTTTTCTCTTTCATTTTTCTCACTCCAACATTTTCTCTATCATCCTATAGTAGCCCCAACTGAAAAAAAATCAGAAACATTAGCGGTTAAACAATCTTACAAAAAATGATTTTATAATGAGTTTTCATTTTATAATTTTTGTCTTATCTTATTTTATCCAATTTTCACAAGCATAAAGGAATTGGTAATTGACCTCGAAAAAATTAGAAATACTCGCGGTTAAACAATTTCTTACAAAAAATGATTTTATAATGAGTTTTCATTTTATAATTTTTGTCTTATCTAATTTTATCTAATTTTCACAAGCATAATGACATCAAAGAAATTGGTAATTGGCTTGGAAAAAATCAGAAACATTCGTTATTAAACAATTTCTTACAAATGATTTTATAATGAGTTTTCATTTTATAATTTTTGTCCTATATAATTTTATCTAATTTTCACAAGCATAATGACATCCGAAAGAATTGATAATTGGCTTGGATAATTTTTGTAGAGATGATGATTCAACATATGCAGATGATGAAATTAGAGAGGTTAGTGAAGATGGTGAAATTGAAGAGATCTTGAATGAACCTTTTCCTAAAGGTGAATATGTCAATTACTCAACTCTTTACAAAGTCAAATTGTTTAAGGGTAAGTGTTTCTGATTTTTTCAATTGGGAGATGACAGAGAAAATGTTGGAGTGAGAGAGATGAAAGAGGAAGAATTGAGAGGAACGAGAAAGGTGACTAAGGATGTGAGGGTTTCTTTTTTTTTTTTAGTTTTGAGGATGAAAATTATTAAAATACCCATAACCTTAAAACATAGACTCCATGGTATATAAGGGTATTTTTGTCTATTAAAACCCGATACATATGGTTAAAATTTACCAACTGAAAAACAGACGTACGCATATATATATATATATATATATATATATATATATATATATATATATATATATATATAAATAAAAGTAGACGTAAATCTTAACGATCGTGATGAAGTTGAATTAGACTTACATTTATTTTTTTAATTCGTTGTAAAATGTTATGTTAATAGTTCTTCTAAAACCATTTGTAAACTTACATTCAAATTTCAAGCATATGATGCTGCATATAATTATTGTGCCTATATATCTGGACATACAAGGGTAAGAAAGAAATAATTCATGACCATAAGCAAGAACAGTTTGGGTTCGTAGATGTAGCTAATCCATGGACGTTCTTCCCAGAACAATAAACTTTCTTTCCTCCTTCAGAAGAGACAATATTAATTTGATCCAATGTAATGTTGAAACAACCTTGTGGACCACAATTTAAGGTAATAGCTTTATCATATGCACATGTTCCACTAAAATTACGAAATGTGATTCCACTCACTTCGACTCTTCCTATAACATCCCAAAAATACAGTCTAAAACTATATAATAGAATAATCACATTGCGTAATAATTCAGATCAGTCTTACACTAATAAGAGCCAAACGTAAGTTTATGGCCGAACGGCCTTACAGGAAGAGTTACAAACTTAAACTGTACAAGAGTACAAGTCTGACCGAACGGTTTATAACATAACAAGAACCGAACGGTCGTTCAAAACAAAAGGGGAGGTGATCGAACGACCACCTTAAAACAACTAAACTATTGACCGAACGTACTACTATTCGGTCTTAACTTCAACCTCCACCAGATTTTCTTCCTCTAGCGCCTCTTCCAACTGTACGTCTCCTTCTGCTCACATCCACACGAATGATCATTGCAATGACAAAGACGGACGTACAAAACAAGACAAGACAGGAAACACAAGGTAAGCTTATATAATTTAATTCATGTATAAACATACATTTCACACAATCAATCACACAAGATAGATTTCATCATACATTTCACATAAGGCCTAATACTAGACTGACTGTCCGGACTGTATGAAATCTGTGTAGCTACATGCGTTCATGCACCCGGGTGATGTAGTAACTAGGATGCCCTCAACAGCTGCCACCCGAGGTTAGTCCTATCTGTCCAAAGTACCCCTAAGGAATAGGACCTCCTGTCGTTTCCACACATGACCTACCCTCCTCTACGTGAGGACGAGTACCCACGAAACATCAGGATGAACTGCCAGCTTAGCATGCCCACAGTCATACTTTACAAAATCTCAATTCTCATTCATGAGTCGTTCCTCCCCGGAACGCTCATTCAAAATCCAAACATTTCAATCCACATCACATTCTCGCCATATTTCATTCATAATCATTCTCAATTTCATCTTTCATTATCAATCATCTTAATTTCTTCTTTGTTCAAAGGTTATTAAGGACACCAAATACCGAACGTTAAATGCTAACTCAGAACGAGAACTAACACTTGGAGCGAGACCGAGAGGTCTCCAGTTCCAGAATAGATTAAGACCGAGAGGATTACTATCGGTTTGATAAAGAAACCAAGTTCAATCATATAAACATGAACGACTAGAACGAATGATCGTTACTTAAAAGGTGAGCCAATTAGATGAACTGACTCTTGCGAGTTCTAACCAAACACCGAAAAGACCATGTCAAGTACTAAGGCTCTAGGCCGGAATCAATAACTACGGACACTTCAAAGAAAAATACTTAGAAGAATTCACATGAAGAAACCGAACGCTTATGAGTACTTAGCTTATTTGAGTTTAGCATCAATAAAACCGAATGTCAGTCGATGACCGAACACGGAAAAAGGAAAACTCTATTGAAGTTGGACGAACGCTATTTTCATCAAGATATATTATAAAAGAAATGAGAACGATCGCTTGATGTAAGACCGAGCACTATTTAGAACGATCGCTTGGTGTAAGACCAAGCACCATTCAGACGATCGCCTGGTATAAGACCAAGCACCATTCAGAACGATCGCTTGGTGTAAGACCAAGCACTACTCAGAACGATCGCTTGGTGTAAAACCAAGCACTACTCAGAACGATCGTTCATGCACAGTATTTCGAAACGAAGACGATCGTCCTCAATTAAGATTCTTCCCAGATGAAAGAATCCAAGTTTAACCAAATTTACTATGAAATACCAAACGGTCGATGACCATTCGGTGACGAAGTATTCTTTCATATAGAAATTTCATACCATAATCATTTATCTCAACATATATCTTCATACTTTCATATATTAATATCATAGTCCATTTTCATACTTCATACAATCCATATCATAGAAATTCCATATATTTCATACATCAGAACATAGCACAATCATATTTCATTTCCAATCATTAAATAAACGAACGTTCATGCAGTACAACAACATACAAATTAAATTAAATAAGCTTCCCTTACCTTATAAAGTGAACGATCGTTCCTAGAGTCATAATGAAGGTTCGCTTGACTACAAATTCCTTCTACCCTCACGCTGAACAACTCTTCAAACCAAAATCAAACAACGTACCAAAATGGTTCAGAATGAGACTATGAACTCATGCAACCGGAACTTGGTTTGCATGTACCAGAGAACGAACAGCTAAGGACAAGAAGAACTTACCAGTTTGGAAACCAAAACCAATCGGTTCAAACTCAAGCTCTTGATGCCGTAAATGCTTCTACGGTGCCTGAACGGTGATCGGAGAAGAGAAAAGGTGAGATTTGGTAGAAAGAAGGAGGAGAAATGAGAAATATCAGAGTTTTGGAGAAGAAGATGCATGCAGAGAGTGTGACGTAAACTTTCAAAAACTCAGTTTTGTTTAAAACGAACGTCCGCTCCTCTGCTGACACCTGCATTCCACTATCTGATTTCTGACTCCCTTCAGCTTGACACCTGTCGTCCGTTCAGAGGGGTTTGGGTGCGTTTTTAATGGTTCTGACACTTTCCCATTAATTATTCCAAAAAAAAAAACAACTCTAATAAGTAATAAATAAATAATTAATTAGAGAGAAAATTTTTTTATTGAAAAGTTAGTAATATTTTCTATAACATTTAGAATATTAATTGAGTTAAGTGAGTGATTACCGTCGAAGGAGCATCGTAGAATTGGTTAATAATTATTGGGTTGCCAGCTTTTGTCAACGTAATTTGCTCAAAAGTGATTGCTCTTGCATAACCTGGTCCGTTCTTGAAAAAACGAACAACATATGAAATTTTCCTTTCAAATGGTCAGAGATAACCAGAAAAAACATTTACTTATTTTTTTAATTCTTAGTTTTTGTTTGTTCATGATCTCAAAATTCCCTATAATAAGGTCACTCATCTCTAAATTACTTCAAGCTAAGCACTTATGGGTTAGGTTATCGAAAAACAAATGCATTTTGGTAATATGAGTATCCAAATCAATCCCTTTAAGCTATCATTCAACTGTATAGTCCCATACCTATACAGTCTCTAGATCCCTCTCATTCCGGTGTATGTTCGATTCATCCATGTGTCTCTTCCACTGGAAGCCTGCCAGGATCCGCTCATTGTTTGTGCCCCTTGCACTTCGTGCCTTTTGCACCGGCAATCACTCCCCGCCCTCGTCAATACTCTCCGCCCTCGTCAATACTCCCCGACCTCGTCAATACCCGGGTGTCACATTACAAAATAAAATAAAATTTAAAATCTAACAAAATTCAAAATTACATAACATGTTTATATGTGATTACAGCATAATAAATTTAAATACTTATATCTCATTTTCTTTTTTTCTATTGTAGGATGTTGGAGAAATTTTTATCCACTTATATCCCATTTTCAAAGATAAAAAAGTTATTAATTACTTTTTCAATTGTGTAGTTATTGTTCCCTTAAATTTTAATTAATATAAACACTTAGTTATTTATTGTAAAGTAGAAACGGAAAAGATAAAAAAAGTATTGCATTTAAATATTTTTAAGTGAAAATCTCAAAATATAAATTAATTTAAAAAAAAAAACCTTACAGGAAATGTCTTGATTCTTGCTCCATTTGTTGTCCCGGTGAAGCTGCAATTTTGTACATAAACTTGTTCTGCTATCATAGCATTGCCTCTACCCAAGCTTCCGATGCTGATTAATTAATTCATCACATTTGTTCAACTTAGGAAAATATAACTAAATATATTAACTTAATGCAAACAATTTATTAGATTCCTTCGTTCTCAAAATTATATTGCAATAGATTATTTTTTTTTTAAATCACGGACGTTCTTCGCATATATTTATGAAACACCAATTATTTTCATTTTAAATTGATTTGAGATAAACTGTAAGATAATTCCCGAAATTCTTAATATCATTTTCATATATATATATATATATATATATATATATATATATATATATATATATATATATATATATATATATATATATATATATATATATATATATATATATATATATATATATATATATATATATATATATATATATATATACCTTATTCCATGACCAGGTCCACAAGCAGTCCCAGTAACATTCACATAAGAGGAGTTACCACTCATGGCAATACAATCATCACCTATATTCAGAAAGACAATGTAAATTTGAAGGTTCAGATATATACTTATTATATATCACTGTTAAAATTTGACAGTATTAAATATGTTTTTATGTTTCAAATTATTACTATAAATTATGTTTTATTTTTAAATTAAATCATGAAATATTTTGTCTCTATATTTTATATAAGTCATATAAAACATTTCACTAATGGCATGAAAAAAATTATATTATCATAAAAAAACCTTTCACATACGAAATTATGTTATACTCTATATTTTATATATATATATATATATATATATATATATATATATATATATATATATATATATATATATATTTTGTTGGGTCTATTGAGAAGGAGGTTGCTTGTAGGTTACACAAATATCAATAATATCTGAGTCAATTATATAAAAAATTAACACTACTCTTTATTCAAAACCTTAAGATAATGAGTTAATGAATCTTTCACCTTTATATATTATTATACTTTCTTATATGATCTTATGTGAGACTTGTATTTATATTTGAATTATCTATATATATATATATATATATATATATATATATATATATATATATATATATATATATATATATATGGATAAGATGAAAAGTAGGTTTACCACATGCTATATTTGAATCTCTGATCTAGATATTTTTGGAAGCATAGACATCAAATCCATGAGTGTTGGGACTCTCAGCAGGAGAATGAATATTGATATTAGAGAATTTGGCAATAACACAACCATTGACGTTTATGTGAGATCTTGGACTGTTTACAATATTCAAGTAACTCACGCTAAGATCATTGCATGCATTGAAAGTAATCGCCTGCATTGCATCATTCACATCACAAATTTCCTATATTTCAATATCAAAATTAATATAAAAGACAAAGAAATTATGAATATAGTCGAACCGATGGTCGTGGACAAGATTTGCATGACCACCAAGTATAACCCAAACCATGTATTGATCCTTCACTTCCATCAACAATCAAACCATTTACGTTTATTATCAAAATCCAAGTAAAATAATAAGATGTCCATTTATTCTTCGCAGGTGCAACTATTTTCCCTTTAATCTACAAGAAATGGTAGAAAATTAAATCAGAAAAATACAAATTCATATTTTGTTATTGTTGTTAATAATAATAATAATAATAATTCTATATAATAGGAATATTGAAAGAAGGTCAAAAGCATAGAGAATTATTAATACACAATGTAACTTAAGGGTGAGTATATATAGAGAGAAAGTTGATACATATTTTAATGAACAAAACATTAATAATATGTAGTTTTCATTGATAATTTATACTAGTAGTTACAATGGTAACTAATGTTACCATTAATAATCAACGTATAACTATTAAATAAACTATTATATAATTTCTTTTTCCGATATATTAATTGCATCTTCTTTTCTGTTTAACATTGTAAACGAGATTAATGGCGGATGTTAGAAAAAAAAGTTTAATTATATTTGAAGTACACATCTCATAAATTTTAGGATTTTCATTCGAGTCTTTACTATTTTTTTCTATTGAGAATTTAAAACTCTTATATTTAAAGTTTCTATGTTTTAATTTTTCATTAACTCAATGACTGTTATTTTATTTCTTTTCTTGTTTATTTGTTTTCATATAATAAAAAATATACAGTTATATAATTAATATAAATAATAGTGTGATTAACATAAAATGTCAAATTATTTTATTATTTTAATTAAAAACATGTCAAATAACGAAAATTATATACTCTTAACCGATTTCATGTTACTACTTTAAAAAATAAGGATGTTGGAGAGGTTTGATATACACACATATCGATATTGTCCGCTTTAGATCAAATCCTCACGGATTTGTTTTTGGTATCACTACAAAAAGTGTCTTACCAATGGAGGTATCTTATGTGTATATAAACTCATATCCAACTCTTCTTTTATTTGATGTGTGACTTTATTTGTACTCTAACAATTTTTACCCTACACCTATTCAACATTAATAAAAGAACATTTTTACTTTTAAATATAAAATAAATTGAGAAGAATCAAGTGTTTGGATTTAAGTCAAAATCTGTTTCTGTCAGTTTAATTAGTTTTGTTTCATGTTTTGTTTTAAACTCTTATGCTATATGTATATTTGTATAACATTGGCTAATAAGATCGATTGAAGTATTCTTGTATTATGTGTGTATATATCCCTTTTGTTTTCTACATAGTATCAAGAGAAAGGTTTATCCAAAGAGCTGTTTAGCTTTCGTGTGCATGAATTAGAGATTCTGGTTGAAATATTCTTAATAACAGATGGGACTAGAGTGGTGTTGAGAGCTAATGATTGTATTATTAAGTTATTGGACTCTTCCTATGTAAAGAATACATTTAAATAATATTAATTATTATGTCTCTCTAAGTTTAGTAAAGATAGATCATATTAGTTAGTATAACACGTTAGATTTTTAATGACTTTGACAATAAAATTTCTTTTACAAATAACCTCTTAATTCGACAAATGTCCATAATAAAAGGATAATATCATCAAAGAATAACTTGAAAACTCAAAATTGAACTTTACATTCACACTATTAACCTCTAACCTCACTTCCAAAACAATTACCTTAAAAAAACATAAGCAAATTGAAAAATCGTTATTTATAAAGATTGGTAGCATGAAACCCAAACCACGACATTTATTCCCATCAAACAATTAGTAAACACAATAACTATCATATCTTAACTATTTTTTAATAAACTTTTGAGAATATTACGTGTTACTATTTTATTAGTTCGATAATAAATTATCACATCATCTGTTCGTAAAAATATTATAAAAAGAAATTATTAAGAAAATATTTTCCTAAACATAACTCTTATAGGAGCTAACAAGCGTTTATTTCAAAGCAGCAACCCCAAACCCTTAATCTTAATAACGGTCATATTTTGACCAAGCCTCGGACGAATGAAGCAATCTACCTAACGGTTTCCATTGGAGCAAATTCCTTGCAATCGGTAACAATGTTAAATGAATAATTATAATTTACTCTATATATATACTTTTTACATAATAAATATCATAATGAATAATTTTTCGTATTTTCATCACACCTTAAATATTTTTATCGTAACATTTTCAAGTACAATACATAAATTTTATTAAAATTTTGAATTTGAAAAAAAAGTTATTATAAAATAAATTGTGTACTATAGGATGCCTTATCCTACAACGGTCGACCGATACCTAACGACACCTAAACCAAACGGTCGGCCGATAACCCAATAGCACATTGTCGTCGATCACTTGGTGCTCGACAACCAAAATAGTATGTCGCGACACGAAGCGCTCATACGACATGTCGCCTATTCATGTCGCATGTCGTCTATTCATGTTGACACACAGAACGATCGACATGCGGCGTGCGATATTTTAGCATACGGTTTAGCGGTTGCAAATAAGCAGTTACACATGTTAGCTAACCAACGCCGCGAATCACGGAAGCAGTTGACTCAGTATCAACACACAATCTAGCAGTTACAACTTCTACACAGTCCACTTCGGTAACTGTCCGGATTTTCAGGTAACAATTTGTTTTACTGTTTTAAATATACGAAACACAAGAGAAAAAAGGTACGTTTTTCTCCCAGATAGAAAATTAAGAAAGATTACTCCTAATCTGATTGATCATATCCCTTTCTGACTTGAGCGTCGGAGTGCCTTTGCAGGTACCCAGCCCATCTTTACTCAAGGAAGCAGAGGAGAAGGAGAGAAACAGCACAGTAAAAGCAGTACTGAGAAGAAGTGGTCCAGAGTTGTTAGGTTCGAATCTTGGTCTCCACATCCCTACTGAAACATTTTGGCGCCCACCGTGGGGCCGAGATTTACTATCCCAACAACGCCACCGGAGAAATGGAGGATCTCGACACGCGTGAATTGATCAGGCAGCTGCAGGTACAGATTGAGACGCAAACACAAACCATAAAGGAACAGCAAGAAGTCCAGCGCAAGCAGGCGGAAGAGATGGCGGCGTTAAGGGCACAGCTCCCGCCACCAGACTTGTCTGCCTCAAACAGACAGGAGGAGAACGAAGTCAGTCATCATGGTGAAGCCTCTCACCCCGCTGGCGGGGGTAGAAATGGGCCTACTCCCATCCGCCTCACCAACCTCCTCCCGTTCACAGAGGCCATTGTGCACGCAAACATGCCGGACAAACCTCCCCCAACCTTAGAACGTTACAATGGTTCTGATGACCCCGACAACCATCTACGCAATTTTATAGATGCCATGGCATTCTATACTGACAACGACCCGGTAATATGCAGAGCTTTTTCTTTATCTCTTAAGGGTGAAGCTCTGGAGTGGTTCCATAACCTTCCACGAAATTCGGTAGATTGTTTCGCCACGATCGAATCCTTATTCCGCAAGCAGTATGCGGCCAACAGAAAACCGGCGGTGACCGCTGCGGAGCTTGTCCATACCAAGCAGGAGAAGGATGAGACCCTGAAAGCTTTTATGCAACGGTATATCGAGACGGCCCGGCGCGTCAAGGATATCACTCCCGCTTTCATCATCAGCAATTTATCGTCCTGCTTAAGGCCGGGGCAGTTTGCGGAACAGTTGTACGCTGATCCTCCCGCCTCCATGGAAGAATTGCAATCCACTATTGCAAAATTCATCCGCATCGAGGACCACCGTAACTCCCGAAAGAAACAACACCAGGATGTCTCCAGCCAGGAGGCAAGGAAACCAGTCAAGCGATCCACTAACGACTACAAACCGGACCGACCACCTCGGAAGGAGACAGGGTGGATATCTAAGTACGATCGTTACACGACTCTCAATGCACCACGGGCGAGGGTGCTTGAAGAGGCCTTGCACGCCGAACTCTTGACCGTGCGACGAAAGGCCACCCCGAAAAACGCAGACAGTAACAAAACCTGCCTGTTCCATATGAACCAGGGGCACGACACAGAAGAGTGCAACATGGTGAAAGACGAACTAGAGAGACTCATCCGGGCGGGTTATCTTCAGAATTACATTAAGGATAGAGTCTCCACTAGAGCTGCCACCCCTCGCCGAGCAGACCCTTCTAGGCGAAGCCCCCAACGATCACACCCTAGAGATGATCGACCCCGAAGACGATCACGTAGTCCGCCTCGGCGGACAGAAAGGGAGCGCTCAGTCCGAGGCCGCATTGACACCATATCTGGCGGTTTCGCCGGGGGGGGGGGGGGGGGGGGGGGGTGTCAGCTTCAGCAAGGAAGCGACATTTGAGACAATTGAAGTCGGTTCACATGGTCGAACGAAAATGCCGATCGATTCCTGACATCACCTTCACAAACGCCGACTTCCATGCACCCGACCCTGATCACGACGACCCTATGGTCATCACGGCTAGTATCGCTCGGTATGATGTCGGCAAGGTCCTCGTCGACCAAGGGAGTTCGGTCAATATTTTGTACTGGTCCACCTTTCAGAAAATGGACCTATCTGAGGATCTCATCGCCCTGTTTAACGAACAAATCGTAGGATTCTCAGGAGAAAGAGTGGATACCAGAGGATACCTGGACCTGCGAACTAGGCTCGGAACAAGTCGGGAAGCACCTGAACTTCGAATTCGGTTCCTGCTGGTCGAGGCAAATACATCGTATAACGCCCTACTAGGACGACCTTGCCTGAATGCGTTCGGGGCAATTGTATCCACTCCTCACCTCGCCATGAAATTTCCGACAGAGCACGGTGACATTTGTACCGTAAGAGCAGATCAACGCACAGTCCGACAATGTTATGTGGCGGGGCTGAAAGTAACCCCTTTCATTCCTACTAGAAGGACAACGGGAGCCGAGATAGCGGCAGTCGACTTGGACCCCCGAACCAATATAGACGAGCGTCTTCTTCCGCAAGGCGAAGTTAAACTCCTCTCTTTGACGAGTGACGCATCTAAAACCACTACCATTGGCGGGGACCTCACCTCAAACGATGAACGCGATCTGGAGCGTATACTACGGAACCATGCCGATTTATTTGCATGGACGACAGCCGACATGCCAGGAATTCACCCCGGGGTCATGGCCCACAGATTATCCATCTTCCGGGAGGCACGGCCTGTCGCCCAGAAAAAGCGACGGTTCGGAGAGGAGAAGCGCAAAGCCATTCAAGCGGAGGTCGAGAAATTGATGAACGCCCAGTTTATCAGAGAGTTAACTTGCACTACGTGGCTGTCAAACGTAGTCATGGTTAAGAAGTCAAATGGCCAGTGGAGAATGTGTGTCGACTTCACAGATCTCAACAAGGCATGTCCCAAAGATTCATATCCCCTACCTAGCATCGCTCGCTTGGTGGATGGAGCTTCAGGTCATGTTATATTGAGTTTTCTCGACGCTTATTCGGGATACAACCAGATCCCAATGTACAAACCAGACCAAAACAAGACGGCCTTCATTACTGAACGCGCTAATTACTGTTATGAGGTAATGCCGTTTGGATTGAAGAACGCCGGGGCCACTTACCAGCGCCTCATGGATAAAGTATTTCATCATCAGATAGGACGATGTATGGATGTGTATGTCGACGACATGGTTGTTCGCAGCCATTCTATGGAGCAACACCTGCAGGATTTGAAGGAAGTTTTCGGCCAACTTCGACGGTACAGCCTGCGCCTTAACCCTTCCAAGTGCACTTTCGGCGTTCCCGCAGGTAAGTTCTTGGGCTTCATGCTCACGCGTCGAGGCATTGAAGCAAATCCGGACAAGTGCAGAGCGGTACTCGACATGACGGCTCCGCAAACTTTAAGGGATGTGCAGCGTCTGGTAGGGCGACTTACAGCTTTGTCCCGATTCATCCCGAAGCTCGCCGAGCACATCAAACCCATCGTGAAGAATTTAAAAAAGGGCACCACCCGACACTGGGACGATGATTGTGAAGCAGCATTCGACACTGTCAAACGCATTCTCACAAGTCCTCCGATTATGGCTCGGCCAGATGATGGATCTGACTTACAGCTGTACATTGCGGCATCCCACCACGCTGTTAGTGCTGCCTTGATACAGGAAGCCCCCTCCCTTAAATTGATATACTTCGTCAGTCGTACGCTGCAGGGGGCCGAAGAACGCTATTCTCGAATTGAGAAAATTGCCCTGGCATTGCTCACCGCTTCTCGACGCCTCCGCCCGTATTTCCAAAGTCATCAAGTGATAGTCCGCACCGACCATCCGATAGCCAAGATCCTTCGCAAGCCCGACTTGGCAGGAAGGATGGTCTCCTGGTCCGTGGAACTGTCAGAATTCGGACTCCGCTACGAGCCACGAGGGTCCGTCAAGGGTCAACACCTAGCAGACTTTGCGGCTGAGTCGCTCCCCCCCAGATGACTCAATCACCAATTGGTTACTCAGTGTAGACGGATCCTTCGGCAAAAGGGGGGGAGGAGCCGGTATCGTTCTAGAGGGACCAGATGGACTAGTTATCGAGCAAGCCATCACCTTCAATTTCCCAGCTAGCAATAATCAGGCCGAATACGAAGCCTTGATTGCTGGCCTATCCCTAGCCAGGGAGCTCACGGTTGATCGTTTAGAATGTCAGATGGACTCGAAATTGGTAGTCGGCCACGTGAACGGAACCTATCAAGTCAAAGATAATCAGCTATTACGTTATTTCCACAAGGCTCAATCCTTACTACGAAATTTCGTCGAGGTTAGCGTCATCCATGTACCCAGGGAGCAAAACGCAAGAGCAGATCTCTTGTCTAAGTTGGCTCATTCCAAGGAGCGAGCACAACTGTCCTCAATCATTAAGCTGACGCTCGACAGTCCTGTGGTGGAAGCGTTCGTCACCAATCTATCAGCACCTACAACAGATTGGCGCCAGCATATTAAGGATCTTATGGAGAAACAAGACAATGGCGACAACATTTCTGTGGTTGATTCCAAACGCATTGCACGTTTTGTGTGTATAGGTGACGACCTATACCGTCGCGGCTATGGCACTCCCCTGTTGAAGTGTATTTCAGAGGAAGAGGCAAACTACGTACTGCGCGAGTTACACACCGGGATATGCGGGTTGCACTCTGGCAAACGGACCATGAGAGCACGTGTGCTCCGCGCGGGATATTATTGGCCCACACTCGACCACGACTGTGAAACATTCGTCAAGAGCTGTATTTCCTGTCAAGCCCATGGTCACGACATCCACGCATCCCCAGAAGATTTACACCATATCGTCTCTCCCTGGCCGTTCGCTCAGTGGGGTCTCGACATAGTTGGACCACTGCCGATCGCCAAAGCGCAAAACAAGTTCCTCCTAGTAGCGGTCGACTACTTCACAAAATGGATAGAAGCCGACCCATTATCCGTTATCAGTGCCCAACGAGTACAGAAGTTCATCTGGCGTCTCATCTGTCGATTCGGCCTCCCTAAGAAAATCATCACTGACAACGGTCGCCAATTCGTTGAGCGCAAACTAGAAGATTTCCTCAGCCAGTTAGGCATCCAACATGTCACCTCCTCCGTCGAACATCCTCAAACTAACGGCCAAGCAGAGGCCGCGAACAAAGCCATACTGACAGAGTTAAAGAAGCGACTTGGTGAAGCCAAAGGTTTGTGGGTGGAGGAACTACCAGAGGTTTTATGGGCATATAGATGCACACCTCACGGCTCTACAGGGGACACCCCGTTCAACCTGACTTACGGCACTGATGCCATGCTCCCAGTCGAAGTTGGCGAGCCTTCATTAAGGCGCAATATCACCGATATGTCCCTTAATGAAGAACAGTTGAGGATAAATCTTGACATCCTGCCTGAACGTCGAGAGGTTGCCGCCATCCGAGCAGCAGCGCAGAAGCGAATGCTATCTCGCCGATATAACACCAAAGTCAAACCCAGAACCTTCAAAAATGGAGACCTAGTATGGCGAAAGCGAGGAGAGGCTAGGAAGAATCGAGCACACGGTAAGCTTTCATCCAACTGGGAAGGACCATTTCGTATTATAGAAGACATGTCGAACGGAGCATATCGCCTCCAGCTTCTTGATGGGCAACCAATTCCCAACACCTGGAATGCCACTCACCTTAAATACTATTTTAGTTAATTTCCATTTGTTATTGGTTATTCCGCCCACATTTTCTAAACTTGTTACGAAATAAAGAGTACTTTTCATTATGATTCATACTTAATACCGTTTATCACTTCTAGTGTCAAGTCTCAGGGTCGTCGTCTCGAACGTCGTCTCGAACATTTCTACACACAAACGCCTTAGGAGCAAGCCGCCTGGTAGATGTTCTTTCCGGAACACCCAACCTATACGGGATACACTCCCACTGGTAGATGTTCACCCTTGAACACCCAATCCGCTTGGGATACACTCCCTCTGGTAGATGTTCCCCCTGGAACACCCAGTATTTACATTACTCGACCGTCACTCTCGACGGTCGCACACCGCCTTATCTATACACTCCACATTGATACTTAGCGGTCACCACGGCAAACAAATCGCAAATTCAGCAAATTTAAACATTCCAAACACAATACAATTCAACATTCACAGTCATTTCAATATTTCAAAGGTATTATATCCACAAGCAGATAGCAAATCCTAATCTATTACAATATTGGGCGTGTCGCCAACAACCTCTTCGACAGCATCCGCAACAGGTTCACTCACATCGACCACTCCATCCTGTTCAGTGTTGGCAACCACATCTTCTTCCTCTTCATCCTCCAAGACCGCATCTTCAGGAATGTCGTCCAGAGGTTTAAGTTGATCCTCATGCACATCCTTCTGCACGTCGAACGCCACTCCCTCGGTCGACACTTGGAGCAAGTGCCTGGCCTGCCTCAAAGCCTTCCGAAAACCTTTGGTATGTTCACTCATAATTGCATCCTTCAGCTCTTCTACCAGCTCATTTCTTTCCAAAGCCTCCGCCTTCAATTCGTTTCTCTCGCGGGCCAGCACCACCATTGCCCTCTTAGTTTGCTCCAGCTCGCTCGCCAGCTGATCGCGTTCCTTGCGGAGGGTCGAGCCAGCCTCCCGTGTAGCGTTCAGCAATGTCTCGGCCTCTTTCAGAAGTTGCTCCGCACGCTTCTGATTGGCATCGCAAGCAGCATGAACCTCAGTAAGTTCTTGCAGCTGAGCCCGTACTTTCTCCCACTCAGCACGTACCTTCTCCAACTCAGCCCGTACCTTCTCCAACTCAGTCCGTACCCTCCCTCTATCAGAAGCATAGGCTAGATGCCAAGCCAACGCCTGTGCCCGTGTTGTCATCTCCAACATGGTATCGGCAATTTCTTGCTCACTCATGTTTTCAAAAACCCTTTTCTCCGAGGCGTCCATATGCAGGTCCACCTTATGACCCAACGTGAAAGCAGGATCCCATACCCCTTGGGGGAGGGGACGATCAGCTTCCTCGACTACCACCTTCTTCTTCTTTGAAGCTTCGCGACTGATGTCGACCGCCTTCGTCTTCCTTTTACGCACTAGCGGCATCTCAGTAGCTATTGTCTCGTCGGTCGACGCCGACACTACCACTGGTACCGGCTCGGTTGTTCCCACTAGGGGGCATGGCTGCCCAACAACTTGTACGGCAGACGGCCCCGGGCGACTAACTTCAGTCCTCTCCTTTCCGATTAAGTGAAACCAACCTTTGCCACTTCCTTTTCTCCCCATAATCTCTGCAAAAACCACAATCCATCCAGAACAGTCAATAACAACAATGCAATCTACAACGACAATAAGCAAAGACACATACCAAACACCCTCGCCTCCGCGTCGTCGAACTCGAGGCAATCTATAAGCTGACGGGAAGAAAAGGGGCGTGGTAACGCGGTCAACACACCCAACGCCTCTAGCTCCTCAATCGTCATCTTATCCTCCGACCAAGAAGTGAACCTCAGTGGGTCCTGTGTCCAATACAAGGGGAATCGGGGGTTCCCCTCGCCATCGAAAAAATGCCGCCGACCGACTTCGGTAATCGACACCTTAAAAAACTTCTCTTTAAAATTCCTATATGACTGCAGGTAAAGCTCTAACAATGCATTACCCGGCTCAGATATCAATGACACCCATCCCTTCGTAGCCACCGGTCGACATCTAAAGAAATATAAAAACAAACCTACAGTGGGCCTAATTCCTAACGCCCGACACAGCAACCCGAAAGCCTGCACGTAACCCCAACTGTTAGGATGCAACTGACTAGGAGCAACATTCAAGGTACGCAAAACCTCCATTTGGAAACCAGTAAACGGCAATCGCAAATACAAATCGTAGAACAACGCAGCGTAACAATAAAAAAATTCATCAGAAGCATTCTCCCTCCCATAGCATACCCTCTCATCGTCTCGGCAAGCTATCAACTTTATACAGGTTTGATATCCTAGGGTCCTCAACACACAACTATTCTCGATCCAGTTTGTTATCACAGCCCTAATCCTAAATTGACTCCTAAGTTCTTTAACCTCACGCGCCGCCCAGCCATACTCATCTCCGCTAATCGGAGATATTACACGTCCCCCTGGACCCTCACCACACACATTTCCATATACAAAAGCATCCTCACCATAAGGTATAGTGGTAACTTCAGGGCACTCCGCCGTTGATGACGGCCCCGGAACATCGTCACCGGTATTCTGCCCCCTTTCTTCCATGGTCAAACACTAAACACACTCAGACGAAGGAAATTTTGGGTTACCTGGTAAAGTCTCGTAGTAGCGTAAGCACTGATGATGGAGAGGAAACAAACTCGCTCACGTTAAACTCTGTTCTTCCACTGAAGTGACAAACCCCCTTCTGAATCGTGTAGAAGAAGGTAAAGCGTTTAATCGCCCCGCGCCGTAGGATTCTTTTTAATCCAAGGGCTACCAACTCGCGTCCCCTCGCTTCCCTAAAAGAGCGGGAAAACCCTAAAAAGCGTAACGTCAAAACGGTGCGCATCACTTTCCCTATCAAACTCGCGTCCCCTCGCTTCCCTACACGAGCGAGAAACCCTGAAAAGCGTAACGGCAAAACGGTGCGCATCTGTATCCCTACCAAACCACACTCAACGTCCTTCCGTAACTTCGTCTGCTAATGCTAGGCTCAATTACTCGGACTCGGGGGGCATGTACTATAGGATGCCTTATCCTACAACGGTCGACCGACACCTAAACCAAACGGTCGGCCGATAACCCAATAGCACATTGTCGTCGACCACTTGGTGCTCGACAACCAAAATAGTATGTCGCGACACGAAGCGCTCATACGACATGTCGCCTATTCATGTCGCATGTCGCCTATTCATGTCGACACACAGAACGATCGACATGCGGCGTGCGATATTTTAGCATACGGTTTAGCGGTTGCAAATAAGCAGTTACACATGTTAGCTAACCAACGCCGCGAATCACGAAAGCAGTTGACTCAGTATCAACACACAATCTAGCAGTTACAACTTCTACACAGTCCACTTCGGTAACTGTCCGGATTTTCAGGTAACAATTTGTTTTACTGTTTTAAATATACGAAACACAAGAGAAAAAAGGTACGTTTTTCTCCCAGATAGAAAATTAAGAAAGATTACTCCTAATCTGATTGATCATATCCCTTTCTGACTTGAGCGTCGGAGTGCCTTTGCAGGTACCCAGCCCATCTTTACTCAAGGAAGCAGAGAAGAAGGAGAGAAACAGCACAGTAAAAGCAGTACTGAGAAGAAGTGGTCCAGAGTTGTTAGGTTCGAATCTTGGTCTCCACATCCCTACTGAAACAAATTGCCTATTAAAATATAGTACATTCCCATATACAAACGCACTCTCACCACCAACAATGGAAGCGATTTCGTGACACCTTCCCGCCGACGACACTTCCGACACTTCAACACCCTAATTCAACCCCTTTTCTTCCATCGTCAACTATAAATAAATTAGCACAGGGAAAGGATTCAGGTTTACCTGATAGATTCATAAGTGAGAAAAATAAAGTTGAAGCGAGGCAAGAGAACTAGCGAGGCAACATAACTGTCACTGAAGTAGAAATGACTATGTTGCTACCACAATTTCTTAGGCCTTTTCACATTGTCTTTCACACTAATAAAGGGAAAACTGACAGCGAAACACCACACGCCGTAGGATTAGCACAATCCAACGGCTCTGTTTTCACGCCTTTACAAATACCCTCGAGAGCGGGAAACAGTAGAGCGTCTCAACAAAACGGTGCGCAACAATTACCCTACTCAACGAGCGTACCCTCAACGTCCTATAGTTAACTCGCACGCTTAAACCGCGTTGGTTAACTCGGACTTGGAGGACATTATGTATGGTAGAATATCTGAAGTCGAGCGGTTGGATTGTGCCATACGCTCCTGGACAAAACGATCGCTATATCGTAAAAAATAATGCCAGCGAGACAATCGTCATGCCATACGCTCGTCAATACCGCCCTTAGTATCGATCGTCTTAATAGCGATCGTCCGTTACTTAAATCAAGCAACCAGCATGGGTCAAATTAACCCAATTAAGCTAAGAGTCAACAAACGCTCGGTCAACTTTATTCAGACTGGGTCAATTAACCCAGATAAACTAAGGAAGAAGCGGTTACAAATGTATAACCATGAAAGTGCAAGATACGAAACTAACCAACCAAATATCAAAGACAAGGTCAAGATCAGGTGACTGAATTATCCAACTAACCGGATTTTTCGGTAAACGGTTCATCTTACTTATAGGTTAAATACAAAAAACCTAAAGAAATATCTTTTTGTCATTTAGAATTATCCCCACACTTTTCTTTCATTTCCAAATAGAAATTAGATCAATTTTTTGAAATGAAAGAAAGAGATAGAAAAAAATAAGTGTTCCGAAGGAACCTGCTCTTCTACTGAAAATTTGCCGTTGATAAAAAAATGATCGGGCTATTTTTTCTATTTCATTTAATATGATTCTTTTATTTATTATGTTTCTTTTATTATACAAAATACAAAATATATACAAAATAAAGTGACCGGAAATGAATACGACCTTAAGAATCATTATTTTAGTAATTCTTAAATCCTAGATTATTTTTATGTATCACATAAATTCTTTTTTTTTGTTTCCGAGGTAATCTTGTTATATTGCCCTTTGCTTTGAAACGTTTTGATTAAGGAAAAAAGAGAGAGAAAAGATTAATTTGAATTATTGAACCAAAAGGTTCGGTGATTCCTTTTTTCTGACTTAAGCGTCGGAGTGCCTTTGCAGGTACTCACTCCACTCTCTCCAAAGAACCCTGTGCAACTAAAAAATATAAGGATAACTGCATTGTAAGAAGATGAAGACATCGTTGATCAGATTCGCACCTCGGTTCCAACACTTTCTAATCAAAGTTAAAGAAAAGAGTGTTTCATCCTACACCTCCAAGATATCATCCTGCACCTCGAAAAATTACATTTTTAACCTTCTAACATCCTATCCTACACCTCTAACTTTTTCAAAATTTTCATTTTCAACTTTAATGAATATTTTTTTATTTTCTTTTCTTTTTTATTCACCACCTTAATAATAATTTAATTTAATTTAAAATTTAAATATTATTTAATATAATTTTATATTTTAATAATTATTAAAATATGATTTATATTATAATAATAATTGTATTAAAAACTTATAAATAAAATAATAAAATAAAATAAATAATAATAATAATAAATATTTATAATCATGTATTTAAATATATTAAATTATATTAAAATATTAAATTAAATTCAATAATTATTAAAGTTAGAAAAAACAAAATTTTGAAAAGATTTGTTAATCGGATATAGATATCCAATAAGTAATGTTACGGATACCGATGAACAATTGTTTTTAGAAATTTATTTTTTATTTAAATTTTAATAATTATTTAATTTAATTTAATATTTTAATATAATTTAAATTTATTTAAATATTTTTTTAATATAATTTTATTTGATTTTAAATAAATACTTATTTTTAAAATTTTGTCTTTTATTTAAATTTTAATAATTATTTAATTTATTTTAGTATTTTAATATAATTTAATATATTTAAATATATTAAATATTTTATTTAATATAATTTTTTATTTATTTTTATTATTTTTATTTTAATTATTTTATTTTTATATTTTTAATATAATTAATATTATAATATAAATCATATTTATTAAAATATAAAATTATATTAAATAATATTTAAATTTTAAATTTAATTATTATTAAAGTGGTATAGAGTATTTTTAATAAGAAAAAAAAATGAAAAGATATTTTTTTAAGTTAAAAATGAAATTTAGAGATTTAGAATAAGAATAAAATATTAGAAGATTAAAAATAGAATTTTTGAAAAGACGAGGGAGGTGTTGGAGGCTAGGATGAATCACTCTAAAGGAAAAAACAAATGTCAGTGTTATAATAAAATAATATTTTATGAACTTGGAATCTAGTATAAAATAACCACGACCCTGAAAAAGGAATGCAACGAGTGCTTTCCTTTGTATCGAAAGCACTGTTATCAAGAAAGCGGTGAAAAGCATCTTGTGAACTTCGTCAGAGCCATGAATAATGAACACCCACAGCTCAACATTCACTTCATTCCTTTCCTAGCACCAGGCCATCTCATCCCTCTCTGCAACATAGCCACACTATTCGCCGCACGTGGCCACCGCGTCACTGTCATCACCACTCCCTCCTACGCCCAAATCCTTCGCAAATCCAGCCCCTCCCTCCTCCTCCATGTTGTCGACTTCCCCGCCCAAGAAGCCGGCTTCTCCGACGGCGCAGAACTCATGTCCGCAGCCAATGACCTTGAAAGCGCCCGAAAGTTCTTCCACGCCAGCATGCTCCTCCGCGTCCCCATCAGCCGTTTCCTAGAGCAGCACCCACCCGATTGCGTCGTCGCCGACTTCTTCCACCCCTGGGTGCATGACGTGGCGAACAATCTCCGCATCGCCAGACTCGCCTTCAACGGCTTCTCCCTCTTCACCGTGGCCGCCATGGAGTCCGTGAGATTGAACCCCGCACTTGTTTCCGACGCCGATCCCTTCGTGATCCCCGATTTTCCCCATTGCATCACCTTGTGGTCGAGACCTCCCAAGAGGGTTACCGCCTTCTTGGAGAGTCTTCTGGAAACAGAGATGAAGAGCGATGGTCTCATCGTGAACAACTTCGTGGAGCTTGACGGAGAAGAGTACATCCAGCACTACGAGAAAGGCAAGGCCCACAAAGCCTGGCATCTTGGGCCAGCATGTCTAGTTGCGAAAGGCGGCGAAGAGAGAGGCGAGAAGAGTGTGGTGAGCGAGGAAGCGTGTGTGAGTTGGCTGAACTCGAAGCAGGCGAAATCTGTTGTGTATGTATGTTTCGGTAGCATGTGTCGGTTTCCGGATAGACAGCTTTTCGAGATGGCGTGTGGGCTGGAAGAAGCGGCGCATAATTTCGTATGGGTGGTTCCGGAAAAGAAGGGGAAAGAGGATGAGAGCGAAGAGGAGAAGACGAAGTGGCTGCCAAAGGGGTTCGAAGAGAGGAACGCAGAGAAAGGGCTTATCATCAGAGGGTGGGCCCCGCAGCTTGTTATCCTGGCCCACAATGCTGTCGGGGCCTTTCTCACGCACTGCGGTTGGAACTCTACTTTAGAGGCCGTTACAGTTGGAGTTCCCATGCTGACGTGGCCGGTGTTAGGGGATCAGTTCTACAACGAGAGGCTGGTTACTGAGGTGCGTGGGGTGGCGGTGGAGGTGGGTGCCACCGAGTGGAGAGAGACCGGCTACGGAGAGAGGGAGAAGCTGGTCACCAGAGATTGCATCGAGAAGGCTGTGAGGAGGCTGATGGACGGCGGTGATGAAGCTGACCAAATCAGACGCCGTGCACAGGAGTTTTCGGATAAGGCTAAACAAGCTCTTCAGGATGGAGGGTCCTCTTACAATAATTTAACTGCGCTCATTGCTCATCTCACACGCCTCAAACGCCTCAGAGACACACGCTAATCCTTATGCCTTTATGCTTGTTATTGCTTCTATTACCAATCTTACATGTTGTATTTTGAATAAATTTACCAGTGATGAAGGCTATACATGGAGATGGAATGAAAAACACTAAAAATTATTAAATCTTCCCTCTTGCTTCTTTAAATAATTTTTTTATTGTCCCTTTGTTTATTTTGCCAGCCCATGCAATAATTTTGGTATCTCTAATCAGCAATGGCCGACAATACCCAGTGGATTGTTAAAAGCTCCCTCTCCGTACGTAATTTTCTGCCTCCAACTGTGCTCCGTAATTCCCGTTTCCCACCAACCCGTGATAATCCAGCAGAGAACACACAAAAGACATATTCAGAATCAAATTTTTTCCTCAAAATTGCTATCCCAATACAGCTTCATGACCAATATCTTAAGTTCACCTTCATCGTTCTAACGCCATCACCTTCTATCACAGGAGATATAACATGAGCCGCAGATAAACTTAAATTTTAAGAATTCATTAAAATTTTATTTTATTAGTTTTGAGGATAATATTTATTTTGATTTCGATAAAAATAAAATAAATACGTAAATAATTTTAATTTTTTATTTATTTTAAAAAAATATTATTTAAGTTATTAATATAAGATTGAAATAGATTTTATTTTAAGTTAATTGATCTTATGAGTTTTTATTATTTATATTTGATTCAAGTTTTATTAAATGTTCAGTAAAAATAACTCAATTGAAGAGTAAAATTATTACTGTGAGTGATGTTTTTTATCGGTACCTGCATACACAGAGCTACCTTTCCCCGTATTATCATCAACAAAACTTTTAATGAAAACTGGGTCTATGAACATCACTGATGGCTTAATAACAAGAAGGAAGCCTGTGAAGAAACATAGCTCCAGGATTCATAACAATGAACAGGGAAAGAGTCGAACCTCCTCCCAATCTCCATTGCCGGCGATGGGTTGTAGATTTGGCTGTTTTATTTTCTTTGCTTTTATTTCTTTACTTTTTGGTATTTGTTTGATTATTGTCTGTTTGCTGCATTCTACACTATTTTTTTAAATAAAAATATAAAAGTCATAAAAAAATGAAAATTAAAAAAATGAAAGTATATAAAATATTAAAACTAAAAAAAATATTTTTAGTGTTTAGCATATTTTTAAAATATTGTTCTTAAATAAAATAAATAAATTATGGTTCTAGCGTGTTTTTAACATTTCGAAAATATAGTTTTAATATATTTTCTATTTCACTTTTCTTTAAAAACACTTTGTGTAAATAATTTTATTGTTCTATTTTAAATACTCAGGTAAATAATATTAAACCCATGTAAATATAATTACTATTTTCACAATTTTACTTTATTTTAAATATTCACAAAAATATCATAAAATTACAATAAATATATATATATATATATATATTTAAATATGTTTTTAATTCTTTAACTATCAAACATTTTTTGATTTTGTCCTCTTTCAAACTTCTACATTTTCATCTTTTTTTTAATAAAAGTATAATTTTAGTCTTAGAAAACGCGTTAACTTTTCAGTAAGCTGGTTGGCTAACAGTGTGTCAATGTTTCATGACACGTTGGAAATTCAAAATCTCTAGCTTTGAAACTTCACTCTCCAACCAAACCCCTTAACTCTCCAGGGTGCATCCTCCACCACACTTTGCTTCTGCAAAATCCACATCAACGCCTTCCCCACCCATATAGCCCTCCTCCCTCTCTCCGCCTCGGCCTCCACCCCCGACACCACCACCTGCGTTCCGACCTTCCACCTTGGTTAGAATTGGGAGAAATAGTTAGAATTGGTTATTGGTGTTTGAGTGGCATAATTCTGCAGAATTTTGGTGCTGCAAATTATGTAGACTCGCTGAGCGAATGAATTCGCACAACGAGTCACCCTGGCGAGATGCTCTCTACCAGGGCATTCGCACAACGAATAGATGCGCTGTGCGAATGTTTTCAGAGGTTGTTCTCTGTTTGCTGATCTACACAGTGAATCAAGACGCTGAGCGCCTGGTTGGGGTCTAGAACCACTGTCATTTTATTCGAATAGCGAATAGGTGCGCTTTACGAGTGTTTAGGGAGTTCGAGCCACTGCTTGGGGCTCTCGCATAACGAATTGAGGCATTATGCGAAGGGTTAGGATCTGATACTATATATCAGAATTTTCAGTTTAGTTGAGCGCACAGACTTGGTGCACTGAGCGAATGGGCTTTAGCTGAGCGCACAGAGTTGGTGCACTGAGTGAGAGGTCAGTGAGCAGAACCCATTGTTTCTGTTTTCGCACAACGAGTTTGGTGCGCTGAGCGTCTAGTCCAGAACCTGTTTTTATTCTTTTTATCCCTATTTTCGGATAACCTTGAGCTATGTTTTGATTATTATAATGGTGTAGAAGTATATATGATATTGTATGATCATGCATTATGGTATTTGGTTGTTCATGTCTTGAGTTAAGTTTTAAAGTGAAAGTATGGTTGATGGACGCAATTCCATGATCCTCACGGAGAGGTTACATGGTGGTGCCCTGTGTAAGTTTAGAATGATTGCAGGAAGCCTAGTTTTGGGGGTTATCCTAAAACTCCAATGTCTTTCATTCTCAAGTAGAGAGGATTGAACCATGTTGTGAGGAGTAGGAGGAGGTCTTAGTCTTGGGGGCTTCCAGTATGCCTCAAGGCCCGGAACAGACTAACCTCGTGAGTGTGGTAGGGTGAAACCCATTGGCAATGACTTTGCAAAGCAGTAGAGGCCACCACGAGTGCATAACCCGCCATAACTCAGCAATCATTCTAAGTCTGGACGGTCAAGTCTAGGTCATAACATGTTAGGATGTCTGAACTAATTTATCTTGTTTGAATAATTATGTGAATGTGTTTTGTGATACAATTGTATGAACTCTTTTATATATAGCTTACCCTTGCTTTTCTGTTGTCTGTTCTTGTATGTTTTCTCTTTTGCAATGATTACCTGATTGGTGTGAGCTTAGGGAGACATCTGTTTCAGTTACTTTAACGATATGTGATCGAGGGAATTCAGTAAAGAAGTCAAACGAATCTACAAGTATAGATATTGTCTATTCGTAAGTTTGTTTCTTATATTAGTTAATTTATCATATATAATATTCATTTTAGTAGTATTTTACTATTAAAATGGGATGTTATTTAGACTTCTCATAGTGAGCTAAGAGATAATATCTAATTAAAAAACTAATAAAAAATGAATGAAGTAACACAAAGAAAAATCACATAAAATTAAAGTAAAATATTTTTAAGAGATAAACAAGAATTTTTATCTAATTTTTTTATAATAAAACCTATATATAATTTAACCTTTTAATAATAAAATATTTACAGATCATTTTTTTAAACCTTCTCAAGTCTTATAAATCCCTATTTTCTATGTTAATATATATATATATATATATATATATATATATATATATATATATATATATATATATATATATATATATATATATATATATATATATATATATATATATATGTCAGACCTCATTAAAAACGCATCCAAAACTTCTCTAAATGGACGCCAGATGTCAAGCAACGAGGATTTGGAAATCAGATAGTGGAGGGCAGGTGTCAGCAGATGAGCGGACGTTCGTTTTTCTGAAAAACCCGTCTCACTCTCTCTGCATGCACCCTTCTTCCTCAAAACTTTGAACTTCTCATTTTCCCCTCCTTCTCACTAAAAGTTCTCCCTTGTCTCTACCAAAACTCACCATTTCTCTTCTCCGATCACCATTCAGGCACCGTAGAAACACTTCCGGCGTCCAGAGCTTCATTTTGAACCGAACAGTTTCGAGTTCTGAAACCGGTAAGTTTCCTTATCTGAGCCGATCGTTTTCTAGTACATGCAAACATATTTCTGGTTGCATGTGGTCATCTGGTCTGAACCATTATTAATTTTATGTTGTTTGGTTTAGTTTGAAGAGTTGTTGAGCGTTGAGAGTAGAAAGATCTGTAGTCAGGCGAACCAAAATCTGTCTTTAGGACGTTCGTTCACGCTAGAGGTAAGGGAAGCTTATTAATTTAATTTACATGATTATGTGCTGTATGAACGTTCGTTGACTAGATGAGTTGATATGAAAAATGATTGAGTTATGTTATGATGCATGAAATGTATGAAATCTCTATGTTTGGATGGTATGAAATATGAAAGTGATTATGATATGAATGTGTAAAGTTATGAAGTTATATGTTAAGAAATGAGTTTGAATATATATATGAATTCTGAATATGAAATTCCCCTAAGATAGTATATGTTTGTTACTGAACAGTCTTTGACCGTTCGGTTTTCTGAGTGAACTTGGTTAGAATTGGATTCTTTCATTTGGGAAGAATCCTAGTTGAGTGCGAGTGTCTTCGTGTTGTAATACTATGTTTGAGCGTTCGGCCAAAGCATAGTTATGTCCCGATATTCCGTGATAAGCTTAAGTATATATATGTATATATGTATTTGTATATTCTAGTTATTCTTAAACACTACTTCAATAGTATTTTGGTATATTTATCAAGACCCTCTCTTTAAGGTTTAGTAGCACTAGGTATTATACCAAGTGTTCGTCCTAAACAAGTGTTTGGTCTTACACCAGGCACTCGTTCTAACTCCTTAAGCTAAACTTCATAACAAGAGCGTTCATTCAAGCCCACTAGGGTTCGCTCACTATAGTGTTCAGTCTTTAACTAGCATTCGTATTTCTTGATACTAAACCTAAATAATCTAAGTTTTCATAAGCGTTCGGTTTCTTCATGGGAATTCCTCTACGTACTATTCTTTGAATATCTTGAAGTGTCTGTGTCCATTGGTTCCGGCCTAAAGCCTTAGTATTGAGCAAGGTTATTTAGGTGTTCGGTTGGAGCTCTTAAGAGTTAGTTCATCTAATTGGCTCATTTTGTAATTTACGTTCGTTCTATTTGTTTCTCGTGATGTATGATTGTACTCGATTTCTTTCTCAAACCGATAGTAAATCTCTTGGTCTAAATCCATTCTGGAACTGGAGACCCCTCGGTCTAGCTCTAATTGTGCGATCTCGTTCTGAGTCAGGATTGAATGTTCGGTAAATTGTATCCGAATGGATTTTTGGGTGAAATATTTAAGTGAGATGATAATTAATGAAATAAAAGAGAATATGATATGGATGGAAAAATGTTGATTTTGGACGAGCGTTCTGGAGAGGAACGACTCATAAATGAATATTGGAATTTGTAATGTATGAATGTGGTTATGCTAAGCTAGTGGTTCATCCTGATGTTCCGTGAGTACTCGTCCTCACATAGAGGGGAGTAGGTCATGTGTGGGAACGACAGGAGGTCTTAGTCCTTAGGGTTACTTTGGACAGATAGGACTAACCTCGGGTGGCAGCTGATGAGGGTATTCCAGTTACTACATCACCCGGGTGCACGAACGTCGTAGCTACACAGATTTCATACAGTCCGGACAGTCAGTCTAGTAATAGGCTTCGTATGATATGTATGATGAAATGTACCTTGTGTGTTGAATTGGTTGAAATGTATGTTTATGCATGAATTAAATTACATAAGCTTACCCTATGTTTTTCTTGTCTTGTCTTGTTTCGTACGTCCGTCCTTGTTCAATTCTATTGTAAGTTTTATTTCCAGTGAATTTCTAAGGTATTTTACACAAATCTTAAAGTTAAAATCTAGATTTTATAAGATTTATTTATTCAAATATATTGATATAGATTTAAAATTTGGATTTTGTATAAAATACATAGTTTTAAGAATAAAAAATTTAATTGCGATAGTGAAATTATTTTTTAAATCATAAAAAAATATTATTTAAATTTATCTCGTTTTCCATCTGAAAGCCACTTTTACAACTAATTATAAGTAAATATACAAAATTCTCAAAGGTGTAAAGTTCATTTTCTTTTGGCAACATTTCAAAAATTATAATTATTAGACCAGTATAAATGAAGAAATATAGAATTATAAGTTAGGATTAATGTCTCGGTAGGTCGTTATTTTCGTCTTCGAAATCTGAAATATGTCTCTTCCTTTTTCGGCGTTTCAATTAGGTTCTTATTTTTATAAAATTGAATCAAATAGGAGCTTTAAGTGAAATTGAGAAGACGTTGTTAAGGAGGATGTTACGTGACATGCTGACAGTGCCTTCTTAAATGATGTGAAATTAAAAACGTGTGTGAAAAGAGGGAAAATAAAATTTAAATAAGGGCAAAGTGATCATCTCATATCATACAACACATGGAAAGGTCCAAAAAACACTATCAGCACCAAACATTGCTCTTGGAATGTCATCTTCATCTTCTCCGGTAACCAAATCACGCTTCCATGGCAGTCACCGTAGACAGAATTGCAAATTGCAGGAACCCAATCGCGAGTTCGCCTAACATTTTCACCACTGCGATACAAAATCAGAACCTGCGAAAATTCCTAAATCAAAAACTAAAAAAAGATGTATGTGAACTGATGCAAAATTGACAATAAAAAGTTGAATCTGCGAAAATTCCCAAATCAACCACCACTTTGAAGTATCTTCACCTGATCACCTCGTCAATGCCGCTGCAGAGACCACCCAAACATACAAGCGCCTCTTTGCGAGCTACTCGCTAGGTTGCCACCAATCGTGATTCGATCTCCATTGTCTTTGCAACCTGAAAGGTAAAAAAACCAGAAACGACAGGGGAACCCTAAAACGCAGAAAAAATCACCAAATCAGCTAACCCTGAATAAAAATCTTAGTTCAAATAGAATGCCTAAAGAAAAACATATACATATATTTATAATGTTAGACAAAACATAAAATACAATGGTAAAAGTCCTTAAAGTTGTAGGTCCATGCATGGATCTCCACTAGGTTTCCATCACCACTAATCAACTCAACCAATAACAAACAAACTTAAAACTTAAGCATCTAATACAAATAATCAACCATAGCATAAACTTTGAAATATCCTGGCTGATGACATATTACAAAAAAAACAAGACAGCAAACCAGTGGCTTTTATTTTCAGCAAGTCATTGTCCTCAATGATAATACGAATTTAATCTCGGATGCCAGGGTCTTTATACCTCAACCTACATGTTTTTTAATTAGGTAAAATGTTCCATAATATAAGATAATAGCAGACTATGTAATATGATAATTAGGTATAGCACCTTCATCGCAGACTATGTAATATGAAATTTATAAGATATTAGCACAAATAGAAAAGAAATAGCACAACAAAAGCTCACCTATTTTGTATGATATAATAGAATAGCAGAAAGGCTAATCCTTTATGGCAGGCCTATGGATTTCCATATATTCAACAAACTCATCTGCATATTTTTGGTGCAGTTCTTTGTTCCCAAATATTTTGCTCATTTCCTTTGCTTCATTTCTATAAGTTTTTTCCAACATCACTGATCTCAATGCATTGGCCAACGATTCCCCGGTGAACTTCTCATCATGCTCACTTCTCTTAACTTTGACCCCTACCCTTTTCTCCTCCATAAGCCTAGCAACTACAAATTGATCAATTTGGAAGGGCAACATAACAAGTGGACAACCAACTTGAAGACTTTCTATAACTGAACTCCAACCACAGTGAGTCAGGAATCCCCCAACAGACTTGTGTGCTAAAATCCTCATCTGTGGTGCCCATCTTCTCCACACCAAACCCTTTCCTGAGTTATTCACAACCAAATCCTGCAACTCAACCTTAGATGTGTTTTGCTTTTTAAGAACCCAAAAAAAGGGAAAACCAGACATTTCTATTCCCATACTAATTTCAGTAAACTCTTCATCGCTTAGTGTCACTTCACTTCCAAAAGCTACATACATCACTGACGCTTCTTCCTGTTTGTCTAACCATTTAAGAATGCTATCCCAGTTTTCATCATTATTGTCTTCACTGAACTGTAGTGAAGGTGGCAATAAACCAATTGGAATCACTGGTTTACTATATATGCTTTCGAACAATTTGAGAGGCTCACCTTCAATCTCTATGCAGGTTCTTGTAGCAGTAACTTGAGCACCATTACAAGTTTCAAGGACTCGAAACAGGTCTGAAACCCCCGATTCATTTTTCTCATAATGTTCTTCAGCAAAATCTGTGTCTTTCAGGAGAAAAAAATAGATAGCAGATGCACTAAAAATACAGAAATAGATGCATGAGATTCCTAGCTTAGAAGATATTGGCGGCAACCAATACGGTGCAAAGTCGTATATTATCCAATCTGGTTTGCGTCTCTCCAGAAACTTGGTCAAAGGTTGTTCAAGACCATCAAAAGCCTGCTTGAGGTATGGAATGAGGTGGTGAGGAATGTCCACTGTCGCCTCTGCATTTTCTGGGAGTTTGTCAACACGGGGCAGTGGCAGTTCTATCAGATCCACCAAAGGTTGCAAGTTTTCAGGCACTTTGGGTAAGCTATGGATATTTTTAGGTGTAGAAATGAAAGAAATTTTGTGACCCTTTTGAGCTATGAGTTTTGAAAGCTCAAAAAATGGACCTATGTGACCAAATGCTAGCCATGGAAACAGCACGACGTGAAGCTTCTCACGCTGCTCCGCCATGGATATTCTTGTGTTTAAGAATAAATGTGTGGCTTCTTTATCTTGGGTTATCTGGATGGTTATTTGTTCTTCTTTTTTGGGATTTGACTAAATTTGTTCTCTCCTGCATATAACATCATGCAATCAGTGACACAGGGGCAACATCGGAACTCCCTTTAAAATTACTAAATTTGATATCCACCATTCATTCATGACAACATTTGTATTCATTAGTGTCTCTCTTGTGACCTTTCACTCAAAGAGGGACCGTTTTAAATTCATTGCATTCATTTTAACATTATTTCTATCTATAATAGTACCTCTTCTCACGTTTCACGTACAACAAAAATTAAGTCAAGAAATTGGGGACCAATTGGATCATCCTTGTGTAAAAATCACACCTAATTACACACATTTTATTGTTATTGGATAGTTATTCATTTATCATAGTCTTATTTTACTAGCATACAAGTTTATAATATGTAAACATACAAAAAAAAAATTAAAGTTAGTTATAGAGAAGAATCCAACTATTAATGAAAGGAGCAAACTTGTTGTAGAATGTACCTGACAAAGTTAGATGTAGGGAAGAATAATAAAAGACAGAATAAACATTTAAGTTTATGGAAAATTTTGTTTGGTAAACTGGATAATTGCAAGTTATTATATTAATTATCTTAAGAAATTGCAAAAGTTGTTTCTAGTAATTATTAAGGCATGAAATATAGTTTATTAATTGTAATAGTTATAATTAATGCATATAGTTGAAGAATCATGTTAAAGAGCCTATAAATAGTCTTTGTACTACTCAATACGGACCAGCTTGACCAGTTTAGGCTTGGCTCACACTTGGCCCACAATATGCGGGTCAGACTTGCTGTCGTACATAAACTATGTGAGATGAAAATAGAGAGATGCTCCCTCCACCTCCATTCAATACTCCCTGCACCTTTTCATGACCAAATTGCCTCGCAGTAAATTTTTACCAACAACATTAATCTACTTTCATTAATTAGTATTCTTCTCTCCTTTATAACAAATGCACCCCCACAGACCAGTAAACTGTGCACACGGAAATCATTCATGCTTTTCTTCTTCTCCTTCCGAGCTAGATTGTGGTGGTGGGGTAAGTGTGCGTGGTGTGAGTCGGTGTGGTGGTGGGCTGTGCTGGAACGTTGGCTGGCAAGAAACCGCGGTAGTGGGTTGTGCTGGAACGTTTAAGATGGTGGTGGTTATCGGAGCAGCAGGAGGAGCTTCGTCTCAGGTGCGGATGTCAATCCTTCAATGGAGGTGATGATCCGTCGACATCTGTTTCAGTGCCAAACGGATGTGCGACATCCGTTCTGGCGCTCCGGTCATCCCCTCCACAGAAACGGAACAACAAAATACCAGAATAAGAAAACTAACCTCCAGCAGTTTTCTCCACCCACTAACGCACCGCCCACGAACCACCGCCTACCACCACCTCCACACCACCGCAACAGGAACACCCACACCACCGCACCACCAACGGCTCTCCGACGGCACCAAACGGATCTCAAAAAGGATGTGGGAAGAGAGTGAGAGAAGGATGTGGGAAGAGAGGGAGTCGACGGAAGTCGGACATTCGTCGAAGGCAAACGGATGTCCCACATCCGTTTTGGCCTTTCGTGGACACTGTTCAGCGCGACAAAGCAGAAAGCACCAGCGTAAACGGAAAACAAACCTGGACGCCGCAGATCCGCTCCTCCACCCAGATGAACGGCCTCCTCCGCCCAACGGCTACTCCACAAACGGTCCTCCGGAAAATGAAAAAGAAAGAAAGGGCCTCCTGAAAATGAAGAAGAAAGAAAGGGAGGAGGAGAAGTGAAAGCTTGACGGAAGAGAGAATGGTAAACGGAAATGGAAGGAGAAGAGGCTTGACGGAAGAGAGATTGGTAAACGGAAATGGAAGAGGTGCAGGAGTAAATCAGAGGTTTTAAATAAATTAAAATATTAAAATAGTAAAAGTAAATAAAAGTAAAAAATTTTAACCTGAGAATATAATTGGAATTAAAGAAAATTGGGGAGGTGGAGGAAGAGAGGTGTGGTGGTGGAGGGAGCAACACCCATGAAAATATTGGTTTGTCGCACATTGGAATTGGCCTGCAGGCTAGCAGGCCGACCCACACACTTGACTTGAAACTTTTTTCTCCACTAATGATAATAGGATATAAGGTGATTGAATATAATGGGTACAGGTAGAAGGAAACATATTAGGAATTAGTTGTAGTTGGTTAGGTAGAAGGACATAGATTAGGAATTAGTTGTAGTTGGTTAGTTGGTTGGAAGGAGTCTTTATAAGAAGTTGCGTGAGGGGTAGCCTTTAATATTAATTGTATTGACAGGAGGTTGTTCCTATGAAGTGAGAGTGCTCCCTTGAGAGTTGGATGTTGTACATTTGTATTCTTGTTCATCAGAGTAATATACAATATTGTTGTTGTCCAATCTTCTCTGTTGTGTGTGCTATTTTGAGTGATAGATAGACTTCTTGACTAAAGAAGTCTAACAATTTGATCTGACCTGTCGGATAGAGGAAAAGGTGGAAGCATGGAAGGAAGTAACAATACCTGGGAGAGGTGGGCGAGCGAACAAGAAATAAGGATGGTAGAATGGAGAAGAAATTGCCAAGAATTGAAATAAATGATATTGGAAGACCAAAATCAAGAAAGGGACTCAAAAGGGAGAAAGAAATCTCTTGACAGAGCAAGAAGGGGAGGGAAGGAGAAATTTCTTCATGACAACAAGAAAGGAAATAAAGAAGTAAAGAAGAGTAGGGATATTATGAAAGACAGTCTGCAAAACATCAAGAAAGCCAAGAAAATTCTTTAAAGAACGAAAGTACTTGGCTAATGATGAAGAGAAGACGGAAGAAAGATATCCATAGAGTAGTGCTGAATGGAGAAGAACTATCCAAGAAATAAAAGAAATGTTGTAGAATATCAAGATTCAGATAAAGGGCTCAAAGAGAAGTGAGAAATCTGTCATGAAAAGAAAGAAAGAAGGAAAAATGGGGAGGGAGCACTAGTAAAAAAGAAGGAAAAGCGTGATATTCTGGCAGACCATTTATGCCTCGGTTATGCTTCTACCCGAGGCGCTAACAGCTATAGGCACCGGTTCGTGAATAACCGAAGCATATAACCACTCAGTATTTACAGAATTGCCACCGCGCTTTTATACGTCCCGGTTTCAGTAAAACCGAGGTGTATATAGCGCGTTAAAAAGACTTTTTTTTACTAGTGGAGATATATTGTGTGGATGAGTGCATAGAGCTTGGGTCATGAAGTCAACACCAATAAGTCTTTATGTGAATCATTTTACAACTTTTATATTTACTAACATTAAATGTTTTCAACTTATTGAATCAATCCATGTTTATATTCATTGTCTAAATTAGTAAATAATTATAATTAATAACACAAAGGAAAATTTCTTAAAAAATGATACTTGGACTTATCCTCTATATTACTTAAACGATTTGATATGCTTTTCAATAAGTTAACAATATGGTGTTAGATTTATGATTCTCCTACCCAACAACATTAATATGAATCCATTTTCCCAAATTAAGATAAACTTAATTTGCAATTGAATGTGCAATTGAATGGAAAAATATATACGACTTGAGGTGGATTAGAAAACCCGTATTTGAATTGAATGGAAAATTTCACTGTTGCGTGAAATGCAAATCAAGAACTTGAATTGAAAAATCAATCTTATGAGGTAAATTGAAATTATGGTTTCAATTTCATTTATGAAATATAATAATTTATTTATGTGAATAATCTATGTTTATTTATTTGATGTGAACTTGAAATTCGTCTCTGTTTAAAATTTTGATATATTTTAATTCTCGATTTTAAAAATAAATGAATTTAGTCTTTATAATCCAAATGTTTTAACCTTTTTTATGTATTAAAGGACTTTCGAGAATAACATTTGAACTATAATATGTCAAAGTAAATAACTCAAACGCCAAAAAGATGTCACTTGACATGTTATACATGTTTGGACCTTACAACACTTCATTTCTCAATGGTAGCATGTTATTTTTATTTTTTATCTATTGATGTACTCTAGAAAGTGGTGGATCTATTTTCTTATATTCAATTCAGAAGTTGTCGGTGTTTTTTTTTTGCAATTCATGCAATGGATTGAAACAAGTATTGAGATTTAACAACGGCAAAGAGTACACCTCCAATTAATTTAATTGATTTTGTGAAAAAGTAGGGGTTGATCATAAACCCATCCTCCGTACACTAAAAAAAATTGAGTTAGTGAGAGAAAGTGTTCGTTTGTCAAATATGCTAAGGAATTTTCGAAAAAAAAAAATGGATGAGTAGATAATCTAATGTGTAAGAAGGAGAGCCAAGCAAAAAAGATGAAGTTGAACTAATTGATGAAACTTTCTATAGAAGTATAGTTTGTAGATTAATGTACTTAACAACTACTAAACTAGTGTCTAAAGTATATGTGAAAGGGACACTAAATTTTGGAATCAAATTTTGCACAAGTCAGAACTATGTATTATAAGGACATTTCAATAGTGACTAATCAGTCCGTAATGCTCAAAATTCGTCGATAAATTAAAATTACTGATGGATTACCGACGGTCAAAAATTTGTCAGTAAAACTGTTATCGGTAAGTTTTACTAACATAATTTTTCCATCGGTAAATTTATCGATAAATTCGTCGATAAACATATCAATTTGGTTCATCTTCTTTCTCCTATCTCCTCCTTCCATTCTGTTTCTTCAATTTTTTTAGTTTTACCAATATAGAAGATTGGTGTTGGCCGAACTTAGAGCAAAGTGTGCGGTGGTGGTAGTGTGTGGTGGTGGCAATGCGCAATGGTGGCAATATGGGCTGATGGCAGTGCGCAGTGGTGGAAGTGTGTGGTGGTGACAATGCGCGGTGGTGGAAAGGGCAGCTTGGCTGAACCAAGATGGAGGCGGTCTGAATGAACGAAGTGGCGACTTTGCTGAACGGAGATGGAGGCAGTGTTGATTTGTAGCTGGAATGGAAGAGAAGAAAAAGATGGAGTGAAAGATAAAGAAGTAGGAAAAGAAAAAGCTCCCTTGCGCAAATAAGGAAAAAATGTGTGAGAAAGAAATATATATATAACAAGATTTGCTCGCGGACAAAAAGGAAAAATGGACGGGAAAATTCCCACTCGTTTTACCAACGAAATTATAGATGAATTTTCTATCGGTAATGTATATTTCATTTATCAATGGATTTAAGTTAAATAATGGGCAAAAAATTTCTGTCAGTTTTATCGACAGATTTACTGACGAAAAAATCAGTCAGTAAATAAAAGATTGGGTAGAAAAGTTCCTGCCCATTTTATTGACAGATCTATCGACAAATTTTTCGTGGATAATACATATTTTATTTACCAACGAAAATATATTCGTTGATAAAAATTTGTTAATAAAATTCGTTGATAATAAAAGACTTTGAAATCTTTCGATAAGTAAAATTTATCGACGAATATATATTTGATAAAAATCTATCGGTAAAAATATGAATTCACTACAATTTGTACTATGTGAATCAAGCTTTATGGTTAATAAAAGTGTCAGTAGATTTGAATATGAAGCAATAGATTTGAATATGAAACAATAGAGATGCACGTAAGTAGTAGTTGATATTCAATATGCTATTTCTATTTCAAAGAACCTTATTTTAGTAGAAAAACCAAACATTTCAATATCAAATATTTTTTCTGCAAAGTGAAAAATGAAGGAATAATCAACTCTACCTTTTGCAACTTGCTTATATATTTACTATGAGGTGTGTTTATTTTGAAGAATGAATTTGAGGAGAGGGACTGGATAAGTTTGAGTAGATTGAAAGTAAATTGAGTGTTATTTTTTTTTTAAGAAGTTTGAAAGTAATTGAGAGTAAATCTAAAAACAAAATTTGTGAAATTTTGTATAGAATTTAATTGATGTGACAAATAAAAAAATATTAATTAGTAAAAAATAAAAGTTATTAAAATGTTTTTAATAGTAAATATAATATAAGATTATATTTATTAGTAAAAAAATATTATAAGAGGAATAAAATCAAAATTAATTTTGAAAATAAAATAAATTTGTATTTAAATAAAGTAAAATAATTACATTTAAAATTTATTTTTCTAAGAATATAATTTACCAACAAGCAAAACTCAAATGGTGGAATCTCATACTCATCCCCATAATCGGTTACGGTCATTGTAATGCAATGATTGGAATTCAGATACATAAATAATCTAACTGAATACAAGTCACTTTGGAACCGGATAAGGGAATGGGATACTGATTTATATACTCACCCATTCATTACTTTTACTATTATTTAATAATAATAATAATAATAATAATAATAATATTATTATTATTATTATTTAAGGTTATTATCATTCCATGCATATTGTAATGAAACTGGAATTGAATACATGCTTCATTAATCGAATACATAATTCGTAGATTCTAATACAAAAGTGGAATAAATTACAACGCTTTAACAAATTGAAAAATTGACATTTACATTTAAATCGTTTCAAATATGAACATATCATGGCTACTCCAAAAAATAATATATCCTGCAAATCATCCCTTTGAGTCACTCTCAATTCCCTCAAGAACACCATTCAACAATAAAATCTATCTTTATTAATTCACTTCATATTATAATCGCTTCATACGAACACAGTCTAAGTCTTTACCAAAAAGAAGTTTTAGTTTCTTGTTGGAGTTTTATAGCATTCAAAACAAAAAAGGAATGTTGAAGTTGTACTTTAATTAGTGTCGTTTCATCATTCATGTTAAAATATTTTTGTTGTTTTATTTATTTTTTATTTGGTTAAAGTTGTTTGTTTTAAATAAACTTAGTTAGCAGTAGTGTCAGATTGTTACAAAGTTGGTAAATATGGGATCATATCCTATATGTGGAGCCGACTTGTATTTTAGCTTTTGCACCTCTCTTGACGAGCCTCCCTTAGTGGCCTCGACACTGAGAACACGAGTAAGCACAAGAGCTTGTGTATTTTAGCTTTCATATGTGTTAAAAAATCCTATATCAATTATATTTATAAATAAGTGTAATTTTCATTTTACAAAATCATTTCATGATATTAACACGAGATTAAATTTAAAATTAACGTCATAATACTGTTTTTCACACAAAGCTTAAAACTTAAGGATCAATTACATATAATAACAAATAACAAACAACCTTAAAACTTATGCATCAATTACAAATAATAAACCACAACATAAATTTTGCATAGCTGATGACATATTACAAGAAAAAACACAACACCAAAGCACATGTTCTTCCAACAAGTGATTGTCCTCAATGATAAAATCAAATTTAAATCTGGGATGCCATAGGCTGAGATTACAGAGATACAGAAAGAAATAACACAACAAAAAGTGATCTATTTTGAATGATATAATAGAATAGCAGAAAGACTAATCCTTTATGGTAGGCCTATGGATTTCCATATATTCAACAAACTCATCTGCATATTTTTGGTGAAGTTCTTTGTCCCCAAATATTTTACTTATTTCCTCTGCTTCATTTCTATAAGTTTTTTCCAACATCACTGATCTCAATGCATTGGCAACCGATTCCCTGGTGAACCTTCCATCACGCTCACTTCTCTGTACTTTGACACCTACCCTTTTCTCCTCCATAAGCCTAGCACTTACAAATTGACCAGCTTGGAAGGGCAACATAACAAGTGGACAACCAACTTGAAGACTCTCTATAACTGAACTCCAACCAGAGGGACTAAGGAATGCCCCAACAGACTTGTGTGCTAAAATCCTCATCTGTGGTGCCCATCTTCTCCACACCAAACCCTTTCCTGAGTTATTCACAACCAAATCCTGCAACTCAACCTTAGATGTGTTTTGCTTTTTAAGAACCCAAAAAAAGGGAAAACCAGACATTTCTATTCCCATACTAATTTCAGTAAACTCTTCATCGCTTAGTGTCACTTCACTTCCAAAAGCTACATACATCACTGACGCTTCTTCCTGTTTGTCTAACCATTTAAGAATGCTATCCCAGTTTTCATCATTATTGTCTTCACTGAACTGTAGTGAAGGTGGCAATAAACCAATTGGAATCACTGGTTTACTATATATGCTTTCGAACAATTTGAGAGGCTCACCTTCAATCTCTATGCAGGTTCTTGTAGCAGTAACTTGAGCACCATTACAAGTTTCAAGGACTCGAAACAGGTCTGAAACCCCCGATTCATTTGTCTCGTAATGTTCTTCAAGGAAATCTGTGGTCTTTAGGAGAAAAAAATAGATAGCAGATGCACCAAAAATACAGAAAAAGATGTTTGAGATTCCTAGCTTAGAAGATATTGGCGGCAACCAATACGGTGCAAAGTCGTATATTATCCAATCTGGTTTGCATCTCTCCAGAAATTTGGCCAAAGGTTGTTGAAGACCATCAAAAGCCAGCTTCAGGTATGGAATGAGGTGATGAGGAATGTCCATTGTGGCCTCTGCATTTTCTGGGAGTTTGTCAACACGGGGCAGTGGCAGTTCTATCAGATCCACCAAAGGTTGCAAGTTTTCAGGCACTTTGGGTAGGCGATGGATATTTCTAGGTGTGGAAATGAAAGAAATTTTGTGACCCTTTTGAGCTATGAGTCTTGCAAGCTCAAAAAATGGACCAATGTGACCAAATGCTAGCCATGGAAACAGCACAACGTGAAGTTTCTCACGCTGCTCCGCCATGGATATGCTTGTGTTTAAGCATAAATGTGTGGCTTCTTTATCTTGGGTTATCTGGATGGTTATTTATTCTTCTTTGTTGGGATTTGATTAAATTTGTTGTCTATTGTATGTAACATCTTGCAATGAGTGACTCAAGGGCAACATCGGAACTTTTTTAAAATTACTAAATTTGATACCTACCATTCATTCATGACAACCTTTGTATTCATTAGTGTCTCTCTTGTGACCTTTCACTCAAAGAGGGACCGTTTTAAATTCATTGCCTTCATTATAACATTATTTCTATCTATAATAGTACCTCTTCTCACGTTTTTCGTACAAAAAAAAAATTAAGTAAAGGAAGTGGGGACCAGTTGGACCATCCTTGTGTAAAAATCACACCTAATTACACACATTTTGATAGTTATTCCTTTATCATAGTTTTGTTTTACTACCATACAAGTTTATAAGATTTGTTTCGGATTGTAGTGTCGAGAACAACTCCTTCACACTTTGTCACTTCACTTCATTCAAGTTGTCGCTCTTCATACAATATCTTACCATTTTTTCTTCTTTAAAGTTCAAACCGAGTGGATGGATACTTGTCAAAAGCACTCCGACACTCAAGTTTTAATTATATCGATAAGTTAGCATAGTTAAGTATTAAATGTTCTATAAATGTAATCACATACCTCCTTACTTTACCTCTGTATTTATAAATTTCGGAGTGAGCTTTTGGTTAGGACTGACTCAATTACGGTCCAATGTCTCATAAGTATGTTTTACCTTACTAATCATGTTGAGTTTGTGGTATCATTAATATGTAAGGTATTGAACGGTTACCAATGAGGTTCGACCGATCGACCTACGTTATTCTAGAGGTTCTAGAAAGTTGATTGACTGCTCACTTTTGGGAATGCACTGACCAAGCAGTCTATATGTTACACAGGCCCCCAAGCCTGAGCCGAGAATAATCGGTAAAAGGGCTTTGTGAATTATGGTTTGCATGAGCATTTGTTCGGGTAGTTTTTGAAAATATAACCGTTATTAGGCTGACGCAAGGCTGTTTTCGTTTCTCGCACTAGGAGGAAGTTAAAGAGTCGTTCAAATGGGCCCGTTGGATCGTGTTTGATCTAACGACGCGAGTTGGATAAGGGTCCACGATTTTTTTCCTATAAATATGGTGGGCCTTTCACGTTATTTTCACCTTCTCTAGCTTAATCTCACTTTTACCGTTCGACTTATTCTTCTTCAAGTAATAATGGCCACTGTGAACTTGTCTTCGTTCGAGGACTCTCCAAGGAGGGGTGAATAGGGTTATGATGATGCTGCTTCGTCCTTGGCGACATCAGAGTCTTCTTCCTCCTTTTCTGAGTCAACTGAGCGAGATGAGGGTTCGGTTGACAGTGCGGCTGTTGGGCGAATATTTCGGCAAGTGTACCGAATTGCTTCAAGTAATATAAAATGGTAAGTCCAAGTATCGTTTTCCCAAGAGACTCGTAATACTAAAGAATTGTGCGATTAACAGCTCATCTAGACTCAATAACATAACATCAATTTACAAACAAGTGCAGAAACATAAATTTATACATAATTACAAGGTTGGACTTTGGTAGTGAAGACACTTAGATATGGATAAAAGTCAGAAATGATATTGCTCATATTAGATTTCACCACTTTCACTCTTGTGCATAAAAAGTTTCATCTCCTCTCCATTAATTACTAATGTCAACCATCGAAATTACTTTATCCCTAATTCCTTAGGTGAAAAGCCTAAATCCTCTATTAACAATCAAATCCATGATCAATTAATAAGAAAATCCGCATTAAAGAACAAAGATCTTAAGACAACTAATGTAGTAAGTTCCCTACTAGATTTCATACATCCACTAGGCTCCTTGTTTCAGATCTAGATCACAAGATACGTTCCCATACCCCATGAATCCCAAAATCAAGTCATGAACGTCCCCATTACATGCAAGCTTTAAGATTGGAAACAAGAAACTAGAAATTAACAGAGCAGGCATATATATATTCAAATCATTCAACAAATACACAAGAATATAGTAATTACATCAATTCTTACAAGATGAATTTGGTTCTCCATTTCCATGGAAGAACCTCAAGCTTACAAACATGGTGGATGGAAGAAGAAGGAGACCTAAAGGAAGAGGAGGAGATGTTCCCACAAGCTCCTCGCGCCCTCCATGAGCTCCTGCAGTGAAATCGCGCCTCCAAAGAACCAAAGACCTGAGTTCTGGGAGAGTTTCCCCCTCCAAAACTGACTTCTCTGCCTCTGGTTCGCGTCCTTAAAGAGATGGGTCGTAAGTGATTTTTCGCTGGGCGACTGGTGCTGGCTCGCTGGGCGACTGGTGCTGGCTCACTGGGCGACTGGCACTGGCTCGCTGGGCGACTGGCACTGGCTCGCAGGGTCTCTTTGATAATTTCCAATCCTTATTCAATTGCGAAATAAACAAACAAAAACACTCATATTGATATAAAATCAATTATATATACATTTTATACAACTTTTCATGAGATTTTACTCCATAATACATCAAAGGAGATTAAAATAAGTGCTCAAAATATGTAATTTGTGACACTTATCACACCCCCAAACTTGAACTTTTCATGTCCTCATGAAAAGCAAAAGATAACTTAGCCTAAAGAACAATTCAACTGCAATGGTCTAGCAACTCAAAACACAATTTTTAATCAAAATAAACAAAATCAATCATGCTTGCTCAACTTATAAATCACATTCAAGAGACAATATAGTCTTAGCAAGCTAAACTTCAATCGTGGTGCTCACAGTTTAAAATCACAAGATAGATGCAATTGATAGATCAACAAAAATGACAAGATGTTTTCATTGAATGCATGGAACCAATCCTCACCAAGGAAAGTGTTTCACTCAAGCACATTGGTGTATAAGGATGTTTGTCTTACTCTCAACTATCACAGTGTTACACAAATCAACTTTGCATTTCATTTCAACAATATCAAACACATTCACAAGCAAGTTACATCACAAGGACTTTTTGAAGCTTGTATTGTGGCTGGGATAAGAAGAAAAATTGGTTTTTCTGGACAACAAAGCACCTTGAGCTAAGAGACCAAACTACTTAATTCATGGTATAGCATAGTCTCTCTTTTACTCCAAAATTGAATAAACCACTTCTCAACCTATTTCCCAACTCTTTTTCATTGAATTCATGTTTTTGTTTTTCTTCTTCTTTCTTCTTTTTCTTTCTTTTTACTCAACTTATTGTTATCTCAATGCTCCCTTATGACAAGAACTCCCCCAAACTTAAACCATTCTCCTCATTCTAACATATATGTTCATCTCAACTCAAGGTAAGGAGGTTAATGATTTTTCAATAAGCTTAAGGTTTCAGGAATGAGAAAGGTTTCTTTCTAAGGTTCAAAGGTTTAGCATTGGCTTTTAGGTTCAAAATGTAGAAGAGGTGGAAGAACAAGATGGCCTTGATCATTTGTAAAATGCAAGTAACTAGTTCAAATAGAGAAACTCAGGCGAAATCAATTGTGATTCCAAAGTAATAGCATTCAACAATAAACTCTGAGGCACAACATCTCACAGGTTTACTTAAGGTTCCAGAATTTTATAAACATCATGTCAAGAATATTGATCACAATTAAAACCAAGCATCTATCTAAACAGATACAAGCAACCATGATCTTTGTTCAACAAGTTCAACCTCATAATCTCAATCAAATTTTCAAAACAATTCTCATGGATAAAGAGCAAGCATAAGAGATTTGCATTCAATTCAAGCTTAACATATGATTCACTCAAATCACCAGACCAATTGCGCAAGAACTATCCACTAGGCAAGTCAAAAAAAAAATCCAAATTTAAAAACTTAAAGCAAATAAAACTTGTAATTAAAACTGAAAAACCGATTTAGGTGGACTCTTTGCAACTTCACAACTATAGAACACTAGCTTCACTTCCATCTGAAACATCTTCCTCCTCCTAGTAGCTTATGCTCTGCAACTGCTCCACCTCCCCCATCAGTAGGGGCCTGGCCCCCAGGCCATGCTACATGAGCAACCAAATCTTTAAGTCATATAATGCTCTGCTCAAGCCTGGCTCCAAGGTTGGTCAGTGGTGGTTTTGAACTTGTTAAGTCCTAAGGAAGATCTTATCCTGTAACAAGAAAGCTCAAAGTAAAATTAGTATCTCACGGCCAATTGAAGAGAAAGGTCCAAAAACAAACTAAAAGAAATATGCAAAAGAAAGCAGCAAAACAATCAAAAAGAAAAATCACACAAACAAACCGCAAAAACAACATTACAACTCAAAAATCAAATAAAATACAACAAGGCACATATGCAAAACATAAGTTACTAATGCACATAACACAAAAACCATACAAACACAAGTAAAATAGGTAAGAAAACTGGGTTGCCTCCCAAAAGCGCTTGTTTAACGTCATTAGCTTGACGGATTACTCAATGAAGTGCGAATGATGTTGTTGGTGTACTCCTTTCACCAACTCCTCTTGAATCACTTTCTAGTCACCAAATTAACTCTCATACCTTGAATTCTTCATTTTAGCACTTCCACTACCTTATCATCTTCAAACACTCAATCCTCTTGATAAACTTTGGCTTGCTAGGCTTGAGTTCCTTATCTCTCATCAAAGGGTGGTGGTGACTAGTCTTTCTTTTTTTCTTCTCCCTTTCTTCTTCATCTTTCACTTAGCACTTAGAGCATCTTCAAGGGAGGAAGAATTTGGGGCAGCTTGTGATGCTCAACATAGTTATCTCCTTGTGTCCTATAATTCCTTCAATCTCAGCGATGCTTTTGAGGCTGCAGTCCTCCTTATGTGAACATCTCCCTGCATACACTTAGACACAACTAGGCTAAAGCCGCAAATTAACCCAAACAAAAGTGAAAATCTATTTACAATAAAAGAGTTAGTTCTATATACAAAATCAAGTCTACACAAGTTAAAAATCATACAAAAGTCTAGTATTGACACGAGTCCACAGCAACGGCGCCAAAAACTTGTTGGGCGAATATTTCGGCAAGTGTACCGAATCGCTTCAAGTAATATAAAATGGTAAGTCCAAGTATCGTTTTCCCAAGAGACTCGTAATACTAAAGAATTGTGCGATTAACAACTCATCTAGACTCAATAACATAACATCAATTTACAAACAAGTGCAGAAACATAAATTTATACATAATTACAAGGTTGGACTTTGGTAGTGAAGACACTTAGATATGGATAAAAGTCAGAAATGATATTGCTCAGATTAGATTTCACCACTTTCACTCTTGTGCATAAAAAGTTTCATCTCCTCTCCATTAATTACTAATGTCAACCATCGAAATTACTTTATCCCTAATTCCTTAGGTGAAAAGCCTAAATCCTCTATTAACAATCAAATCCATGATCAATTAATAAGAAAATCCGCATTAAAGAACAAAGATCTTAAGACAACTAATGTAGTAAGTTCCCTACTAGATTTCATACATCCACTAGGCTCCTTGTTTCAGATCTAGATCACAAGATACGTTCCCATACCCCATGAATCCCAAAATCAAGTCATGAACGTCCCCATTACATGCAAGCTTTAAGATTGGAAACAAGAAACTAGAAATTAACAGAGCAGGCATATATATATTCAAATCATTCAACAAATACACAAGAATATAGTAATTACATCAATTCTTAACAAGATGAATTTGGTTCTCCATTTCCATGGAAGAACCTCAAGCTTACAAACATGGTGGATGGAAGAAGAAGGAGACCCAAAGGAAGAGGAGGAGATGTTCCCACTAGCTCCTCGCGCCCTCCATGAGCTCCTGCAGTGAAATCGCGCCTCCAAAGAACCAAAGACCTGAGTTCTGGGAGAGTTTCCCCCTCCAAAACTGACTTCTCTGCCTCTGGTTCGCGTCCTTAAAGAGATGGGTCGTAAGTGATTTTTTGCTGGGTGAGTGGCACTGGCTCGCAGGGTCCCTTTGATAATTTCCAATCCTTATTCAATTACGAAATAAACAAAGAAAAACACTCATATTGATATAAAATCAATTATATATACATTTTATATAACTTTTCATGAGATTTTACTCCATAATACATCAAAGGAGATTAAAATAAGTGCTTAGAATATGTAATTTGTGACACTTATCAGCGACCAGTGTAAATGAAAATAAGGTTGTGTAGAGTTGCCATCTAAACTTCATTTATGGCGAGGTGATAGTGAACGGCGCTGACGATGATGAGGGACATGGAGGGACCCTTCCAGTCATAGTAGACTATGACTGGGCATCGCATGATGTGAAAGAGTTCGTCACATGCTTTTAGACAAAGGCCTAATTACAATACTCGGTCGAGTGTAATTGTGTGTTCAAGTCGATAGAGTTCAACCCATTATTTAACCTAGTCGCGTGTAAAGGAAACAAATGAGTTTTCCACGGGAAGGGGGATAGTTATAACGACTTCTTCTTCGCCTACGTGTACCTCTCCCACTAGATGTTCACTCGCCTTACGTTTGGCGAGTTTTAGAGAACTCAATGTCGCTCCATCCTAACTACACCCAAATGATTGGGCTTACATGCTAGCCTTCTTGGTCCTTTGTCAAGCCTTGGACCTTGTGCCTACTCCTGTAACTTTCCTACACTACTTCTGCACTCAGCCCGTCGATAAGCATGGTTAGGTATCTTTGACATCGGAACACGACAAGATACTCTTCGAGCTTTTTGCCTTATCCTTCAAGGGCTTTAAGGATAAGTTTTTTAAAGTGGATTCGTGCTTTTCTACGAGAATGGTCAATAAAATTTTCGTCTCTACTGGATTCAAAATCCCGCCTGGTTAACCTCTTGGTTGAGAGCATAGATGGCTTTGTCACTAGTACAAAACTCGCGTACAACATCGAATATTTTGGGTTGTTGATGGCAAATTCGCGAACGACATCATATCAAGAGACATTAAATTGATGTTGAATTTAAAAAATTCGACGTTAAATTGACGTCAAATTTAAAAAATTCGACATTAAATTAACGTCAAATTTTGTCAATATACGACATTAACTTAAGGTCGAATTTTGTCAATATACAACGTTAACTTAACGTCGAATTTTGTCAATATACGACGTTAACTTAACGTCGAATTTTGTCAATATACGATGTTAATTAATCATTTTTTTTAGTTTTTTTTTAATTAATTGTGATCCTTTTTTACAACTCTACGAGACCTGAAAACAGAAAAATAACAAATTTCAGTTTTTGGTATTTTATAAAGCAAGAACTATGAATGTGTAGTGTAGTATCATCAACAAACAACAATAACCAACAACAAACAAGTTCAATCAAACAAAAAAAAAACAACAAACAAGTTCAACCAAACAATAACAAACAAGTTGAACAAAAAATCAACAAACAAGTTCAACAAATAAGTTCTTCAAAACAAAAACAAAAAATAACATTCAAAAGGTGGGTTCGTCGGAATAAAGTGTCATCACCAGTGACAGAGAAAGCAAAATGCACCTATGAAGGAAAAGAACACGAAAGTAATTGGTCAAAACAAACGAAATCATACATAAAGTAATTAATTAACATGCATTTGTATCAAATGAAAGAAATATTACATGTGATGGTCGTCAAACTTCGTTCGAGAAAAGTTTGAAAGGAGAAGAGGGTTTCGCGCGCTAAGATAGAGTGAATGAATTTTCAATCTCCCGCTCAAATTTTTATTACATTCACTAACCTTTTAACGTCTAAAGCTGAAGCATTCAACGTTTTATATCCTTTTACGTCGAATTAAAATTTTAAACGACGTTTAATAATTGCATTTATTTACAAAAATGTCACCGATCATTTTTAACGTTGGCTATTCAGTGGTTGGACGTTGAATGTGTGACGTTATACGCTGTTTTTGTACTAGTGTGTCTGAGTTAGAGACGATCAATATTCTTGATGAACTCCCTCATCACTCCCCTCCCGAAGACTTATCAATATTCTTGGATGGGAAGACCTTAGTGTTAAGGTGTTCGGTATGGCGTTTCTTATTTATTTGTAGATGTTCAAATTGATTTTAAGTTACCTAAATTTTTTGTTTTCTTTTAGGTATCATGTCTTCCTGGAATCCAAAGAGAAACGTTTTCAAGGAGGTCGCCCAACAGGTTCAAGTTGGTCAGACTTCGCGACCAGCTGAAGAACCTCCGAAGGTTTCCTCGAGGGGTCCTAGCCCCTCCACACTAGTACAAAAACAGCGTATAATATTAGAAGGTTGGTTTAAGCCTAACTCAACCCCACAAAACCGGCTTGTAGGGTGAGGTTTGCACCTCACTTATATATTTTAATTTGGCCTTATCTCTAGTCGATGTGGGACTTCCAACACACCCCCTTCACGTCGAGGTATAGACATCTCGTGCGTGATAGTAGAAATTGGGTGGTCCAATAACGGCCCGATTGCGGGTGGAATAGAAGAATAGAATGCCCACTTAGAACTTGCTAGGATAGGTTCTAACCATGGCTCTGATATCATATTAGAAGGTTGGTTTAAGCCTAACTCAACCCCACAAAACCGGCTTGTAGGGTGAGGTTTGCACCTCACTTATATATTTTAATTTGGCCTTATCTCTAGTCGATGTGGGACTTCCAACATATAACATCACACGTTCAACGTCCAACCATTGAATAGCCAATCTTAAAAATGGCATTTTTGTAAATAAATGCAATTATTAAACGTTGTTTAGAATTGTAATTCGACGTAAAATGATATAAAACATCGAATGCCCCAACGTTAGACGTCAAAATGTTAGTGAATTCAATAAAAATTTGAGCGGGAGATTAAAAATTCATTCACTTTATCTTAGCGCGCGATACTCTTTTCTCTTCTCAAACTTTTCTCGAACAAAGTTTGACGACCATCACATGTAATCTTTCTTTCATTTGATACAAATGATTTTATGTATGATTTTCGTTTGTTTTGACCGATTATTTTCGTGTTTTTGTCCTTCATAGGCACATTCTGCTTTTTCTGTCACCGGTGGCGATACTTTATTCAGACGAAATCACCTTTTGAAGGTTAGTTTTCGTTTTCGTTTTGAAGAACTTATTTGTTGAACTTGTTTGTTGTTTTTTTGTTGAATTTGTTTGTTGTTTTTGGTTGAACATTTTTATTGTTGTTGTTTGATTGAACTTGTTGTCCTTGGTTATTGTTGTTGTTTGTTGTTGATATTGCATTCATAGTTCTTGCTTTATAAAATACCAAAAACTGAAATTTGTTGTTTTTCTACTTTTCAGGTCTCGTAGAGTTGTAAAAAAGGATCACAATTAATTTTAAAAAATAAAATAAATTGATTAACATCGTATATTAACAAAATTCGACCTTAAGTTAATGTCGTATATTAACAAAATTTGACGTTAATTTAACGTCGAATTTTTTAAGTTTAACGTCAATTTAACGTCTTCTAATATGACGTCGTTCGCGAATTCGCCATTAAAAGCCCAAAATATTCAACATTGTACGCGATTTTTGTAATAGTGTTACAATACTTTATTTCTCAACAATAACATGTTATTTTTATTTTTTATTTATAGACTACTCTAGAATGTGTTGAATCTATTTTCTTATATTCAAGTGAGAAGTTGCTAGTGTTTTGTTTTTTACAATTAATGGATTGAAACAAACGTTGAGAATTGAGATCTGACAATGATAAGGAGTACAAGCTGTATGTTTACAATTAATGGATTGAAAAGAAAACATTAATTATAGCTATATGTTTGCAAGTCTTGTTTTATTACATTGTTGGAAGTATCACATTGACTAGAGATAAGGGCAAATTATAATATATAAGTGGGATGCAAACCTCATCTTACAAGCTGCTTTTGTAGGGTTGAGTTAGGCCTAAACCCATTTTCTAATAAGGTATCAGAATCATGGTTAGAGTCTATCTAACGATATTTGTTGTTTATTGAACATATTGTTCCATCCGCTATCGGACCATCCATTAAAAATGTCTAATACTCACTCTATAAGCTGATTTTGTGAGGTTGAATTAGTCTTAAAGTCGACCTCTAACATACATGTCATTTATTTTTAGGACCTCACATCTTAACAGTTATCTTTCTAATTTTTATTTTAAACGTGAAATCCTAAGTTATTGGTAATACACTCTTAAGTTAGATTTATATTTCATATCCATATTTCATTTGTGTTAAAAATCCTATATCAATTATATATAAAATTAATTTAAAATATATAAATAAGTGTAATTTTCATTTTACAAACTCATTTCATGATATTAATATGAGATTAAATTTAAAATTCACATCATAATACTGTTTTTCTTGTATATAAACTATTGTATAATTGTTTACTATTTGCTTTTTTTTCCCCTGTTGTTCTTTTGTATGGGCAATTATTATTATTTTTTTCCCGGTTGTTATTTCTTTTGTTTTTTCCCGGTAATATAGCAGATTATGCAAGGTTTTTACTATTTGCTTTTTTCAAAGTTAAATATTAGTTGATAAAAGTGATGATCAAATTCTCTGTTGGATTGTCATTTTAAATATTTTAATTTTGATTACAACTTTTTCTAAATATATTTTAAAATATTAAATTTAGTTTATGATGAATACATTCTACAAGCAAAACTAACAGAGAAAAAAAAAATAAAAGAAGACATTGCTCCATTTCCAACACAAGTGCCCACGTAAGGAAAATGATTAAACAAAATGACCCAACAAAAATATTACTAAATTGCACATGAGAAATAGCACTGCAAACATGTGGTCTAGTGTAGCACAACAAGGATGTGTCATTGCAAGTGGGCTGGGAAATCTGAAGATAAAGTCAAAAGGAGATTTATTATCATTTATACATTATTTAATGCCATGCTACCCATATCTGACTTAAAAAAGCTGAATATCTTTTTTTTTCTTGATTGAAACTAGCTATTGTTGTTTAAAGGATTAGCTATTTGGATATCTATATTCAAAGTGATGGAATTGGAAAGCCTTACATGCTTTAGTTTCTTTGTTTTTTGGTCAGGAGACTAATATTATTATGTTATAGTATATATTATTGTTTACTGTTACAAATCAGTTCAATCAAATATATATTTTTAGTGGAAATGACACACACAAACCTTAAAACTTATGATCAATTACATATAATAACAAATAACCTTCAAACTTATGCATCAATTACAAATAATAACCCACAACATAAATTTTGCATAGCTGATGACATATTACAAGAAAAAACACAACACCAAAGGACTTGTTCTTCCAACAAGTGATTGTCCTCATTGATGAAACAAATTTAAATCTGAGATGCCATGGACTGAGATTACTGAGATACAAAGAGAAATAACACAACACAGAGTGATATATTTTGAATGATGTAATCGAATGACAGAAAGACTAATCCTTTATGGCAGGCCTATGGATTTCCATATGTTCCACAAACTCATCTATATATTTTTGGTGCAGTTCTTTGTCCCCAAATATCTTACTCATCTCCTCTGCTTCACTTCTATAAGTTTTTTCCAACATCACCGATCTCAATGCATTGGCCAATGATTCCCTGGTGAACTTCCCATCATCTTCACTTCTCTGTACTTTGACCCCTACCCTTTTCTCTTCCATAAGCCTAGCATTTACAAATTGTTCAATTTGGAATGGCAACATAACAAGTGGACAACCAACTTGAAGACTCTCTATCACTGAACTCCAACCACAGTGTGTCAGGAATCCCCCAACAGACTTGTGTGCTAAAATCCTCACCTGTGGTGCCCATCTTCTCCACACCAATCCCTTTCCTGAGTTATTCACAATCAAATCCTGCAACTCAACCTTAGAGGTGTTTTGCATTTTAAGAACCCAAAAAAAGGGAAAACCAGACATTTCTATTCCCATACTAATTTCAGTAAAGTCTTCATCGCTTAGTGTCACTTCACTTCCAAAAGCTACATACATCACTGACCCTTCTTCCTGTTTGCCTAACCAATTAAGTATGGTATCCAAGTTTTCATCATTCCTGTCTTCACTGAACTGTAATGAAGGTGGCAATAACCCAACTGGAATCACCGGTTTACTATACATACTTTTACAAACTTTGAGAGCCTCACCTTCAATCTCCATACAACTTCTTGAAGCAATAACTTGAGCAGCATCAGAAGTTGTAAGGACTCGAAACACGTCAGAAACCCCCGATTCATTTGACTCATTATGCTCTTCAGGAATATCTTTGCTCCACGAAGACTCACTGCCACTGGTTGTTCTTCTAATAAACTCAAAAAAAGTAGTCATACCAGATGCACTAAAAATACAGAATGAGATGCATGAGATTCCTAGCTTAGAAGTTGTTGGCGGCAACCAATACGGTGCAAAGTCGTATATTATCCAATGGGGTTTGCATCTCTCCAGAAACTTGGCCAAAGGTTGTTGAAGACCATCAAAAGCCAGCTTCAGGTATGGAATGAGGTGATGAGGAATGTCCATTGTGGCCTCTGCATTTTCTGGGAGTTTGTCAACACGGGGCAGTGGCAGTTCTATCAGATCCACCAAAGGTTGCAAGTTTTCAGGCACTTTTGGTAGGCGATGGATATTTCTAGGTGTGGAAATGAAAGAAATTTTGTGACCCTTTTGAGCTATGAGTTTTGCAAGCTCAAAATATGGACCAATATGACCAAATGCTAGCCATGGAAACACCACAATGTGAAGCTTCTCGCGCTGCTCCGCCATGGATATGCTTTGTGTTTAAGCACGAACTTGTGATTCTTTATCATGAATCGTTATTTATTTTCCAATATATAGAAAATATCAACTTTAAATCGGATCATTTTGGATCACTTCATTTTAAGGTTTTTTTTTTTTGTTTTATTAGTATTCGATTTTAAAAATAAAAATATTGGGTATGAATAAGGTCCACAAATAAATAATAAGTTCAATAAATCATAAAAAAAACTGAACAAAAAAAATTAAAATTAAACAAGAGAGAGAAAATACTGAACAGGAGAAGAGAGAAAAAAAAAATACAGACACATTAACATGGATTTAACGCAATTACTATCAACTTAACGAAATGATCTTATTCATGTACTTTTTATAATATACTATCTAATGTCTTTATTTTTAAAACCGTATTAAAAGAGAATTTAACCTTAGGAACAAAGTAAGCATTTGTTTTTTTGTTTACGTTCATTGGGGGCCTCTCTTGTCAAGTTTCGCACAGGACCTGAATTGGAGATAACGGTCTAAATAATAGTGACACGTGGTCCTTGAAATCCATCATATCTGTAGGTTAAATGCTAAAAATATATTATGCAAAACAATTTAAAGAATAGACTCCGTAAAAATATAAAAACTCATTGGTAGACTCATCCAATATGGAGTCTTCATATTATGTTTCTCTTCAAATGACAATATGTAGATAGTTTAATAATTAATTTAGTTGGAAAGAAAATTACATGAAATAAATTAAAAGAAATTTTGTTTCTCTAATTTTTAATTTATTTTTAGTTTATTTTTTTCAAATATTTATTTATTTATTATTTTATATCATATTTTAATTTTTATTACTGTTATATTAGTATTATCACGTTCTTATATTATTATTAAATATTATACTGTTGAACTCTTTAGCTTCTAGATTTTGTTTCTATTTTAAATACAAAAATTCTCAAATATTAGAATTATGTAAAACTTGTTTACGAACATTAAAATGGTCTATTAAAAACGTATCATTTTTTTTACAATTATTTTACATTTTGAATTTTCAATTCAAATTTTGTTACTATATTTTTATAGTTTTTTTTGTGTGATTTTGAATTTCAAATTTAAACATTATTATCATATGTTTCAAATTTCAAAATTTGATGATATGAATCTTACTTTAAAAAAAAATCAAAATTAAAATCCTTAGTTATTTTTAGATCTTTAAAAGTTTGAAAAATTTATAATTTTCACTGTTTTTTTTTAATATTACACTTATGTATGTTATCAAAGTTATCTTTAAAATTATTATTTAAATTTAACATAAATGTATTATAATTTTAAATTAAGTATTATTTCTTATATTTTATTATTCAGTTTATTAACATGTCATTATTCATTTATTTATTTATGTTTTTACGTCATATTTTATTTTTTATTATTATTATATTAGGATTATTAAGTTATTATTATTATTATTATTATTATTATTATTATTATTATTATTATTATTATTATTATTATTATTATTATTATTATTATTATTATTATTATCATGTATCACAATGTATTATTATATTATTAGGAATCATCAAAGCTTTATTTTGTTTCATCTTAAATGTGAAGTCTGCACAAATGTTAGAATAAATGAAAGGTGTTCGGAGATATTTAATTGGTCTATTAAAAATGTTCGGAGATTATAATAAATATATTAGTAATATTATTTCGTTATATTGTGTTTAAGCATGAACATGTGGCTTCTTTATTTTTGGTTATTTATTCTCCAGTATATAGAGGGACCAGTTTGAATATTTACTATTCATGATAACCTTTTTTATATTTTATTTATTATGGTCATTATTGTCTCTCTTGTCAAGTTTCACACATGGGTACCAACCTCTTTTTGACAATAATAGAAGGTAATTAATGTTTTGGACCTAAAATTTTCTAAATTATTTATCTTCTAATAAAATCGTTGTCACATTTTTTTATTACCAATTTACTTGGTAAGAGTACTCCATACTAGAAGTAAATGAGTAAACCAATAGAAGAGATTAAAAAAATATATTGTAATGTTACTTGATGGTTTTATAAAATTTAAAACATTAAGTACATTGTTTAATATTTACATCAAAACTTTATACATCATATACAGCTAATCGAAAGAAAGTATAGTGTATTAATATAAAGTGGAATGGCTACGGTTACTGTAGAATTGGTAAACAATTAATGGGTTGGGAGTTTGCATCAATGTAATTAGGTGTTTCTTTCTGCACCCATCAATTTTTTTACTGCACTCCATCATAGGTTTCCAGAAATTTTGATCTGAAATAAGGATGGGATGAGTGGCTTCAGAAAATATATTTCCATATTATTGTTGCATTGAAATTTCCTATCATAAAGATTTAATTATTTGGTCCCATATCTACCTTTTATTTTTCCTTATTTTAGAGTTCGGAACCAGTGAAATCATGACCAAAATCCAAGACAAAATATGAATTGTTTTGTTACTGTATTATTTTCACTATAAAGACATGTGATATATGTAATAGATAATATGAATCGGTTTTAATCAACCGATGAATTTGATTTCTAGATACAGAAAAATTATACTTTCACAAACATAAATTTTTTATATTAATTTGATATTATACTTCCTTATTTTTTATTTTCTTCTATTTTAAAAAATATAAAAATTTATTTTTTTATAATCATTTTACCTTTATACTGTCTGTTAAATAAATATAAAAGTATGTCATTATACATCAATCCTAAGCATATTATACTTGATGTTTTCTTCCTCGTCTTTTTCATCATTCCAATGTTCTTTTGTGTTCTAGACGTATATAAGTAGCTGAATTCCATTTCATTGGATTTGGATGTAATGTACCTAAATTCTTTGTAATTTCAATAGAATATCTTTCATTATTATTGTATTTTACCCTTCTTATTCAAGTGCATAATGGAATATTTGTGTCTAATCATTAGAAAATATTTTGGAACCTAAACATGAATAGAACAACCAAAAGATTTGGTTATAGACATAGATCAAAGTTGTTGGTCATTCTAGACATCATTTCTTAGTGCAAATCTTGTGTTTGAATATCTAACATATTAGTATTTTCATATAAGGATTTATACTATAAGAAACGCATGAGTTATCAGCGGACTTTTATCGACGACCCTAAGGCCGTTGGTAATACTTTGATAATTTTAAATATCGACAACATGATTTTAAATACCGACGATCATAGGGTCTTCTATAATTGACTCGATGATTAAAACCCAGGGATTTCCCTCCCTAAATCGATTTGGTTGACCAGAAAACCTATTTTCCCTCTCTCTTGTTGGCTTTATTTCCTCGTGCACATTGAATTGTGTGACATTGGAAGTTAATTGCAAATTGAATGGCTTATGTAAATCCTGTTACATGAATGTGCAATTGAATGGAAAAATATATACGACTTGAGGTGGATTAGAAAACCCGTATTTGAATTGAATGGAAAATTTCACTGTTGCGTGAAATGCAAATCAAGAACTTGAATTGAAAAATCAATCTTATGAGGTAAATTGAAATTATGGTTTACATTTCATTTATGAAATATAATAATTTATTTATGTGAATAATGTAAGTTTATTTATTTGAGATTAAACATGATGTTATTCACTAAAGTAACCAAAATCTTAAAGTTATTTGATTTCAAATTGTTAATGATTATTAATTCACATATTCAAAGTGATGGAATGGGAAAGCCATACCTGCTTTAGACGTATATTCTGATGTGATATTTACCGTTAGAAATCAGCTCAGTCAAACTCACTCCAAAATGTTTATATTGGAAATCACACGTAACGAAACTTAAACTTATCCATCAATTAGACATAATAACGACCAACAAACAACCTTAAAACTTACGCATCAATAAATTACAAATAGGTTTAATGATTCGGTAACTTCTAATTTTAGGACATAATTTCAAATATGACCCCTATTTATTGGTTTTCTCAATTGTATCCTTAATTTTGAAAAATTAAAACAAATAGAACCCTAGCGTTAAATTAGACAAACATAGCTAGACTGACGTATAAGTGGCACACTGACGGTAGTGTTTTAAATGAAGTGGCAAGGGTTAAGGTAGTCTGACATGTAGGTTTCTGCAATTGTAAGATTAGTTTCGCGATAAAGTCTCGAGATTTATCTACTCCAGAAGGCAGCACCACCGTGTGGGAAGAAGCAACACCGCCACCAACGTTGTTGGAGGAGAAAGTAAGGGCGTTGTTGTTACTATTGTCCAATGGGAAACCTGACCACGCTAGCATCCACGCTAGCACCATCTCCAGCATTGTCGTCAACATCCACAGCTAGCACCGTCGTCATTGATGGACATTTGATCAACCCTAAAACTCTCGAACAAAATCCCTATAGAAAAAAATTCATTTTAATTAACTTTTCTCAATTTCTTTATTTTAAAAAAAAATCCATGTTAGACTAACTTAACATTTGCCACGTCATTTAAAATACTACCGTCAACATGTCACGTATACGCCGGTCTAAATGTGTTTGTCCAATTTAACGACAAAACTCTATTTGTTTCAATTTTTCAAAATTAAGGACTCAATTGAGAAAACCAATAAGTATGGGTCCTATTTGAGATTCTGCCCTAAAATTAGGACCTACTGAATCATTAAACCATTAAAAATAATAAACCATAACATAAATTTTATATGAATCAAACCGCAAGGAAATGACTCACTTTTGTGAACTTGAAAGAGTTGATGGAAACATAAAGAAAAAAGTTAACAAATTGTTATGAGAAATTTTATGAATGGAAGTTGCAACGTTTTGAAAGGGTTCGAAATCCAAATGTATTAACCGTTTTCTTTGAGTTCGTGTCATTCCTTCAAGCTTTTCAACATAAGAATCAAACCTTGAAGGAGCTAATACAAACTCAAACAAAAAAGTTGACACAAAGAAACCTTGAAGGAGTTTTACGAGAAATTTTATAAATGGAGGTGTAGAGGTTATCCAAGGCTCTAAAACTGTATTTATAGAAAAAAAAGAATAATTGTTGATGTGCGGTAAGCCTTTGGCGTACAAGGACGTTTTATGGGTTCGTTTAGAAAAAATAAAAAGCATAATTTCTAACAAATAAAACTTCGAATTCATAAAAGAATTCGACGTTTCGTGGTAAGTTTAAAAGAAAAAAATAATAAAAAATGGACTAAGGCTTTGGCTTCAGGCTGACAATAAAACGTCGAAGCCCTTACCAATTCGACGTTTGTGGGTTGATTTAAAACAAAAATAAAAAAATAATTGTTGGCTATAATATACAACGTCCAACATTTGTTATGGTTGACGTCATATTTAGTAAATCACTATTTAGTATTTATTTATTTTGTAGTAGACGTCTACTATTTCCTTAGCTGAGATGTGATTAAGGTCATTGTTTTATGTCGTGTTTGTTTATGGTTTGATGTTATTTCCTTTAAGACAACAATTATGAAAACCAATCGACGTGGAACGAATGAATTTATTTACAGCAATGCCACCGACCATTGTTAACGTTGGTTATTCTGCTATAGGATGTTGAACGCGTGACGTTATATGCGATTTTTGTACTAGTGTAACCTCTTGATTGTTCATCAGGGTCTCTTTTGTCAAGTTTTACAGAGTTGTGCCAACCTTTTGAACCACAATAAAGGTATGGTAATGGCTTCAATAGTCACACATGGTCCTTGAAAACCATCAGTGTGTGGAGGGATATATTATTATCAAAGGATGGGGAATGGAGAAAGTTTAATAAGGAAACTATAACAAAAAATGATTAAGTGTGGTGGAGAGATTAAGAGCAAGTAACAAGAGCAATATCCAATTGGTTTGACAATAATCTAACATGGAGATTAAGAAAGGGGACAAAGATTAAATTTTGTCACGATAAGAGTAATGAAGAATTATCGTGGCTAAAAAATATCCTATATTGTATAACAATTCAATTGATATGCAATTTTTGGTCTCAGAGATGAGTAATTGGAATAATATGATGTGGGAAAGAAAATTTAGATGGAGAAAGGATGGTTTGAGTGGGAATTAAATTAAGTTAATGGATTTAGGGAAGAAATCTCACAATATAGATCATCAACTCAAGAATAAGACACCTAGGAATGGAAGGGAGAAGAGGCCAAAATTTTTCTATTATGTCAACTTATAATATCATACAAAATAATTGAAATGGGAAACAAATTGATATTTGTTGTACAATTTGGAAATTAAAAGATCTCCCATGTCAATCACTTTGTTTGGAGAGTGAATTTGAATTACGTAGCCATAAAAGATAATTTAGATTAGAGAGGGGTGCAATTATCTTGCAATTTATGCATCTTGTGTTGTGCATCTCAAGAATCAGTTTAACATCTTTTCTTTGAGTGTATGGTTGTAACAGTACTTTTATTGAACTGTTATAATATAAAACAACCAGAGAATATTCTGCAATAGAAAGTGTCTACTCAAAATGAACAAATGAACAATTTCAATATCCAGTATTTCCAAAGATGACAACAATGTATATAAACAAAAGTTCTTCACGTCATCCATGGCTATGCAAAATCTGATATGAAGAGGGAAAGGCAAATTAACAATTGTCAGAGAGAATAGGGAATAACAGAGTAACAGATAGGTTCATACCACACACACACGTTCTCTCACTGCACAAATTCCTTCAATAAAATATTCTCCCTTCGTTGTGTCACGCTTTTCCTCATGACCTCATCTTGCAGATCATTAGCCATGTGTATTTTCTGTATAACAACTTTTCCTTCCTTATCTCTCTCTTCAGCATTTTCTGTGCATGTTACAATACTCCTGTCATCAAAAGCAACCTTGTCCTCAAGGTTGAACTGCAGAAAAGACTCCTTAATTTCTTGAACATCCTTCCAAGTTGCTGCTGAAGGTCCCAAAGAGTCTCGATGAATTAACACTTGTGGAATCAATTTGGACTGACGCATGACTATGCGGGCATCTAAAAGCAAGAAAGGTTGTACTGAAGGACCAAACTCAGTTGTAGTGAGTGGCAAGGGTAAATATTGTTGCGAAGGACTCCCAAGAAATCTCTTAAGTAAAGAAATATGAAACACCGGGTGGATACGAGCGAAATATGGTAAATTGAGTTTATAAGCGACCTCACCAATATTGGAAATCACTTCAAAAGGGCCAAAATAATGCATACTTAATTTTTAAACTTTTCTCAAAACCAGTTAATGTTGCCTATATGGTTGCAATTTCACAAGCACCCAATCTCCTATCTCAAAACACAAAAATCTACATCTTTTATCAGCTTGGGCTTTCATGTACTATTGAGCCTTAAAAAAAATTGCTTTCAATTACTGCAACAAAACATCACGTTCCCGTAGTAACTCTTGAACAGAAACAGGATCTTGTACATTGGTTTCATATCTCAAAATCGAAGGAGGATCCTTACCATACAAAGCCTTGAAGGGTGATATGTGAAGACTATGATGCAATGAAGAATTATACCAGAATTGTGCCTATAGCAGCATTGAGCACCACCCTTTTGGATTATCAAAGACAAAGCACCTCAAGTACATCTTAAGAGTCTTGTTCAAAATTTCAATTTGGCCACCGGATTGTGGATGATATGAAGAACTCATGGCTAAAGTAGTTCCTTGAGCCTTGAACAAGTGCTTCCAAAAAGAACTAAGAAGAATGCGATCACGATCTGAAACAATTGATTTGGGCAGCCCATAAAATTTAACAATATTATTAATAAATGGTATAAGCAGCTTTTAATGGAATAAAATGCCCAAACTTGGAGAGCCTATCTAGCACTACCATAATATTTGAAAAGTCATTGGAATTTGGAAGATTTGTGTAACCTCTTGAGTTAATTCAACAACCTTGTGTAGCCATTTATTGCATGGCATGGAGACTGCCATCATAAAGCTACGTGAGAGGGCGTCAGCAGGAATATTCTCCTTCCCTGGTTTGTATTGGATTTTAAAATCAAAACCCAAAAATTTAGGTAACCATTGTTGTTGCTCTTGAGTTTGAAGCCTTTGTCCTAAAAGCTCTTTTAGGCTTTGTTGATATGTTTTAATTATAAATTTGTGGCCAAGAAGGTAATGACAAAACTTTGCCAAAGCCTTAGTGATGGCATAAAACTCAGGTGTATAAGTTGACTGCTTCTGCATGCGCATAGATAACTTCTTAGAGAAATATGCAATTGGGTGATTCCCTTGACTTAAAATTGCTCCAATTCCAACTCCCCAAGCATCATTTTCTAAAATAAATGGCTCTTCAAAATTAGGAATGGCCAGGAGTTGTCATGATAGCCCTTTTTAAATTGGAAAAAGCTTTACCTACTGAGTCAGTCCAACAAAAAGCATCTTTTTTTTAACAGATTTGTCAAGGGTGCAGCCAACTGAGCATATCCTTTCACAAAACGACGGTAATACCCCGATAAACCAAGAAAACCACGCAACTGCTAGAAATTCTTTGGTTGAGGCCAATCTCTAATGGAATCAAGCTTAGATGTATCCATGGCGACACCATGCCAGAAAGAGTATGACCTAAATAATCAATTTCTTTAACCCCAAAAGAACACTTCGAAAAGCGCACGTACAATTTATGTTGCTGGAAAAGGTGCAATACCACTTCCAAATGAAAAAGATGATACTTCCATGAAGAACTATATATGAGGATGTCATCAAAGAAAACAAGAACGAATTTCCTCAATATAACATTCATAAGAGCTGGAAATGTGGCTGGAGCATTCGTCAAGCCAAGGGGCATGACCAACCATTCGAAATTTCCATGATGTGTACGAAAAGCAGTCTTGTGTTTGTCTTCAAGGTTTAATAAAACTTGATGGTAACCAGAACGTAAATACAACTTTGAAAAGAAGGAAGCCCCAAATAATTCATAAATTAATTCATCCACCATAGGAATGGAAAACTATCTTTGATAGTGATAACATTAAAAGCACGATAGTTGGTACATACACGCCAAGAACCATCCTTCTTCTTAACCAAGATGATGGGAGAGGAAAAAGGACTCTTACTAAGTTGAATAATTCCTGCTCGAGCATATCAACTATTAACTTTTCTATTTCTTCTTTTTGGCTGTGAGGATAATGATATGGTTTCACTTTGACAGGTCCAATACCCTCCACTAAAGGAATGGAATGATCATGTGCCCGCGATGGAGGTAAAGATGTCGGTGTGTCAAAAACATCAACATAATTACGCAAAATTGAAGCCAATTCAGGTTCCATTTCAACAGGTAACTCTGGAAAGGTCATGGGGGTTGGAGTGGGATCTACCATCTCCATTGTATACACTTCATCTATGGAGTGAGTATTAACCATTCTACAAATATGATACAAATGAGCTTGCATTGGAATATGCTCTACGTCACCTTGTAAGGTAACAAATTGAGCATTATGGAAAAACTTCAGAGCCAATGTTGCATAATTAGCCACATGAGGTCCCATAGTCTTCAACCAACTAGCACCCAATATAAGATCAACACCTGAAATAGGAAGAATATAGACTAGAAATTGAAACGTATTTCCTTGAGCCTGAATAGTCAAGTTCTGAATCAAGCCGTTAGTAGTCATATAATTATCATTGCCCACCATCACCTTGAATGTCGGAGCTGGGTCAACTGGGAGTTTTAAAAATTTTGCAATACGAGGTTGCAAAAAATTGTCCGAACTACCACCATCAATCAACACTGAAATAGGTAAGGTGTCCACATAAGCTAAAAATCTGATGGTGCCCACACCAGTGCCTCCTTTTAGAATATTAAGAGATAAATGATGATTATCACCCTGGTTTTCCAATGACGAGTAGCTGACTAGTGTCAACAGAAACATGTCCTTCCTCATTACCAGGGTCCTCTAATTGCAACAACATGAACTGCCTGTTCAGACATCTATGGTTGAACGTGAACTTTTCATCACAAAATTAACACAATTCTTTCTCCCTACGAATTTACATCTCAGCTGCACTTATTTTTTTATAGTGGAATCCTTCAATGGTGGTGTATTAGGAGTTGGTAGTAATAGTGGAAGTGAAGATTTTAAAATGGATTTAGAGCTGGGCTGGGAAACATGATTGGAAACTGAAGTAATAGGGGAATAACGTCGAATAGGCATTGGACTAGACTTTAATGTTGGCAAGTATCTCTCCTTATACAATTTGGTCAATCCAACCGCCTTCAACAACAAAGTTGGGGATAGAGCGATAACATCACGACGAATTTCAGTATGAAGACCACTCAAAAAGAAATTTAGCAAAGCATATGCTTGTAACCCAGATGATCTATTCGCAAGGGCCATAAATTTGAGGTAATACTCAGAAACGGAACCTGTTTGTTGTAATTTGAAAATAGTTGTTAATTTTGTCCACGTCGTTACTACCGAAAGACGTTGCAACATTTGAAACCAAGGTAACGACATCCTTCTCAAAGTGGATTGCAATAATATCCACTATGTTGAGATTGTTGAAAGGGGGAGCACATGTTTAGCTTAACCCACAATCTCAGTGATATTTGAGTTTTTTTATGATGACAACACATAATTAATAACACATGTGTATTCCATGTTACATGTTTTATGTTTACATGTTATATGTTTTTCCTTAATGTGTTAAATCTGTTAAAGCATATATGAGAACATGTTTGTGTTGTTTATTGCATATCACTGTGTTAAATATGTGATTTTATATGTGTATGCATGACATATGTTTTTGGAAAAGGAAAATCACAAGCACTATGGTTGAACTTTAAATGTGTGGCAAAACAACAATTTTAATTCGATTACATTATGGGGTGAATCGATTAAAACTCCTATGTTTGCACAAACTCTTTTAAAGTGTGCTCTGAGATTTTTCAAAGAGAAAAGTTTTCAAAACTGTGCAAAAAAGTTTCACTTAATCGAATGCATGCTCTCTGTATTCGAATAAATTAGTTGATTTTTTGAAAATCTGTTAAATGCTTGTAACAACTAACATAACGGCCATATTTTAAATATGTTGACCAAGCATTAAATGATAGTCGATTGCATTAATTGTACATTCAATTATTTATTTGACTGCTGCTAAATCTGTTATAATTGATTGTTATATATTCGATTACGTTAGTAGCTCAATCGATTAAAATGCGTCTGATATGTGTTATACTATAAATTGACGCAAATTTGAATTCTGTAAGAACTTTTGTGATTCTAACAATTTCATATCCTTTACAGAAAGCTGTAATCTTCAAGAAAGAGAGGAAAATATCCAAGAAACAAGATTGACCGTGGTGATCAATGTCTTGTGATTTCTTGAAGAGCAAGATTTCTGGGTTTCATAGACTGATGAATCTGCACATTTGGGTGTTACTGCGTGATCAGATTCTGCAATCTCTTGAAGATTGGTTTGAGTTCCCTATTGGGACTACATGAAGAAAAACGTGTGTGTTCTTAATTTTGAGGGTGCCTCAAAGGGGTTAGACGACAAAAGAAGGGATTCTTCTTGTTGGTTTTGTTGTGTATTGCTTATATTTTGATTAGAGGGTTAGAGAGGTGTTTTACATTTTTGACGTGAGATCTTCTGTAGAAATCTTGTTGTAAAAACCTTGATCATTATAGTGCATTTGCTTCCCGTTGTTGGAAGGACACTAGATGTAGGCAGGTTGGCCGAACCAGTATAAAAACGCAATGTTTGAATTTTTTGATCCCTACTCTCTTTTATTCAATCGATTACTTTCTGTACGTTTTCGATTAAGTTTCCGCTGCATTGAAAATCTTTTACCTTGCTATTCAAGAAAAGTATAAAGGCATCATTTTTTTGTGGAAAAGATTTTAAAATATTTTTTTTTTACACTTCACCAATTCACCCCCCTCTTGGTGTGAAAAATTGAGTCATTCTATTTTAACACACTCGATCAGCATCAGGTGTGTGGTGATAATCGAAACACTTTTCGGCTTTAAAAATCCACTCCAACACTGGAGAATGGCCATCGAAATGTAGAAAACCTAGGGAAATTTTCTTAACGTGGAATGCCTTATGTAAATGAGTGTCTCCATTGTTGGAGGTGGTCGACGTAGAACCACTAATTACTTGATATGGTGACTGTATGTGCACAAGTCGGTCCAAAGATTGTTGAATTAAATCCATACGAGATTGTGCTTCAGTTTGGACCTGTATAGTATGAGCGTGGAGTTCACGATCTCGAAGCTCCAAGAGCTCCATCAACTTCTTGATATCTGCAGCTTGACCTTCAATTCAGTTTGCAATTGTTTCAAACAAGTGTTCTCGGCCATGGCATCAATGAAAACACCAATGTAATAGTACTTTTATTGAACTGTTATAATATAAAACAACCAGAGAATATTCTGCAATAGAAAGTGTCTACTCAAAATGAATAAATTGACAATTTCAATATCCAGTATTTCTAGAGATGAACAACAACATATATAAACAAAATTTTTTCACGTCATCCGTGGCTATGCAGAACCTGATATGAAGAGGGAAAGGCAAATCAGCAATTGTTAAAGAGATTAGGGAATAAGAGAGTAATAGATAGGTTCATACCACATACACGTTCTCTCACTGCACAAAGTCCTTCAATAAAATATTCTTCCTTCGTTGCTTTACGTTTTTCCTCATGACCTCATCTTGAAGATCATTAGCCACGTGTATTTTCTGTCTAACAACTTTTCCTTCCTTATCTCTCTCTTCAGTATTTTTTATGCATGTTACAATGGTATCTAACTTTGGTTGAAATCTTTGCTTCAAATGGTTTGGAGTATTAACAACACAACAAAACCAAACATCACAATATTTTGATCAATTTTATACTCCTAGTTTGAATATAAAGGAAATAAGTTTTGGAAGGTGATTTGCGTGGCTAGGATTATCCTGAAATCTGTTGTTGATTCTTGTGAAAAAGGTTATTTATGGGAGTTTGTTGGACCTTAGTTCTTTTGCAAATTTATTGTATGTTAGATATAGAATATTAAATCTATCTTAATGGGAGATGACCGTAGGATACTATTATATAATTACTTTTTTTGTAATATTTTAGGTTTGTAAAGACATAAGATGAATCTCATTTGTTATTTGTTTACTAGAGGGTCTGACGGTTAGTTTGTGAATTTTGTATGTTCAAAAAGAAATATATTTGTTATTTGTTTACCAGAGGGTTTGACGGTTAGTATGAGGATTTTGTATGTTGAAAAAGAAATATAGTATTCATAAGATTCAATTTCACATCTCTTTTGTTTTTATTGGTATTGTACATGGGTTGAAGCATCTTTAATATCTCATTCTTTTATTTATATATTCACTATTAGAATTTTTTATATTTTCCAGAGATTATCTGTAGATTTCTTAAAAAAATTTACAAGAAAAGTGTTTTGTGCAATATTTCCTAAGAATTTTGATTGGTAGATAATTCCTTCGCGAATAATTAACTACGGTGAAAATTAAAAATTCGCAGATAATTTCTAACAAAGTTTTCTTTGAGAAATATCCGCAAGAAATTTTCATGCAAAAGAAATTCATAACATTTTTTCCTAAAAAATCAATTAAAAAATAACAGGTAAATTTTCTTTCAAATGTAAATTTTATTATAAATTTGAAATTTACAAGTAATTTTCTTGCAAATTCAAATTCGGAAGTAATTTCTTGCAGAAAAATTTCGCAACTGCTTTTTCCTACGAAATTGAGTTTGTTAGTCTATTTTTCTACAAATATTTTTGTAAGAAAATGTGCTAGAATTTTTTATAAATTTTAAAAATTATATAATTACTCTTAGTCTGTATATTTTTTTAATGTAATTTTATGTAATTTGAAATTCTATATATGTTGATATATTTTATATTTTACATTTTAATTAAATAAACTTTTTTTTTAGTTTTAGTTTGACAATATATTTATACAAGATCTCAATTTCAAAGCAGATAAAAATATATTAGAAGCTTTAGGGTGTAATTGAATATCATGGTTTAAAACTTCATGTAGAACAAATTGGAGTAGTATAAGAAGTAAAAGAAGTCATAATTCAAATAATATTCTTAAGGAACTTTTTCTATCCTAATCAATATTAAAAACCCATGGTAATTTTGTTGTTCATTTCTTCTTGTACTTTGATAATTTTATCCTTCATCTCATGGCATGAAATGACCAATTTGTCCTTATCTTCTTCATTTTATCTTGGTTTAATATCTCGGTAGGTCTCCATTTTGGTCAGGAATTTCAAATAGGTCTCTTTTCTTTTTTTCGTCTCAATTGGGTCCTTTTTTATGTAAAATTTGGGCAATTAAAGGTCTACTGTCAAATTGGGCAAACGACCGTTTAAATGTTGGTTACGTGGCATGGTCAGAGTTCACATTAATGAGACGTGACATTATAAACTAATTTTGTATTAAAAATTATGAATGCATAGTGGTGTAATCAGCTTTTTGTAAGGGTAAAGTGGGAATAATAAAAAACTTTAGATTGAAAGGATTCCATTATATTAATTTAGTTCTTACAAAGCAAGACTTACAGAGAACAATCCTCTCAATGTAATCTGCTTCTGAACTCCAAATCAACTATAGCAACCTAGAAAGAACAACCTCTTTCTATCACCCTTAGAGATACCCTACTCTAAGTCAAAGAACTTCACCAAGTCCTCTTCCGGTCCACAACAACAGGGATACAATCAGCCTTAATTGTAGATAACTCTGATATGGAAAGATACACCTATGTAGATATGATCAACTTATGACAACACTTCAATTCTTCAAGAATCTTTGACAATTTCTTCCAAATGTGGTAATCTTGATTCTGGGAGAGTTTTAGGATGCTCCTATAATAAGATCTCAACAAAAAAATCAAATATTAAAGAGACGAATCATAAAGTTGTTGAATACAGTGAGCAATGTGTCTATTTATAGATGTTCTCAACTCTAATGTATTTTAATCGATTTTTCAATTAATGTAATTGGTTAAGGAATTCCTTCACCATTAACAAATTTACATTTCACAAACATTTAACAGATAAAGAAGAGCGTGTAATTGATTAATAAAAACATACATGCCACAACATTTAAAAATATGACCGTTATGAAAGTTATGGCTATTCATGAAAAGATTTTCATACAAAACGCATTTTAATCGATTAGAAAATTAATTTAATCAGTTAAGTTCCATACTTAAGCATTTTGAAAACTTTTTTCATTAAAAAACACCTCAATGCATTCAGCGAACATGTGCATGCATAACCATGAGTTCTATTATACTCATAATGTAATCGGTTAAAACTTGATGTCTTACCACTGTTAAGCATATACTAAGATTTGATGAATTTTACTGAATATTCAAACAGTGTAATCGATTAATTTATACGGATATGCAATGTGCAAAGAATTTTAAGCAATGATTCATTTGTAAACAAGGAATACACATCACATATAGTTCAAGCACATACACGTGTATAATCAAGCAACATTTTTGTCATATTCTTGTGCAAGAAACTATTAAATATTTATGTTGTCATCATCAAAAACTCATATGTGAGATATGAGTTTAACTACATGCCTCCCCATATCAACAAAAGGGATACTAAATTTTGGAATCAAATTTTGAAAAAAGCTAAAATTATGTATTATAAGGATATTCTGATAGTGATTGATAAGGTTCTCATGATGAACTAAAGAACACTTCAGACTACTCTTTCTTGTTCGGATCATGTGTATTGACATGGTGTTGCAAAAAATACAATATGATGGCTCAATTTACAATAAAAAATATGAATTCACTAGTACTAGTGTGAATTAAGCTTTATGGTTAATAAAAGTGTTAGTAGATTTGAATATGAAGCAAGAGAGATGCACTGAAGTTGTAGTTGATAATCAAACTGTTTTAAATAAACTTAGTTAGAGATTGTTAGAAAATTGGTAAATATGGGATCATATCCTATACGTAGAGCCTATCTTCTTGTTTTTGAGTTTTAGTTATATTTAAAGTCCGGTTCAATAAAAATACAAATTTCATACAACAGTTTTTTTCTTATTTACTTATTTATTTTTTCATTTATGTTCAAAGTGGAGCACCGACTTGTATTTTAGCTTTTCGCACCTCTGTTGACGAGCCTCTCTTGGAGTTTCATGCCACAATTTCCTTCTTAGCCGTTGTAAAGGAAAAAATTATTATTTTTTTTCCTGATTATTATTTCCTTTGTTTTTTCCCGGTTGTTATATATAGCAGATTGTGCAATGGTTTACTATTTTTGTTTTCAAAGTTATATATTAGTTGATAAAAGCGATGTTCAAATTCTCAGTTGTATTTTCATTTTAAATATTTTAATTTTCATATGTTACAACTTTTTCTAGATATATTTTAAAATATTAAATTTAGTTTATGATGAATGAGTGCTTCACCCTTGCACCTTCCAACTGACAGTTATACCTTTCTATCTAATAAAATATAACAAAAGTGTAATAATGGTTTAATTAAAAATCACAAAAAAACAATAAATTAAATTTAAAGTAATAAACTAATAAAAAACTAAAAACAAATAAACAAATAATTAAATAATAAGTCATTGAAAAATAAAATATTAATAAATAATTATAGATTAAAAAATTAACAAACAAATTTAAATTTGAAAATTAAAAAAAATCAACTACATTAAAAATAATATTTAAATAAATATCAAATATAAAAAATGCAAATTAAAAATATTAACCGTAAAATATTAAATATTTAAATAAACTAATAAAAAATATAAAAAACAAATCAAATTAAAAAACATTAAATATAGTAAATCAAAACTGTGACATCCCAAAAATACAGTCAGCACTATAGATTCAGAAAAATCACATTTAATAATAATTCAGTACAGTCTTTCACTAAAAACAAAAGCCAAGCCGTACTCCTTACAACACGAATCACAATCTGAAGTCGAACGCACAAATAAAAACCTGACCGAACGGTTTACACAGAACAATTACCGAACGGTCGAAATAATCTTAAAAGAAAACAAGAGATGGTCGAACGACCACTCAGTTCAACAAAAATACAATGCTGGTCGAGCGGTCTCACTGCTCGATCTTCACTTCGGCATCAACCAAGTTCTCTTCGTTTAACGCATCTTCCAAACGCTCATCTCCCTCTGCTCACATCCACATGGATGATCATTGCAATGACAAGACGGACGTACAAATACAATGGACAACACAAGGAAAACGAAAGGGTAAGCTTACGTAATTTAACTCATGCATCAACATACAATTTTAGGTAAACAATTCAACATACATGCATATCTCAACATACACATTCATTACATAACAACCCACTTCAACGTACTCATTAAATAAAACTCAACACGACTGACTGTCCGGACTGTATGAACTCTGTGTAGCTTCGGTGTTCGTGCACCCGGGTGATGTAGTAACTGGAACTCTCATCAGCTGCCACCCGAGGTTAGTCCTATCTGTCCAAATAATCACCAGGACTAGGACCTCCTGCCGTTCCCACACATGACATACCCCCTCTACGTGAGGACGAGTACTCACGGAACATCAGGATGAACTACCGGATAAGCTTACCACATTCATACTTTACAATTCTCAATAATCAAACTCTGAGTCGTTCCTCCTTGGAACGCTCTTTCAAAAATCATAACTTTCCATTCGTCTCAAATACTCTTCATCATTCACTATTTGTCATTTTACTATTCATCATTTACTGTTCATAATACATTCATACTTTCATTTCATCTCACACACTGTTCATCAATCACCATATATCATTCCATCATTTCTTTCATTATTTGTAAGTGAAACCACCAAAACCGAACGTTCTGCCCCCAAGGACCAAGGACGAACGCCGCAAGTGAGACCAAAAGACGTTCGTTCAAATCAAAGGACGAACGGTAGAGTTTACTGTTAAGTTCTGAGTAAGGTACTGTTCATTGGACGAACGCTATTTCACAGAAAAAGAGTACGAGCGCTCAAAATAAAACTGAGCGTCATTCAGGACGAACGCTCACATAGACAGAGCATCATTTTGAGCGAGCGCTTAGTATAAGACCGAGCCCCATTTTAGAACGAACGCTTAGTTCAAAACCGAGCATCATTAGGACGAACGCTCAGTGTGAGACCGAGCCCCAATTTGAGCGAGCGTTCGGTATGGAGCACAATTTGGACGAACGCTCAATTTAAAATCGAGCGCCAATTAGACGAACGTTCGGTATGAGACCGAACACCAATTTTGAACGATCGTTCGGTGTAAGACCGAACCCCAATTTGAACGAACGCTCACATTTAAGCCGAGCACACGAAAAGACGAACGCTCATATCAGGCAATATTTGGACGAACGTTCAGTCTGAGACCGAACGTTAATAACTTTAAATAATAGATTTTACGAACGGAAATGAACTATTTCAAATATATAAGATATAACAAAGTTTGGCCGAACGCTCAACAGAGCAGTAGGACAAGAGTACGCTCGTCCTAGACCCTGGGTCATTCCAAATGAACGAATCCCATTTTTGACTATTAAAAAGGGAAACCGAACGGTCAAAGACCGTTCAATACGAACATTCAATATGAAGGGAAACTCTTTTTCAATTCATTTACATTCCAGTTCATTTCTCATCATACAGTTTCATAAATTCCATTCGTTCAAGTCATGGTACAATTTACAATCTTCATATAGTTCATATCATCCAAGTCTCATGTATTTCATACAACAAACGTAACTTAGTCATATTCATTTTCACTCAGTAAACAACGAACGTTCATGCAGCTCCAATCGCAGCACATCATGCAATATATTCATACAGTAATTAACGAACGTTCAAACGAAGCACTCAACATGAATTAAATCAGATAAGCTTCCCTTACCTGGAAAATGGCGAACGTTCACAGACGTACACAATTACACCTTTCCACTATAAATCCCCCGCTCGTCAACGCTCGTCCAAACCAAGCTACAATGGATGAACGCATGAGCAACGCATGAGCGAACGCTCGTCAGGCTAAAGAAAACGAACGTTCAAATCAACTTGAACGAACGTTCAATTTGTCTAGTTTTGGACGAACGTCCAATTTGAAACCAAATTGGACGAACGCGATTCTGCAGAATCGCAGGTTTTCCAGAAAACCAGAAAACCTCCATTTTTAACTCTAAAGCTTTTAGATTTCTACAAAACCAGTAAGGTTAACTAATCAAAACAAAAATCTAGCACCCCTTACCTCTTGAGGACTTCCTTTGTGAATTCTTTGAGTCTAACTCTTCCAAAACTTGCAGCTCCAAGCAATTCCACCAAGCTTTGAACTTCTCCTTCTCTTACAAAAATGGCAGCAAGGTAGCAAGGATTCTTCCCCTTCCAGTGCAGAAACTCTCCCAGTGCAGAACCCTTCAACTCCTTTTATCTTCCAAGCTTGCATGGTGCCAAACACAAGAGGGAATTCACGGGCGTTCTTTGCTCCCCACTTCCAAAAAAAACAAAACCCGTGACTTCCTAATTGCTTCCTCTCTGCCCCTTCAATAATGCAGCTCAATAAATGAAAGGGTGGTGCCCACCATGTCCCCACCATTCCCAAAATTTACGGGTCTTACAAAAACAAATAAAGAATTAAAGAAAGAGCCACATCTCCAAATTCAAAAAATTTCTTCACCGCAATTCCAAATCCAAATTAGCCGCACTTTGAAGTGTGATTATCCCAGTTCCAGTTACGACATGGTATGAACCACGCTTCTAATTGTGGTGCAATGTGAATCGCACTTTTAACTACGATTATGGTTAATGTTCAACCGCACTTCAAATGCTCTGCAACCGTTTTTCCTCTCACTTGCTTTCAACCACTACGCTTTCACTCCACCTTCCTCCCATCTAACCCAGAAATGCATTCAATCCAAACTTTCGTCTCATCCAACTCAGAAATGCATCTAACTCAGTACCTACGCCTCTCAACGACTACGATTAAGGCATCAACCTTCATCTTATTCAACCCAAAAATACATCTCAACACATGTATATACCACATTCAAACAGCCGTAAAAAGATTCTTTGTGGTTATGTGTTTCTGAGACACAATTAGAATAATAAAAAAATAAAAAAGTACATAATGACATCGGTGTGATGGAGGGAGAAACCCTCGTGAGGAATACATTCTAGAAGCATAAGAGAATAACAGAGAGAAAAACAGATAAAACAAGACATTGCTCCATTTCCAACACAAGTCCCCACGTAAGGAAAATGATTAAACAAAATGACCCAACAAAAATATTACTAAATTGCACATGAGAAATAGCACTGCAAACATGTGGTCTAGTGTAGCACAACAAGGATGTGTCATTGCAAGTGGGCTGGGAAATCTGAAGATAAAGTCAAAAGGAGATTTATTATCATTTATACATTATTTAATGCCATGCTACCCATATCTGACTTAAAAAAGCTGAATATCTTTTTTTTTTTTGATTGAAACTAGCTATTGTTGTTTAAAGGATTAGCTATTTGGATATCTATATTCAAAGTGATGGAATTGGAAAGCCTTACATGCTTTAGTTTCTTCGTTTTTTGGTCAGGAGACTAATATTATTATGTTATAGTATATATTATTGTTTACTGTTACAAATCAGTTCAATCAAATATATATATATATTTTTAGTGGAAATGACACACACAAACCTTAAAACTTATGATCAATTACATATAATAACAAATAACCTTCAAATTTATGCATCAATTACAAATAATAACCCACAACATAAATTTTGCATAGCTGATGACATATTACAAGAAAAAACACAACACCAAAGGACTTGTTCTTCCAACAAGTGATTGTCCTCATTGATGAAACAAATTTAAATCTGGGATGCCATAGACTGAGATTACTGAGATACAAAGAGAAATAACACAACACAGAGTGATATATTTTGAATGATGTAATCGAATGACAGAAAGACTAATCCTTTATGGCAGGCTTATGGATTTCCATATATTCCACAAACTCATCTATATATTTTTGGTGCAGTTCTTTGTCCCCAAATATCTTACTCATCTCCTCTGCTTCACTTCTATAAGTTTTTTCCAACATCACCGATCTCAATGCATTGGCCAATGATTCCCTGGTGAACTTCCCATCATCTTCACTTCTCTGTACTTTGACCCCTACCCTTTTCTCTTCCATATTCCTAGCAACTATAAATTGTTCATTTTGGAAGGGCAACATAACAAGTGGACAACCAACTTGCAGACTCTCTATAACTGAACTCCAACCACAGTGAGTCAGGAATCCCCCAACAGACTTGTGTGCTAAAATCCTCATCTGTGGTGCCCATCTTCTCCACACCAATCCCTTTCCTGAGTTATTCACAAGCGAATCCTGCAACTCAACCTTAGAGGTGTTTTGCTTTTTAAGAACCCAGAAAAAGGGAAAACCAGACATTTCTATTCCCTTAGTAATTTCAGTAAAGTCTTCATCGCTTAGTGTCACTTCACTTCCAAAAGCTACATACATCACTGACCCTTCTTCCTGTTTGTCTAACCATTTAAGTATGGTATCCCAGTTTTCATCATTCCTGTCTTCACTGAACTGTAATGAAGGTGGCAATAACCCAACTGGAATCACCGGTTTACTATACATACTTTTACAAACTTTGAGAGCCTCACCTTCAATCTCCATGCAACTTCTTGAAGCAATAACTTGAGCAGCATCAGAAATTATAAGGACTCGAAACACGTCAGAAACCCCCGATTCATTTGACTCATTATGCTCTTTAGGAATATCTTTGCTCCACGAAGACTCACTGCCACTGGTTGTTCTTCTAATAGACTCTAAAAAAGTAGCCATACCAGATGCACTAAAAACAGAGAATGTGATGCATGGGATTCCTAGCTTAGAAGTTATTGGCGGCAACCAATACGGTGCAAAGTCGTATATTATCCAATGGGGTTTGCATCTCTCCAGAAATTTGGTTAAAGGTTGTTCAAGACCATCAAAAGCCACCTTTAGGTATGGAATGAGGTGATGAGGAATGTCCATTGTGGCCTCTGCATTTTCTGGGAGTTTGTCAACACGGGGCAGTGGCAGTTCTATCAGATCCACCAAAGGTTGCAAGTTTTCAGGCACTTTGGGTAGGCGATGGATATTTCTAGGTGTGGAAATGAAAGAAATTTTGTGACCCTTTTGAGCTATGAGTTTTGCAAGCTCAAAATATGGACCAATATGACCAAATGCTAGCCATGGAAACACCACAATGTGAAGCTTCTCGCGCTGCTCCGCCATGGATATGCTTTGTGTTTAAGCTCGAACTTGTGATTCTTTATCATGAATAGTTATTTATTTTCCAATACATAGAAAATATCAACTTTAAATCGGACCATTTTGGATCTCTTCAATCATTTTGTAATGTTTTTCTTTAAACCTTCGTCATCACGCTAAAAAGTGAATTTTTATTTAATATTCAATTTTAAAAATAAAAACATTCGATCTTTAAGTTGAAAAATATATAAACAAAATAAAAGAAAGATTAAATAAATCATCAGAAAAAAAATTAAACAAAAAAAAAAGTTGAACAAAAGAGAAAAAAACTAAACAGCATAGAGAAAAAAAAAATTACAGCTATATAATATGAACTTAATTCATTATTATCAATTTAACAAAAATGACCTTATTAATATATTTTTCATAATATAAAAATCTAATATCTTATTTTTAAAACCAAATATTAAACAGGAGGAATCGTATAGTAAAACAGAGGCGAAATAATCATTTAAGTTTTTTTTTAAGTAATCATTTAAGTTTTTTTTTTCATTGTTTATGTTCACTGGGGCCTCTCTTGTCAAGTTTCGCACAGGACCTGAATTGGAGATAATGGTCTAACATAATAGTGACACGTGGTCCTTGAAATCCATAGTATCTGATCCCCACGGTTAAATGCTAAAAATATATTATGCAAAACAATTTAAAGAATAGACTCCGTAAAAATATAAAAACTTATTGGTAGAGTCATCAAATATGGAGTCTACATATTATGTTTCTCTTCAAATGACAATATGTAGATAGTTTAATAATTAATTTAGTTGGAAAGAAAATTACATGAAATAAATTAAAAGAAATTTGTTTCTCTAATTTTTAATTTATTTTTAGTTTATTTTTTTCAACTATTTATTTATTTATTATTTTATATCATATTTTAATTTTTATTACTGTTATATTAGTATTATCACGTTCTTATATTATTATTAAATATTATACTGTTGAACTCTTTAGCTTCTAGATTTTGTTTCTATTTTAAATACAAAAATTCTCAAATATTAGAATTATGTAAAACTTGTTTACGAACATTAAAATGGTCTATTAAAAATGTATCATTTTTTTTTACAATTATTTTACATTTTGAATTTTCAATTCAAATTTTGTTACTATATTTTCATAGTTTCTTTTGTGTGATTTCGAATTTCAAATTTAAACATTATTATCATATGTTTCAAATTTCAAAATTTGATGATATGAATCTTACTTTAAAAAAAATCAAAATTAAAATCCTTAATTATTGTTAGATCTTTAAAAGTTTGAAAATTTTATAATTTTCACTGTTTTTTTTAATATTACACTTATGTATGTTATCAAAGTTATCTTTTAAATTATTATTTAAATTTAACATAAATGTATTATAATTTTAAATTAAGTATTATTTTTTATATTTTATTATTTAGTTTATTAACATGTCATTATTCATTCATTTATTTATGTTTTTATGTCATATTTTATTTTTATTATTATTATATTAGTATTATTAAGTTATTATTATTATTATTATTATTATTATCATGTATTACAATGTATTATTATATTATTAGGAATCATCAAAGCTTTATTTTGTTTCATCTTAAATGTGAAGTCATCACAAATGTTAGAATAAATGAAAGGTGTTCGGAGATATTTAATTGGTCTATTAAAAATGTTCGGAGATTATAATAAATATATTAGTAATATTATTTCGTTATATTGTGTTTAAGCATGAACATGTGGCTTCTTTATTTTTGGTTATTTATTCTCCAGTATATAGAGGGACCAGTTTGAATATTTACTATTCATGATAACCTTTTTTATATTTTATTTATTATGGTCATCAGTGTCTCTCTTGTCATGTTTTACACATGGGTACCAACCTCTTTTTGACAATAATAGAAGGTAATCAATGTTTTGGACCTAAAATTTTCTAAATTATTTATCTTCTAATAAAATCATTGTCACATTTTTTTATTACCAATTTACTTGGTAAGAGTACTCCATACTAGAAGTAAATGAGTAAACAAATAGAAGAGATTAAAAAAATATATTGTAATGTTACTTGATAGTTTTTATAAAATTTAAAACATTAAGTACATTGTTTAATATTTATATCAATACTTTATACATCATATACAGCTAATGGAAGTAGTGTATTAATATAAAGTCGAATGGCTATTGTTACTGTAGAATAGGTAAACAATTAATGGGTTGGGATTCTGCATCAATGTAATTAGGTGTTTCTTTCTGCACCCATCAAATGTTTTACTGCACCCCATCATAGGTTTCCAGAAATTTTGATCTGAAATAAGGAGGGGATGAGTGGCTTCAGAAAATGAAAGTGATAACTAATTGTATGTTGTGACTATGTTGATAATGCATGTTAAACCTATGAGGATTGACAGTACATAGAAAATGAAAGAACATTTAAAAAGAAAAAGTAAATTTGAAGATCGAGGGTAGCATTTACCAAAGAAGTACCTATTATTTGTTCATCATTTCACTTAAACATATGTACATGGGAAAGAAAGAATTCATTTCATTAAGCAATTACAATTTGGCGTGGTAGATTTAGTTATTGCATGAGCATTACTGCAAGAACAGGAAGCTGGTTTTCCTTGTTCAGAAGAAGCAATGTTAATATCTTCCAATACGATGTTGAAACAACCTGAAGAGTCGCAATCTATGTCAATAGTTTTCTCATCTCCACTTGTTCCTTCAAACCCTCTGAATGTCACATCACTCACTTTTACTGCTCCACCCTAATTATGTCAAATTCAAAATGCAACTTTAACATGAAACAATAAGGATAATGATATTTTGACAATATTTTTTTCACAACATTTTAACACTGTCTATGTGTTATTCTGTGATTGATCCAAAATTATTCCACAATCAATAATAATAGTCATAAACATCAATATAGACTAATCACAGAATGACACGTGGACAGTGTTAAAATGTTGTCGAAAAAATATTGTCAAAGTATCATTATCGTTGTAATAAACCACTTCAAATCACAAAACATCAATCTAAAGTTCTGAGTACCTTCAAACCATCATAGTCATAGTGCTGGTCTATGATTATAGGGTTGAAAGCCTTTCTTAATGTGATTTTCTCATAAGTGATTTTTCTTGCAAAACCTGATCCACCCTGTCAAAATTCAACAACATATAAAATGAGTAATGCTATTTGGTACAAAATGAAAATACACAACATCTTTATGTTTTACCTTCCATGTCTTGATTCTTGCTCCATTTTGGGTGTTTGTGAAGCTGCAATTCCTCACATAAACTTCTTCAACTGTATCATGCTCCCTGTTTCTTCCCAAGCTCCCAACACTGATTAATTCATGAATTTTCACCATAATATAATGTCACTTACAATATAATTTTTTTAACCATGATATTCATATGAATTGTTTATTTTTTAACATAAAGATTAACAAGGACAGAATCTTAATATATTTTTGAACACATAATGCAGATATCATGTTATTAATATGCCATCAGAAACCAGTTTTGGACCATTAGACAACCAGTTCGAACTTATGCCAACCAAAGGTTATAAAGTTTGAAAGATTTAAAACAAACTTAAAAATATTTTTTTTATTTACCAATAAAACTATTTATGTTAAAATATATTATAACTTTTAAAGTTTAAAATAAATTTAAAGATGAGACATTTTTACTAGTAAAATAATTTATCGTAAGAATTAATAGTCATTCATAATAATTTAATTAAATTTTTATTTTTTACTTACAACTATTTTATAGAAATATGTTAATACTAAAAAAATTGAAAACTTTTTTATAAAGGTCTAAAACAAATATTTTACCTGCTTAAATCTTAAATTCGCTGTATAAGGGTTTAACAGAAGTTTCAGCTTAAAACCTTATATAAATCGATTAATTTTTTCATACCAACTCTTTAAAATCCTACTTAAATTTTTAATATGAACATAAATAGACTGATACACTCTTTATATATAAAAACCTTATTCCATGGCCTGGTCCGCATGCAATTCTAGTAGCATTGATGAACGAGGAGCCACCATTAATGGCAATACAATCATCACCTGTTTACAATGATAATGAGTTAAAATTACACATAAATACAGTAATTATTTTAAGAACTGGTGCTATGAAATTTGACACGTATATGATTAAGATGAAAATTAACTTACCTGTTCCTATAATGGAATCTTGAATGGTTATATATTTTGAAGCAGAAATGTCAAATCCATCGGTGTTGGGGCTGTCACCAGGAGCATGAATATTGATATGAGAGAACACAGCATTGTTACAACCATCTACTGTTACGTGAGCTCGTGGACTGTCAATTATGCTCAGATAACTAACTCTAAGATCATTGCATTGTTCAAAACCAATAACCTGCATAAGTCAGATGATTGCAAAATTACTTAAAAATAAAGTCAAAATTACATTATACCAAGTAAAAATTATATTATATAAGTGGGAATGAATCTTCTATTACTGAGTTGGTATAACAAAGTTGATTTAGGTTTAATTCTAATAACTTAAAATGATATCACAATATAATTAATATGATATAAGATTCATTTAAAATGTATCTTAAATTAAATAAAATTGTGTATAGTGAGTGATACTTGTTATCAATCTCTTCTTTGATATCTTCTGTATGAATGAATGTATTGAACATGAGAAATGATATTTTGATATACACATTTTTACTTTCTTTTAAATAAAATTACAATTTGTTTTTATAACTATTTTATTTTTATAATATGTATCAAATGAATCTAATAAGTGTGTGTGATTCTATCATTATTTATTGAAGATATCATGTCAATTGATAATTAAATACCTTCTCTATTGAGTAATATTAATATTGTTGAATTATATTTAATTTTATTAAGTTGATAATGTGTTTCATGCATATTTTAGAAATTATGTGAAATTGGTCCAATTAATGGTGTATGAACAATGAAGTAATTAGGTTATATTGGAACCTTTGGTCTTTGACAAGAAGGGCAATTCCACCAAGAAGAACCAAAGCCATTGATTTGTCCACTTCCAAGAATTCTGAGACTGTTGACTTGTGAGATTAAAATTAAAGAGGACTTATCATCAACTTGCAGACCTTTTGCCCATTCATTCCTCTGAGGTGCAACTATTTTCCCTTGAAGCTTCAAGAAAAGAGGACAAAATATATGAAGAAAATAAGAAGCAGCACTTATACTTAACAACTAGGTTTTAACAGTTCTTTATTTATAAATAAAATATTATTATTATTATTATTATTATTATTATTAAGTTGAGATCAATTTGGCTATTTCATATTTACTACAAGTAAATAAACATAAATGTAAATTAAGAAATATTGATATAGATGAGTCTATACTACTATACTGTATACAGAGATAGTATATATATAGAAATAATAGTGCATTAACAATAATAATTATTATTGTATAAATGCTTATAAATATACTTATGTAAGCGGAGAAATATCATATAATTATAGTAAGTATTAATAAATAAATCTTTCCTATAGTTATACTTTAGTTATAAGTATTATAATAAAAATATTTTTAAATTAATTTTATATATACGAATGTAATACCATATTTCCTTTACAAGATATACAAATACCTCTACTAAATATTTTTTAAATATCAATATAAGTAAAACTATATACTTATATATAATTCTTATTCACACATATATCAATATAACTTATTAGTATTAGTATAAAATAAAATTATATGGATATTTGCTTTGTGAATAAGTACACTTGGGATACTTTTTTCTCGGCTAGGGCAAAATAGGTGGATAGTCGAAAAGGATACAAAATGTTATGTAATTTTCTTTTCTTGTCATTTGTACATAAGTCTCCTTAAACATCCCCGATTTCTTAAAGTGCTTATTCAATATAAATTATTTATTGTCCATAAAAAATATAAAGTTGAACCTAAAATATATTAATAAAAGTAAATCTATGAAAATGTCCATCCAAATAAAAAAAAAACCCCACATCAAATGAAAAAAATTGCACTTGTGACATCTTTTTTTCAACTTTGACAAGTAAAATTATAAAATATTTAAGAAAACGACCAAAATTACACAAATTTATTTTTTATGCAACAAAAGATGAAAAGAAAATTATTTTTATTCAATGTGTTTGACTATTTTGTATAAAGACAACAATCCTTGAAAGGATAACTATGTTTGAGTCCAACATATGACCATTATATATAGACAACAAAGCAAACCTTTCCTTTGAAAATTTAAAGCAATTGCACGTCCAATTTAAGCTGAAATAATGATGTAAAAGATGTCTTAAAAAATGTTTGAGTAATTAGGGCATGATATACCTGAATATGAATACTTTTGGCCTTGCAAGGACCACTCAAGTTTATGTTCTTCACCTTGAATACTCCATTTTTTGGTATAACTAGAATCGGCGTCCCTGCTGTTCGACATGTGTCTTTCCATGCACTTAAAAAGGCCTACCATAAATTCAAAATATAAATCTCTAAATGAGTATTAATTAAGATAGCAATCATAAATAAAATCCCCTAATTAAATAGAAGATTGAATAAATATTTATGTTCCACATAATACTATGTCAAGATATGAGATTATTGAGGAGAATATCATATAATCATATAAATCTGTTTTAATAGTTTCATCAGAAAGTTAACCGACATTACAATGAAATTTAAGTTTGATATAATTCGATAAAGTCTATTTTGTTTAAAACTACTATATATATATATATATAACATAAAATTTTGTTGCCAATGAAAAATATAAAGAAAAATAAAACATTGAAATTATAAATAAAATTGGTGAATAAAGCAAACAAATACATACATGGGAATCATCAGATTTTCCATCGCCACGAGCACCATAGTTGACCACATTATGAAATGTTATTTGGGATCCAACTATTGACCTCCCAAACATACATGGTGCAAGGAAACCTAAAATAAAAAAACAACTTAATAGAATTTGCATGTTTAGCAAGAGTATATTTTGTTTTTCTTTTTTGTGAATATGGATTAGGAAGATTAAGAGTGGGAGAAAAATGGAGGAAAATATAGTTCTGAGGGTTTAGTTATATAGAAGTTTGGACCAGCAAGAATTAATGGGAGAGAACTACAAATTGATGAAGAGTACGAAGAAGAAGATACACAATATATTTTTAATGTTAAGAAAACGATTTATCTAACAAAAATGGAATATTATTGAATTTACATAATGTCAATTCACAAAAGAAAACTAAAACTTGCACGGATAAAAGAAATATCTTGGATAATTTAGTTAAGTAATGATATATGAATGACTAAATATTAAACTCAGACATTTATTTTGTCTCCCGATGATTAAATATATTTAATTTGATTTAATTTTTGGCGTATTACTAAATATATATTATTTATGGAAAATATATTTTAATCTTTAATAAAACTTTTTGGTGAGAAAGTATAAATTGAATATGTAATATGCTATAATATATGGGTGTTCATAAAATGAATTCATCATGTTGTGTTATACGCTTATTTTGGTGTGCAAATCAATTTTAGATATAAATTTTCTTTCTCCAATATGATACCCTCCACATGCACAAATAGAATGTAAGTAATTATTAGAAGAATATTATTTAATTCTATTAATGATATATTTATGTGAATATTAATAAAAGAATAAAATTATATTATATTATTCAAATTCGATAAAACAATCTGTTATTTATTTTGTTTCTATTGTGTACACCATTGCATCACACAAGTAATAATTGATAAAGATTTTCTAAAACATTTTATTTAGCTTGTAAATAAGATTAGTTGACTAAGTTTTAATAAAATTATTTTTGTGTTTTGGCGAGGTATTTAGTAAGGTAACTTTTTTTAGAGCTGTCAAAATGGGTAACTCGGCTCGACGCGGGGTTTTAGTGAGTCAGCCCAACCCGACTTACTTATTAACGAACTGAAAAAGTTTGAACCCGGCCCGACCCACCATGTATTGATGGGTTAAACAGGTTGACTCACTGGCTCATTTGATTATAAGTTTTTTTTAAATAAAAAAGTTATAATTTTTTAATTCAAATATAAATAAACGTCACACTAAAATGATGTTAAACTCCAAAACAATTCAAAAAAAAAAATATCATACAATCCAAGCGTCATCCAAAAATATGTACAAAAGACAAACAAATAAGTTTTTAATATTGATAATTTTTGTATAACTTGTCCCTTTATAATATTAGAATCTTGAATAGATAAATCCATAATATTTTTCTTTCTTGAAACATCTTCTTCTTTATCATCATCTACAATATAATAAAAAAAATGCTAACTAATAATATTGAAACACAAAATAATAAATAATTAAATTAAATTAGGTGGGTTGGTGAGCCAACCCGCTTCACCACGGGTTCAACCCGGTGAGCCAGGTTCTAAGTGAGCTGGATTGAAAACTAGCCCGCATAAAAAAATTACATTTTTTCAAACTCAACCCGGCTCAAACCCGTGGTGAATCAGGTTGACTCGCGGGTTACAACCCATTTTGACAACACTAACTTTTTTAAATGATTAAACAAATTTCTTATAATAATATTCATCACAATTGCAAGCATGACAAATTCTTGTAAAATTAAAAAAAAAAAACTTATATCAAAAGCAAAATGAGTACATATTTGGAAGAAAATTTTGTGATGAAAAATGTTACCCTAAAAATTTCACCACACAAGTAGTCACATGGTGATAAATATTATGTCTATGACTAAATTATGTATCATGTCTAAAAATAACTACAATAGAACTAAGGATGCCTTTTGTGATGACAACCATCAGCCGTAACAAAATACAAAAACAGCATAGCATACAAGTTATGACAAAAGTAATTCCTTGCTTCAACATGTTAATTTTTACTTGAAAGTGATTAAAAACATAGTATTCTCATCCTTATCCTAATAACATGTCGATCCATTCCTATTTTAAATTATATATTAAAACTCTTTTAATGTATTAATTAATTTAAAAAACATTATATTATTATTTTCTTCTTAATTTGTAATTTATAGATGAAAATGTTGTAAAATTAATTTGTAGTTGTTCTATATTACTAATTCATTGTAATTTATAGATGAAAATGTTGTAAAATTAATTTGTAGTTTTTCTATATTACTAATTCATTCCAGAAAACTATACTAAGATCTTACGATTCATGATTATCAAACATTCATACACCTAAATTCAATGAGAATATAAATATTCGTCAACCTCTTTTCTTCAATCTATCTTTTTGTTTTTCTTTTTCCTTTCACACTTTCTTAATAATTTGTTGTGAAAGAACCTTATAACCAAAAGTACAACCCTAATCCTTAGATAAATTGGTTCCATCGTTATTCATAATCAAAGATACAAAAATAACAAGAGTCATGACAGTTGCACATCATTTAGTCGACGTGTTTCCTTTGATGTACTATTGTATCATCTATTTCTCCTTAATATGACTTTAGAATGAGAAGTCCATAATGAGTTCAAACATAATATCATTTAATAACAATAACAATTTGTCATCATAATTTATATGTATTACATAAGGAAGAAAACTGAAATTTCATACCTGTTGAATATAGTGAAAATTATGCAGATTAATTTCTCTTGTATTGAATATACACATAAGATCCTTTATTTATAATAGAAGAAATATGAACTAAGCCCAAAATACAAATAAGAAATAATAATAAACTAACTAAAGATTAAAGATAAAGATAAGATAAACATAATATATCTAACACTCCCCTCGAGCTAGTACATACAAGTCGTATGTACAAAGCTTGTTATTAATATAATCTATGAAGACTTAGTGAAAATATTTTCTTTTGCACTCGAGTGACACCAAATTGTTAATGATTTGTAAAAACAACATACAAGACAAAATACCTTTGACCAACAAATATGAGAGATTTTTCCATGTAAATCTCTTCTTACAAATCGTCGTTGATGAATGCATTGTTGACATCTAGTAGATAAAGATGTCATTATTGAAGAGCCACCACGACTATAAATAAACTAACAAAAGTCATCTTTTCTTTAGGAGAAAAAGCATATATGGACGAGTCAAACGTAATGGTGACAAAAAAGAGGTTAGAAGAAACAACTGCATAAGAAGTTAAGGATGAATAAGAGAGAGAAACCTTAAAAATCCAACATTATCAAGACACCTGAAAAAAGAAAAATAACAACTTCGATGCTCTGAATAACTGCCTGAAAGGAGACGCGACATGCGACAACGCACGAAGAACCTAAAAGAGGAAAAGCGCAACCTCGACGCTCTAAATCGTTGCCTAAGAAGAGACGAGACTTGTCATCGTGCACGACAAAAAAAGGGAGTAGATCCACAACTTCAAAAGGCGTTGAGAGCGCATAGGAGCTCCGATGAAGGCTTCCTTGACGACACGGTGGTCGCCTGGCCAAGACGATAAAAATTGTGTGATCATCGGTCGAAACTAAAACTCTGATAATGACAGCGGTAACGATGACAGTAAATGATGGCGCCGCCGCCGGCAGTGGCGAGTGTAGTGACAGAGGCAACACAAATTTTTTTCCTCAAAAAAACCTGAATCTATACCATGTTGAATATACTAAAAATTATGTATGAGATTAATCTCTCTTGTGTTGAATATACAAATAGGGTTTTTTATTTATAATATAACAAATATGGGCTGAGTCCAAAATACAAATAAGAAATAATGACTAACTAAAGATAAAAAATAAAGATTAGATAAACATAGTATATCTAACAATATCCATCATTGCACCGCTAGTATATGTGGAAAAAGCTTGAAGAACAAATAAAATGAAATAGATGGGAAAATGTGTAAACATAGCAAAATTATCATTTGATAATTATTATAATTAATTATGAATTATCCCTCGTTTGATAATTATTACTTTTATCATTCTTTTAACAAAAATTAAGGATATGCTTGGTGTGACCAATAAGTTAATTACTAGTATATTCGATTAACTTATAAGTTATTATCTTAAAAATATTTGGTAAAACATCCAAAGTAATTTATTTTAGCGGTTTCTAACTTGTAAGTTACAAATTATTTCACCTAGTTTCTAACTTATAGCTTTATAGTTTATTTAATTTTCTCTCATTGTTATCTTATATTTTAATACATTTTTTTATTATTATTCTTAACTTTTTCTTGCCAGTACATTATATTCTATTTTCAGTTTTCAGAAACTAAACCTTTTATTTTTATGTTTTATGTAATTCAAATTAAAAAGATTTAACACTACAAGTTGAATTAATTTTTTTTTCATTGCTATATGAAAATTAGAAATAACAAAAATTATAAAAAAGAAACTTAGTATAACAGTAGATTAAATGAAGAAATTAAAGAATTATGAAAATAGATAAAGATTAAATTTTGGTTAATACTTATTAGATCATCAGTTTAAAGTAAAATGATTTGTTTAAATAAATAAAAAAAAGTGCAACTTGAAGAAAAATAAATAGCATACAAAAATTAACATGAATTTTATTATGTTTAAAAAATTTAAAAAGATAATTATATAATTACACATTTTTTTATATTGAGAATAAAAATTGTATTTATATGATAAAAATTATGTGATTATATTATTTTTATCAGCTAACTAATTTATTTTTTTGTTTTACTAAAATTTTTAAGACTATCAATTTTACTACAAGAATTGACTTTTAACTGGCGTTAACAATAAAAAATCAACGTTATTTAACTAGTAATGTTAGATTTACAACGCTAATTCGTTAGGATTAACTTTTGAATTTGAATTAATTTCCATGTTAGTTTACCTGAGAAAAACCGACTATAACATAATACGTACAAACAATTTGTTATATTTGAATTAATTTCCATTATCTAATTATTAATTACAAATGTTATATTTGTAAGAGATTCCGATATTAATTACTCATTCATTAAGATATTATTTAACAACAAATTTTAATAGTTATTATTTTAATAAATAGTTCAATAATTAAATAATATAACAATAAAAAAAAATTATATAATTATGGAAAACCCCAAGTCATTCAACTTTTAAAAGGATCTTGTATTAATTTCATAAAATTACATTGATTTAAGCCTATTTAAATAGTATTTACCTATTATAATATTCTGGTTACATAAAGTAAAAAACATCGATATCATGTGCATTGCATATGTCCAAAATTGTAATTGTAAACTTCTTCCAATTATTTAAACCCCCCAAAACCTATGTTTTCCTTCATTATTTATACATTTGTCACCAAAGATACTAAACAAAATCTTGCCCTGTCTGTGTTTCACTCTTCTCCAACATGCAAAGGCTAATTACTAGGGTTTTGATTGTTTCCTTCATTTCACAATGTTTATGTGACATGTCTATGGTTGAATTCAAAAATACAATTTATGATGTGAGAAACTATGGTGCCAATGGCAATGGAAAATCTGATGATTCTAAGGTATATTTGTTTCTGCTTCTTTTTCCATTTGTAGTTTTTTTTCAGTTGTGTTGTAATTTTATATTTATACCATGTCTCTTTGTTTTAAATCTCTTTAAGTATTCTAGAAAAAGAGTTAGAACATCTTAAATGTTCTTATTATGTATATTTTTTTATTATTGATAAAAAATGTTTTAATATTTTTTTTTTCTGATTTGAAATTATGTATAGGCTTTAATGGATGCATGGAATGACATATGTGGAAGACAAGGGACACCAACTCTCTTGATACCACAAAATAGAGTGTTCTTGGTGAAGAGGAACATAATCATGAAAGGTCCATGCAAGGCCACAAATATTAATATTCAGGTATAGCATATCCAACTTACCACTCAACATTCAATAACTTTAATATGAAAACATTTTAATAATGTTGTGATGGATTCATAGATGATGATATTTTTTTTTCCTATTTGGTTTCTGTAACATAAAAGTGAATTTTCATTTTGGTAACTATTAAATTTATTCTTGAAGGAGGTTTTAAGAAATGGTTTGTGATTTGTATTTCTTGTTTTATTTGCATAAATTAGATAATTTAAGATTTTTATTAAAAAAATGAAATTAAACCAATATAATTTATTTTGTATATTTTTAATTTCATTTTTACTTATTATGTAGAATTTTTGTTGTTTTAAGAGTTCATTAATTATTACACCAAACTTCTCCTATCATCAATACTTTTAAATAAAATATTTCATAAAATTTTTAAAGACAATTTTTCAACTAATTAATCAATCTCTCTCTTGGTGGTCTTTTTAGTCATTCTTTCTTTTATTTTTAACATATGTTAGATATATATACAATATTAAACGTTTGAAATTTCAAAAAATATATCTAAATCCTTAAAACAAATATTGGTTATCCACACAGAGCCCCCGGACACGCAGACGACTGCATACATATATATACACAATATTATTTAGTCTATTAATAATTTGATGTCTAGATAACGTAAATTTATATTGATAAAAACTTCAATGTAGATTTACGTCAAATCTTATAATACTTAACGTAAATTTATATAGTGTATTTAAGGATGTTTTTACTTAAAAGTAAAACCTGAAATACAGAAAAATAACAGTTGAAATAACTTTATTCTAGAAAAAGAATTATAACAATATATAAGAATATATAAGAGAGAGAGTTAAAATAGAAACTTTTATGAATTTCTGTGATTAAAATCCCAAAAAACTTCAATATAATTAAAATAACCATTATGAAACACCCACAATCATCACTAAAAATCTATCAATAAGAAAGAAAAACATTATTGAATTTTCCAAACACAATCATAAGTACAAATTTATATATATAACTAATAACCTCAATAAATATATATATATATATATAATTAGATATAACCGTTCCACACGAGAAACCATCTAAAAATAAAAAAGAAACTATTTTTCTCACCAATGAAACCTTCACCACATCTAAAATCATCACTGGAAAAGATACAACGTCATTTCTTTCTAAACTTCCTCACAGTATGAGTAAATCCATTTCTTTATTTAATTATTAAGTTCCCTCTCTTGCAGCTTCAAGGAAAAATAGTGGCATCACAGAAGAATGCATGGCAAGGTGATAAATCTACGGTGATTTATTTCACAAACATAAACGGTCTTAGAATTGTTGGAAAAGGAGGATTAATCGATGGTTTTGGTTCCTCTTGGTGGCCATGCAAAAACTGTCAAAGACCAGCGGTTAGATCATCCTAAACTTTTTTTTTTTTTCATTATTATATCAATATCATATGTTGAAATTTGTAATTTGACTGTTGCAGGTCCTTGGTTTCAATGCATGCAATGGTCTCAGTGTTAGTTATCTGAGAATCACAAATAGTCCACAAGCTCACATAACCATAAATGAATGTGACGGTGCCATATTCTCACATATTAGCATTCGCTCTCCTGCTGATAGTCCTAACACTGATGGAATTGACATTTCTTCTTCCAAAAATATCTTCATAAAAGATTCCAACATAGCTTCTGGTAAACCAAATTTTCAGTAATTGTGAGAGAATTACTACATTTACAACTTTGATTTTCTATACAGGTGATGACTGCATTGCAATCATAGGTGACTCGTCTTACATTAATGCCACTGGAATTGCTTGTGGACCAGGCCATGGAATAAGGTTTATAAATATAAATATATATTATTAACTATATCTTCAAATGACACACCTAATTTGAACAGAAAAACATCTAAATATTTGATGAAAGTATCTTTTGTTTATGAAAATAATACATAAACATTACGTTAATCTATGAAAATTTTCCCTTATTGAATTAATATCTGTGTTATTTCTAACTTGACATGAACAAATCAATCAGCATTGGTAGCCTGGGTAGAAACAATGACAACGTGGAACAAGTTCGTGTATATAATAGCAGCTTCACGAAAACTACAAATGGAGCAAGAATCAAGACATTTTCGGTATGACTTATTTTATAAATCATTTAACGTAATTTGGAGGAGTGATTGATAAAATTGAGAATGAGATTTTGAAACTTTTTTTTTTCATTTCATATCCTCTTATGACTTGGATGATATGTAATTTCCATTTGTTACAGGGTGGATCAGGTTATGCGAAAAGAATCACATTTGAGAAAATCACATTAAACCAAGTTTACAACCCAATAATTATAGATCAACACTATAATGACATAATGGTATTCACTTAACATTCATATTATAAATTGTGATGATCAACTTGCTTCTGCTGATCATTTATCGTTTACTAAAGTTACTTTTTGAATATGGCATGATTAGAATGGAGGAGGAGGAGTCCAACTGAGTGAGGTGACATTTCGTGGGTTTCGAGGAACATCTGCAAACGACAGAGCTATTAATTTAGCTTGTGGTTCACCAGGTTGCTTCAACATTGTGTTGGATGAAATCAAAATTGTTTCTTCCCAACCAGGAAAACGAGCTTCTTGTTCTTGTACTAATGTTCATGGAAGATCCACATCCACTGTTCCAAATTGTAATTACTCATTGAGATGAACTAAGCCCTCATACACTATATGTGAAATGATGTATCAACAAACAAACGAAAGTTGTTTCTTTTTTCTAGCTAATAGAATATATAAGTTATGCGAGAAATTTTATGGTGAACTCTATAGCTTATTTTACTTTTATATTATTTTAACTTTTTTCATTCTGTGATTCTCTTTTCTTAATGATAAATAAAACAATAATTGTCAGAATACAATAAATGACTGATTACTTTTAGCTAGCTTTTTAGTTCTTTTAGTTCCTTTAGTTTAGTTTCGTTCTATATATATTTACTCCTTTACCTTTTGTAAACATAAGTTTCAGATACCCATAAGCAATAATAGACTTTACTTTTTTACACGGTGCTTTCTCTTTGTTCTCTCTCTGTAAGTTTGCTTTTCTCTGTGCTACAATGTCGGTGAACATTCAGATGCTCCGATTGCATATTTTCTCTTGATGGTATCAGAGCTCTTCATTTGAAGAGCTCTGTTGCGCCACTCTGACTCTTTCTTTTCTTTATTTTCTTTTCTTTTCTTGGTCTTCTTTCTGTTTTCTTGGTTCACTTCTTCACAGGCTTCTTGCACAATGGCCGACGATCATACCCAATACTCTAGCTTTCTCTACCTCCATCCAAGTGAAAGCCCTGTTGTCCCACTGGTTTCCCCTCTGCTTGAATCTACCAACTACCATGCTTGGAGCAAGTCAATCCTCACTGCCCTAAGCGCCAAGAACAAAATCCAATTTGTTGATGGAACCACTGAACAACCGCAAAAGGAAGACAGCATTTACGATGCCTGGAAAAGATGCAATAATATGGTGGTCTCATGGTTGGTTCATTCCGTTTCTCCAGACATCCGCCATAGCATTCTCTGGATGGATAGTGCCCAAGCCATTTGGGATGATCTAAAATCAAGATTCTTTCAAGGAGACCTCCTACGTATTTCTGAATTACAAAATCAAGCAGCGACTTTGAAACAAGGAGACAGTACTGTGACTGCGTTTTTCACCAAACTTCGCGTTATATGGGATGAGCTTGAGTGTTTTCGTCCTAAACTAGTTTGCTGCTGTGAAGTTAGATGTTCTTGCAAATTGGTTTCCATTCTCTCACAAAGAAAGCAGGAGGATCGGGTCTTACAGTTTCTCCGTGGTTTGAACGAACAATATGGTAATATCCAATCTCATGTTTTGTTGATGGACCCTATACCTCCTATTTCGAAATTTTTTTCATATGTTGTGCAGCAAGAAAGGCAAGTCATGAATAATACCTTTCTTAATGGATTAGAAATAAAAAGTGTTGCCGCTGTTAGTACCTCTGTTTGTTCTTATTGTGGCAAGAATGGCCACACAGATTCTGTTTGCTTCAAGAAACATGGCTTCCCCAATAACAGAAATTCTACTGGAAGAAAGACTTGCTCCCATTGTGGGAAAAATGGCCACACCATCGACGTCTGCTACAGGAAACACGGATTTCCTCCTGGTCATAAATTTCATAATGGCAAGACTCTTCTGACCAACAGTCAAGATACCGAAAATGATGATCTTGGGGAGGCCCTCAATTCAGAAGTTCGTTTGACTCAACAACAATACCAAGCTCTCATGGCTCTTATCAAACATCCTAATGATACAGGAGCAACATCATCCAGCCAAATCAGTTCCATGATCTCTAACTCTACTAATTCAGGTACAACCACTTTTAACCTTAATTCACATGAAGACCAAGGTATTATCTCCTGGATCTTGGACTCTGGCGCAACAGATCATGTTGTCTCCTCTCTTATTCACTTATATTCTCATGAAAAGATTACTCCTGTAACCATTAACCTTCCTAATGGCATGAAAACCACAGCCACTTATAAAGGAACTGTTAAAATCAGTGAAAAAATTCTTCTCAAAGATGTTCTTTTTATTCCAGATTTCTGCTATAACCTCATTTCCATATCTAAATTGGTTGCACACAATCATTTGCGCATTATATTTACTAACTCAACCTGTTTCATTCAGGATTTGACAACCAACAACAAGATTGGTTCAGTTGAGATACATGGAGGACTGTACATCTTTCGTGGCCCTATCCACACTACACACAGATTTGTTCATTCTGCTGAAAAACATCATATACCTAGATCGGCATGTAAAAATATTTGGCACAATCGCCTAGGCCATTTATCTGATAGCAGATTAGAAATTTTAAAACAAAAGCATAGCTACATAGACTCAAGAACTGATAATTGTAATGCATGTCATACTACCAAACAAAAAAGGTTGCCATTTTCTCATAGTACCTCTCATTCCTTAAATGCTTTTGATCTTATTCACATTGATATTTGGGGACCTTGTTCCAATCCTTCACTGCACTCTCATAGATATTTTCTAACCATAGTGGATGATTGTACTAGATACACTTGGATTCATTTAATGAAAAGCAAATCTGAAACTCGCCAACATATTGTTCATTTTATTGCATATGTTAAAAACCAATTCAAAGTCAGCATCAAGACCATTAGGTCTGATAATGGAAATGAGTTTGCTATGACAGAATTGTTCAATTTAGAAGGCATTATTCATCAAACATCTTGCATTGAAACCCCTCAACAAAATGGTATAGTTGAGAGGAAACATCAACATCTTTTAAATGTAACTAGAGCTTTACTTTTTCATTCCAAAACTCCCATTCATTTTTGGACCTATGCTCTTAACTATGCTGCTTTGCTTATTAACATCATGCCTACCCCTTTTCTCAATAATAGCTCACCACATGACATGTTATATCAGAAAGATTTTGATTTTTCTAGATTAAAAGTTTTTGGTTGTCTTTGCTATGTTAGTACCCTTCAAGCCAATAGGAAGAAACTTGATCCCCGTTCCAAACCTAGTCTATTCCTTGGTCTACATCCCACTACAAAAGGTTACATTACCTATGATCTTATCACACATGATATTAAAATTTCTCGCAATGTCATTTTTATTGAATCTGAATTTCCTAATACCACTCATAATGATGCTTCTGACCTCTCCTTTTCTCTGCCTATACATAATACTCAATTTGTTTATGATGATGACCATATTCACCCTATTATTCCAGCTCATAATCTGCCCATTCTTGATAACCATATCCAGGATAGTACAGAAGAAGAACACCATACTCCTAGACGAACCACTAGAGTTAGAAAACCCCCTGCCTACCTAAAAGATTTCCAGATATCTTCTTATAGCACCACTAACACTAAATACCCTATTGATAGTATTTTGACTTTTGACAGATTATCATCTGCATATAAAGCCTTTATTTTTTCTCTAGATAGTCTGGTTGATCCCCAGGATTACAAGGAGGCCTTGAAGCATGCTCATTGGCGACAAGCTATGCAGGAAGAAATTGTTGCTCTTGAGCACAACCAAACCTGGACCATCACCACCCTTCCCCCCAACAAGAAGGCCATAGGGTGCAAATGGGTGTACAAAACAAAACAAAAACCTGATGGGACCATAGATCGATTCAAAGCTCGCCTAGTTGCCAACGGCTACACTCAAATGGAGGGTATTGATTACTTTGACACTTTTTCCCCTGTAGTTAAACTAACCAGTGTTCGCTTTATTTTATCTTTAGCAGCGTCTCAAAATTGGCCTCTACGACAGTTAGATGTCAACAATGCCTTCTTACATGGTGATTTAAGTGAAGAAGTTTATATGCAGCTGCCACCAGGGATCACTGTCCCAGGTAAAAACCAGGTTTGTCTTCTCCACAAATCCCTCTATGGTTTAAAACAAGCTAGCAGGCAGTGGTATGCCAAGTTGTCCTCTTTTCTTCTCTCTCACAATTTTTCACAAACATCTGGTGACCACTCTCTCTTTACCAAACATAGTGGGGATAATATCACTATAATACTTGTTTATGTTGATGATATCATACTTACTGGTAACAACATACATGATATTGATACCATTACAACCATGCTTGATGATCAATTTAAAATAAAGAATCTTGGTAATCTATCTTATTTTCTGGGTTTCGAGGTTGCTAGAAGCAAAGAAGGCATCCTTCTGTCACAGCGAAAATATGCGTTGGACCTTCTCACAGAAACAGGGATGCTTGATGCAGCACCTGTCAGCACTCCAATGAATTTCTCCACCAAAATATCCTCTGAAGGTGATCCTCTTGAAGATCCCGCTGCTTTTAGACGCTTAATCGGAAGACTTATTTACCTCACCAACACTCGCCCAGATATAACCTATGTTGTACATCGTCTAAGCCAATATGTTGCTGCCCCCACCAAACTCCATCATCAAGCAGCCTTCCGAATCCTGCGTTATATAAAGCGGACTCCTGGTCAAGGTATACTTTTAAGTGCAACTAACAATCTCACTCTGCAAGCTTACAGTGATTCAGACTGGGCTGGATGCTCTGATACCCGCAAATCAACCACTGGATACATTGTCTACTTGGGTAACTCGCCTATCTCCTGGAAATCCAAAAAGCAATCAACGGTCTCACGTAGCTCCTCGGAAGCAGAGTATCGCGCTCTTGCTCAAACTGTGTGTGAACTTCAATGGCTCACCAATCTTATGAAGGACCTTCGCCTCCCGCTCTCCCAGCCTGCTACCATCTACTGTGATAACATGTCTGCCATAAAAATTGCTACCAACCAAGTTTTTCACGAACGTACGAAACATATTGAAATTGACTGTCATTTCATTCGAGAAAAGGTTCAAGACGGCACTATCAAACTCCTTCCTATACACACTACACTACAACTTGCTGATATTCTGACCAAGCCTCTTCCTCCTTCTACCTTTCACAACATTAACTCCAAGCTTGGCATCATCAACATCTACGCCAAGCTTGAGGGGGGCTGTCAGAATACAATAAATGACTGATTACTTTTAGCTAGCTTTTTGGTTCTTTTAGTTCCTTTAGTTTAGTTTCGTTCTATATATATTTACTCCTTTACCTTTTGTAAACATAAGTTTCAGATACCCATAAGCAATAATAGACTTTACTTTTTTACACGGTGCTTTCTCTTTGTTCTCTCTCTGTAAGTTTGCTTTTCTCTGTGCTACAATGTCGGTGAACATTCAGATGCTCCGATTGCATATTTTCTCTTGAATAATCAAAACAAAATGTGACATTTTTTTTCTATAAAAATTAAATAAAAGATAAATAATGTATAATGAAGGTGAACCTAATCCCCCATCAAACGATGGTTCCTATGGCCATCACCCAAAAATGAGCTTGTGCTTCATATCCAAGTGGAGCAAGAAAACAAAGTCTGGTTTTGCTCGAGGATCAAAATATAGGTGAAGATTAAGATACATGTCAAGGTTGAAGAGTGTTGACAGACATACATCAGAATAGTTGTATACATCAACTTTGTTATCTCTTGAGAGCAGTCTACTATATTATGCAGAAGAAAGAAGTAAAGAATAACAGAGAGGGAGAGAAACGAATATAGTTATTTCTCATTAACCAAGAATGAAAGTACAATGCAACGTATATATCAACAGTAGAAAGAACATTTAACTGTAGCAACAAACAGTTAAAACCGTTAGGAGTTTTGTTTTACCGTCTCAACACACCCCTGTAAAATTAAACTTTTTATAGATTTAACTCCAAGAAAATTTCTCAGCTTTTCAAATCTGTTTTGCCTTAGAGCTTTAGTGAAGATGTCTGCGGTTTGTTCTTCTATGGGACAGTACACAAGTTCCAATCTTCCTTTGCCAACTTCTTCTCTCAGATAATGGAACTTAGTCTCTATATGTTTGCTCCTGCCATGTGAAACGGGATTCCTAAATAAGCTGATGGCTGATCTGTTATCTATCAATAGTTGTATTGGCTTACGACATTCAATCTTCAACTCGTCTAGAATTGTCTCTAACCAAGCACACTGGCATGCAGTCTCAGCTGAAGCTATATATTCGGCTTCACAAGATGAGAGTGCTACAACGTTCTGCTTCTTTGAACACCAGGAAACCGATGCTTCCATATATTTAAACAAGTAGTCATATGTGCTCTTTCTATCCATCTGATTACCACACCAATCTGAATCACTCCAAGCTCTTAACACCCTATTTATACTGTCAGTCTTCTTGGGAAAGTAGAGACCAAAGTCTGTTGTTCCTTTTAGATAACGCAATATGTGTTTAGTAGTAGAAAGATGAGACTATCTCGGATCACTCATGAATCTACTTACCAGCCCAACACCATAACTGATATCAGGTCTACTATTACAAACATACCTGAGTGATCCTACAATCTGTTTAAACAGAGTAGCATCAACCTTCCTCTCATCTGCTTGGATAGATAACTTAGTATTTGCCATCAATGGTATATTCGCGTTGTTGCAGCCTTCCATGCTAAATCTCTTCAAGACTTCACTAATATATCTTCTTTGATGCACAAGCATACCATTAGAAGTTCAGGAAAATTCTAGGCCAAGAAAATAACCCAGACTGCCGAGATCAGTCATTTCGAAATCTCCTTTCATTCTCATCTTAAATTCTTCAATTGCTTCTGCAGAGCTTCCTGTTACCAGTAAATCGTCAACATACAAACAGACCAATAAAACACCTTGTTGTTCAGCTTGTTTCACATAGACCCCAAACTCAATCGTGCACTTCTGGAATCCAAGTTTAATGAGCCAATAGTTGATATGGGTATTCCAGGCTCGAGGTGCCTATTTGAGCCCATACAAGGCTTTGTTCAACTTATATACTTTCCACTCTTCACCTTTCTTCTCAGACCCAGGTGGTTGTCTCACGTATACTTCTTCTTCTAAAGGACCATTCAAGAACGCTGACTTCACGTCCATTTGGCATATCTCCCATCCTTTCAAATTTGCAACAGCAACAACGAGTCTCACGGTCTCTAGCCTTGCAACTGGTGCAAACACTTCAATGAAATCGACTCCAGGCTTCTGCAAGAAGCCCTTTGCAACCAGTCTAGCTTTCAACATAGCTATGCTACCATTTGGTTTATACTTCGTTTTGAACACCCATTTGACCTCAATTGCTTGTTTGTGTTGAGGTAGTTCCACCATTTCCCAAGTTTTGTTCTTCTCCATTGCTATCAATTCCTCCATCTTAGCTTCTTTCCATTCTTCCATATCGAAAGCTTGCTTCCACGTGAGTGTCTCAGCATCAGCTAAGAATGCAAAATGAACAAGATCACCTGATTCTACAATCTCATTATCCATGAACACCTCATGATCTGCAAGCCTTGTTGAAGGAAACCGAGCTCTTTGTAGCCTGCTGTTGTTTACTCCTACATCAGCAGCTACCTGTTCAATCTCATTAGGCTTTTTGTCCCCCAGCCAGCTAGATACAACTCCACTAGAGTTCGAATCTGTTTCTGCATCCAGCCAGTTAAATGTGGCTGACTCATTTATCAGCACATCCCTGCAAATCACAACTTCATTCTTCTTTGGGCTGTACAATCTATAAGCGCCTGGGGATGGTAGCCAACGAGGATAAAAAATTCACTCTTATCTCCTAACTTCTTCCTCCTCTCATCTAGAACATGTTTGTAGCACACAGATCCAGATATCCTCAAATGATCTGCTGATGGTTTGATTCCAGACCACGCCTCTTCTGGAGTGCAGTTTGCCAAGGCCTTTGTTGGACTTCTGTTCAACAAATAAGCTGCTGTGGAGACAACCTCTCCTCATAAATTGTGTGGTTGATTCTCCCCCTTAATCAAACATCTGGTCATTTCAAGCAGCGTTCTATTCCTCCTCTCGGCCAAGCCGTTGTGCTGAGGTGTGTATGGGGATACAACTTCATGTACAATTCCCTTTTCATCACAGAATTTGTTCATCTCCCCATAATTAAATTCTCCACCTCCATCAGTTATGAAAATCTTCATCTGTAGGGCCGATTGCCTCTCCACCATGGCACACAATTTAACAAAATATGAGAAAACTTCTTTCTTTTCTTTTAACAGATAAACCCATATATTCTTAGTCCATTCATTCACAAAGATTAAAAAGTATCTATTACCTCCAAGTGTTGATACTTCGAAGGGGCCACACGCATTTGAATGGATAACATCGAGTGGCTGCTTCGCTTGTTTAGGTGCAGACTTCTTGAATTTCATTTTGGCCTGTTTTCCCATAGCACATCCTTCACAAATCTTCTTAGGAGTGTTTATCAAAGGCACACCTTTTATCAACTCTTTGCTGTTTAATAAACTCTGACTTTTGAAATTCAAATGCCCTAATCTTTTATCAATTCGATCTGTAACGCTCATCAACAATACATGATCTGATTCAGAATCGCAAGCATCTTGCGCCAGATTTGCTGCTTCGTCATTCTTGGTCTTCTTTGTTCATGTGCTTCAAGGAAATTCTGCAACTCTTCCACTTTCATCACCTCAAGATCCTTGCATTCTTCTATAGCAACCACAATGTGATCGTACTATGGTGTCAAGGTTTGAAGTATTTTCTCGACAATCTTTTTGTCCTTCACAACCTTATCGCATGCTCTCATATCATTAACCACAACTTGGATTCTGCCAATATACTCCACCACCGTTTCTTACTCCCCCATGCAGAGAAGCTCATACTGCCGCTGTAGAGACTGCAAACGAATCTTTTTCACCTTACCAAAGTTTCCATAACCATCCTGCAGAATATCCCAGACTTTTTTGGCCGTGGTAGCTTTTGATACCTTCTGAAAGATATTGACAGAAATACATTGATGCAGTAGCATCTTTGCCTTGCAATCAAGTCGCCTGTTTTCTTTGTACAGCTTCTTCACTTCTTCTGTGACACCTTCCAAAGGTTCTTGGAGTCCTTTCTTCAGTACCTTGTCGACTTCTTGAAACCCAAGGATAGCTTCCATTTTTACGCACCAGTCATCATACTCTTTGTCATCAAATATCGGGAGATTCCTATGAATTAATCCGGCCATCACACCTCTTCTTCTTCTTGAATCGAGTTCTTTGACGTCACTGAATTTCACCAGCTTTCGCAACCTTCAGCTCTGGATACCATTGTTATCTCTTGACAACAATCTACTATATTATGCAGAAGAAGTAAAGAATAACAGAGAGGGAGAGAAACGAGTATCGTTATTTCTCATTAACCAAGAATGAAAGTACAATGCAATGTATATATCAACAGTAGAAGGAACGTTTAACTGTAACAACAAATAGTTAAAACCGTTAGGAGTTTTGTTTTACAGTCTCAACAAACTTCACACCTTTTGTATGTACTTTAACCAGCAATTGTTTGAATTTAAACAAAACATTGTACCATTTTAACCAAAGTGTTGTGATTTTGAAAAGAAATTTGAAAAAAGTGTTGCGAAAAAAAAAATTGTAGTAAGGGTTTTTTAGCCTTTTATTTTTATCTCTGAAAAAAAAAATTGCCATAAGATTCTTACGTGTTAAACATCTATGATTTAGTTAGATTTTTCTACATATTAGCATTCGCTCTCCTGCTGATAGTCCTAACACTGATGGAATTGACATTTCTTCTTCCAAAAATATCATGATAAAAGAAACCAACATAGCTACTGGTAAACCAAATTTTCAGTAGAATTGTAAAGGAATTACTACATCTGCAACTTTGATTTATGTTGTCTTTCTACACAGGTGATGATTATTGCAATCATAGGTGACTCTTCTGACATTAATGCCACTGGAATTGCTTGTGGACCAGGCCATGGAATAAGGTTTATATATATTATCAACCAAATCTTCAAATTACACACTTAATATAAACCAAAAAACATCTAAATATTTGCATGAAAGTATGTTTGTCCATGAAAATAATACATGAACATGATATTAATTTATAAAATCATTCATTTATTGCATTAATATCTGTGTTATTTCTAACTTGACCAGAACGAATCAATCAGCATTGGTAGCCTGGGTAGAAACAATGGCCATGACAAAGTGGAACATGTTCGGGTTTATAATAGTAGCTTCACAAAAACTACAAACGGAGCAAGAATCAAGACATTTTCTGTATGCAATTAATTTTTAAATCCTTTTGTGATGTTGTTGAAATGTTCAGATGAATGGAACAAAGAAAGAAATTTGAAACATTTTCTTTTTCATATCATATCTTCTTCTGACTTGGATGATATGTAATTTCGATTTCTTACAGGGTGGATCAGGTTATTCGAAAAGAATCACATTTGAGAAAATCACATTAAACCAAGTTTACAACCCAATAATTATAGATCAACACTATAATAACATAATGGTATTCACTTAACATTCATATTATAAATTGTGATGATCAACTTGCTTCTGCTGATCATTTATCGTTTACTAAAGTTACTTTTTGAATATGGCATGATTAGAATGGAGGAGGAGGAGTCCAACTGAGTGAGGTGACATTTCGTGGGTTTCGAGGAACATCTGCAAACGGCAGAGCTATTAATTTAGCTTGTGGTTCACCAGGTTGCTTCAACATTGTGTTGGATAAGATTAAAATTGTTTCTTCTCAACCAGGAAAACCAGCTTCTTGTTCTTGTACTAATGTTCATGGAAGATCTACATCTACTATTCCAAATTGTAATTACTCATTGAGATGAACTAAGCCCTCATACACTATATGTGAAATGATGTATCAACAAGTTATGTGATAAATTTTATGGTGAACTGTATAGATTATATTACTTTTATATAGTTGATCAATGTAACAATACACCTCAAACAGAACAAAACAGAAAAAACAGACATTCTGATAGTGTTCAAGCAGAGTTACTGTCTTCCAATAGGCAGTATAAGATGAACAAAATCTTCTGCAGGATTTTTCTCCGATCTTAAACCAACTTCAGATGGTGTTCAAGCAGAGTTACTCTGATTCATACTGAACTTGTGCAACAAATCATGAGCATACTGAGATTGAGGCATAAGTGTTCCATGCTTGCACTTATGGAAACTTGGCTAGTTTGAGGATCAAACAGCATGTAACCTCTAATTGAATGATAAGCGGTCATCAATTGGCGACTATATTAATCTTTCTTTTGCTTTTCCTCTTACATGAAATATTTCATTTCCTCTTACATTAAATCCAAGGTATTTCTATCATCAAAAACTCCCACTAACTTTGTCTTGATAACTAATCCATCTTACACTTTTGTTGTCCATGATGAGATGAATAGTAAACTTGAATTTCAGTTTTTAAAAAAATAAATGGAACAAAGTTTTCTTATGTAGTTTTTCTCACTTCTACAATCTTATATTACTCGTGTGTTCTTATCCCTTAATCGAAGATCAAACAAATCACAATAAAATATATTTTTTTGTGTGTGATTCACTTATATGTAAGAACACCATGGCAATCACTTATTAAATGGTGCTTTTTGTTTACTAATATCGTTGTAGGAAATTTGTATTTTTGTTTACTAATATCGTTGTTGTATGAAATTTGTATGCATTCACAAAATCAATTGGCCGTGACTTTACTAGTTTCAGATGTCCCTTTGTTGCTATTCAAATACTTTATAACGTTTGAGCTATTGAAATTGATGTAAAGTGGCATTATTTTTTGTTGTTTAACTCAATTCTTAGATATTCTTGAAACTACCGTGGGAAATAAGTGTCGAATTGTTTATTTATGATATAATTGTTGAGATTCTCGTAGATATCTTTCAAAGATTATACATATGTACTACAAAACATAATACAAAAAATTATATATAACTATTGTTAAATGAAATAAAATTAACATATGTGTAGTGTTTGATGCTTAATATATTGTTTAACCTCGATACTATTGAAGAGAACATGCAATTAGACTACTAACATTTTCTTTCACTAAACTACCTTTTCTTGTATTAATAGCTGCTTATCCAAATAGTTTAAAGATAGAAAAAGTTGGTTGTATATGATCTTGATGAAGTTTCTCACCAGCACTAATAGAAAATACAAAAATAATGAGAACCGAAATACAATATCCCTCATGCTAGATATACTTCACGAAAAATATCTGATAACTCCTTAATTTTACACCTTTTTATGTGTTTAGAGTCTAGAATAGATCATTTTAGTTTTTAATAGTTTAGAATTAGGTTAGTTTTAGGATTTTTCTTTAAATCTTTAGTTTTGTAAAATTGTAGTTAAAAATAGATTTTTAGATGTATTTTTAAGTGTTTAGGAAATTAATTTTTTTTAAGAAAATTTTAATAAAAATATTTTTCTTTAGTTTTGTTTAAAAAGGTTTTAATTTTTTTTAATTGCTAAACAACCTTTTTTCTTTTGTTGATCGATCCTTGTTTTTAATTGTTCTTAATTCTCAAATAGATCACTGGTCAACTGAGCTAAATTTGGTCAAGAGAAAACATTTTGAGTCGCTTTGCACATTGGGCTTAAGTGATGTTGTGCATTTGAATGTTTCTTCCTACACCTCCCACATTTCTCCATACACGTTGATGGCAGAGGTTGTTTTGGGGTAATGTTCCATGTATTGATTTTAGACTCTAGCGAGTTATGCATTTGTGGTGACCTCTGCTACTCTATAAAGTCATTACTAATGGGTTTCACTCTACCACATACAAGGTTAGTACATTAACTCTTTTGACTAATTTAAAGCCCCTAGATTAGGATCTCCTACTCCTCTCACCACATACCCCACCCTTTTTTTACTTGATATTAGAGTATTATTAGAGGGACATGAGAACTCCCAATACGGAATCCATACAATTATACATACACTATTGAAATCACTTACAAGAAATTTCTTGTTGAAATTCCTCTCCACAACATTCATTATATACATTCACAAGTATGTTCTCAATCCATAATATTAAACATCCATCACATCCATAGTAAATCGTCTCAACAATTCAAAGCATTAGAAAAATACAACATATCCCACGATGCTCTAAAATGGTGCTTAGTGCAACACCTTTCACAAAAGAGAAAGCTCAACAACAATCTTGATGCTCAGTGATAGTCTTGGCATTGAACACCAAACCTTTTGTAAAAGGTGACATTCAATGATATCTTGGCACTCAACGTTATTCTTCTTGCAAAAAGTTGTGCTCAACGACACCCTTTTATCACTCAACAACCTAGAATTAAATTGTACCAAGCTTGTAGTGAAAAGTGACACTCAATGCCCTACCACAACTCAACGTCAAAACATTCACAAATATACATGCTCAACGGTACAAGCCTAATGCTCAACGGTCTAGAGCTAAAATACTCTCAGACTTGCACAAGGAAATGGTGCTCAATGCCAATTTGTTACTACTCAACGCCATAACTGAAAACAACATATTCAAAATTGTGATTTGGGAAATAAGGGAGCTCTTCAGATGATCAAATTGGTATTCCTAATTAGTGCTTGGTTCAAAAACAGTTTTCAATGTTAGAATATATGCCAACTTGCTAAAATAATCAGATCTTAAGTTCTTCAACTCAACATCAATTCAGACATAGCAAACAACACACAAAAGTTGCAACATATTCATATTTTAACAACTCAAACACAAAATCATCAATTCAACAAACTCAATTCAACAAGACATACAATTTACCATATATATTCATCACATCTATAACTTTAAAATAAGGTTAGCTTCTCTTACCTCAAAGATGACCAAACAACTCTAGAACCTTGAAAACACCATTAAAAGCTCAAAAACTTTATCTGCCCCTATGAACAACACAGAGACGATCAAGACATACTATTAGGACCACTGATCAACAAAAACTCTTAAAGAAGACTCAAAGACCACATGCAATCCTAGATGGTTCACATGCATTGGTAGACTAAACATATCAAAAACAGGAGCTAAAAGTTAACTTACTCTATCGAGAAAATCGATTATATGAAAGTGGAGTGTTCACCTCAAGGATCATTCTAACGGTCTCCGATCTTCAAACAGATGAACATGTAGTTAGAAACTCTAGAAAGAAATAAGAGAGCTCTTGAGAAAATAATTTTAGAAAGATAGTGTTATTTAAGATAATGAAACTCGTTTATAAAAAAATATTTATACTTTAAAATTTTAATATTAAAATAATTGAGTCTCTTTATTTAAAATACACTCAATTCTAAAACAAATTTTATAGACTCTTACATATTACCCATTGATGTGTTAATATGAGAGAAACAATTAATTAAAAAAGGTTAAATGATTGTTTAAAAATATACTTTAGTCCTAGCTGAAATAAATATGAAAAATAAAATTAATAAGATTAATGTTACTTTAACCTCAATATAACTTTATTAATTTTTACATTCTAGTTTCAAGTTATAATCGATTAAATCAACTCTATTTGTGCCATCATTTTTTTTGTCAACAACGCAAAAATGGTATAAGTGGCAAAGGAGGTGCTAAATAACAAAGCCAACAAATATAACAAACTAACAGACAAAAACGCTCAGTTTTATGTGTATGAAACATTTTCAATAATATATTGATTCATCCTTACATGTTTCATTTAAAATTTAATTTAAAATTTAATAACAAATTAATATCAATTTAGTCAATATTATTTAGAGTTGACTTTTTAAAATTGATGTTAACAAATTAGTGTTTATGATTTTAAAATCAACTATTTGTAAAGCAAATTTAATACTTTGCCTAAGTTATTTTTGGTTGAAACTAAATGTTTACTTATTGTAGTAAGAAATTTCGTGTATCACAACTTCAATGAGAATAATCATTACTATGAAAAAATGATACCTATAAATTCCAAGCATACAATTATATATAAATGGTAGAGAAATTAAGAGGATAATCACATAACCAATTAAACATGTACATGTTTCTTTTCATTTTAGTGTCAAATTTGTAATTTCGTCTTCCAAATTTACTTGTATTTTATTGATTTTACTTCATAACATTTTTATTTTATGTTGCTCTCCATCACTTTTGCTTTAGATTAAATTTGGAATTGACATTAAAAGGTTCTATTTTGGTAATAAAAATACCGTTTGCAAAAACTAAATGGTGAAACGCTAAAAACGAAGAAATGATATATGTATTAAAAGTTAAAAAAGAAAAATTAAATGTTTTCAGAAGTCAATGTTTTGACAGAAGAAATCCATCAGTTTATAATAAGTCCCAAATAAATTAAATATTAAAGTATTCATTTATTATGATTTGGTTTATTATATATGTTAAATGTTTAAAGCATATTTATCTATTATATAACTTTTGCTGGACTAAATAAACTTTGGTTTATTATAAAAATTAAATATTTTCCTAAGTCAATGTTTTGAAAAAAGAAATCAATCATTTTATAATTATTATAAGTCCAAAATAATTAATTTAATATTCAAGTATTCATTTATTATGATTTGGTTTATTATATAATTTAAATGTTTCAAGCATATTTATCCATTGTATAACTTTTGCTGCACTAAATAAACATTTATGATGTACATTTCATTCTACAATAAAATTTATGATTTATATTATTACATTAAATAAACATTTATGATGCATTTTGCATCGTTTGAAGGTATTAATTTGCGAATAATTTTTTTTGCTATTTAAACCCCAAAAACTATGCTTTGTTTTCTCATATTACATGCATATTGCTCTCTCAACTTCATTATTCCTAAACATGCAGAGACTAATAATCACTTGTGTTTTGATTGTTTTCTTTGTTTCACCATGTTTATGTAAGAGGTTGTTGATGGCAACTTCCAACACATACAATGTGATTGATTATGGTGCCAAAGGAGATGGTGAAACTGATGACTCCCAGGTATATTTTCGTTGTTTCTCTTCTTTCTTTCATTTTTATCAATAAAAATACATGAGTATTTGACAATGTGTATGGGTTTGCTAACGTGCGTACGCCTGTTTTTCAGTTGGTACATTTTAACAATGTGTACCGGATTTTATTATACAAAAATGTTCTTAAATATCATAAATTTTAAGTTTTAAGGTTAAAGATATTTTAATAATTTTCATTCTCAAAACTAAAAAAAAAGAAATCCTCAAACCCTTATTCACCCTCTCGTTCCTCTCAACCTTTCCTCTTTTATTTCTCTCACTCCAATATTTTCTCTGTCATCTGTATTTGCAAAAATCAGAAACACTTCCAGTTAAACAATCTTACAAAAATATTAAAAAGCCCGAATAGAGTGGTACATATCTATATATATATATATATATATGAATAAAGAAATTAAATATAGAAATGAAAAATAATTGTAACACTTCCAAAATTTTCACCCCTGCCATTAGTAATATTGTACAGAAAATATTCGTATAAAATATTCTCCTTAAGAAATAGTAAGTCATGCTTGTTATACGCATATTAATCTAAAATAATAAAGACTATTTTTCATTCTCATAAGTTTTTGTTAGATTATTTTTTAAAATAAACTATATTCCATATAAAGAAAGTATGAATGGTACATACATTACTTTCATCATAAAATCTTAAAATTCTAATATTTACAACCTCTTCACTTATTATATATGTCAGTTAAATTTTTTTTTTTCATTTAGTATACAACTTTTGACTAACTTAAATTTATTTTATTTTTATTTAATATATGACTTTTAACTCATACTTAAATTTATTTTTATTTTATTTAATATATGATTTTTAACTCACAATTAAATTTTTAATAGTTTTATCTACCGTTATATATAACAATTTACATGGAAATAATTTAAGAGTACCAAGATAACAACACTATATCAGTATATCAGTTTCAGAATTTTTCACAACCTGGTCAAGAACCTCATTTGCAACCACCATTAGTGTTGTGTTTAATCCATGTATTTTTCTTCTTACTTAAGAGGGTGTTTATATTTCCCACTTTTGCTGATAATATATATATATATATATATGTATATATATATATATATATTTCGTAGTTTTGTAAACATTTATATAAGTTTTGGCGAATTATGAACTTTCTCTTTTGAAATAATAACAGGCATTCTTAAGTGCATGGAAAAAGACCTGTTCGACAGATGGTGAATCAAGCCTAGTTATACCATCAAAAGCAGTATTTTTACTGAAGAAGAACGTAATCTTGAAAGGTCCTTGCCAAGCCAAAAACATTCAAATTCAGGTATAGCATGTTAAGTTTATTATTCAACTTTTAATCACACTCTGATTTCTTCAGATTTAAATCAAACCCTAATCTATGATACGATGTTATGTAAAGTCCATCAATAGTTATAATCCATAATTTAAACTATGTAAATGAATTAAATTAAATGGAAACTGTTGAAAAAACAAACTACTTAAAATAATTAATTATTTTCTATTTTATTGATACTAGATATTCTATATCTATATTAACGTTAATAGATGCTCAAAAGAGTAATAAAATAAAAATAGGCCATTTGAAAGATGAGTTGTGGTTTCTTAGTAGGTTTTATAAATACTTAAATGTTATAGTCAATGATTTCATTAATTTTCCCAGTAGGGATTTATAATGATGTTAATATAATTTAATGTTAAACTAATTTATAAAGGTAAAACAACAAAATAATTAAACTATTTTTAAATTATATTTCAAATTAACATGAACATTTATTTTCATATTATAAAATTTATTAACAATACATGGAATAAATTAAAGTATATAAAATTTAAATAAAAATAAAATATTATCGATTTCAAATAATTGAGATGAATAATGTGTATAGACTCACAAATTAAAATAACTCTCATTCCATAGAATACATTAAATAATTAGATACGCACAAATATATCATATGACTATATAATATATAACATAAAACTATATTTTTAGTTGTATAAAAGTATATTAGTGATAATAAATGCTGAAATGAGTACTATTTTGGTCCCGGCATTTTAATACTTTTCAGTTAAGAAATTATAATGATCTTAAAATTTCAAAATTTACACAATTAAATCATTTTAGTGATATCGCAAACAAAAAAAATTAATTTTTTTATAATATTAGTTTAAGACCAAATTTTTTAAAAATTAAAAAAATGCATAAAAGTATATAAATTGAAAACAGACTAATGAAATACAATGTTTTAAAAATTCTTTATTTTTCTTTTCCAAGTAATTTACTTAGATAGTACATAGCTTATAATACAAGATCCTATTACATATACAAATGTCTTTCCTTCCTTTTTTTTTCTTGTTAATATTAAAGATCTATATATTATAAAAGTACATGGCCATTTTTTTCTCAAGAATTTCTTACAATAAACTAAATACATTTCTTATTTTGTTTATTAAATTTTCATCACTTGCAGCTTCAAGGAAAAATAATTGTACCAACCCAGGATGCATGGCTAGGTGATAAATCTCCGATAATTTGGATCTCAAACGTGAATGGTCTCAGGATCGATGGAACTGGAGGATTAATCGATGGCCTCGGTTCTTCTTGGTGGTCATGCAACTGTCAACGACCATCGGTTAGATCATTATACACTTCAATTTTCCATAATTGGGTTTGCAAATAAAAACATGCTCCATATTCTTGTTGACCTCGTATGTTTTTAAATTTTAAATTTAACTCAATTTTACAAAAAAACATCAATTACCATGTTGGAAGTCCTATATTGATTAGAGATAAGATTAATTTATAATATATAAGTGAGGTGTAAACATCACCTTACAAACTGGTTTTGTGAGGTTGAGTTAGGTTTAAAACCCACTTACTAACATGCTATTGTAACCATAGTTAAAACTTATTCGAGCGAGTTCTAAGTGGACATCCAATTCTTCTGTTCCACTTGCTATTGGGTTGTTATCGAACCATCCAATTTTTATTATCACGGATTAAGTTACTCACACTTAGATACAATCTTAAGAAGTAGATTTTAATTTTAACTGAGATTCTACAATTTATAATAAAATTTATAATGATTTACATATATATTGATCTTTTTTTTTAATCCACATACCACTTTTAAGTAATTTTTAATATCTTATGATCTGTTTAGCGATTTGGATGGTGCAGGTCCTTGGTTTCAATTCATGCAATGGTCTCATTGTTAGTTCCTTGAGCATCACAAATAGTCCACAAGCTCACATAACCATAAATGGTTGTGAGGGTGCCACATTTTCCAATATTAACATTAAGTCTCCTGCTAATAGCCCTAATACCGATGGAATCGACATTTCTTCTTCCAAAAGCATCTTGATAAAAGATTCCAACATAGCTTGTGGTAAACCAAGTTTTCATCTTATCTACTTATTCAAATTTCAGTAGAATTGTATAGGAATTACTACATCTGCAACTTTGATTTATGTTGTCTTTCTACACAGGTGATGATTGTATTGCAATCATAGGTGACTCTTCTGACATCAATGCCACTGGAATTGCTTGTGGACCAGGCCATGGAATAAGGTTTATATATATTATCAACCATATCTTCAAATCTAAATATTTGATGAAATTATATGAAAATGATACATGAACATGACATTGATCTATAAAACTTTTCCTTCATTGAATTAATCAGCATTGGAAGCTTGGGTAAAAACAATGGCCATGACAAAGTGGAACAGGTTTATGTATATAATTGCAGCTTCACGAATACTAAAAATGGAGCAAGAATCAAGACAGTTGAGGTATTTAAGGGTGGCAGTAACATTGTTCTTCAAATCAAACCATGCTATAATATATGTTTTCTGATAAAAGAGTAATGATTCAGATGAATGCAACAAAGAATATTTTATATGTTGTCATTTTCTTACAGGATGGACTAGGTTATGCCAGAAACATCACTTATGAGAAAATTACATTAACACAAGCTTACAACCCAATACTTATAGATCAAAACTACGTCGGTGTAGAGGTATTCACTTTACTTTCATATTACTATATATATTTGTAATATAATATTTCTATCGTATTTCACTAAAATTCACTTGATTGCACATATATATTAATGTTACATTGAATTTGGCGTGATTAGAGTGAAGGAGGAGTTGAAGTGAGTGGGGTGACATTTCGAGGGTTTCAAGGAACATCAGCAGATGACAGAGCTATTACCTTAGCTTGCGGTTCAAAAGGTTGTTTCGACATTGTGTTGGATCAAGTTGACATTACATCTTCCAGAGCAGGAAAACCAGCAGCTTGTTCTAGCAGTAATGCCCATGGAACAGCTACATCCACAGTTCCAAATTGTGACTCCTTATCTCAATGAAGTAACAATGTTACCTCGCACATGTGTACGGGAAATGATGTATCAAGAGCAGGGTTTTTGTTTTTGTTTTCTTTTTTTGGTAATAAATAATAAGTATTGTTGTTTTTATGGAAAAGGAGGAATAAGAGTTTCTTTATGAATGTTACTGTGACTCATTGTCATTAATTTAGTTATACATTATTAGGAGGAATTTCCTCTTTTGACTCGTTAGCATATTAATACATAAACAATGATATTTTGACATCCAAAATTATTTTACATTTATTTAATATTATCTTGTATTATTTTTAACTTTTTTTTATAAATAATTTTTTTTATGATTATTTCACTCAGTGGTAAAAATGATTTGAAAGAATTTTGTATTATAACAACATAAAAATTCCTATAAAGACATCAAGAACCATGTTAGTTTGTAAGCCGAGTTTGTTAATTAGTTGGCCAGGACAGCGGTTGATTAACTGTTCTTGACAGTTGCTTTCATTTTAAATACTGAACTTCTGTGTGTAAGAGGGTGTTGATTTTTGAGATCATTTCATAATACAATTTCATTTTGTTTGAGTTTTACTTTCCTTTCTCTACTCACCTTCATTATATCTTGTTGGATCGTTCTCGGTTGCCCATATTGCAGTTGCGTGTTCGTAACGTTCAGTGCAGGAGCTTTGTCGTTCGGTCAGTCGTGTACGACACTAATACTGATCGGTTGTGACGCTCGGTGCAAACCCTCGGTTCTCTCTTGGTTCTAACAGTGGTATCCGGAGCTTTGTATTCATCTAGGGCTTGGCGGAGGCTTGGCGGAAAGGTGATTGAAGCATAAAGAAGATCAAGACTGTGTTTCTTGGTGAAAGATTGAGGGTGTAAAGAATGGCCAGCAGAGATATGTCTGTTAATCTACCTGTTCTCACAGACAAGAACTGGAGCAGATGGAGCACACAGATGCGTATCTTGTTTTGTGTTCAAGATGTCAACAATGTGATGGAGGGAGTGGTTTCTGTGTCTGATTTACGCGGCACAGAGAAAGAGGAGTTTAAGAGGAAAGATGATAAAGCGTTGTTGATGATCTGTTAGTGTGTAGACGATATGCATTTTGAGAAGATACAAAATGCGGTTTCAGCAAGAGAAGATTGGAACATCTTGGTGGGCTGCCATGCCGGAGGTGAAAAAGTGAAGAAGGTAAAGCTTCAGTCATTGAGGAGACAGTACGAGAACCTACTGATGGAGGATGGTGATAAGGTGAGTGAGTTTTTCAGTAAAATACTCTCAATTATTAACCAGATGAAAAGTTGTGGTGACACTGTTACTGGTCTCATGGTGATTGAGAAAATCATGCGGTCACTACCCCCGACGTTTGATCATATTGTGGTGGCAATAGAAGAGTCAAGAGATCTTGAAAAACTAAAAATAGAGGAACTGCAAAGCTCTCTGGAGGCGTATGAAATGAGGATGCGGGAAAGAAATCCCATCAAACGCGAGGAGCATGCGTTGAAGGTTCAACACGTATAGAAGAAGACAACCAAGAAATGGAAAGGGAAACATGGTAAAGGGAAGTGGAGAAAAGATAGGAACAAAGATGATCAGAATGAGTCTTCAACAGAGGATGAAGGCAAATCTGAGAAGAATTTCCAGAAGAAGGACAAAAGGAATATTGAATGTTTTAATTGTCACAAGTATGGGCATTACGCTAGCGAGTGTTATGCTGAAAAAGAAGAGCAGAAGAAGGGTCAACGAAAGGAGGCCTATGCAGCTCAAGTGGAGTCTGATTTAGAAGAACCAGTCATATTGATGACAACTACATCTAAAGTAAGTTCACATTCTAAATTGTGGTATTTGGATTTGGGATGTTCGAATCATATGACCTGCAACAGAGATTGGTTGGTAAATTTTGCTGAGACCGAGAGGAGTATGGTGAAATTTGCTGATGACAGCACCTCGAAGGTAGAGGGAGTTGGTGATGTGGTTATCAGAAGGAAGAATGGCTCGCGTGTCATTCTAACTGGTGTGCTGTTTGTGCCTGCAATAAGGTACAATCTTCTGAGTATTGGCCAGTTAATTCAAAAAGGTTTTACGGTAGTAATGAGAGACTTCAATAAGGTTGAAGTGTTTGATAAAAAGAAAAACCTGATCTTGAGGAGCAAGATCTCGAAGGATAATACGTTTCGAATCAGCCTAGTGAAGTCCACAATGTGTGAAGAATTTGGCTTTACAGAAGGTGAGATTAATGCGGATACACGGACTGGTAATGAGGAAGGTCTGGTGCACGTAGCCATGTTCGCAGGTGTAGAACCGATCGGTCAAAAAGAAGCCTTGGCAAATGCAGAACCGATCGGTCAAACCGAGGCCTTGAAGAAATCCGAGTGGAAGGATGCAAAGAAAGAAGAAGTTGATCCAGTTAGGAAGAATGGAATCTGGAAGCTTGATGATATTCTAGTTGGGAAGAAGAAGAAAAGCGTTGAAGTGAATGCTGCCAAAGAAGCATGGGGAGTCGGTGTCACTGGTGAACCGAGACATGGAGAACACCGTTCGGTCACGTCTTTCAGTCTGGGAGTCATGGGAGAACCCAGACATTGCGAACACTGTTTGGTCAAGTCATTCAGCCACACCCGACCTCAGCATTCATTCAACCGAGCGAGGCGTCACTCAAGAGTGTCAAACTGGCAACCACACTCAAACCGGTCGATCATGTCACTCAATCGCTCTTTCGAACCGTCCGGCCTTGGCCGCACAGCTCATGCAAGCTGGCGTCCGCCTTCGACACGTGATTGGCAGGAACACACCGATCGGTCACACACCGTTCGGTCGTCTCAACGTGGTGCGCGAGATAGGGTAGCAAGGATGGGTGCTACCTCCCTAAGTGCTCGGCTTAGAGGGGTATGTTAGTTTGTAAGCCGAGTCTGTTAGTTAGTTGGCCAGGACAGTTGTTGATTAATTGTCCTTGGCAGTTGCTTTCATTTTAAATACTGGACTTTTGTGTATATGAGAGTGTTGATTTTTTTAGATCATTTCATAATACAATTTCATTTTGTTTGAGTTTTACTTTCCTTTCTCTGCTCACCTTCATTATATCTTGTTGGGTCATTCTCGATCGCCCGTACTGTAGTTGCGTGTTCATAACATTCAGTGCAGGAGTTTTGTCATTCGGTCAGTCGCTTACGACACTAATACTGATCGGTTGTGACACTTGGTGCAAACCCTCTATTTTCTCTAACAAACCATGCAAATACCTTCTAGTGGTGTAAGAGGTCGCCTCATATATACCTGGAACATTAAAATAGTTTCCCCTGCATATAAACATAAATAGGGATATATTGCAAAGAATAATCACTAATAATTTTTTTTTTTAAGTATATCAATTGAAGTTTGTTCATTAAAAAACAGACTTACAAAATACGCGATAGTATTTTTTAAATAAAAGAAATTATTTTTAAATTTATTTATAAAATAATAGACTAAAAAAAATATACACTTTCATCTTTGTAAATTAAAGACATTATTTTAGTATGTTAATTTAATAATAGATTTAAATTTTACTTTTAAATATGTTAAAAGATTAAGAGATTTAAATTTATTTTACACCTGTTAATTTAATAACAGATTTTGTTTCAGTCGGATCTGGTGTGACCCTGTTAAAACATTCAAGAGTTTGCCAAAGATCGGGCGGACATTGCTGAATCCCACGAACTGAAGCAGACCGAGCGACTCTGTCTCTAGGGGGCACTAGAAGCTGGCGAAAATCGGACAGTTACCTCTTTGTTGAGGGCTGAATGCACTGGGAAGGGCCGAACGGGCTCTCTCGTCTCCAAGTCCTAATTGTAGTATTCGTTCTCTCTCCTCGTTCTCCAAGCCGGGCAGTCGGGTACCTGTCAAAGGCACTCCGACGCTTAAGTCAGTAACATGACTGAGTGGTCTGTAATGCATGTATATATTACATCGTAAGCAATCTGTGTAGAAATCATACCTGAAACCTTTATTTATACTGATTGTAATGGGCTTTTACCTTTCGTGAGCCTGATAACGGTCCAATCATACCTTAATCTTCATTAAGGGCTTTAATGAGTTATTAGTGTTTAACTGTGTAGTCGACCTAGTGAAGGTCGGTCGGGACGGCCGATCAGAAGGGGTGGTCGGCTAGGGATGTCAACCTGGGTGGGCGGCCACTCGGTTCTGCTGATCGGTCACCTTGGACGCTCGGTCTTGATGGTCGACCTGGATGAACGACCTTGGAGGATCGCTCGGTCTATGTATGATCGATCAAAGGACAGCGTTAGCTTAGACGCTCGGTCGTAATGATAACCTGAGTAAATGGTATTGGGGCAACAGTTTGGCCTGTCTTAGGAGAATCGTTCGGTTGGGAGGACTCTACAGTACATATTTAAATTTTACTTTTAAATCTGTTAAAAGATAAAGAGACTTAAATTTATCTTTTCACTTCTCGTAAATCTCAAATTCAGTGTGCCTATCAGATTTTCACTTCTCCTAAATCTCACATTCACGGTGCCTCTCAGATTGTTAACTCTCTCTGCTCCCCATTTCTCCTCTAACGATTTGCTTCCAGCGACTTCCGCCGACATACTAGGGCAACGATGACTTCCGGTGGCATACCAACGGCGGTCTGTTGATGGAACACCATACTTCGTTAACCACCCCAATATTATTCGTCTTCTTCACTTCTTCCAACCGAAGGTAAGAATATGATGTTTGTTTTCCTGACATAAAATTGGGTTCAATACATTTTCAAAAATGGAAAAGAGCTTCAGTAGTTTTTGTTACTAATTTTGTTCAAAATGCTTCACAGTGGAATTTATGTGAAGAGGATTGTTTCAGATTAATTAATTTCATCTATGGGTAAATGTAAACATACAGAATGCAATCAGTCATTGTCGAATTTTTCACTGGAATAAATGAATATGACGGCACTACAGTAAAGTTAAATATTTTGATCACGTTCTTTTGCTTAGTTTTGAATTTGTAAGTTTTACAACATTAACTACCAGTTTTGAATTTGGAACTTTTACTATTGAGCAGGCCTTTTAATTTTGTTATCATGCTAGTAGCAACTATTCAAAACTTAGAAGCGGTTCAGAATTTAAGACTACCTTGCCTCTTAAATAATTGAAAAATGTTAAACTAGGATCATGCTTTTGGGAAACCACTCAGACAATTTGAAGTAAAATTAGTTGTGTTTTGGATGCAAGATGGTTCTTCATGAAGCAAAATTAGTTGTGTTTTGGATGTCAAGATATTATAATTATAAATGTCTGCAACAATGTCTAGCAATGTTTAATATTTACATGATCCAATTTTAATGACTAATTTTCCATTAGCATCAAAGTAATATGTTTGTGTGTAGTAACTATTGCTTTATATCCTGCCATTATTCTTTCTTTAGCAATTTTATGGTCTTGTCAATATTTTGGATCATTATTATTTTTCTTTTATAATAGACAATGAGATTTTATTTTATTTGCCTTTACTTTTTTAAGAGATGAAATATATTATTTGATAAATAAGTAACCAGGAGAAACAATAAGGATGAATTTTGATACTAAAGAAGATAATTATGAAAAAAAAAATTATAAATAAATATCTTAATTTTCTTTTATGGTACATTTCTTTCACTTTATTTTATTATTTATTATATTTAATTTTTCTTTCTTTTATTACATTGCAATAGGCAGATTAGTGACTACTGATGTATTTGATCAAAGCTATCATTCATGAAAAAATTTAAAGAAATTTATGATAATTAGATAACAGTAAGCACTTATAACTAGTATATAAATGCATGAATTATACGGTTTTAAGTACATTATTAATTATTTTTTGAGAATTATACGAATACATGAACACAAAAAATTGGGAAAACATTGTTTTTACAAATTAAAGCTAACTCACACAGTCAGTTGTGACAATGTCTTCAAGTTTAAAATTATCATAACGCAAATAGGAGTTGTAATTATGAAGTGAAAAACACATGTTGATTCTGGGGACGTCTCCTATAATCAGAAAGAATATGGTGTTGTGAAAAATTTCAAATTCATCAATCCACAATGCCTTACACATAATTTGTACCATAAAATATATGTTATCATAAAAAAATATTATTTACCGCGTATAATGGACTAAATATAATCCTCTTAACAATACCGTACGACATTTTCTCAAAGTACATAAAAATAGTAGTAACAAATAACACCACCTACATAATGAATGTTGATAAATTATCATTAACACAATGAAAATTGTAGAAATCAATAACATAACTATGAACATTTAACATAAAACCATGTCACATAATATGTAATTACAATGTTATCAACGTATTGGGTTGGCCTTAATGTGTAAGATGAAGTTTTGCTTAAGGTCTAGCCAATTATTTTGGATACAATCCTGAAAAAACAAGAATATTCAATCAAAAACCATCACCTTTCACCAATGACAAATAAAATTCTCATCAATTACCTATGTGGTCTGTCTCTTACGCTGACTACGTAGTACAACTTCTCAACATCCACAGTACTGGTTGGATCACCAACATAATTGCGCAAAGGGGGATCGCCAATGGTATATCATAATCATCCCCTTCATCATCAGCAATTTCAATGACCACTCGTTCAATGCCAGAACCTCCAGCTCCTTCAACCGCTGCTTCTTCATGATATGCACCTGCAGGTTCTTTATTATATGTACCTGCAGGTTCTTCATCAACACCAACAACAACTTCTTCATCACATGCAACTACAACTTCCTCGTCAGCTCCACTGCAACCTTCTTCATCACATGCACCTGTAGTTTCTTCATGACGATCATCTCGTACATTTGCATTTTGACGAATGTCATATATTTCCTGAGTAAGAGCTGCAATCTTCGCATTCACATTTCTTATTCTTATATTGTTTGTCCTCATTCTCTCCTCAACAGTGACTTCCCTAATGTCATCATCTGAATTTTCATTTTCTTCTTCTTCAACATTACATCCTTCAAGCCTCGATCCTTCAGCCTTCACTTCCCGATCCAAATGGAAAGCAGCACGGATGGCCTCGACTCCACGATCAAGTTTATGTACGTACCAGTTCAAATTTACCTATCACAATCAAACACATAAATCTTAAACAATTAAGAACATCAATAATTCAAAAAACGATATAAAACTGGTTCAAACACTTACTTCTCCTGCTTGAAACAAAACCGATATTTTTTTGGTCCTTGACTTAAACGGACACCATATCCATATGTGCGGGAATCTCCTTTGAGAAGAATGATCATGCAAAGAAAGTCGTTCAAAAGCCCAAAGCTACAACATTACAAACAATAGTTAGCCAAAATTACAATGAACTCCACCACATTAACATAATAAATTCTAACTCGGTGACATTGCCACTCAAACTCAACACATGATGGATAGCTCCCGGCATTATTTTCTTAGTATATTTATTTAAATTATGTACAATATTTTTATGTACGGGGCCCAATCATATACACATAAACTATCCTAGTCATCTTACATTGTCCAAGTCATCTAACACTGCACAAGGCATGTTAGAAACATACACAAACTTTCTAGGAAAAAAAAACAATAAAACATACTAAGAGATACAACCTACAAACCACATCAACCTCAATCTCATCGTTGTTTACAATCGTATGAAACATGTTCATCAAGTCCTTCAAAGTAGTTGCTTTTGTATTAAACATTTGACCAACAATACCAACTACTAATTCATCAGTTGGAACATCTAAACCCCCTATTTGTAGACCTAAACTCATAAAGACATCCAAAACTTTTAATGGAACCAATTGTTGACTAACTCGAAAACTTTCATGGTGCCCATCCCACCTAACAACCATCTCCTTTAACAATTTTAAATTGACCTCTAAAAGGGTAGCAATTTCCAAACACCACTTAAATGGAGTCTGACTAATGCGGGATACATGAGGTTTTCGAAGTAACCCATTCACTTCCACGATATGGGATGAATCCATAGATGTTCGCAGGCACCACTACACAATATGCACAACACATTATCAAAAACTAACATTTGTCAATATAATTATTTATTATAAAATTTTATTTACGCTAAACTTGTACTTACTTTTGCATTTCCTCCTTCCATTGATGAATCAAATTAATAACAATACTGCATAAATCACATTATCAACATCAACATTAATGACAAAAACCATAAACCACAAAGAAAATCAATAATCCTAACATGCCACTTCAAAAGCCAAGACCTTCAAAAAAAGACAAACCTTTAAGGAGCAAAAAGTTGAAACCTTAGAAACCTTTAAGGAGAAAAAAGCCGAAACCCTGGGAGAAATAACGCCAACCACAATGTGATGGAGCGAGAGTGAAATGGAGACCGAAGTGCAACCAATGGAGTGAGAGCGACGTCCAAAGAGAGAAATGTACGGACAATGGTGGAGAGACAACGACGTGCAAAGAGAGAAAAATCCAACTCAAATGGTGGACTGAGAGTCCGTTCAATGGTGGAGAGAGTGACGAAATGTGCAAAGCCAAAAATGAAGAAGAGGAAAATAGGAAAGAAAGGGACAATCTGAATTTTCTTTCCAAATATGCCCTCCACACCAAAAACCAACTTTTTAAAAATCAACCAATGAAAATGCACCACCACGTGTAGTTGTCAAAAAGTTGACAAAATTTTGTTGTCAAATAAACGTTTTTCATTTACTTCTTTGTAATCAACGCATATGGATTTAATGTGAGCAATCTTTTCCCAGTCTTCACCTTCTTGTTTCTTGCATCGCTGTTTTAGTAACAGACAATCTACAATTTCGAGTTTTGAAATGGATTTGGGTAGACCCTCCTCAGGCAAGCATTGGAGTATAGGACAGTCACGAAGAACCAATGTCTGAAGAGAGGAGAGGTGACAGAGACCCTTGTAGTCCAGTTTCTTAAGATTTGGACAATCATATATCTCTAGATGATCAAGAGAAAGTGGGAGCAAACCTTCACCTGGAAAACACTCCAAATCCACATTGCAAATGTAAAGGATTTTTAAGGAAGGGTTGGTTCCCCAAGCGCCCTTGAGTGAGGCCACAAGTTTGGAGCAATCCCCGAGAAACATCTTTTTTACATTTGATGGCAAATATCCCTCGGACATCTCCAGCGCTGGACAATAGAATATGTCCAGACGATTAAGAGATGGAAGAAGGGCAGACATGTATTTAGGCATTGACTTCAATTTTTTCAATCCTCTAATATTAAATGACACTAGCTGAGGTGCAAATAATCCTTCATTAGGAAATGATTCAAATTCAGAGCATTCTTCAATCCACAAATACTTCAAATGATTATGAGGTTGCTCCTGCGATATCATCTGTAGATTGCGACACTTGAGTAAAGAAAGCTCGCCGAGTTTTGGGAACAAATCTAGAGGAAAGGAAGTGAGAGACTCACAACCGCAGTCCTTTATAGTTAGTTTCTTTAAATAACAAAGTATGTCTGGCAATTCTTTCAGCTTGGGACAATTCGTCAGAAAAAGACTTTGAAGACTTGGAAAAAGCACCCGTCATGCACTGCCATTCTTCCCATTCCTTCATATCCTTAAACCTCAACGTTTTCAAGGATGAAAATGCACAAGAGCTATTCCCGTAGAAATCAGCATCTATCCTTGTTATCCAATCAAGGCCATCAATTCTCAAGTGCTTCAGAAATGTCAAAAGTCCAAGGGAAGGCAACCATAAGCAATGTTTACAGTTTTTCAAGGTTAAGGACACCACATTTGGTAGAGAATTATTGGATAACCAACGGGGAAATTGTGTACCACCATAGCCATCGATTGACAAGTGCTTCAAATGTCTGGAAGGTTGCAGATTCTCAAGTACTTCTCTTTCTTTTACTGAATCGTCAGTGTTCCGCTTCAAATTCCATCGTAAACTCAGACTCACAATATGTGTTTTATTTTTCAAATTCGTCTCACAGGGATTTGCGATATTTTCCAGATTTTTAATTGACAGCTCCTCTGCATGAAGATCAAGTTCTCCTAATTGTTGAATACTGAAGTCACTACTTTTTTCAACCGCAAACTTGTTTATCCACACGTGAAGATTCTTCAACTCTCCTAAACGGTGTGGAACCTTTGTTAAAGTAGTTCCCTTAAGTTCAAGGCGGCGCAAATTGGTGAGCTCATGCAAAGTCAAGGGCAGCTCCTTCAATTTGAAACAATTATTTAGTTTCAATTCTTGCAAGTTATAGAGTGAACAGGTTGAGTCAGGAAGTCTCTTTATGTCGGCACCTGAAAGGTCTAACGAACGGAGATGTATTAGATCGGAAAATGATACGTCGACAACGAATTTTTGCCAACAATTTGACAACGTCAGGTGGCGTATTTGCATTGGTCAAATTTAATAAAAAGAAAATAGAGAGAGGTTATCAGACTAAGGTCAAATTTAATAAAAAGAAAATAGAGGGAGGTTATGTTTGGTGACCCCAAGAAGTGGGGAAGAAGCCATTCTTACTGAGGGGACCAAGTTGGACAAGTGCAGAGCTAATCTGCAGAAAAAACATTGTCGTAATCGTTTACAGTGGCCTCGTAAATGATTACACGAGAGAAATCACTGTTTTGTACAGAAAGTTGAACTGAAGTAGTCAGTTGTGGTGTCCTGGGTGATCATTTGAAAAAACTGTTAATTTAAAACACAAGTCCACTTGTATTTACTTGGTGTTGGTGTTTGACTGGTGGTAGAGGGTGGTAGGTGATGGGAGGTGACCCCAAGAAGTGGGGAAGAAGCCATTCTTACTGAAGGGACCAAGTTGGAGAAGTGCATGGCTAATCTACAAAAAAACCACTGTTGTAATCGTTTATAGTGGCCTAGTAAACGATTAGACGAGAGAAATCACTGTTTTGTACAGAAAGTTGACCTGAAGTAGTCAGCTGTGGTGTCATGGGTGATCATTGGCAAAAATTGTTACTTTCAAGCACAAGTCCACTTGTATTTACTTGGTGTTGGTGTTTCAGTGGTGGTAAAGAGTGGAAAGTGATGGGAGGTGACCCCAAGAAGTGGAGAAGAAGCCATTCTTACTTAGGGGACCAAGTTGGACAAGTGCAGAGCTAATCTGCAGAAAAAACACTATGGTAATCGTTTACAGGGTTCTTGTAATCGATTACAATGGCAAAAAAGGCCTAAACTTGATTACCATGACATAATTTGAAAGGTCTTTGAGTATAGATTCCAACAAAACAAGAATCAACTCATTTGGAGTTCGGTGGAGAAAGTTATGAGCAAAAGAACAAGCAAAGTTCAGAGTTGGCAAAAATATATGAAACGCTAACTTGAAAGAATAAACTGTACCAACTCAGATGTCCAAAAATTACAAATTAGTAGTCATTGGAAAGATTTTTGAGTCTAGTTTCTAATAAAAAAAGAATCACATCATTTGGAGGTCGGTGGGAAAAGTTATCAGTAAAATAGCCATCAAAGGTCAAAGTTGACAGCATGTTATCTCACCCAAGTTGCTCATCTCATAAACATTGTTTTTTTCCTCCATCATGGGGTGCCAAAACATCACTTCTCACCCTATACTCACACTTAACAACAAAATCAAGTGAAAACCATGGGATTTATGCCAAAAAATTAAAATTTTTGACTATGGTCACCTAGGTTACCACAACTGACTCCTCCAGTACAAGTTTTTGTACAAATCTTTGATTTTGTTCGTGTAATCGTTTACAGAGTCCTTGTAATCGATTACAGTGGCAAAAAAGGCCTAAACTTGATTACCATGACATAATTTGAAAGGTCTTTGAGTATAGATTCCAACAAAACAAGAATCAACTCATTTGGAGTTCGGTGAAGAAAGTTATGAGCAAAAGAACAAGCAAAGGTCAGAGTTGGCAAGAATATATGAAACGCTAACTTGAAAGAATAAACTGTACCAACTCAGATGTCCAAAAATTACAAATTAGTAGTCATTGGAAAGATTTTTTAGTCTAGTTTCTAATAAAAAAAGAATCACATCATTTGGAGGTCGGTGGGAAAAGTTATCAGTAAAATAGCAAGCAAAGGTCAAAGTTGACAGCATGTTATCTCACCCAAGTTGCTCATCTCATAAACATTGTTTTTTTTCTCCATCATGGGGTGCCAAAACATCACTTCTCACCCTATACTCACACTTAACAACAAAATCAAGTGAAAACCATGGGATTTATGCCAAAAAATTAAAATTTTTGACTATGGTCACCTAGGTTACCACAACTGACTCCTCCAGTACAAGTTTCTGTACAAATCATGAATTTTGTTCGTGTAATCGTTTACCAAGAATTTGTAAACGATTACAAGTGTATTTTTGGGTGCAGAAGTTTCAAGACTTCATATAAGTTGTTCATTTCATAAACATTGTTCCTTTCCTTAATCATGGGGTGCCAAAACATGACTTTTCAGCCTCTACTCACACTTAAACACTAAAATCAAGTGAAAACTAATGGATTTATGCCAAAAAATTAAAATTTTTGACTATGGTCACCTAGGTTACCACAACTGACTCGTCTAGTACAAGTTTCTGTACAAATCTTGGATTTTGTTCGTGTAATCGTTTACAGTGTCCTAGTAATCGATTACAGTGTCAAAAAAGGTGTAAACTTGATTTTCAAGGCATAATTTGAAAGGTCTTTGAGTCTAGATTCCAACAAAACAAGAATAAACTCATTTGGAGTTCGGTGAAGAAAGTTATGAGCAAAAGAACAAGCAAAGGTTAGAGTTGGCAAGAATATATGAAACGCTAACTTGAAAGAATAAACTGTACCAACTCAGATGTCCAAAAATTACAAATTAGTAGTCATTGGAAAGATTTTTGAGTCTAGTTTCTCATAAAAAAAGAATCACATCATTTGGAGGTCGGTGGGAAAAGTTATCAGTAAAATAGATAGCAAAGGTCAAAGTTGACAGCATGTTATCTCACCCAAGTTGCTCATCTCATAAACATTGTTTCTTTCCTCCAAGTTGCTCACCCCTGTCACCCTGACTGACTACCCCAGTTCAACTTTCTGTACAAAACCTGAAATTATCTCGGGTAATCGTTTACCAGGCCTGTGTAAACGATTACCACATGCATTTTTCAACACTCTCACTCATCCCTTGCACAACTTGCTCCCCCACTCAAAATGTGATTCAAATTAACTGGTTTTGACAATGGTAAACAATGTTACCCTGAATGACCACTCAAACACCAACATCTTGCAAACAACCCTGCAACTTATCAAACACAAAACTTCACCATATTCTCAAATCCACAAACCCACAAATCATAATAACAATGGTATTGAAAAAAATAAAATATGTGACCAACCAAACCAAAAACTCAAATTTTATATCATTCAACTAAATCCGATACATTATAATTTGTTTTCTTAATCTATTTACAATGATCATTTACTTTGCATTATTAAACTGAATACACATATCAATCATTTTTTATTCTAAGCACTACGGTTCCGGTGTATGGAGTCCTAAGTGCTCTTCCCTTGTAATGCCTTCGTGATCCAACCCTAACATACGTCTTCAAAGGTTGTTCATTTCCGTCAATGTCAGTAAGGGATACAAAATCAGTGTTCAGGGATGGTTCTGTACGAGGCACACTTTGTCCACCGTCATCTTTATTTTTCCGTCTTGCCTTCTCTTCAGCCAATTGTGCCTCTAAACTTGCAACCCTCCTTTTAAGTTCTTCAATTAGAAATTCTTGATCCTCTAAGCCACGCATAAAAGTTTCTCTTCGATTTCTTTTTTGTTTCTTTGATTCCTCTAAGCCACTCGACCCACTCTTAACAATCACAGAGAAAGCAAAGTCAAGAGGCAGGAAACACGACCTTCGTTTCCAATGAAACAGACAGAGAGGTATTTTGGGATTTTCAATTAAAACAGAGGTTACGGACTTCCATTTCCACAGTTTTTAAAAAATACTCATTTTAATCCAAATCAATGAACATGCGACACGTGACGTTATAAAAAAAGTGTTAAGAAAACGTTGTTGGAATATCGCGATCCAGATCGCCTATAGTGTCAGGCACATTAATACACCAACGCCATGATAAGACCCGTAAGAACTTAAAGTTGGAGATTAACTCTTCTATTGACATCGGACATTGCCACCCCCGAAAGGTTATAAATGTCCGTAACCCTTTAGCATCACATAAATTCGTATAATATTGACTAAGACCGCTTACATATGATATATGACGGGTTTTCCTTGATACTCCTTTTTCACCATCAACACCTAACCTGTAGCAGATTTCACCTGAAACATATTTTGCTAAATCATTCAAAAGGTCGTGCATGACAAAATATATTTCCTTGTCCCAAGTTATTTGTTTAAAGAATGAACTTGATACTAGATCATTGAAGTAGTCTTCACCTACTTCTTCTGGAGACTTGCTTTGTTGAGAGCAATGTAGAAAATTTTGAGCCATCCATAACAAAATTAAGCTCTCTTTGTCAAACCTATGGTCTTTGGGGAATAATGCACAATAAGCAAAACATCTCTTGAGATGAGAAGGAAGATGGTAATAGCTCAACAACAAAGTAGGGACGATTTTACTATCTTCTATTGGTAAGTCCCATATCTCGCTTGTCAATACACCTTCCCACTCTGAAACGGATGACTTTGACTGTAAAAGACATCCTATTGTTTCAAGGGCCAGAGGCAATCCTTGGCACTTTTTAACTATCTTCATACCAATCTCCTTTAACTCAGACTTCAACTCAGAGTCTTGATCATGGAATGCATGTTTAGCAAAAGTTTGCCAGCTGTGATCTTCATCTAATTGCTTTAATTGGTGTATGTAGGTTGACTGCATGATAGAAGCAACTTTGTGACTGCGTGTTGTGACTAGAATTCTACTTCCTTTAGCTCCAAACGTAAGAGGAGTTTGTAATGCTTTCCATTGATTGCGGTCTTCGTTCCAAACATCATCCAGAACCAGAAGAAATTTCCTTCCGGACAATCTTTTTTTCAATTTTCCATGAATCATTTCTAGGTCGCCACTGTCATCTCTTGAGTTAGTGAAAGCTCCAATAATTGCTTTGGATACTCTCAAAGCATCAAATGCATCAGAAACGCAAACCCAAGCCTTTTCATCAAATTTAGCTTCCTCTGTCTTTGGATCATTGTATACATGTTGAGCAAGTGTGGTCTTACCCATCCCACCCATACCCACAATAGAAAGTATTGACTGCTTATTATCGTTAGTGTCAGATCTCAGCCAAGTAAAGATCATTTCTTTTTCCTCATTTCTGCCATAAATTACCTCTTCAGCCACCAACGACGTTGATTCAACTTTTTTATCCGACACCTTATTACCCAACTCAGATCTTACGCCACTATAAATTTTGAAATCTTTAACAATCTTTTGGTTTAAAAGAGATTCTAAATCGTCTAGGAGTGCTATGATCTTGGATTCAAAACTGTATACCTTGCTAGAACTGGTCTGGAATTCAGCTTCCAACTTAGTCTTGGAGAATTCATAGTCTATTTGCTCGAGCAGATCCTCTGCATCATACAAGACGTCTCTAACCTCATCAAGCCACTCTTTGACCAATGAATTAGTGAACTGCTTTTGTTCTGCATCATCTATGACAGCGTTGATGTCCATCAACTTCCTCTTCAACTTTTTCAGTAGCTTCTCGTCAAGATTTCTCCCACGAAAGAAGCCCAAAACTTGATGAGAATCGAGCTTGTCAAATAGCATCTGAAGAACAGCACCAAAAAGAGCACCACCAAGTGTTTCAAGGACAGGCATGATTGAGAAGGAAGTGACCAAATTGAGGAGAAGAAAGGATTGAGAAAATTGGAAGTGCAGCTAAGTTACGTGAATGAAGGACTGACAAAAGATAATGAGTGAATATTGTGAAAATTGGAAGCAATAGCTGTTAATTATTTCCGACAGTACAACGTGGATTTGGTAACTTGTGGAACATATGAACTTTGCTTTACTTTCCTTTTTCGATTACTTTAAACAAATTTCTAGTGAATCAGTCTATTTCGGTGGTTTGCTTTATTAAATAGAGAAAGCGGAGGTATTTTATATATTTTCTTGACAATGTCTTTACGTCAATATCTGTTGTTGACTCTTGTTGACCACACATATTGAAGTTTCCTTCTTGTTGTAAGTTAAGATTTAATGCCATTTTGTCACAATAAACTTCTATTCGGAGTTTCCTTCTTGCTTTTATGATTTTCTATTTCATTATTTCAATGACAAACCAAACAAACTTAAAATGAATCAACCGTGAAATCCGAGGGTTAAAAAGTTGATAATATTAACTCTAAAAAACCACGAAGAATATAGTACAACATTAAAAATCAAAACAAACTGAAACTAGAACACGAGACAACAATGTGAGGGAATTTTTGGTAATTTTCCCCTCATTTTTTTACTAATTTATAAAAATTGTACTATCATCCATTCATACGAATGCTAGGTTATAGGTCCTTTTACAGGTTAAAGAATTGTTTCTTAAGTCAATTTTTAATTATTGGTTATTTATTCATCCTCGTCATTAATAGTTTTCCTTTTAAATAGATAGTTTAATATTGAGTTTTGAAAATAGCTATATATATTTTTCTTTTCCTGACATCTTTCTTATTTGTAAAGATAATGATAATTTTGTATATAATTCATATTTTTATATCGGTTGCTAACCAACTAGTATAAAAAAATATAAATTAGCGATCCAACTAATATAAAAAGTAACACTTTTTACGGTGATAAAGATCGGTATAAAAAATAACTTTCTATACCTATTAGTATTCGAACTGCTATAAAAAATTAATATTATTTTGAACAATATCCTTTTTTTTACTAAATTTACAAATGATATTACCATTTTCACATTAATATATGATATTATCATCTCTATTGCTATCACCCCTCTCATCTCTTCTCTCAGTAAATCTTTTACTTTCAAACACTTTGGTTACATTTTTTTTTGCCATAGAGCTAATAGAGACATCTCAAGAAGGCATTCATCTATTTGATACTAAAGTACAGATTAAAATGGCTTTAGTGACGAGGCATTTTAATATTACCATGTATTTTTTAAATAAATGAAAAAACTAATACCATGTTTCATGCACTCTGAATTGCTCACGAGAATCTAATTATGCATTATATTAGTTAAAAAAAAGACTTTTATGTCGGTTTTTAAATCGATACAAAAATATTAAATTTAGAAAATATTTGATTTTTTTACCGATTCTGTAACTAGTATAAAAATAATGAGATTGATAAATTTGTATATAATTCATACTTTTTATATCAGTTTGCTAGCCAACTAGTATAAAAGTATGAGACTCTATATTGGTTAACATTTTTAGTGGTATAGAAAGAACTGCTTTTTATAGAGGTTACAACTTTAACTGACATAAAAACATGACTTTTTATACCAACTAGTATTCGAATCGGTATAAAAATTTAATTTTATATTGATTAATGCTAGAACTATAAAAAGTCATGATTTTTTAAATAGCAGGTTTGTATGTAATAACTACCACATATAGGCCTATATAAAATTCAAACATGTAGAATCCTAGAATAATACATATCTAATAATACTTTCTAACATCAACAAATAATGAACACTTTGAGTAAACTTATACTCGTAAATACTTAGGAGGTTGGTTATAAAATGTTGAAATTATCAAATTTCATGAGTCAATAACATTTGTGGATATGATTTTCTGTGTATGCATCATCACATAATATATGCACTCAAAGCTCTCTGGTTGATATGAACACTACACATTAAATTCACAAAATATCATAAACTTTATAATTGTATTTCAAGAGTGTGAAAGATTAACTACTTATAATTGGTTCAATGAAGTGCAAATTCTTTTCTAAAGCAATATGTGTTCCATGCAACCTCAAATAAGTCTCAACCACTCCTTCAAAGTTAAAATGTAAAATGAAATTTGTGTCTAGTATGGAACTTAGTAAATTTAAATTGTGTACACAAAAATTTAAATTATTAATAAACTTACGCTTAAACTGTACTTTTGATTGTCAAAATGCTAAGTTTCTTATTCAATGAACACAAGAGATTATTGAGAAAATGTATTTTGAATTGCTAGTGACCGATGTAAATTCAAACAATATTAATGTCAAATAAGATTTACATCAATAGAATTTAATTTATAAAAAAACATATTATTGTAAAGAAGGTGTTTCTTTTCCTTTTCGAACGTCTCTAATAGATATATATTACACCTCTTTACCAACTCTTTGAATGAAAAGAGGGACAATAAATTCAAATGTGATTATTCTTCTTCTCAATACCTATATGATGTAAATACCTTAAACAAAAAGAAAATTAATAATTTTAGAATAACGTACTGAAAAAAAAAAGGAAAACATTCACTAAACAGTTTTTTTAGTGTTCATAAATTAATATTTAAATTAGTCATTATAATAAATAATTATTTATCATCTTTCAAATTGATTACAAAGTTTTCTTGTAATGTTTATTATAGGAATCCTTGCACTCATGCTAAAAGTAGAATAAAGAAAATAAACAACATAACTTAATTAATTATTTAATATTAATGAAGAAAATCACAACAAGTGTGTTTAATAATTTAATAAAAGTAACTCATAAATTAATTAACTAATTGTTAATAAATGAGCTTCATAAATTAAATGAGCTTTATAAGTTTTTACCTGATAAACTAAAATTTTATATTTTTATAGACAAATATATCATTCTATAATTATAATTTTATATTTTTTTTAAATCATCAAATTTTTAATAAATGTTTTAGTACTTCTGTTTTTCTAATAGTTGTTTAAGTTTCCTAGACAAGTCATTTTATTTAATGAGTTGAGAAAGTATATATTATTGAGAAACGTTATTTATATCAATTTGTTAAATATTTTTAATCTGAATTGTCTAAAAGATTAAAATAAGTAACAATATAGATAAAAAAATTATAGATAATAAGAAATTAAAATATAAGAGGCAATCTCACACACACACGAAAGGTTAAATAAGTTTTACGAATTAGAAATAATAATCTAAAAATTAGAAATTATATCAAATAGTTTATAATAAGTTAAAAATCATAAAATAAATTATTAAAAAAACTTTATGTTGTACATCACTGTAAATTTTAATATCTCAATTATGCATATTCGTTATAGTTAACTTATCATTTATCATCACAACCATGTTAAAACAAAACAAAACCATGGATAGAAAATCAAACAAATATTAAAAAAAGAAACATTTTTTTTGCAAAGAATAATAATGGAGGACGATCTATGATCTATCTTACATTTGACAGGTAAAACGTAAACTCGACTCAAATAAAAAAGTGAGTTAATTTCTTTGACACCCATATAAAAAATTATTTATTTTGTAATTTTTTTTTCAATTATAATACATAAAATATCGTATTTAATAACCTTATTTTTAATTAAATTACTTTACTTAAAATAAATAATATTTTAATTTTATAATTTTTAACTTGTAAATATTATTCTTTTAGAAATAATGTATATAATTAAAAAATAACGACTAAATTTCAAATACTTGTCAAACAAAACTGAAAATTAATGTCTGCCCGAAACAACAGGTTATCCATAACAAGCTTAATCAAACCAATGTGCTAAAATGTTCATGGCACTTACAGAGATACGAATCAGCCATGGTCCACCCACATTTAAACTATTAAAATAAACTATTTTAAGTTTAATTAAATTAAACTAGTTAATAACTTAATAGTATTAATAAAGATATTAATAAAGAATTTAATTTCTTATTAATGGTATTGCTTTATGACGTATGTTTAATAATTTGTATGCTTTAAAAAAATACAGTTTTAATTGGGTACTTGCTCTAGGTTCCTATACATCTCTCATGGACGCCTTCTATATATATATATAATGAACCCATCACGTTTGGTTCACAGAAAACAAATCACCATAGTCATATCTCCAAGTGTTAACTTCCAAAGAAAATTCACAAAAAAAAAGTAAGAAAAATTATGCAAATCCTAATCAGTTGCACTTTGATTCTTGCTTTAATTTCACCATGTTTTGGAAGCAATGACGCATCTTATAATGTGATGAATTTTAGTGCTGTGGGAGATGGCAAAACAGATGATTCAGCAGTAAGTCTGTTTCTGTTTCTCTTTTTTTTTTTTTCTAATTTTAAAGCATATATAATTGTAGTTTTATTTACGTGATTTTGATGTATAGTAGCATTTGATTTGGCCTAAAATAAGATATTTGGTGTTAGGCATTTTCGAAAGCATGGGAAAGTAGCTGTGGAGCAGAAGGGACGCCAACTTTACTAATTCCAACAAACTATGTATTCTTGTTGTCTGCCCTAATTCTAAAGGGTCCTTGCAAGGCCACGACTATTCTAATTAAGGTATTTCCAACATTATTATTGTCTTTTAGTAGAGGATCACAAATATCAACACCCACGTACAGATTGGTCCTGCCGGTTGGTTTGCTTGTCTAATTCATCAAATTGATCTATTTTTAATCTAATGATCTGTTTTTTATTAAAAATAAAAATAAAAATAATTTAAAAGATTCAATTTTTTATTTATATTATACTTTAAATTAAATCTTTTTATTTTTCATGTAATTTTTATTTTAAATAGTTTTTTCCCAAAATATTTTTGTTTCTAAATTTTTAATTTTTCTGTTAAACGCAGTTTCAACTTTTTAAAATACCATGTTTTTGTGATTTAATGCGTACTAACGCTACTAGTTCCACATCACACACACATATATATAGACAATGGGCATTTATTAAAACTTCTAATTTATACATTTTTATTTTTGAACTTTATAATCATTTTTTCCCTTTTTTAAAAAAAAAATTCAGCAATAAAGCTACTCCCAATTGGATGCACTAAACCTAATCTAAAAAGGAAAACCTCATGTTGAATATCACTTCAGTAGTTATATTTTACATCAGAATTCATTTATCATTAACAAATTCATGAAAAAAAAATACAAAATTACTTCGAACAAACATTAAACATAACTTGTATCTAGTTTCATTAAGAAATATATATATATATATATATATATATATATTTATTGACTTCTGTATTTTTCTCAATTTCTTTGCTTAATTTTCCCCACATTTGTTGCAGCTTGAAGGGAAAATAGTTGCACCTACGAAGTATTCATGGGTAGGTGATAATAAGGAGAGTTTGATCGCCATCACAAAGGTGGACAGACTGACAGTGGACGGAACCGGAGGATTGATAGACGGGTTTGGTTCTTCTTGGTGGCCATGCAAAAGTTGTCCACGACCATCAGTTACAACACTCTAAACTCTCTTTTCCCACAAAACCACAAATCAAACAATTCACACTAAAGTTTTTCATTATGCAGATTCTTACTTTCAAATATTGCAATAATCTTACTGTTCATGACTTCACCGTCACCAACAGTCCAAAATCTCACATACACGTACATGGCTGTGAGAATGTTACGTTTTCTCGTATCAATGTCACTGCTCCTGCTGACAGCCCCAACACCGATGGTATTGACGTTACTTTTTCCAAAAACGTCTTGATTCAGGATTCCTCTATGCAAACTGGTAACCAAAGTTTAAGGTTTTCTTCTCATGAAAATATCAATTTTCAATGTAGTGTTTTGAAATTTTAACTTGCATTGTCTTTCCAAACAGGTGATGATTGTATTGCCATTAGTGGTGGCTCCTCTTTAGTCAATGTTACTGGGATTGCTTGTGGACCAGGCCATGGAATAAGGTTTTCTATTTATATATCCTCAACTGGTTGATATTGTATATTTTTTTATCTTTATTTATTTAGCAATGTAACTTTAACATGAATGAATAAATCAGCATTGGTAGCCTAGGAAAAAGGAATGACACAGTGGAAGGAGTACATGTACGAAATTGTAGCTTGACAAAAACTAAATATGGAGCAAGAATCAAAACGTTTCCGGTAAGTAATATTAGGGTTCAAACATTTTTCCACCAACAACTATTTTACCACCTTAAGTATATATTTTCTATCATTTCCTTCAACTAAAATATGCAAGCATAATATATTATAAAAATTTAAATATTTGACTTAATACAATATTTATAAAAAAGTTATTTAATGTTTTTTTATTTAATGTGGTTTCAATAATAATTAGAAAAAGTCTATGTATGTTTGACTCATTGTCCATTTTTTTGCAGGTTGGAATTGGTTGTGCAAAGCAAATCACTTTTGAGGAAATAACGTTGGTAGAAACCCGTTACCCAATATTTATTGATAAAAACTATGGCAGTTATCGTTCAACGGTATTCACTTAATTATTCAACTTCTTTCTTTTTTAATTTTTTTCTTTTTATATAAATTTTTTTTGTTTATTATTAAAGTTGGATTTTGAATTGTATACAAAACAGGATGAAGAAGTAGAAGTGAGTGGGGTGACATTCAGAGGGTTTCAAGGAACATCCTTTGATGGCAAAGCTATAACCTTTGACTGTGGACAATCAGGTTGCTACAACATCGTATTGGATCAAATAGACATTGTTTCTTCTCTACCAGCAAAGCCAGCCTGTTGTTCTTGCAATAATGCCCATGGAACAGTTACATCTACTGTTCCAAATTGTTCTTGTTTATTGCCATGAATTTCTTTTCTTATGTGTAAAAGTTAAATGAGCGCAATTGGTTCAATAAATATTAATTAATGCAAACAATTAATATGCATTGTTCTTTTGGTTAATTATTTTTATTTTCTACGGTTTTTTAATTAGATAAATTCTGACATGGGTTTTATCTATAGGAAATGTTTGTTTTGAATAACGTTTTGATTTATATTTTTTTATTAGAAATTATTAGTGTTCAAAATATTTCAATTTAGGGGTTAATAATTTTTTTCCCTGTAGACTAGTTAATGTCACTATATTAGAAAATGATTTTGACGATGGTTAAAGAGTCTTTCTATTACGGTTTTCAAACAATCATTAAATGCAACACCGTGAAAAGTTTACCTAAAACCAATACCATCACTAAATTGTTGTTATATTTTCGAATGACGACGAGTTCTAAATGCCATCGTTATAGTTAATATAGATGAAAAAAAAATCACAAAGATATATAACAATTGGCATCACAACTGTTGTTAAAAATGAATGAATTGGCACCACAACCATAGTTGAAAATGTTTTTTTTTTCTTTTAAATACAGACATTGCTACAAAAACAGCATACAACGTCGAATATTTTTGGCTTTTAACGATGTATTCGCGTTCGACGTCATATCGCAAGACGTAATTTTGACGTCGAACACCTACAGCTCGACGTTACGCCTTTATATCCACGTCTACTCTATAGAGTTCGACGTTTAATATCTGAATAACTAGTTATATTTAAGGGAAAATTTGGCGTCAAATGTAAGGGGAGAGACGTAAAGTTGACTTCAAGGACAAAGATGTATGACGTAAAGTCGACGTCCATTTACGTAGGTCGACGTTACTTGTTATTTATAGACACGTCGGATATTAAAGTGCATGACGTTTAATATTTGAATAAATATTTATACTTACAGCAAAATTTGGCGTCAATTGGAATGGAATGACGTAAAGCTGACGTAACTTGGACGTCGAAGTTAGCCAAACGACGTCATGTTTTGTTGATATACACGTCGAGTAGCAGAGAATGGACATCTAATATTTGAATAAATATTTATATTATTCAAATATAAATATTTGAATCCAATTTTTCATTCATTTATTCACAGTATTCATCTATTCACAACTTAAACGATGCTATTATCAATTCATGCATTCAAAAAGCTGCACAAGTAAAACTAAAAGCTAAGAAAATTCTACTATCATCAAAAGAAAAACCTAAAACTATAGCTATTTAAAATGTTTATTCAAATATTGTTCCCATTCCTCTCTTATCGTTTTTATTACTGCATCTGACAATGTAGAGGTAGTGTTGAACCGCTGCAAAATCAAGGAAACTTTACTATTATATTCATTTTAATGTGAAAAGTTTATTGATATTTGTAATATTTTCAAATGTAAATTTGTACCTTAGTCCAATCTCCTATGATTTCTGCTCGGATGATTGCTTTCATCCATGACATGATGTAGTAGTCACATGCCCAAGAATCATTCTGCTTGTTACACTAAACATGTGAAAGAACTTAGTCAAATGTAATGGTTTAAATTTGACTACGAAAGTTAATGGTTAAAGATCAATGAATTCCAACCTTAGGATATATAATTTTAATTTGTTGTCCTCTAGTCCTAGCCACAACTCTAAACAAATTTGAAACATTTGAAACATAAGTTAATATATTAATATCATCATAAATTGGTATGAATGAATGTAATACTTACGATTGTAACAAGGACTTCAACTCCGATTTTATCTTCCTATGAAGAGAACAAAACCATACAACTTGTGTTTTTTTTGGAATGATCATCATTAGTTGCCAATGTCCCCTATCATGTACCAACAAGTAGTGAGTTTATTGATTAAAATTTGATAAAAGTTGACAATATTGGGAAATACATACGCATCAATGTATGGCGCGATATACATCTCTCTATTAGACTCAGTCATCCATGTTTGCATATATGATTTTCTGGACTCTAATGTGTTTCCAGATGGTTGAATGGTCTGAAGTTCAAGAAAGCCATAAACTAACGCACGACCTGATTCCACTACGACGGTGTCCATGTACCTATAACAACAAAGTTAAGTATATTTACTAAAAAGTAATAATACTAATATACAAATTGGAAAATAACAATTAAAAAACTTGTCGAAACAATCGGTACCGTTATAGAGTTGCGCAGCGAAATAAATTAATAAAGCAGAATGCTTGTTCGGTCAAACTCGTAATAAGATGGTCCGTTTTAGAAATTTAATTTTCTTAGAGAAAATTTGTCAAACAGTTGATGTGCATAAAGCAGTAAAGAGTATAGGGAGTAGAAAAATTGACACACTGGATTTTTATCCTGGTTCGATTCAAAAGAATCTACGTCCAGTTGTTAATCACTATAAAAAGTGATTAACGTTTTCACTAAAATCAGTTTCATAAATTACAATAAGAGTGAATAAAAACAGATAGATAAAACCTTCCTTCGACGAACGAACCGGAAGATGACCACCTTGCCAACTCGAAGAGAACCGCTCCGACTATCGACACACAAAACGCGAGCTTCTTAGTGATAATCGATTATTTGAGTCCGTTACAGGGTTTTTCAAAAGTGATAATCGATTATCCTGAGAAATAATCGATTATTCCAGAGACTTTGGCAGTTCTCATCAGAACTAGTGATAATCGATTATTTGGAGTAATAATCGATTATTCCAAAGAAACGAGGTTTTTCAGAAGGGCTCATGATAATCGATTATAACTTCTAATAATTGATTAAATGTGTAACAGTTCTAGAAATACGAATTTTTCTAAGTATTACATGTTTAAGGCTTTTCCTAATACATTTATAATCTACAAAGTGCTTTTAAAACAATTATAACAGTCTATCGTCTTTTAGCATCATCAAAATCATTTATCTTCAAATTTACCAATGCTCCTCATTGGTAACAATCTCTCCCTTTTTGATGATGATCAAAAATCACTTTTTAAAAGCAACTTTGGGTTATCTACAAAATATACAAACCGACAGACAACAATAAGAGTTAGTAGTAACTGCACATATTTCTCCCCTTTTTGATCATAAGCAAAAAGAGTTATAATGCTCCCCCTTAATATGAGCTCTCCCTCAATTAAACAATGTATGTACTAAAACAATAGATCATTTTATTCATGAAAACATTAAAGATTACAAGGGCACATAAAGCAAGACATGAACATGATAAAACATCCTAGGAATTCAAAACAAACAAACATTAAAGCACACTAACATAAAATCCTAAATCTAAAATTCAGGACTTGGTGGTCTCTCTGGAGGTTGGAGATTAAAGTGATTTTCAATGTTTCCAATGCGAGTATCAAGGTCATTGAACTGGTCGATCACAAATTCTTCATGATTTTGTTGCCACTCATATATTTGTTCAAAGTGAGTCTATTGAAAGAGACACATATCCTCCAGTTGTTTTGACAGGTTTGCAAAATGCTCCTCCATAGTCAGGGATGAAGAGGAAGGCATGTGAGAAGGACCAGCATCAGCAGAGGTAGCAGTTGGGACTGGATCAGCCATATGGGCATCCATATTGTCATTGACATCTTCGTGGTGATCATCATCCTTGTGAATGATCACACGGCCACGAGCAACAAAACCCATTTGGCAAAATGTTGTCTCACCAATTTCAGTGCCAATTGCTTGAATGGCGGTAGTGAGTTCACCTTCCACACTTACACCTTTGTATTCTAAAATTCGAGAGATGAGAAGTGCATATGAAAAATGATAAGAATTATATTTCTTGGACTTTACCATGGTGTCGGAGATAAGTGTTGGCCAATCAATGTGGATATGATTTAAAAGCCCATATAGTAGTAGAAGATCTTGCTCCGAGCATTGAGCATGGTTAGTGGCACGAGGACATAGGATCCACACAATTAAGTAGTGAGTCATCCTTTCTTCAACCTTGAATTCACCCACAAGCAGCTGTCGACGATTGATTTGTTGTTCAGGATGGCGCAAAAAGGATTGAAAGGCGAGGAGACTATTGAAGTCCGGAACTCCAAGATAGACTTTGACAGCATCATCCCATAGTGTGAGTTGTGCGACATTCGTCCATATGTCATCATCCAGAATTATAGGGACACCTTTCACTTTTGTTGTGATGATGCCGTCACGATAACACATATTGAAGTAGAAGACACATATGAGATCAGGGTAGATGCACCCCTTTTGCTCCACGAGATGAGTAATTCCTTGAGCATGAAACATATCTGGAAATTGAAAGCCATAAAAGCGATAAAAGTCGAGGCAGATGAACTTTACCGCCATGATTCGTCGTTCTTGCCAGAAATGGACATAGTCACCATGCTTCTCCTCATCTGAAATCCAACCTTCGATGGAAGCAGGACGAACATTTCGGGAACGAGAGGAAGAAGCACCAACAGTCCTCCTTCGTGTTCTTCTTGAATCAGCCATGAGAGAAGTGGACAAAGAGAAACTTTGGAAGGAAAGAAGAAAGATGAAGAAATTGGGTTCAGATTTGGGTGCAGCAGTGTTCTGGGTGCAAAGAAGTGAGCATTAATCGATTATAGGGGGCTAATTATAAGAAAATTGAGAAACTAGCCATTTATGACCGTTTCTAGGCGTTAGGATTCACTGCAACAGCTATATTTTTTATACAGATCGCGTGATAATCGATTATCGTAAGTGATAATCGATTATTGTAAGTGATAATCGATTATCTGCTCATAAGTCACTTTCCAGAAATTATGTAATAATCGATTATGTATGAAGATAATCGATTATCTTCTCATGAATGTCCAGTTTTTGGTTTGAATATGAATAATCGATTGTTCTATGGTATAATCAATTATCTGCGTATAGAGGCTTTTGCCAAAAGCCAAAAATAATCGATTATTATCCTATGATAATCGATTAAAAGCGCTGATTTTACGAGAATTGAGAAAATTTCATAAATCTGGAGTTTAAGACATATCTAACACCCCTAACTCTCTTCTAAGCTCATAGAATCTATCTTTAGGTAGTGCTTTAGTGAAGATATCAGCTAATTGATGTAAAGTGTCAATGTATTCAATTTGGCAATCTCCCTTTTGAATGTGATCTCTCAAGAAATGATGTATAATTTCAATGTGCTTAGTTCTTGAGTGCATTATGGGGTTCTTAGTTAGGTTGATAGCACTAGTATTATCACATTTCAGAGGAATGTGATCAAGGAAGATATCAAAATCCTCCAGATGTTGTTTCATCCATAAAATTTGGGCACAACAATTTCCGGCAGCAATGTATTCAGCTTCAGTGCTAGACAAGGCTACAAAAGCTTGTTTCTTTGAATGCCAAGACACTAAAGAACAACCCAGAAAATGACACGTTCCACTAGTACTTTTCCTATCAATTTTATAGCCACCATAATCTGCATGAGAATATAATATCGCTGGTTGGCCAAAATATGGCATGATCATAGCCTTAGGCCAAGCTATAAATGTGCCTAAGGCCTCCCCACGAATTGGATTTCAGATGTAGGCAGTGGCATGAGAGCTTGTGGGTCTCTAACATCATCAATCGTTACCTGCGAGTGAGTGAGCAATAAAGGAGCACCATGAATCGTTACATCCACTAGTGCAAAAACAACGTATAACGTCACGCATTCAACGTCAAATCACTCAATAGCCAATGTTAAAAATGACTGGTGACATTTTTGTAAATAAATGCAATTATTAAACATCATTTAGAATTGTAATTTGACGTAAAAGGATATAAAACGTCGAATGCCCCAACGTTAGACGTCAAAAGGTTAGTGAATTCAATAAAAATTTGAGCGGGAGATTGAAAATTCATTCACTTTATCTTAGCGCGCGAGACCCTCTTCTTTGCTCAAACTTTTCTCGAACGAAGTTTGACGACCATCACGTGTAATTTTTCTTTCATTTGATATAAATGCATGTTAATTTACTACTTTATGTATGATTTTTGTTTGCTTTGACCGATTATTTTCGTGTTCTTGTCCTTCATAGGCGCATTCTACTTTATCTCTCACTTGTGGCAACACTTTATTCCGATGAACCAAGGTTAGTTTTCGTTTTCGTTTTCGTTTTGAAGAATTTATTTGTTGAACTTGTTTGTTGTTATTTTTTGTTGAATTTGTTTGTTGTTGTTGTTTGGTTGAACTTGTTTGTTGTTGTTGGTTGATTGAACTTGTTTGTTGTTGTTGTTTGATTGAACTTGTTTGTTGTTTGTCATTTTTGTTTGTTGTTGATATTATATTATACGTTCATAGTTCATGCTTTAATAAATACCAAAAACTAAAATTTGTTGTTTTTTTGCTTTTCAGGTCTCGTAGAGTTGTGAAAAAGGATCACAATTAATTGAAAAAAATAAAAATAATTGATTAACGTCGTTTATTGATAAAATTCAACGTTAAATTTAACGTCTCCCGATATGACGTCGTTCTCAAATTCGACGTGAAAGGCCCAAAATATTCGACGTTGTACGCTGTTTTTGTTCTAGTGATCATTACATTGCATATTCATACTCAATTTGTGATAATGGTTATTGCACAATATACAATTGCACTCTTTTTTTTCTTTTAGAACACCAATAGTACGTCAATTGATAAAGCTACTCGACGTAATATTAATAGAAAAATAAAGACAGAAAATTATCAAAAATGATATTTGATTAAGGAATATTTATAGGGAAGCAAATGTTTGGTGAAGGAGGAGCAACGTTTTGAAACAAAGAGGTTAACGTCAATTTCTTCAGACTTCGACGTATTATTGTCAGGCAGATTACTCCCTTTTTAATTCTTTTTCCTTTTAAACCAACAATAAACGTCCAATTCCTTGGACATGTGACGTATTATTCGTTATCCAAACCCAAAGGTCGCTCCCTTTTTTTATTTTTCCTTTTTAAATTCCAATAGAACGTCGAACTCTAGGGGGCTTCGACGTGAATGGTTGTGAGCATTAATTTTGTGTTGTTACCTGAGGTTTTGAATTGACTCTATAAAAATTATCCTTAACTCTATACAATTGCACAATTTGATCGTTTTTGAATGATTCATTTTTTAAGTTTTCTTGGAGTTGTTTTCTCCGAAATCAGATCCACTGATTCTGTAGAAAACAACTTCAAGAAACTTAACGATTGAATCATATATGCAATGGGACGTCTACTTAATGATGATAAATGTTGTTAGTAAGAACCAAAGAGATTCACGTCATATACTGACACCACTCGACGTCTAGGTATATGGGAAAAGGTTGTTGGCAGGGCATGATAAATGTTATGTTAAAACGAAGAGATACACGTCTAATATTGAAACGACACGACGTCCATGTTATTTGGGAAATACATAAGGACATCGTTTTCCTTTAGTATTCGACGTAAAATTATTTGAAGGATATTTTTAAAAGAAATCCAATTTTACAGAATGTAGGTTCATAAATGGAAACGAAACAAAGGAAAAACATAATAACACTAAACATAGGAAAAAATTGAAAATCAAACGACGAAAAGATATGCGGGATTGTTAAAATGTAGAAGGATTTTTGTGAATGGAGGTTGTAGCATTTTGAAAGGGTGCAAAATCCAAATCTCTCAACCTTTTTCTTTGGATTTCTATCACTCTTTCAAGCTCTTCGCCATGACAAAGAATCAAACCACAAGGAAAGTACTCGCTTTTGTGAACTTGAAAGAGATGATAGAAAAACAAATAAAAGCATAATAACACTAAACATAGGAAAAAAAATGAAAATCTAACCACGAAAAGATCCATGGGATAGTTAAAATATAGAAGGATTTTGGTGAATGGAGGTTGTAGCGTTTTGAAAGGGTGCGAAATCCAAATGTATCAACCTCTTCTTTGTGTTTCTATCACTCCTTCAAGCTTTTCAACATGAGAAGCAATCAAAACCACAAAGAAATGACTCGTTTTTGTCGCCGTGAAAGAGCAGATGATCACATCAATTATTGACAAAATTGGACGTCCGCTATAGAGTATGTTTTTAAATTCATAAGTATTAACATTTCCCTCTGGTTTTCTACCATGCCTTCATCGTTAACAAAGAAATGTCTTCGTCTAGTAGAGGAATTGATAGCAAACCAAAGGAAAAAGTTAACATGAATTTGGTTACAGAAGTTCTGTAGTTTAGTGAAGGAGGAGTAGCGTTTTGAAAGGATGTGAAATCCAAATCTGTCAACCTTTTCCTTTGGTTTTCTATACTCCTTCAAGCTTTTTTGTGTCCTTGAAGGAGATAACAGACAACACAAAGAAAAAAATTAACAGATGGAGTTCATAGCAAAATTTTTATAAATGGATGTCTACAGGTTATCTAAGGCTCCGAAACTGTATTTGTAGAAAAAAAGAATGATTGATGGGAAAGGCCTGATATGGGTGACCCTTGGCTTCAATAATAAAAAGGCAGTCTGAAGGCAAAGGTTGCTCTTTTTTTTCTTTTTCCTTTTTAAATTCCCATAGAACATCGAACTCTAGGGAGCTTCGACGTGAAAGGTTTGTGAGCATTCATTTTGTGCTACCAAAGGTTTTGAATTGCACAGATTCATCGTTTTTGAATAATTCAATTTTTAAGTTTTCCTCAAGTTGTTTTATGGGATGGTTTAAAAGAAAAAATTAAAAACATAATTTCTGGCAAATAAAACGTCGAACACAAAGAAGAATTTGACGTTCTGTGGTTGGTTTAAAAGAAAAAGAAAAAATAATAAAAAATGAACTAAATAATAAAACGTCGAAACCAGTATAAAATGACGTTTTATGGGTTGATTTAAAAGAAAAATAAAAGTATAACTGCTGGCTATAATATACAACGTCCTTCTTTTTTATGGTTGACGTTATATTAATTAAATCAATATTTATTATTTATTTATCTTGTATTGGACGTCAGTTGTTTCCTTAGGGACGTTATGTGATTACGACCATCACGTCCAACCCCAACTCGCACGAGGTTCTATATTGGTTTAAACGTCGAACCCATAAACTTGGCGACATTCTGTTTAGTTTATAAGAGAAAAGAAATAAAGAATAAAAAAGGGATTCACTTGCTGGCATATAAAACGTTGCATATTTGTCATGGTTGACATCAAATGTGGGTAGGAGTAATACTGACCGGAAGCAAACCACTATTTTAGTATTTTTTTTATTTTGAATTGAACGTTAGATGTTTCTTAAGTTGACGTTATGTGATTCTAAGGTCATTGTTTTACGTCAATGTGGATCTTGTTTGACGTTAATACATTTTAGACGGCGAACTGTTTTAGTAAATGACGTGGAGCGATTGAATTTATTTACAAAAAATGCCACTTATCATTTTTAACGTTGGATATTGAGTGGTTGGACGTTGAACGCATGGCGTTATATGCGGTTTTTGCACTAGTGAGAATTTAGAATTGCATTCTATCACAATCCTATAAAAATTTTATACAAACGCAACCATTTCCAAACAATTGAAATGATATGAACATACAAAGGCTTACACAAAACTATCTAATATTCCACCAAAAGCTGGTAAGCATATATATAAAAAAACTATAAACTAGCTCTAAGTTTCAACTACTTTAAAATTTTATATCTAACAAGAAAATACTTTACTCATATTTTTTGAACATGGAAAGGCTAATGCTTTTGAATCTATTAGATGTTCATTAACAAAATTTTGCAAAAGTAAAGTGAAGTTAAAATTAGTACATATGAGCATGACTTAACTTATATGTTTTGTTAAAATAGAATGACTCAATTTCTCACACCAAGAGAAGGTGAATTGATGAAGAGTAAAAAACAAAAGATTTTAAAATCTTTTCCACAAAAAATGATGTCTTTATACTTTTCTTGAATCGCAAGGTAAAAGATTTTCAATGCAGCGGAAACTTAATCTAATAAGTACAAAAAGTAATTGATTGAATAAAAGAGAGTAGGGATCAGAAAATTCAAACACTACGTTTTTATACTAGTTCGGCCAACCTGCCTACATCCAATGTCCTTCCAACCACGGGAAGGAAATGCACTATAATGATCAAGGTTTTTACAACAAGGTTTCTATAGAAGACCTCACGTCAAAAATGTAAAACACCTCTCTAACCCTCTAATCAAAATATAAGCAATACACAACAAGACCAGTATCAAGAATCCCCTCTCCTGTCGTTTAACCCCTTTGAGGCACCTTCAAAGTCAAGAACACACACGTTCTTCTTCTTGTAGTCACAACAGGGAACTCAAACCAATCTTCAAGAGATTGCAGAATCTGATCACGTAGTAACACCCAAATGTGCTGATTGATCAGTCTTTGAAACACAACAGTCTTGCTCTTCAAGAAATCACAAGTTGTTGATCACCACGATCAATCTTATTTCTTGGAGTTTTTCCTCTCTTTCTGTAAGATCACAACTTTCTGTAAAGGATATGAAATTGTTAGAATCACAAAAGTTCTTACAAAATTTAAATATGCGTCAATTTATAGTATAACACATATCAGACGCATTTTAATCGATTCAGCTACTAACGTAATCGAATATAACAATAAGTTATAACAGATTTAGCAACAGCCAAACAAATAATTGAGTGTACAATTAATGCAATTGACTATCATTTAATGTTTGGTCAACATATTTAAAATATGACCGTTATGTTAGCTGTTACAAGCATTTAATAGATTTTCAAAACATCAACTAACTTATTCGAATACAAAGAGCATGCATTCGATTAAGTGAAATCTTTTTGCATAGTTTTGAAAACTTTTCTCTTTGAAAAATCTCACAGCACACTTCAAAAGAGATTTTGCAAGCACACGAGTTTTAATCAATTTACCCCATAATGTAATCCACTTAAAACTGTTGTTTTGTCACACATTTAAAGTTCAACCATAGTGCTTGTGATTTTCCTTTTCTAAAAACATATGTCATGCATACACATATAAAATCACATATTTAACACAGTGATATGCAATGAACAACACAAACATGTTCTCAGATATACTTTAACATATTTAACACATTAAAGAAGAGCATATAACATGTAAACATAGAACATGTAACACAAAATACACGTGTTATTAATTATGTATTGTCATCATCAAAAAGTCAGATATCACTGAAATTGTGGGTTAAGCTAAACATGTGTTCCCCTATCAACAATCTCAACATGTTTAGTAATAGAATGTATCATATTACATCATCCCCCAACCACTTTCATTACCACACTCATAGCCACTAGTTTATTTATTGCACTACACCATAGTAAAACTAACTATATATAAATACCTTGAGGAGTTGCCATGTGATTTTTTGTGAAACTTATTCTACCACTCAATATGCTTTGTCCACTAAAAGCACTAAAATAATAACATTTAATGATAGAAAACATCACGTTGTATATTCAAGGTCATTTGAATTGTGATGTTGCGGCGTTGGGAAAACATCTCACCTCTACTATTACATTATTATGAGAAGAATGATGTATATAAGAAATATGGAGTATAGGAATGTTTAAGCTGCAATGTCTATTTTTCATTTCCACTGCCCATGGCTGACTCTTAAATATGTTATGCCAGGCAAACCCATCGTAGCAATAAGTTAATTGTGGTACTCTTCACCATACTTAGCTAAGTGTAAGCAACCGGCGTCAACATTATACATTTTTGGATATGTTTTAAATATAAAACATACGAGTTTTAAGAGTAGAAAGTTGAAAAAAAGGGTCGAATTCTATTAAGATGTGTTTTCTTTCCTAATAATTCAATTGAGGGTCAAAAGAAAAAGAATGGTATGATGAGAGAAACCTATTTTTCAAATTTCAACCCTAACGTCGTGTAAGCTCATTCCATTTTATTTCTAAGTAATATATTAAAAAAAATGAACAATCATCCACTTAACGGGGAATCATTGGTTGTCAGGTTTTTTTTACAAGGAACACGTATTTAACTTTAAGAATTGCTCTGAAGTCTATTATTAATGATTGGTTATTTATTCTATCTAATATTTATTGATATTACCTTTTAAATAGATTTTCTAACAGAAATATTGATTTTAAAAAGGTTAATATAGTTTGTATTTCTTCTTTTCCTTTCTTTTTATTTGTACATAAAATATCTCGTTTATTTTGTTTAATTTTTCATCTATTTTTTATGTAATCCATTGTATTTTATGTAATTCGTGAAACATTTTAAGCAGAAAATAGTACGCACAGGGTATCCCGGACTGTTTTTTAACCATAACTCTGTTTCTTAAATATAAACATTCTTCAAAGGAAAACAGCGACAATACGACCTTAAAAAGACAAAAAATTGATGTGTGAAGAAAATGGTGTATTCGATATTAAAATATTTGCACTAAATAAGAGTGAAATGTTTCAAAGATAGTGAGGAGAACCTGAGGAAGCAGACGACAAACGTAGGCATATGAGAACTGGTGCATTGGTATACTTGTCTTTCCACTTATATCTTTACTTCTTTGTAATCAATCGATATGGATTTAATGTGAGCAATCTTTTCCCAATCTTCACTTTATTGTTTCTGGCACCGCTGTTTGAGCAATAAACAACCAGACATTTTGAGTTCTGAAATGGATTTTGGTAGACCCTCCTCTGGCAAGCATTGGAGTACAGGACAGTTACGAAGAATCAATGTCTGAAGAGAGGAGAGGTGACAGAGACCCCTGTAGTCCAGTTTCTTAAGATTTGGACAATCATGTATTACTAGACGACCAAGAGAAAGTGGGAGCAAACCTTCACCCGGAAAACACTCCAAATCCACCTTGCCAATGTTCAAGACTTTTAAGGAAGGGTTGGTTCCCCAAGCGCCCTTTAGGGAGGCCAGAACTTTGGAGCAATTCTCGACAAACATTTCTTTTACATTTGATGGCAAACATTCCTCGGACAACTCCAGCGCTGGACAATTGCTTATGTACAGATTATTAAGAGATGGAAGAAGGGCAGACATGCATTTAGGCATTGACTTCAATTTCTCCAATCCTGCAATAATCAATGACACTAGCTGAGGTGCAAATAATCCTTCATTGGGAAATGATTCAAATTCAGAGCATTTTTCAATGAACAAATTCTTCAAACGATTGTGAGGGTGCCCCTGCGATATCATCTGTAGATTGCGACACTTGAGTAAATAAAGGTCGCGGAGTTTTGGGAACAAATCTAAAGGAAAGGTAGTGAGAGAGTCACAATCATCTCTGATATTCAATTCTACAAGGGAATGGTACCAATTGCTAATGGGAATACTGATGCCTGGACCAAAAGAAAAAGGCAAGTATTCAAGGGTATCAAATATGTTTGGCCTCGTATTCACACATTGAATCTCGACGGCCCTGGTGATCGGAGCCCCAAGTTGGCCGCATTCGTGTATAATAAATTTCTTTAAATGACAAAGTATGTTTGGCAATTCTTTCAGCTTGGGACAATTCGCCAGAAAAAGACTTTTAAGACTTGGAAAAGCACCCGTCACGCACTGCCATTCTTCCCATTCCTTCATATCAATAAAGCTCAACCTTTTCAAGGATGCAAATGCAGAAGAGCTATCCCCGTAGAAATCAGCATCTATCCTTCCTATCCAATCAAGGCCATCAATTCTCAAGTCCTTCAGAAATGTCAAAAGTCCAAGGCAAGGCAACCGTAGGCAATGTTTACAGTTATTCAAGGTTAAGGACACCACATTCGATAGAGAATTATTGGATAACCAACGGGGAAATTGTGTGCCACCATAGCCATCGATTGATAAGTGCTTCAAATGTATGGAAGGTTGCAGATTCTCAAGTACTTCTCTTTCTTTTACCGAATCGTCATTGTTCCGCGCTAAATTCCATTGTAAGCTCAGCGTCACAATATGTGTTTCATTCTTCAAATTCGTCTCATACGGATTTGAGATATTTTCAAGATTTTGAATTGACAGCTGCTCTCCATGAAAATGAAGTTCTCCTAACTGTTGAATACTGAACTCACTACTTTTTCCAACCGCAAAATTGTTTATCCACACGTGAAGATTCTTCAACTTTCCTAAACCGATTGGACCCTTCGTTAAAGTAGTTCCCATAAGTTCTAGGCGGCGCAAATTGGTAAGCTCATGCAAAGTCAAGGGCAACTCCTTCAATTCGATACAATTATTTAGTTTCAATTCTTGCAAGTTATAGAGTGAACAGATTGAGTCAGGAAGTCTGCGTATGGCGCTACCCGAAAAATCCAACGAACGGAGATGTATAAGATCGCCTATTGTGTCAGGCACCTCAAAACACAACCTCAATGATAAGACCCGTATGAACTTAAAGTTGGGGATTAACTCTTCTATTGGCAGCTCACGACGCCACCCAAAAGTTATAAATGTTCGTAACCATGTAGCATCACGTAAACTCGTATAATCTTGAATAGGATCGCTTACATATGATATATGACGGGTTTTCCTTGATACTCTTTTTTCATCATCAACACCTAACCTGTGGCAGATTTCACCTGAAACATATTTTGCTAAATCATTCAGAAGGTCGTGCATGACAAAATATATTTCCTGGTCCCAAGTTATTTGTTTAAAGAATGACCTTGATACTAGATCATTGAAGTAGTCTTCACCTACTTCTTCTGGAGACTTGCTTTGTTGAGAGCAATGTAGAAAATTTTGAGCCATCCATAACAAAATTAAGCTCTCTTTGTCAAACCTATGGTCTTTGGGGAATAATGCACAATAAGCAAAACATCTCTTGAGATGAGAAGGAAGACGGTAATAGCTCAACAACAAAGTAGGAACGATTTTACTATCTTCTATTGGTAAGCCCCATATCTCGTTTGTCAATACACCTTCCCACTCTGAAACAGATGACTTTGACCGTAAAAGACATCCTATTGTTTCAAGGGCCAGAGGTAATCCTTGGCACTTTTCAACTATCTTCATGCCAATCTTCTTTAACTCAGAATTCAACTTACAGTTTTCGTCTTGGAATGCATGTTTAGCAAAAGTTTGCCAGCTGTGATCTTCACCTAATTGCTTTAGTTGGAGTATGTAGGTTGACTGCATGATAGAAGCAACTTTGTGACTGCGTGTTGTGACTAGAATTTTACTTCCTTTAGCTCCAAACGTAAGAGGAGTTTGTAATGCTTTCCATTGATTTCGGTCTTCGTTCCAAACATCATCCAGAACCAGAAGAAACTTCTTTTCAGACAACCTTTTTTTCAATTTTCCATGAACCATTTCTAGGTCTCCACTGTCATCTCTTGAGTTAGTGAAAGCTCCAATAATTGCTTTGGATACTCTCAAAACATCAAATGCATCAGAAACGCAAACCCAAGCCTTTTCATCAAATTTAGCTTCCTCTGTCTTTGGATCATTGTATACATGTTGAGCAAGTGTGGTCTTACCCATCCCACCCATACCCACAATAGAAAGTATAGACAGCTTATTATCATTAGTGTCAGATCTCAGCCAAGTAAAGATAATTTCTTTGTCCTCATTTCTGCCATAAATAACCTCTTCAGCCACCAACGACGTTGACTCAACTTTTTTCTCCGCCACCTTATTACCCAACCCAGATCTAACGCCAGTATAAATTTTGAGATCTTTAACAATGTTTTGGTTAAAAAGAGATTCTACATCATCTAGGAGTGCTATGATCTTGGATTCAAAATTGTGTACCTTGCTAGAGCTGGTTTGGAATTCAGCTTCCAATTTTGTCTTGGAGAATTCATAGTCTATTTGCTCGAGCAGATCCTCTGCATCATACAAGACGTCTCTAACCTCATCAAGCCAATCTTTGACCAATGAATTAGTGAACTGCTTTTGTTCTGCATCATCTATCACAGAATTGACGTCCATCAGCTTCCTCTTCAACTTTTTCAGTAGCTTCTCATCAAGATTTCTCCCACGAAAGAAGCCGAGAACTTGATGAGAATCCAGCTTGTCAAATAGCACCTGAAGAACAGCACCAAAAAGAGCACCACCAAGTGTTTCAAGGACAGGCATGGTTGGAAAGGAAGTGGCCAAATCGAGGAGAAGAAAGGTTGGGAAAACTGGAGTGAAGGTAACGCAGAGTTCGGGTGAGATCTATTTTCTTGACAATGTCTTTACTTCAATATATGTTGTTGACTCTTGTTGACCGCACAAATTCAAGTTTCAATACCTGTTTTACATTTTTATAGTTCTCGAGCTAGCTCAAATTTATTTAAAAAGTTTAAGCCATTAACAAAATAATAAATCAATGAGTATCTTAGATATACTAAAATCAAAGTTCCTTATTGTTATACATAAATTTATATTCAAATAATGACGGACGGATAAAATTTAAAACATTAGTACTATTTTTTCTTGTTGTAAGTTAAGATTTAATGCAATTTTCTCACAATAAACTTCTATTCAGAGTTTCCTTATTGCTTTTATGATTTTCTATTTCATTATTTCAATGACAAACCAAACAAACTTAAAATGAATCAAGCGTGAAATGCGAGGGTTAAAGACTTGATAAACACGAATTATATAGTAAAACATTAAAAAACAAAACAAACTGAAACTAGAACGAGACAACAATGTGAGGGAATTTTTGGTAATTTTCCCTTTTTTTTAGTAATTTAAAAAAATTGTACTATCATCCATTCATACGAATGCTAGGTTATAGGTCCTTTACGCGTTAAAGAATTGTTTCTGAAGTCAGTTTTTAATTATTGGTTATTTATTCATCCTCGTTCATTAATAGTTTTCCTTTTAAATCGATAGTTTAACATAAATATTGATATTGACTTTTGAAAATATTTATATTTTTTTTCTTTTCTTGATATCTTTTTTATTTGTAAATGAAATTTTTTTTTCAGCTATTTTTATTGCCTATTTATTTATTATTTTTATACATTATTTTTCATATTTCTTTCTTACTTAACAAATTAACCTTGAAGTATCATTTATGGTATCAAGTAGGTCCCTATTGGTTCCCAAAACTGGAGAATATTAGTTTTTGAGCAATAAAGAGTGATCCTTCTTTTTTTACTAAATTTACAAATGATATTACCATTTTTATATTAATAGATGATATTATCATCACCTGCTCATCCTGTATTGCTATCACCCCTCTCGTCTCTTCTCTCAATAAATCTTTTACTTTCAAAGACTATGGTTACATTTTTTTGTTGCCATAGAGCGAACGGAGACATCTCAAGAAGGCCTTCATCTGTCATATACCAAAGTACACAATAAATGATTGGCTTAATACCTTATTTTGTCCCCAGTTTTGCTCGAAAATGTCAAATTAGTTTATCCTTTAAAAAGTGCGTCAATTACGTCCTCACTTAATAAAATTTGCATCAATGAAATCCCTTCCGTTAAATCCGTACAAACGGCGTTAACTATTTTTCTCTCTCTTCTACTTTTTCTACTTTTTCTGTGCAAGGCAAGTTTTAGCAGGTTTTTTCTCTCTTCTACTGTTCTTCTTCTCTCTCTTCTACCAAATTTATTGGCGCCCCATCGTTGTTATACTATTGTATTACCAAAACGGATGCTGTTGTGGGGTAATCTTGTGATACCAATTAACAAACCACCCACAGGTCCTAGTTCAAGGAATTCACTGCTTTTTAGAGAATAGGCAATGATAGGTGTAAATTTTACTTGCTTTTGTTACTTAAAATGTTGTGTTTTTGAGTAAGTTTTAGTATTAATTCTCATGAAAAATATATAATTGTTGATGTAAGTATAGTTTGTAATGTTTAAATGTGTGTTTTGATGCTTTTGTGTGTTTATTTTTGCAATAGAATAAGGATTGGATAATATCAAAGAGACCCTGTGTGCATCAGTGGCCCAGCCAGAGCGCACCAGAGGCCCAGCCAGAAGTGAACCAGTGGCCCAGCGACCAGGAACCAGTGGCCCAGCGAGCCAGTGGCCCAGCCAGAGCGCACCAGTGGCCCAGCGACCAGGAACCAGTGGCCCAGCGACCAGGAACCAGTGGCCCAGCGAGCCAGCTCGCCCAGCGAGCTGGAGCAGCTCGCCCAGCGAGCGACGCTCGCCCAGCGAGTGGATTCCTTTCGCCCAGCGAAAAGTCACTTACGAATTTTCTCTTTAAAGACGCGATCCAGAGGCAGAGGGAGGCAGTTCTGGAGGGGAGAAGCCAGGGGGAACTCTGCAGCTCGTGTCCATGCTCGTTTTGGGTGCTTCGGAGTGGAATTTCACCACTTTCTACCATCCAATCCATCCTTTATCGCTTCTATGATGTATATGTGTAGCTAGAACTCCATTTCACTGGGGTCGAAAGTACATTTCTGAAACTCTTTGTAATTTCTATATTAATGCATGATCTTGTATGAATTTTGTGTTCTATCTTTATTATTCATGCCTATGATGAGAATCTGAGCTATTTGAACGGTTAAATCATTGAGAAATGTATGAGACCGCGGACCTAGGATAGAACTGCTAAAGGATTTCGAGTCCTAGACATAGGAGGAAATTCTTAGTCATCTGTAACATTGTGATTAAGGCAAATCTGATAACTGAATTATCTAAGAGATTAGGATTTAGTTTGAATGATTCTGAACGGTCATCTGAGAGATCAGGACTGCATGCGCCTAGGATGTTGATGCTAAATTTTGAGGAATTGTGTTAGTAGAAAAATTACTTGAGTGATGAACTTGAAAATCAACCCCAGTGAACTTTAATTCATCTGTTTTTACCACTTTAATTTCATCTGTATGCAAATCTTACTTGTGTTGTAAAATTAATCGCTAAATTAGTAAACTTTAATCATTCTGTGAATCAAAACAAATCTCTTGGGAAAACGATTTCCGGACTTACCGGTTTATTACTTGTACGATTCGGTACACTTGCCGAGGTCTCAACAAGTTTTTGGCGCCGTTGCCGGGGATTTGTTTTTGTTTTCGTTGATTGTGTTTTGTTTATCTGGTTTAGTTGATTTTAGCTATCTGTTGTTTAAGTATGTATTGTGATTATATTTGAATTCTTGTGCATAATTGTTATCATCTGTAGAGATTGTGTTTTTTTTTTTGATTGTTTCTTTTTGGTTTTTGTTTGGTATGAGAAGCAGAGAACAGGTTGAAAATCTACTTTTTGATCCGGAAATTGAAACAACTGCTCGAAGAAACAACAGCAGAAGAAGGAGACAAAGTAGAGAATCCAGAGAAGCCTCTGCTATTTCTGAAGAAAATCTTAACTCTTCATCTGATCAAGAAAGAGAAGAAATGGAAGACAATCGCACTGGAGAAGGTTCTGGGCAAGGAAGACGTACCCTTGCAGATTATAATACTTTCTCAGGACCTTTGCACTTCAATAGTATTGCAAGACCAGTGGTGAATGCTGCTAATATGGAGATGAAGCCAGCTCTTATTCATCTGGTGCAGAACAATCAGTTTCATGGATTATCCCACGAGAATCCATACACTCACTTGGCTACTTTCATGGAGATCTGTAATACAATGAGGATTCACCAGGTTCCAAATGAAGCAATCCGACTCAGTTTATTTCCATTTTCATTGGCTGGTAATGCAAAAATGTGGCTGAATTCTTTTCCAGAGAATAGTCTGACTATCTGGGATGATGTGGTTGCTAAATTCCTGAACAAGTTCTTCCCTCAGTCCAAAGTCAATAAGGGAAAGCAGGAGATCTCTTCTTTCCAACAGGATGCTGATGAAACTCTAGGTCAAGCATGGGATAGATTCAAAGGCCTACTGAGAAAAACCCCTACTCATGGATTTGATGAGCCTACACTGCTAAATCTGTTTCTTGGAGGGTTGAAATCTCAAACAAAGTTAATGTTAGATGCATCAGCTGGAGGTAGTATCAGATGGAAGACGCCTGAAGAAGCACATGAACTGATTGAAAACATGGCTGCAAATGATAATGAAGTTCAGAGTGAAAGAGCTCAATTTCAACAAAAAGGTATTCTTCAACTTCAATCTCAAGATGCTTTACTAGCTCAGAACAAGATTATGACTCAGCAACTTGAGACATTAATGAAGAAGTTATCTCAGCTGCCTAAAGAACTGCAGAATGTTTCTCAAACTCAACATCAGATGGTTCAGAGTTGTCAATTGTGCGGAGGAAATCATAATAATGGTCAATGTGTAGTGCAAAGCATGTCTCATGAAGAAGTACATTATATGGGAAATCAAGGTCAAAGTTTTAATCAAGGATGGAGACCTCATCCGAGTATGGGACAAGCTGTTTCATTCAACAGACCACCTCCACAGAACTTTCAGCAACAACCTACTCTGACAGACAGAACTTCAAAATTGGAAGAAACTCTTCAGCAGTTTATGCAGGTATCAATTTCCAACCATAAGAGTACAGAAGCCTCACTTAGGAATTTGGAGATTCAGGTGGGTCAATTAGCTAAAAAGTTGGAAGAAAAACCAGAGAAGGACTTTGGGGCAAACACTGAAGTAAATCCAAAGGAAGAATGCAATGTTATTACTACAAGATCAGGAAGAATTCTGGAAGAAAGAGAGAATGAGAAAAAAGTGAGTGAAGAAAAAGATGAGATGAGTAAACAGGGAGATGAAGAAGAAGAGAAAGAGGATAGAGAAAGTGAAAAAGTGAGAGAGGGAGAGAAAAAGAAAGAACAGATGTATGAGAAACCTCTCCCATATCCAAAGGTTCTCTCTAGAAACGAGAAGGAAAAACAGTTCAGAAGTTTCATTGATATTTTCAAGAAGTTGGAAATCAAGATGCCCTTCTCAGAAGCACTGAAACAAATACCTGCTTATTCGAAATTCATGAAAGATGTGCTCACGAAGAAGAAAAAGTATATTGAGGAAGAAACTATAGAAGTACAGGGCCAGTGCAGTGCTATCATTCAGAAGTTGCTTCCACTAAAGTTTAAAGATCCAGGTAGTTTTACAATTCCATGTACCATTGGTAAACTGGCGGTTGGAAAGGCTCTAATTGATCTGGGAGCCAGCATAAATCTGATGCCCCTTTCTATGTTTGAGAAAATTGGTGATCTAGAGATGAAATCTACACGCATGACTCTACAATTGGCAGATCGATCAATCAAGTATCCTTATGGAGTGGTAGAGGATGTGCTCATAAAGGTAGACAAATTGATATTCCCTGCAGATTTTGTCATCATGGAAATGGAGGAAGACAAAGAAATACCTCTCATTCTAGGACGACCATTCATGAAGACAGCAAAAGTCGTCATTAATATGGATGATGGAACGCTGAAACTGAAAGACAAAGATGAGGAGGTAATTTTTAATGCATTTGATGATGTGCAGCAGTGTAATGAAGAAAAGGCAATTCCTGAAGCTGCAAATGAAATCATGTGTGTAAGTGATAAATCAGATGACCACCAGTTGTTGATGCAAAGCAAGGAGCCCAGATTAGGAGAGCCAATTATACTGAAAGATAAGTTGTGGGTTTTCAAAAGCAAAACCAAAGACGGAAGATTTGAAGTTGAAGCTCCTTACTCCAGGGTAACCAGAAAGATATCTAGAAAACAGTGGAAGAGTTGTTGGTGGAACAGAGGAAAGAAGCTCACCAAAATCAAATATCCACCATGAGCTTAACAGGTGTCGAGCTAAAGACGTTAAACAAGCGCTTACTGGGAGGCAACCCAGCTTTTCTAACTCTATCTATTTATGTTTTCAGCTATTTTGGTTGTGTGGATTGAATCTGAATATGTCTGGTTGTGTGGATTGAATTATGTTTCTGCAATGATTTGATTGTGAATTGTGTGTTTGAATTTGAATTTGGAATTCTGTCCATGATAACTGGCATGATTGTGAGATTGTTATTGCAGAATCTGAGTTTTAGAACTTGTGTTATGATTATATATGAGTTGTTCTTGAATCTGATTGATTGTGACCCAGAAGTTGAATATCTGAGTGTACTGAGACAACTTTGAAAGCAAGTGAGAAGTTGTTATTACTTGAATTTGGTTTTTGCATAATTCTTATTAACACAGATACATTCTGGTTTAGAAATGAGAAAGGCAGTTGTTTGTTTTTGAAATTAGCAACTTGGCCAGATGACTTCCCATTTGTGAATATTAATCCTTTGTTATCCTGTTTGAGCCTTATATATATTTGTTGTGAACCCTGAGCTTCTTACAGAACAATCTACCTTATCCAACACTCTTGGAGAAGAGAACAAGAAACACATTTGTCTAGAGATAGGTAGAAATTAAGTTTGGGGGAAATCAGAATCAGTTGAATCTTAAACTGATAAAAAAAAATTGTATTGTATCATGTAAATATGATAAAGTATCAAAGTTAGAGAAAAATTCAAAAAAAAATATATATATTATGTGATGAATGAAGAGGTAGTTGATGAATAAAGTTTCAATGTTGTTATGTTCTTGTTCTCCTCTTCTTTAGTGTTGTTTTGTTTCCTTGTAAAACCATGTTCCTTCTAGCCAAGCCAAGTTATAACCTGAGAAAGTCCTTTTGATTTAAATCAGAATGTTTGAAGTGTATATGAGATGACTTGCAAAAGTTGATGAAGTAGTTGATGACACTTTGAGCGTGAATTTGAGTGTAAACACTTGCAGGTTGAGGAAAACACTGATTGAGCACATTTGTACTATTCGTTTTCTGGTTGTCTTATCATTTTGGATTCAAGAACTTGTCAATATAGAAGTTATAACATTTGATCTGAATATTTGGAGGTGTAGGTACAATCCTTACTTTTGTGACAGAGATTATGTGATGGAATACTAACTGCTTTGTTGGGTTCGTTTTTCTGTTGATATTGTTTATTTTCATGAGGACATGAAAATATGTAAGTTTGGGGGAGTTTGATAGGTGTAAATTTTACTTGCTTTTGTTACTTAAAATGTTGTGTTTTTGAGTAAGTTTTAGTATTAATTCTCATGAAAAATATATAATTATTGATGTAAGTATAGTTTGTAATGTTTAAATGTGTGTTTTGATGCTTTTGTGTGTTTATTTTTGCAATAGAATAAGGATTGGATAATATCAAAGAGACCCTGTGTGCATCAGTGGCCCAGCCAGAGCGCACCAGAGGCCCAGCCAGAAGTGAACCAGTGGCCCAGCGACCAGGAACCAGTGGCCCAGCGAGCCAGTGGCCCAGCCAGAGCGCACCAGTGGCCCAGCGACCAGGAACCAGTGGCCCAGCGAGCAGGAACCAGTGGCCCAGCGAGCCAGCTCGCCCAGCGAGCGACGCTCGCCCAGCGAGTGGATTCCTTTCGCCCAGCGAAAAGTCACTTACGACTTTTCTCTTTAAAGACGCGATCCAGAGGCAGAGGGAGGCAGTTCTGGAGGGGAGAAGCCAGGGGGAACTCTGCAGCTCGTGTCCATGCTCGTTTTGGGTGCTTCGGAGTGGAATTTCACCACTTTCTACCATCCAATCCATCCTTTATCGCTTCTATGATGTATATGTGTAGCTAGAACTCCATTTCACTGGGGTTGAGAGTACATTTCTGAAACTCTTTGTAATTTCTATATTAATGCATGATCTTGTATGAATTTTGTGTTCTATCTTTATTATTCATGCCTATGATGAGAATCTGAGCTATTTGAACGGTTAAATCATTGAGAAATGTATGAGACCGCGGACCTAGGATAGAACTGCTAAAGGATTTCGAGTCCTAGACATAGGAGGAAATTCTTAGTCATCTGTAACATTGTGATTAAGGCAAATCTGATAACTGAATTATCTAAGAGATTAGGATTTAGTTTGAATGATTCTGAACGGTCATCTGAGAGATCAGGACTGCATGCGCCTAGGATGTTGATGCTAAATTTTGAGGAATTGTGTTAGTAGAAAAATTACTTGAGTGATGAACTTGAAAATCAACCCCAGTGAACTTTAATTCATCTGTTTTTACCACTTTAATTTCATCTGTATGCAAATCTTACTTGTGTTGTAAAATTAATCGCTAAATTAGTAAACTTTAATCATTCTGTGAATCAAAACAAATCTCTTGGGAAAACGATTTCCGGACTTACCGGTTTATTACTTGTACGATTCGGTACACTTGCCGAGGTCTCAACAGGCAACTTCACTGACTGGCCTTGAACCCACAAGAAACAGACTCGAGCTATTAACCTCACGGATAATAGCAACTGTTTTTGCTACATTTTTAACTATTCTTTCTTCATAGTTGATGGAGTCATCATTGGTTGTTTTCACTTTAAGTTCATCGAGGAATTGCTCATCCTGTGAGACTAGTTTGGTGCTGAAGGAGGAATTACCCACATCAACTCTTAAAATCTCTGCTTGATTAGGTGGTTCAACTATAAAGCGAATAACCAACAATCTGATGCTCAGCCATACGACCTCCGTAAGCAAGGGCTTCACGATCATCACCACCACCAAAGAAAAGCACTACAACACAGTAAGAAACATTACTTGCAGAGACATGGGAGGTACCACCGAGCCCCCGATCAACAAAAATTCCAACTGAGCGTGGTGCATGCTCAAGTACTCTTTTGTTAACCCATCGAAAATCATTTCTAGTGTTATTTAGTGAACCATCCAAACTTTGCTGCTTATGAAATGGAAGAATGATGATTGCGGCTTCCTTCCTCTCAACAGTTGCACAAATGTCTTCATGTATGTTAGCCATAGCTGAGATGGCGGTCATTGGCCGGATGGACACTTGACTTAGTTGCTTATAAGCCTCAAACGCTACAATAACATGGTTAGAAGGTGAATGAGAACCTTTGTTCAAGAATGGCAACTCATTTCTTCTTGCCTTATGTACCATTAATATAGATGAGGACCTCTCAGAGAATTCTTTAAGGTGCATTGCATACACACAAAGATCATTGTTGAGACCTCGACAAGCGTACCGGATCGTTCATGTAATATAAAATGGTAAATCCAAGTATCGTTTTCCCAAGAGATTTGTTTTGATTCACAGATTGATTAAAGTTTACTAATTTAGCGAATAATAAATGTAATTTTGTAACAAACTTAAGATTTGCATACAGATGAAATTAAAGTGGTAAAAACAGTCGAATTAAAGTTCACTGGGGTTGAAATTCAAATTCATCACTCCGGTAATTTTCTACTAACACAATTCCTCAAAATTAAGCATCGACATTCTAGGCGCATGCAACCACTGATCCCTAAGATGACAGTTCAGAATCACTCAAACTAAATTACTAATCCCTTAGCTAATTCAGTTATCAGATTTGCCTTAAACACAATGTCACAGATGACTAAGAATTCCCTCCTATGTCTAGGACTCGAAATCCTTTAGCAGTTCTATCCTAGGTCCGCGGTCTCATACATTTCCCAATGATTTAACCGTTCAAATAGCTCAGATTCCCATCATAGGCATGAGTAATAAGGATAGAACACATAACTCAAACAAGTTCATGCATTAATAGAGAAATTACATAGAAGTTCAGAATTTTACTCTCAACCCCAGTGAAATGGAGTTCTAGCTACACATATACATTATAGAAGCGATAAAGCATGGATTGGACGGTGGAAATTGGTGGTTTTCCACCATGGAAGCACCTAGACACGAGCACTGCAGCGACCTCTGGTCTCCTCCCCTCCAGACTTCTTCATTTCTGCCTCTGGATCGCGTTTTTAAAGAGAAGGGCCGTAAGTGATTTTTCGCTGGGCGACGAACGTACGTTCGCTGGGCGAGCGTCCGTCGCTGGGCGACGAACGTACGTTCGCTGGGCGAGCGTCCGTTGCTGGGCGACGAACGTACGTTCGCTGGGCGAGCGTCCGTCGCTGGGCGAGTGTCCTAGCTCGCTGGGCGAGCGTCAACTGTTGAGTCACGAGCGTTCGTTCGCTGGGCAAGCGTCCACCGCTCGCTGGACGAGCGTCCTCGCTGGTCGACGAGCGTCCTCTCGCTGGGCGAGCATCCACTTGCTGGTCACGGGCGTTCACTCGCTGGACGAGCGTCCACTGCGAGCTGGACGAGCGTCCTCGCTGGGCGACGAGCGTCCACTCGCTGGGCGACGAACGTCCACTCGCTGGGCGACGAACGTCCGTTCGCTGGACGACGAGCGTCCACTTGCTGGGCGACGAACGTCCGTTCGTTGGGCGAGCGTTCGTTCAGGCTATGTGATCCTTCTGACTTCGGCAAATAACGCTCTCCAAGTCTGTGATAGTATCCAATCCTTATTCTACTACGAAATAAGCAAACAAAAGCATCAAAACACACTTAAACAATCAAAACTATATTTACATCAACAATTATATACTTTTCATGAGAATTAACACTAAAACTCACTCAAAAGCACGACAATTTAAGCAACAAATATAAGCAAAGTTCACACCTATCAAACTCCCCCAAACTTATATATTTTCATGTCCTCATGAAAATAAACAATAACAAAAGAAAACGAACCCAACAAAGCAGTTAGTATTCCATCACATAATCTCTGTCACAAAAGTAAAGATTGTACCTACACCTCCAAATATTCAGATCAAATGTTATAACTTCTATATTGACAAGTTCTTGAATCCAAAATGATAAGACAACCAGAAAAAGAATAAAACAAATATGCTCAATCAGTGTTTACCTCCACCTGCAAGTGTTTACACTTTAATTCACGCTCAGAGTGTCATCAACTACTTCATCAACTTTTGCAAGTCATCTCATAAACAATTCACATATTCTGATTTAAATCAAAAGGACTTTCTCAGGTTATAACTTGGCTTGGCTAGAAGAAACATGGTTTTACAGGGAAACAAAACAACACTAAAGAAGAGGAGAACAAGAACATAACAACATTGAAACTTTATTTATCAACTTCCTCTTCATTCATCACATAACACATTTTCTGAATTTTTCTATAACTTTGATATATTTATTTTTTTTTCTTTTTTTTTCAGATTGTTTTTCATCAGTTTAAGACTCAACTGATTATGATTTCCCCCAAACTTAATTTCTACCTATATCTTGACAAATATGTTTCTTGTTCTCTTCTTCTAGAGTGTTGGATAAGGTAGATTGTTCTGTAATAAGCTGAGGGTTCACAAAAATATATATAAGGCTCAAACAGGATAACAAAGGATGAATATTCACATATGGATAGTCATTTGGCCAAGTAGTTAATTTCAAAAAAAAACAACTGCCTTTCTCATTTCTAAACCAGAATGCAACTGTAATAATAAGAATTATGCAAAAACCAAATTCATAGCAATAACAACTTCTCACTTGCTTTCAAAGCTGTCTCAGTACACTCAGATATTCAACTTCTGGGTCACAATCAATCAGATTCAAGAACAACTCATATATAATCATAACACAAGTTCTAAAACTCAGATTTTGCAATAACAATCTCACAATCATGCCAGTTATCATGGACAGAATTCAAAATTCAAATTCAAACTTCAAACACACATTTCACAATCAAATCATTGCAGAAACATAATTCAATCCACACAACCAAACAGATTCAGATTCAATCCACACAACCAAAATAACTGAAAACAAAAATAGATAGAGTTAGAAAGTTGGGTTGCCTCCCAGTAAACGCTTGTTTAACGTCTTTAGCTTGACACTAAGAAGCTCTCTGTGGTTGAGCCAATGGTTTGAAATCATCCTTCATGAATATTATATGCATGGAATAAGAAGAAGGACTTATTCCTTTCAGATCAGAATTTGACCAACCTACAGCTTCTTTGTCCACTTTCAAGAATTCAGTTAACTTTTCTCCCTCCAGAGTGGATACAACATTGTTGATGATCACAGGTTTATTGTCATCTTTGTCAAGAAAAAGCATACTTCAAATGTGAAAGTAGCAACTTCAAGTCCAGCTTCTTTTCTTTTATCTCTTTTTCATCAGATGGAATCTCCTCTAAAGCATCCAGACTCTGTATACATTCATCAATTAATTTCTCTTCATCTGCAAGTAAAAATTCACAAGCATCAACAAGAGTTCTTTCAAGAGGTGATGATATATGCATCGTCTTCTGTGTAATTATGCAGACTTCCTCAAGTTCATCAGTTTGAAAGCATGTATCTTCATCATTTGGGTGAGACATTGCTTCAAAAACATTGAAATTTACTTCTTCATTCTCAACTCTCACTTTAAGCTTTCCATCATCAACATCAATCAACACTCGAGCAGTCTTCATGAATGGCCTTCCCAAAATCAAAGGAATTTCTGTATCTTCTTCCATCTCCATGACAACAAAATCCACTGGAAATAAGAATTTGTCTACCTTTACCAGAACATCTTCTACTACTCCATGCGGATATTTGATTGATCTGTCTGCTAATTGTAGAGTCATGCGTGTGGGTTTCAACTCTAATTCTCCAATCTTCTTAAACATTGACAGAGGCATAAGATTGATACTGGCTCCAAGATCAATTAACGTCTTCCCAATAGCCAGTTTACCAATGGTGCATGGAATTGTAAAACTGCCTGGATCTTTAAACTTTGGTGGAAGTAACTTCTGAATGATAGCACTGCACTGGCCTTGTACTTCTATAGTTTCTTCCTCAATATACTTTCTCTTCTTTGTGAGCAAATCTTTCATGAATTTCGAGTAAGAAGGTATTTGCTTCAGTGCTTCTGAGAAGGGCATCTTGATTTCCAATTTCTTGAAAATATCAATGAAACTCTTGTATTGTCTTTCCTTCTCCTTTCTAGAGAAAACATTTGGATATGGAAGAGGTTTCTCATACACCTGTTCTTTCTTTTTCTCTCCCTCTCTCTCTTTTTCACTTTCTCTATCCTCTTTCTCTTAATCTTTATCTCCCTCTTTACTCATCTCATTTTTTTCATTCTCTTTTTCTTCCAGAATTCTTCCTGACCTTGTAGTAATAACATTCCAGTCTTCCTTTGGATTTACTTCAGTGTTTGCCCCAAAGTCCTTCTCTGGTTTTTCTTCCAACTTTTTAGCTAATTGACCCACCTAAATCTCCAAATTCCTAAGTGAGGCTTCTGTACTTTTATGGTTGGAAATCGATACCTGCATAAACTACTGAAGAGTTTCTTCCAGTTTTGAAGTTCTGTCTGTCAGAGTAGGTTGTTGCTGAAAGTTCTGTGGAGGTGGTCTGTTGAAAGGAACAACTTGTCCCATACTCGGATGAGGTCTCCATGCTTGATTAAAACTTTGACCTTGATTATAATTCGTCTGAAGACCTTGATTTCCCATATAATTTACTTCTTCATGAGACATGCTTTGCACTACACATTGACCATTGTTATGATCTCCTCCGCATAATTCACAACTTTGGAAACTCTGATGTTGAGCTTGAGAAACATTCTGCAGTTCTTTAGGTAGCTGAGATAACTTCTTCATTAATGTCTCAAGTTACTGAGTCATAATCTTGTTCTGAGCTAGTAAAGCATCTTGAGATTGAAGCTGAAGAACACCTTTTTGTTGAAATTGGGCTCTTTCACTCTGAACTTCATTATCATTCGCAGTCATGTTTTCAATTAGATCATGTGCTTCTTCAGGTGTCTTCCATCTGATATTACCTCCAGCTGATGCATCTAACATTAACTTTGTTTGAGATTTTAGCCCTCCAAGAAACAGATTTAACATTGTAGGCTCATCAAATCCATGAGTAGGGGTTTTTCTCAGTAGGCCTTTGAATCTATCCCATGCTTGACCTAGAGTTTCATCAGCATCCTGTTGAAAAGACGAGATCTCCTACTTTCCCTTATTGACTTTGGACTGAGGGAAAAACTTATTCAGAAATTTAGCAACCACATCATCCCAGACTGTCAGACTATTCTCTAGAAAGGAATTCAGCCACATTTTTGCATTACCAGCCAATGAGAATGGAAATAAGCTGAGTCGGATTGCTTCATCTGGAACCTGGTGAATCCTCACTGTATTACAGATCTCCATGAAAGTAGCCAAGTGAGTGTATGGATTCTCGTGGGATAATCCATGAAACTGATTGTTCTGCACCAGATGAATAAGAGCTGGCTTCATCTCCATGTTAGCAGCATTCACCACTGGTCTTGCAATACTGTTGAAGTGCAGAGGTCCTGAGAAAGTATTATAATCTGCAAGAGTACGTCTTCCTTGCCCAGAACCTTCTCCTGTACGATTATCTTCCATTTCTTCTTTTTCTTGCCCAGATGAAAAGTCCAGAATTTCTTCAGAGATAACAGAGGATTCTCTACTTTGTCTTCTTCTTCTACTGTTGTTCCTTCGAGCAGTTCTTTCAATTTCCGGATCAAAAAGTAGATTTTCAACCTGTTCTCTGCTTCTCATACAAAACACAAACTAAAAAGAAACAATGCAAAAAGACACAATTTCTACAGATGGATAACAATTATGCATAAAAATTCAAATACAGTCACAATAAACACTTAAACAAAAAAAATAACTAAAATCAACTAAACCAGATAAACAACAAACAATCAACGAAAACAAAAACAAATCCCCGGCAACGGTGCCAAAAACTTGTTGAGACCTCGGCAAGCGTACCAGATCGTTCAAGTAATATAAAATGGTAAATCCAAGTATCATTTTCCCAAGAGATTTGTTTTGATTCACAGATTGATTAAAGTTTACTAATTTAGCGAATAATAAATGTAATTTTGTAACAAACTTAAGATTTGCATACAGATGAAATTAAAGTGGTAAAAACAGTCGAATTAAAGTTCACTGGGGTTGAAATTCAAATTCATCACTCCGGTAATTTTCTACTAACACAATTCCTCAAAATTAAGCATCGACATTCTAGGCGCATGCAGCCATTGATCCCTCAGATGACAGTTCAGAATCACTCAAACTAAATTACTAATCCCTTAGCTAATTCAGTTATCAGATTTGCCTTAAACACAATGTCACAGATGACTAAGAATTCCCTCCTATGTCTAGGACTCGAAATCCTTTAGCAGTTCTATCCTAGGTTCGCGGTCTCATACATTTCCCAATGATTTAACCGTTCAAATAGCTCAGATTCCCATCATAGGCATGAGTAATAAGGATAGAACACATAACTCAAACAAGTTCATGCATTAATAGAGAAATTACATAGAAGTTCAGAATTTTACTCTCAACCCCAGTGAAATGGAGTTCTAGCTACACATATACATCATAGAAGCGATAAAGCATGGATTGGACGGTGGAAATTGGTGGTTTTCCACCATGGAAGCACCTAGACATGAGCTCTGCAGCGACCTCTGGTCTCCTCCCCTCCAGACTTCTTCATTTCTGCCTCTGGATCGCGTTTTTAAAGAGAAGGGCCGTAAGTGATTTTTCGCTGGGCGACGAACGTACGTTCGCAGGGCGAGCGTCCATCGCTGGGCGAGCGTCAACTGTTGAGTCACGAGCGTTCGTTCGCTGGGCGAGCGTCCACCGCTCGCTGGACGAGCGTCCACCGCTCGCTGGACGAGCGTCCTCTCTTGTCGACGAGCGTCCTCGCTGGTCGACGAACGTCCTCTCGCTGGGCGAGCGTCCACTTGCTGGTCACGGGCGTTCACTCGCTGGACGAGCGTCCACTGCGAGCTGGACGAGCGTCCTCGCTGGGCGATGAGCGTCCACTCGCTGGGCGACGAGCGTCCACTCGCTGGGCGACGAACGTCCGTTCGCTGGGCGAGCGTTCGTTCAGGCTATTTGATCCTTCTGACTTCGGCAAATAACGCTCTCCAAGTCTGTGATAGTATCCAATCCTTATTCTACTACGAAATAAGCAAACAAAAGCATCAAAACACACTTAAACAATCAAAACTATATTTACATCAACAATTATATACTTTTCATGAGAATTAACACTAAAACTCACTCAAAAGCACGACAATTTAAGCAACAAATATAAGCAAAGTTCACACCTATCAATCATCACGCTTCTGGATTCCTCTTGAAGCCTCAATCAAATTTATCATTGATGGAATATTTCTTGCATCATGGAAGCAGACGAGAATCCTCAGTTGTATATTTGCATTTTTCCTCCCAATTGTTCTATATTTGTAGTCAGTTATTCCTCCCCTCCTTGCAGGCTTATACACGGCCATCACAAGAGGAGTGGTGATGAAGGTAGTGAAAACAGCCATAAGAACCATGATGGCGAAGGTCTGATCATTCAAAACATGGAAATGCATATTTTTAATATTTCACGGTAATAGATAGGAAAGTGCACCTTATTAAACTGATTATATGGAACACTAAGATCAAGAAAATTGAAACTACCTTTCTATCTTTGCCAATGTTCAGGACTATTAATTCAATTAGGCCTTTGCAATTCATTAAGAACCCCAACACCAGAGCCTCGTTAAGAGGTAGTTTACATAGAAGGGAAACAACAAAAGTCCCAAGAATCTTTCCAAAAGAAGTTGTAAATATAACAAAAGTCAGAAGACCCCATGATTCCAACCCCTTTATGATGGCTCACCCATTTGAAAATTGGAGGGACAATATTGTATAATTGGTAGAAGAGAGAGAAGAAGAATAGTAGAAGAGAGAAAAAACCTGCTAAAACCTGCCTTGCACAGAAAAAGTAGAAAAGAGAGAAAAATAGTTAATGCCGTTTGTACAGATTTAACGGAAGGGATTTCATTGATGCAAATTTTATTAAGTGAGGATGTAATTGACGCACTTTTTAAAGAATGGACTAATTTGACATTTTCGAGCGAAACTGGGGACAAAATAGGGTATTAAGCCTAAATGATTTTAGTGACGCGGGCATTTTAATATTACCATGTATTTTTTAAATAAATGAAAAACCTAATACAATCTTTCATGCGTTCTGAATTGCTCACCAGAATCTAATCCATGCATCATATTGGTTGAAAAAGACTTTTAAGCCGGTTTTTAAATCGGTACAAAAATATCAAAGATAAAAAGTATTTGACTTTATATACCAATTTTGCAATTGGTATAAAAATAAAGAGAATGACAAATTTGTATACAATTTATACTTTTTTATATCGCTAACCAACTAGTATAAAAAGTATAACATTCTATATTGGTTAGCATTGCCACTAGTATAGAAAATAACAATTTTTATAGTGGTTAAGACTTTAACCGGCATAAAAGCATGACTTTCTATACCAATTAGTATTCGAATCAGTATAAAAAATTAATTTTATATCGATTAATGTTAGAACTATAAAAAGTTATGTTTTTTTTAAATAGCAGGTTTGTATGTGATACCTATCACATACATGCCTATATAAAACTCAAACAGGTAGAATCTTAGAACAATGCAGATATATTAAAGGAATAAAATAATGACTACTTCCTACTGTTTACACATCTAATAATACTTTCTAACTTCATCAAATAATGAACACTTTGAGTAAACTTATACTCATAAATACTTAGGAGGTTGGTTATAAAATGTTGAAATTACCAAATTCTATGAGTCAACAACGTTTGTGGATATGATTTTCTGCGTATGCATCATCATATAATATATGCACTCAAAGCTCCCTAGTTGATGCGAACACTACAGGTTAAATTCATATAATATCATAAACTTTATAGTTGTATTTCAAGAGTGTGAAATATTAACTACTTATAATTGACTCAATGAAGTGAAAATTCTTTTCTAAAGCAATATGTGTTCCATGTAACCTCGAATAAGCCTCAATCACTCTTTAAAAATTAAATGTAAAATGAAATTTGTGTCTAGTATGAAACTTAGTAAAATTAAATTGTGTACACAACAATTTAAATTATTAATAAACTTACGCTTGAATTGTACTTTTGATTGTCAAAGTGTTAGGTTTCTTGTTTAATGAACACAAGAACCATAAGAGATTATTGAGGAAGTGTATTTTGAATTGCTAGTAGCCGTTGTAGATTCAGACAATATTAATGTCAAATAAGATTTACATCAATAGAATTTAATTTATAAAAAAAACATATTATTGTAAACAAGGTGTTAAGTAGACTTATTTCTTTTCTCTTTTGAAAGGCCTCTAATAGGTATTTTTGCACCTCTTCACCTTTATTACCAACTCATTGAATGAAAACAGGGACAATAAATTCATATATGTGATTATTCTTCTTCTTAATACTCATATGATGTAAATACCTTAAACGTAGAAAATTAATAATGTTAGAATAACGTATTGAAAAAAAGAAAACATTCACTAAACAACAATTTTTTTAGTGTTTATAAATTAATATTTAAATTAGTTATTATAATAAATAATTATTTATCATCTTTCAAATTGATTACAAGGTTTTCTTGTAATGTTTATTATATGAATCCTTGCACTCATGCTAAAAGTAGACTAAAGAAAATAAACAACATAACTTAATTAGTTATTTAATATTAATGAAGAAAATCACAACAAGTGTGTTTAATAGTTTAATAAAAGTAACTCATAAATTAATTAACTAATTGTTAATAAATGAGCTTCATGAATTAAATGAGCTTTATAAGTTTTTACCTGATAAACTAAAATTTTAAATTTTTATACACAAAAATATATCATTCTATAATTATGATTTTGATTTTTTTTAAATCATCAAATTTTTAATAAATATTTTAGTACTTTTGTTTTTCTAATAGTTGTTTAGGTTTACTACACAAGTCATTTTATTTAATGAGTTGACAAAATATATATTATTGAGAAACGTTATTTATATCAATTTGTTAAATATTTTTAATCTGAATTGTCTAAAAGATTAAAAAATATATAAAAATATTACAAATAGGATAATAATTAATTATGAACTTAAAATAAGTAACAATATAGATAAAAAAATTATAGATAATAAGAAATTAAAATATAAGAGGCAATCTCACACACACACGCAAAAGGTTAAATAAGTTTTACGAATTAGAAATAATAATCTAAAAATTAGAAATTAGATCAAATAGTTTATAATAAGTTAAAAATCATAAAATAAATTATTAAACAACCTTTACGTTGTACATCACTGTAAATTTTAATATCTCAATTATGCATGTTCGTTATAGTTAATTTATCATTTATCATCACAATCATGTTAAAACAAAACAAAACCATGGATAGAAAATCAAACAAATATTAAAAAAAGAAACATCTTTTTTACAAAAAATAATAATGCAGGACGATCTATGATCTATCTTACATTTGACCAGTAAAACGTAAACTCGACTCACACACATAAAAAAAAGTGAGTTAATTTCTTTGACACCCATATAAAAAATTATTTATTTTGTAATTTTCTTTTTCAATTATAATATATAAAATATCGTATTTAATAACCTTATTTTTAATTAAATTACTTTACTTAAAATAAATAATATTTTAATTTTATAATTTTTAACTAGTAAATACTATTCTTTTAGAAATAATGTATATAATTAAAAAATAACGACTAAATTTCAAATAATTGTCAAACAAAACTGAAAATTAATGTCAGCCCGAAAACAACAGGTTATGCATAACAAGCTTAATCAAACCAATGTGCTAAAATGTTCATGGCACTTACAGACGTACGAATCAGCCATGGTCCACCCACATTTAAACTACTAAAATAAACTATTTTAAGTTTAATTAAATTAAACTAGTTAATTGTAAGGCCCATGTTAATTTTATTTTATATATATATATATGCTTATGTATTAGTATTTTTACTTTATTAAAAAAAAAATTTGGGGCCATCTGACGTTGTCGGGGAGACGTGGACAGTTACCAAATTCCACTTCCACCGTCCCACCTCCTATCATTCCCCAATGAGAGCTACCGACAGAGCAAAAGTGTTTGCCAATTTAAGATAGCTTTGACCTTCATCTCCAGCACCGAACCCCACCAGCCTTCACCTCCAACTCTTGATCTCCAAGATCTAAAACTTCAAACTCCATTCTATGTCACCCACTTCTTGTATTATTTTAGAGTGCAATTACGGGAGGGAGTAAAGGAGAGGGTCTCATTTTTGGCACCAGGGAGAGCAGCCACACGGAAGGAACCCATTCTTTCTCTCTCTAAAACTTTATCTCCAAAATTCTCTCGCTTCTCTCTAGAATTCCAGCACCTTGAACCATAGGAATTCAATTCTGATGCTACCATGGCCTCCACGGAGTAGAGGGCTTCATTTCAACCGAACGTTTTCGTCGTTCCGATCGGGGCAGAGTCCTTGGTTGTAGGATGGTTGTGCTTGGAGAAAACCAGGTAAGGGGAGCTAGATCTGCTTCTAAAGATTGTGGGAATAATATGTTTGAAATCATATTATGATTGGTTGATGAATAATTTTGTGTTTAGAGTATCCTTCTTTGCTATGAATTCGTAGGAGTGATTGTAGAACTATACTGTTGCAAATCTGGGAAAAAGGGGTGAAAGAATGGAGTTTTCTGGGTTTTCTGGAATCTGGTGCGATTCTGCATAATTCTGCAGAACGCGCGTACGTCCAATTTTGGTGAGTCAAAATTGGACGTTCGTCCAATTTGCTCGACCAATTAGTGGTCGGCCAAAATAGTATGAGCGTTCGGTTTTGGTGTTCTAAGGTAACGAGCGTTCGCGTTCGTCCTTAGGTAAAGTTAGAAATATATTGGACGTTCGTCCAAACTGTATACAGCGAATTAGTAAATTTAGGCGTTCGTCCTTAATTAAATATTCTAATGAAGAAATCTGTAGCGTTCGGTCTAGATGTTCCTTGTCCTCAGATAGCGAACGTCCATAGGTTGTAGCGAGCGTTCGGTCTTGATGTTCCTTGTTCTCAGATAGCGAACGTCCTTAGGTAGTAGCGAGCGTCGGTCTTGATGATAGTTTTTTTCTCAGGTAGCTAGTGTTCGATCTAAATTTGGTACCATGAGGTTTAGTTTGAATACGTTCGGTCAGTACTTTAGGTGTTTGGCAAAGTACGCTAGATGTTCAACTAAGACTCAAAACGTTCGTCCTTATAATGTTAGGTTAAATGGATTTCAAGCTTAACGTTCGTCCTTATAATGTTAGGTTAAATGGATTTCAAGCTTAATGTTCGTCCTTATAATGTTAGGTTAAATGGATTTCAAGCTTAACGTTCGTCCTTATAATGTTAGGTTAAATGGATTTCAAGCTTAACGTTCGTCCTTATAATGTTAGGTTAAATGGATTTCAAGCTTAACGTTCGTCCTTATAGTGTTAGGTTAAATGGATTTCAAGCTTAGCGTTCGACCAGTGTTCGTCCAAACAGTGATGAATTCAATATGGTGTCTAATGGTTTAGCGTTCGGCCTAAGTAATTGATCTTAGCGTTCGGCTCAGTAGTGTTGAATCCAACATGGTGTTCGGTTTTAAGCGTTCGGCCTAGTGTTTGATCTCTCAGTGTTCGTTCTAAGAGTGTTCGGTCAATATGGTGTTTTGAGTTTTTAGCGTTCGGCTCAATAGTACATGATCTCCTAGCGTTCGTCCAAATAGTATTCAACCAAATAGCGTTCGGTCAATTAGAGTTCGACAGATAGCGTTCGGTCAGATGGCGTTCGTTCAAATAGTGATCAGTATAGAACGTTCGGTCAGATTGGGTTAGATCTCATAGCGTCCGTCCAAGTGTTGTCGGTCTTATAGGGTTTGGTGAATAGCGGTATCCAGTAGCGTTCGTCCAGTAGCGTTCGTTCTGTAGCGTTCGTTCAAAAGAGTTCGGTGAATAGTGCTCATTCAAATATTATTTTTCAAATGGTGTTGGATTCTGAGTTTGAATTAAATTATGTGTACAAATGTTTGGAATATATACTCTGAGGTAAATTATGTGAAAAATATGTGAATGCATGAGATATGATAAAATTACTGTCATGAATGTATTTTATGATGTTGATATGAAATTATGCATCTGATCATGATATGTGTATTATGGGGAGATTTTGTAATGGTGTAATGTGAGTTGAGGAATATGAGTATGGTATGAATCTCATGGAGAGATTCTATAATATTATGATATTAGTGTATATGTTGATGTTGAGGGTCCCGTAGTTGGAGGTTATCCTGATACTCTAATAATCATCCAGTCTCATGTAGAGAAGGATGAATTATGTGGTGAGAGGAGCAGGAGGTCCTGGTCTATGTGCCGGTTTTGGACATAGTGAGGGGACTAACCTTGTGAATGATATGAAGTATGTTGAAAGTGTATTTGTAAGAAAAAGTAGAAGTCATCACAAGTGCATAACCTCCCGTGACCGCTCATCAACGTATCATCCGGATGAGTGTCTAGTAGGAATTGTGGTATGATGGTAAATGAGGATGTCTGACATAAATTTTATATGATGTTTATATCAAAGCATTTATGCATGTTTTATAACTATTGTGTTGCATGTTAGCTCACCCTTACTTGTTTGTTTGTGCCGGAAAATCTTTTTGCGATGATCGTATAACGTATTTGTTATACGGGACCAGATGAAGGATTGTCGCGTGATCATGTGCAAAGGAAGGAAGAGATGGAAGAACAAATTAGAAGGATTCAATGTTATCTTTGCAGTCAACTCTGAGCTTAAATCTTATATATAGATTCAAGTATGAGGTTACGGAGTGTTACCGTAAATGTATTATTACAACATTTAAAATTTTGAATTTTAAAGGGTGAATTTTTGGGATGTTACATTAATAACTTAATAGTATTAATAAAGATATTAATAAAGAATTTAATTTCTTATTAATGGTATTGCTTTATGACGTATGTTTAATAATTTGTATGCTTTAAAAAAATACGTTTTAATTGGGTACTTGCTCTAGGTTCCTATACATCTCTCATGGACGCCTTCTATATATATAATGAACCCATCACGTTTGGTTCACAGAAAACAAATCACCATAGTCATCTCTCCAAGTATTAATCTTCCAAAGAAAATTCACCAAAAAAAGAGTAAGAAAAATAATGCAAAGTCTAATCACTTGCTCTATGATTCTTGCTTTAATTTCAGCATGTTTTGGAAGCAATGACGCATCTCATAATGTGATGGATTTTGATGCTGTGGGAGATGGAAAAACAGATGATTCAGCAGTAATTCTGTTTCTATTTCTCTTTTTTTTATTATTTCTAATTTCAAAGCATATATTATTGTAGTTTTATTTACAAGATTTTGATGTGATGTAGCATTTGATTTGGCCTATAATAAGATAATTGGTGTTAGGCATTTTTGAAAGCATGGGAAAGTAGTTGTGGAGCACAAGGGACGCCAACGTTACTAATTCCAACAAACTATGTCTTAAATAATGAGAATCATCATTCAAACCAAGTATTGAGATTGCAATGCAGAGGAAAAAAATATAAAAGCAAAAATAGTTTGTGTATTATCCTTTATCTACATAATACAGATACAAATATTTATACATTAAAATTATAACAAAATTAGTTATAATTCTATCTAATCTACCAGCTATATCAACATAATAATAACAAACAGAAATAATAACAAGCAAGATTTTAAATCCTAACAAGATATTAAATCCTAACAAATATTAAATCCTAATAGCCCCCTCAAGTTGGAGAATGAATGTCAATCATTCCCAGCTTGGAAACCAGAAATTTGAAAGCTGCGGGAGGAAGGCCTTTTGTGTAGATATCAGCTAACTGACATGCAGAAAGAATCAGCAGTAGTTTAAGTAAGCCAAAAGAAAGTTTTTCCCTTACAATATGACAATCTATTTCAATGTGCTTCGTGCGTTCATGGAAAACCGGATTTGCAACAATATGAAGGGCATATTTGTTATCACAGAACAAGGCTACTGGTTGTTGAAAAGTTACGTGAAGATCCTGTAGAAGAAAAGTTAACCATTGAATTTTGCAAGTAGATATGGCAAGAGCTATGTATTCAGCTTCTGAGGAACTTTTGGATACAGTGGCTTGTTTCTTCGATTTCCATGAAATAAGTAAGAAGCCAAGATAGATAGAGTAACCAATGATACTTTGTCTGGTATCAATGCAGCCTGCCCAATCAGAATCACTGAAGCCTTTCAACTGTATGATGTTATTGCTGGGAAAGAAAATCCCTTTTCTAGGAGCACCTTTAAGGTATCTAAGAATCCTGAAAGCTGCTTGTTGATGATCTGCGTTGGGATTTGAGAGAAATTGACTTAGTTGTTGTACTGCAAATGAAATATCTGGTCTAATGTTGGTGAGATATAACAATCTACCAATCAATCGTCTATAAGAAGATGAAGCTGCATCATTTAGAGGTTGGCCAGAATTTGTGCTGAGATTTGTATGATAGTCACAAGGAGTGGAAACGGGCTTAGAGTTTAAGTAACCTTCATCTTTGAGAATGTCGAAAGTATATTGTCTCTGGGAAATGGAAATACCTTCTTTGTTTCTAGCCACTTCAAGACCAAGAAAGAATTTAAGATTGCCAAGGTCTTTAATCTTAAATGTTGCGTCAAGAAGATGAGTAATATGAGTGATTTCTGTGAGATCATTTCCTGTAAGCACTATATCATCAACATAAACCACTAAAATAGTGACATTGGAATCAGAATGTTTGGTGAACAAGGAATGATCAGATGCAGATTGGAGAAAGCCATTAGATAAGAGGAAATCAGATAAACGAGCATACCACTGTTTGCCTGCTTGTTTAAGACCATAAAGTGATTTTTGTAACTTGCATACTTGATTGGGTTTGATACAGTTGAGCTCTGGAGGAGGTATCATATAAACTTCTTCATTTAATGTACCATGAAGAAAAGCATTATTAACATCTAGTTGTTTAAGATGCCAATTATGTACTGCCGCAAGAGCTATAACCAATCTAACCGTTGTGATTTTAACCACGGGAGAAAATGTATCTAGGTAGTCTTGACCTTCAATTTCAGTGTAACCCTTGGCTACTAATCTGGATTTATATCTTTCAATGCTTCCATCAGCCTTGTGCTTGATTTTGAAAACCCATTTGCAGCCTACAGCAGTTTTGTCAACAGGTAAATCTGTGATTTTCTAAGTGTTATTTCTGGCCAATGCAGCAAGCTCATCATCCATGGCTCTAGTCCAGTGAGGATATTTGGATGCCTCATAATAGATCTAGGCTCAATGTTAGCAGAGATATGCATAATAAATCGATAATAAGGTGCTGCAAGTTTCTTATATGAAATGACAGAAACAAGAGATGTTTGATACCTGGAGAATGAGAGGTAGTTGATGCATAAGAAGTTTCAAATTCAGATAATCTTGAAGGTCTGTTTTTCTGTCGGGTGGATCTTCTAATATTAGGAGCTGGTAGAGTGGAAGGTGAACTGGGTGGAGAAGGATGCGAAGGATTTGTATGAGGTGTGTGCATACATTGGTCTTGTCCATTTTTTTCAGGTTGGAATTGGTTGTGCATAGCAAATCACTTTTGAGGAAATAACGTTAGTAGAAACCGTTACCCAATATTTATTGATAAAAACTATGGCAGTTATCCTTCAACGGTATTCACTTAATTATTCAACTTCTTTCATTTTTAATCTTTTTCTTTTTATATAATTTTTTATTTATTATTAAAGTTGGATTTTGAATTGTATACGAAACAGGATGAAGAAGTAGAAGTGAGTGGGATGACATTCAGAGGGTTTCAAGGAACATCCTTTGATGGCAAAGCTATAACCTTAGACTGTGGACAATCAGGTTGCTACAACATCGTATTGGATCAAATAGACATTGTTTCTTCTCTACCAGCAAAGCCAGCCTGTTGTTCTTGCAATAATGCCCATGGAACAGTTACATCTACTGTTCCAAATTGTTCTTGTTTATTGCCATGAATTTCTTTTCTTATGTGTAAAAGTTAAATGAGCGTAATTAGTTCAATAAATATTAATTAATGCAAACAATTAATATGCATTGTTCTTTTGGTTAATTATTTTTATTTTCTACGGTTTTTTAATTAGATAAATTCTGACATGGGTTTTATCTATAGAAAATGTTTGTTTTGAATAACGTTTTGATTTATATTTTTTTATTAGAAATTATTAGTGTTCAAAATATTTTTTTTTTTACCGATGTGAGACTATTGAACACCAAAACAAGTCTTTCAATTTAGGGGTTAATAATTTTTTTCCCTGTAGACTAGTTAATGTCACTATATTAGAAAATGATTTTCACGATGATTAAAGAGTCTTTCTATTACGGTTTTCAAACAATCATTAAATGCAACATCGTGAAAAGTTTACCTAAAACCAAAACCATCACTAAATTGTTGTTATATTTTCAAATGACGACGAGTTCTAAACGCCGTCGTTACAGTTAATATAGATGAAAAAAAAATCACAAAGATATATAACAATTTTCACCACAACTATCATTGAAAATGTTTTTTGTTCTTTTAAATATAGAATTTAGAATTGCGTTCTATCACAATCCTATAAAAAAAATTATACAAACGCAACCATTTCCAAACAATTGAAATGATATGAGCATACAAAGGCTTACACAAAACTATCTAATAATATTCCACCAAAGATGGTAAACATATATATAAAAAAACTATAAACTAGCTCTAAGTTTCAACTACTTTAAAATTTTATATCTGACAAGAAAATACTTTACTCATATTTTTTAACATAGAAAGGATAATGCTTTTGAATCTATTAGATGTTCATTAACAAAATTTTGCAAAAGTAAAGTGAAGTTAAAAGAACGAATTATTTTATATGTTTAGTAATAGAATGTATCATATTACATTTCATAACCAGAACCATAGCCACTAGTTTATTTATTGCACTACACAGTAGTAAAACTAATTATATAAATACCTTGAGGAGTTGCCATGTGATCTTTTGTGAAACTTATTCTACTACTCAATATGCTTTGTCCACTAAAAGCACTGAAATAATAAAAATTAATATTAGAAAATATTACATTATTGTATATTCAAGGTCAATGAAGTAATATGTTTTTTCTTAAAATAGACTAATCTATTAAATTTTTCAAGTACTCAGAATCGTTTTAGGCAAGGAACATATTAGGACTTTGGCAAATGTACTAAATCGTTTCAAGTAATAAACCGGTAAAATCGGATATCGTTTCCCAAGAGACTCGTGTCACCAAACAATAGTCTAATTTCAAACTAATTTAGACTAAAGAATGATTCCATAATTTGGGTTTTTATGCAATTAAAGTAAAGATGAAACATAAATAGTAAAAGTGATCTTTGATGACTCAAACACTTGGAAACAAATAAGATTAGAAGTGATATGAATTGATATTGTTGGGGTATGATTTCACCTACTTCACTCTTATGCATGTAAATTTACACCTTTTTCATTTACTTACTGATGTCAATCTTCTAATTTACTCAAACCCAATCCCTTGGTAGAGAGAGCCTAGACTTCCTTATTAAGCTCCAATTCCTTGGAAAACCTAACAAGTTAATCTGCTTTAAGACTTGAGACCTAAGACAACCAAAAGTTCAAGTTTTATCCCTAGATACAATTCCCTTTGGGTAATTTGTTCCAATTTTAGGTTCACACAATATTTCCCAACATCAAGCAAACCCTAAAATCATGCCATGGATAGCAATGTCACAACAAGCTTTAAGAGAAGGAACAAAATACTAGCAATCGATGAAAGAAACATCAAATACATTCAAATCAGTAGCAATACATAAGAGTTCGGTGGCTGCATCAATCCCCCAAGAACAATGAAACTAGCTCTCCATGAATGGAGAGCTTGAGCTTACAACAATGATGGAAATGGAAGAACGAAGAAGACCCAAGGAAGAAGATGGATTGTTCCCACAGCTCTTAGCTCGCCTCCAAGAGTTCCAAATGAGAGAAAACGCGTATGGATGTCAAAAGATCTCAAGCTCTTCGCGTCTTTGAGTTAAATAGGGCAAATCTTCCATGTCAGCAAAGTTGGCGCTCAAGCGCCCAGAAGGAGGGGCGCTCAGGCGCGCGTGAGTCATGATGCACTGGTGCTCAAGCGCCCTTAAGCCAGGGGCGCCCGAGCTAGCTTCAACAAAATTCTGGTTCTTCATTTTTGATGTTTTTCTTGCTTTCCAGTGTCTTCATTTGATGCATAAACTTCTTCCAACTACTTTAAGCACATGAAAGCAGGGATTAATGATCAAAATATCTCATTAAAGCTCAAGGTGAAACCACTTAACAAAGTAAAAGAAAACTAGAATTTACAAGGCAAAAAGTTAAGGAATGGTTGACATTTTCTCTTAATTCATTACTGGAATCATGGTAAAATATGTCATTATCAAAACTAAATCATGCAATAGTACAATTTGGCGTTGATATTACTTGCAGCGGCTAATAACGATTACTTGAAAATCAGTTAAAACATATTTAAAATGCATGAAATATACCTTATTAAATAACGATAGACTTAATTATTTATATATGGAGCAATTTCCATCGAGTATGGCATTGTTAATGTGTATCTGTCTTTCTATTAGGGAGTTATCGACTGTTTGTGTTACTTGAGGGTTTATAAACCCATATGTGTCATCATTTCCTGCTTCCAAGTACAAACCATGCAAGTACCTAAAATTTATACATTAATAACACATGTTTTTACTATATAAGTATAAATGTCATAGACATGAATAAAAGATAGAAATACTAATACTTTTTATATTGATGATATATTAATTTTTTTTAGAGGAGATATTAATATCTTGTAACATTTGAAATCTTTCTTGCATCAATATAGTAATTTCTTATGTCAATGGGTAAGTTATGCTAAAAGTCACTTTTACATTAGTTGATGTTTCTTTTATTAGATATTTCAAGGTTTGATATTTGTAATCAAGGATCTCTTCCTTTAACATATGGGTGTACCAATATTTGTGGAGGCTCTTAAGGTGTGATCTTTTTAACCTTTGGTTGATAAGATTAGTAATAAACTTTCTTCTTGCAAATAGAAGTTGCTTAGTATAATGGAAAGAATTTCAGTTAATAAATTTGATAATTGTTAGTTTATTGTCTTATAATTTCAAGTTTACAAATGACCTATTAATTTTTTTCTTGAAGCAAAATAATGGTTTCAAAATTTTGTTTGGACTAGAAATACACAAAAACGAAGATTGTTCACTATTAAATTGTTTATTTTATATGGTTATAAGGTGAATGGTGATTTATAAATTACTAATATTTAATTGGAAAACAAAACTTATATGCTACGTTTAGCTTGAGTTTGTTGATGGCAAACTGATTTAGATTTATGTGTATTCAATTTCTTAAATATAAGTAACATAAATACATATTATTTAAATCTTTGTAAACTTGTGTAAATATGTTTAATTAAATACTGTGTAAAGTAAATTAATATAAGTATTTTAAGATATGAAAAGATTCATTCTAGAACATTGGTTACATGAAAATAATATGTAAACTAAATTAAAAATATATTAATTAATCCTGGAATGTATGACATAATTTAAATGTTTGATTGCAAAATTAACTACTTAAAACTGTTCAAAAAAATGTTTAACAAAATTTAAAACTAAGTAAAATGAACGACTTTAATTACTTAATTAGTTTGTAAACTACATTAAATTAACAAAGTCATAGAAGTATAATTAATTTAAACTAAAAGAATAGTTAAAGTAATTTGAAATAAAAGAATAAGTAAAGTAATTAAAATAAAATATTACGTAAATTTGAATGACTGTAGTCAATAATTTTTTAACACAATTTCTTGTTAAATTTTGAATATGCAACCAATTTTCTGTTTAAAAACAAAAGTGTCTAACTATAAGTAATAAGCTGCACAAAACTAAGCACTGAAATGGTAAAAAAATGTAAAAATAATGAATGGAATAAATAGATAAATAAATTTAGAAGCCATACACAATAACTGCTCCCAACTTCTCCTGAATTATCTCCCACACAAAGGAATCAGCTTTCCTATCTTACATATACAAAAAAGTCTTCACCACTCTTTTTCTTCCAGAAACTCAAATCCACACCATCCTTTTTCTCTTTAGGTCAATCACTCACGGTCTTTTCTGTCTTATTATTTCTTTCTTTTGCTTCTAAGCAGTTATCCTAGTTGAATCAAAAGTTTGCTTAAGTTTTTTCTAAACTCATCTTTTTCATTTGCAGAGGTTGATTTTCATGATGGCTCCAGGCACGTACTTCAACTGGGACACTGTTCAAATTCCCAGTTCAGAAACAAACACCTTCCACATGCTGGAAGAAGTAGCAACACCAAACCTGCAACACCTTTTCTCCTACTACGATCAAAAACTTTTTCTTCCAACCGGTTCTTTTGAGAACTACATTGACCCAACTGGTGGTTTTCTTCACCCTTCAGATATTGACACTTCTCTCTATGATCCTTCCAGTTCCTTTGCTCATCCTAACATCTTTCCAACTTCTCAACAAGGTACTCTACTCCCATCTTCCAAACGCCAAAAATGCTGCTGTGAGAGTGAAGTGCAAAAACTTACTGCACAAACTGCCCTGCCATCCAGTTTATACACAGACGAATTTGTTGTGCCATCCAGTTTATTCACATATCATTGTTCAGTTGATTAGTGTAAGAGTTTCAAATTAATTAAAGTACATTCTCAATTAACTTGAGAGCGATCATACAATCAATCAAAGTAGATTCTCAATCAAAGTAGATTCTCAATCAAATGCAAGATCTTTCTAGATTATTCACAACAAATTCAACCAAAGTACATTCTCAATTAAATCCTATTGTGTTTAACCATGTCTATTCCTAAATCACCTAACCAAATTAAAAGCTAATTAATCAAAGTAAATTTTGTAATTGTTAGATTATTATCTTATAGCTTCAGGTTTACAAGTGGTTTATTAAACTTTTTTTTAAAGTGAAACAATGGATTCAAAATTTTATTTGGATTGGAAATACACAAAAATAGAGATTGTTCACTATTAAATGGTCTATTTTATATGGTTCTAATGTGAATGGTTATTTTGTAGGTTACTAATATTCACTTGGAGAAAAAAAGTCTATATGTATGTTTAACTTGAGAGTTTGTTGATGACCAAATGACTTAGAGTGAACTCATTTGTATTCAATTTCTTAAGTGTAAGTATCATAAATACATGTTATTTAAATCTGTCAATTTAGCATGATATTAAGAATATATATGATGTTATTCTTGAAAATATTGTGATATTATATATGGATGATTGTATTAATCTTGACTAAAATCTTTTATTTTGACAGAATAAAGTTGTAATTTGTTGTTAATTTTGTCTGAATATTTACTCACTAAATTAAAACTTTGCTCTTCTAATATTTCTAATATTTATTAGGTTGATTGAGGAAATTTGATATGGTTGGGTGAGATCCAACCAAATCATATTTAAAATTTATGTAAATATGTTTAATTAAATACTATGTAAAGTTAATTAATATAAGTATATTAAAGATATGAAAAGATTCATTCTAGCACATTTGTTACATGAAAATAACATGTAAACTAAATTAAAAATGTATATTAATTAATCCTGGAATGTATAACATAATTTAAAGCATGAAGTAAAAAAAAATGTTTGATTGCAAAATTAACTACTTAAAACAGTTGAAAAAAAATGTTTAACAAAATTTAAAAGTAAGCATAAATGAACGACTTAAATTACCTAATTAGTTTGTAAACTACATGGTCCTTCTATATGGTAGGTAAATTAAGAAATTCATAGAAGTATAGTTAATTTAAACTAGAAGAAAATTTAAAGTAATTTGAAATAAAAGAATATGTAATGTAATTAAAATAAAATACTACTTAAATTTGAATGACGGTCGTCAATAATTTTTAAAAGACTTTTGTAATAGTACTAAAATGGAAAGGAAATCAGGATAAAGGAAAAGGCGAGGAATGACAGTGATTGTATTCTTCTATCAGCAAATAGGTACCAATAGTAAAGGATGAGTACAGAATTAGAGAATATGAGGTGAGAGAGAGAAATCAGAAAAATACATGAGAAGAGAAAGAGACAATTCATCATTCTACACACCCCTCACTAAAGGGCAAAAGTTGTTATTATACTGCCAGCCTACTTTCCTTGCACGAAATCTCTCAGCCTAGTGTTGGTCATCTTAGTGCGTGTGCTCCTCCTGAGCAAAGCATTTTCTGGAAAGGCTGCCACGTGTCCTTCCTCAATAACTAACTTATCATTTTCTGCCTGAAGAGGAATATTCTCCTCTGGGCCCATGACAATGCTTCTCCCATTGAAAATAACCTTGTCCTCAAGGTTGAAATTGGGATATAGGTGGCTCATGTCCTCTGCATTTTCCCAAGTAGCTTCAGAAACCTCTTGTCCACTCCACTGAACCAGGACTTGAGGAATGAGGTGCTCTCCTTTAAGAATCGTACGTCTGTTGAGGACTTGTAGAGGTTGCAGCATGATACCTTCTTCATCAATAAGTAATGGAAAAGGAATAGTTGTTGCAGTGTCATCTCCCTTGAATTCCTTTAGCTGTGAAACATGAAAGATAGGATGTAATTTAGCATTGACTGGCAGCAGTAACTTGTAAGCCACCGAACCAATCTTAGCAAGGATAGTAAAAGGGCCAAAGTATCTCATGCTAAGTTTTTGATTCTGTCGCAACTGAACTGAATGCTGCCGATACGGTTTCAGTTTCACCCACACTTTATCACCAATCTGAAAGTGTTTCTCAATCCTCTTCTTATCTGCTTGATGTTTCATGTACTGTTGGGCCCTGAATAAATTCTCCTTAAGCTTGTTCAACAAAGCATCTCTGGCTAGTAAGGAATCCCTAACTGATGGGTTATCAGATGGTGACGGTTGATACCTCGATAAGCCAAAAGGGTCTCTGCCATAGACCACTTTGAAAGGAGTCATGCCAATGCTATGATGGAAGGAAGTATTGTACCAATACTCAGCCCATGGTAAAAAATTGACCCAATTCTTAGGTGATTGTGAAGTGAAACACCTTAGATACAACTCCAAGGCTTTGTTGACAGCTTCAGTTGCCCATCTGATTGGGGGTGATAAGCTGTACTCATGGCCAATGTGGTGCCTTGTAGTTTAAACAATTGCTGCCAAAATTTACTTGTGAAAGTCTTATCTCTATCAGAGACAATGGACTTAGGCATGCCATGAAGTCGAACCACTGTATTGCAGAACAGGTCAGCGACTTGAGTGCTTGTATAATCTGCTTTCAAAGGTTGAAAATGGGCATATTTGGATAACTTGTCCACTATGACCAGAATCACAGTAAAGCCTTTTGAAACTGGCAGGCTAGTGATAAAATCCATATTGATATCTTCCCATATCTGAGAAGGGATGGGCAAAGGTTGCAACAGCCCAGCAGGTTGCACAGCAGCATATTTGGCTTGTTGACAGATGGAACAATGTTGTACAAACCTGTGTATTTGTTCCTTCATTTTGGGCCAATAGAACTCTGCTTTCACTCTGTAAATCGTCCTTGCAATTCCAGAATGACCGCCAATGGGAGAGCAATGATATGCTTCTAGGATTTTGGATATCAAGGGAGACTGCTGTGGAATTACCAATCTGCCTTTCCAAAATAGAAGTTGATCCTTACTAGAAAGATGAGGATTCTGATTGTTACCCAGCTCACAATCCTGTAACTGCTGTTTCCAATACTCATCCGTGGCAATGTCGTGTTTGAGCTCTTGCAAAAACGTTGGCTGAGTTTCAGACCAAGCCATGTAAAAATATCTGGACAAAGCATCCGCAGGAATGTTATCTTTCCCAGGTTTATACTCAATTTTGAAATGATAGCCAAGAAATTTGTGAAGCCATTGTTGTTGCTCAGGGGTTTGAATTGTCTGATCCGTTAGATGTCGCAAGCTACGTTGATCAGTTCTAATTGTGAATTGGTGGCCCAATAGGTAATGTATGAATTTAGCCAATGCCTCTGTGATGGCATATAACTCCCTGGAATAAGCAGATTGCTTTTGCATCCGAGGGGATAGCTTTTTTGAGAAAAAAGCAATAGGGTGTTTGCCTTGGCTGAGTACAACGCCTATACCAGTCCCTGATGCATCAGTTTCTAATATAAAAGGCTGATTAAAATTAGGTAAGGCAAGCACTGGAGCTGTGGTAATGGCTTCTCTCAAGCTCTGAAAGGTCTTTGATGCAATGTCAAACCAATGAAAAGCATCTTTTTTGAGCAGGTTTGTTAACGGTTCAGCAAGAGCAGCATAATTCTTTATAAACCGTCTATAGTAACCTGTGATGCCTAAGAACCCTCTGAGCTGTTTGAGATTTGTTGGCTCTGGCCAGTTTAAAATAGCCTGCACCTTTGCTTTGTCCATAGAAACCCCTTTCGCAGAAACGGTATGGCCCAAATAATCTACTTGTTGTGTAGCAAAAGTGCACTTAGACAACTTTGCATACAAAACATGAGATTGTAGAAGTTGTAAAACCGCTTCTAAATGTTGGAGATGAGAGGACCAGTTGGGGCTATACACGAGGATATCATCAAAGAATACAAGAACACACTTTCTCAGTAATTTCTGAAACACCCGATTCATTAGTTGTTGAAATGTGGCAGGGGCATTGGTAAGCCCAAAAGGCATCACCAACCATTCATAATGGCCTTGATGCGTTCTGAAAGCAGTCTTGTGTCTGTCCTTTGGCTTCACAAGAATTTGATGATATCTGGACCTCAAATCCAACTTTGAAAAGAATTGTGCACCAAAAAGCTCATCGAGTAATTCATCCACAGTTGGCATAGGAAAATTATCCTTAACTGTGATGGTATTAAGGGCCCTATAATCAGTGCAAAATCTCCATGATCCATCTTTCTTCTTGACTAATAAGATTGGAGAGGAGAAAGGACTAGTGCTGGGTGTAATTATGCCTTCAGCGAGCATATCTGCAACCATCTTTTCAATTTGAGCTTTTTGACTGTGAGCATACCTATACGGTCTGACCTTAACAGGATTACTGCCTTCTATTAAAGGTATGGAATGATCCTGAAACCGTTGAGGTGGTAGACCTGAGGGTTTGTTGAAAACCTCCTTATAAGTATGCAACAACAAAACAAGTGCAGGTTCCAAATTTTGAGGTATTTCCTCACAGAATTCAGACTTGTTGTCAGATTCTTGTAGCTGTATAGAAAACACTTCAGCAATGGCATGAGTGTGATGGAGCCTTTTGATATGGTGAAACTGGGCTAGCTGAGGCAAGTTCTGTTTTTCACCATATAAGGTGATAAACTTACCATCTAGCAGAAATTTGAAGGCTAGAGCACTATAATCAGCCACATGAGGACCTAAGGTTGCCAACCATGCTGCACCTAGCACCAAGTCTGCTCCTCCTACTGGTAACAAATAGACTGGAAATTGGAGAGTGTAGCCTTGCACCGCAACTTGCAGGTCAGAAATAAAGCCTTCAGCAGACATTGAATTTCCATTTCCCACCATCACTTGGAAATTTGGGGCTGGTTCGATTGGTAATTTCAGAAAGTGAGCAATCCGTGGCTGCAAGAAATTATCAGAACTGCCACTGTCCAATAAAATGTTTACTGGACAACCATTAATTCGACCCAGGAACTTAATGGTACCAAATCCACTACTGCCTTTTAGAGCATTGAAAGACAAATGATGATCAGTTGCATCCTGTGGTAAGCTGTCTACAGAATCAGTCTGAATCACATTGTCCTCATGGGTGCACTGCTCCTCATCAACTTGCAGGATCATGTAATGCTTGTTAGGACACCGATGGTTTGGTGAAAAACGTTCATCACAAGTATAGCAAAGGCCTTTTTCGCGCCGAATCTGCATTTCAGTGGGTGTCATTTTTTTTATAGGATTGGCCGGTTGGGCGAATGGTTTAACTGTGGGGGTAGGCAAGAGAGGGGGTTGGGAATTTTGTAGTTTAGGATATGTGTATGGGGTGGTCTATGTGTAAGGTTTATATGGTGGTTGAGATTTTGGTTTGGGAATGTATTTTTCTTCAAAGAGTTTGGCTAAGGACACAGCCTTAAGAATGGAAAGTGGGTTTTGTGCTATAACTTCTCGTTTTAAGTCTGGTTTAAGGCCACTAATGAAGCAATCTAGGAGGGCATCAGGACTAAGGCCATAAACTCTATTAGCTAAAGACATAAATTCAGTATAGTAATTACTAACAGAATTTGATTGAGAAAGCTTAAATAGTGTAGATCTAGGACAATCATAAGGTGAAGGACCAAACTCTAATTCCAAGGCTTTTACAAATTGTTTCCAATTTTGAAAAGGTTGAGTTCCAGTAATCATCTGGAACCAAGGGATCACATCCTTTTCAAAATGTAGGGCAGCAATAGATAATCGATGTTCATCAGGTGTCCCATAAAATTCAAAGAATTGTTCTGCTTTAAACAGCCATTGCAAAACATTTTCACCATCAAAGCGTGGAAAATCAACCTTAACATTTCTCACATGGTATGGAGGTTTGGGCCCAGGAGGTGGATCTAAGATGTTTGTGCTTACCATGCTAAAAGGAGGTGGAGGATGAGGTCCGTGATGAACCAGAGTAAGTCTTAGGTTCTCCAAAGAAGCTTCAATTCCATCCAAACGGTTAGCAGTTTGTTGATCTCGATTGTCTAATAAGGCAGCAAAGTCATTGTCGCGTTGCTCTAACAGCTCGACAACTTTCTTCAAATCACGAATATCTGAGGTCACCTCTTTCATGCGAGTATTCTCAGCCATTTGCAGAAAAGTTGATGTAGCAGAATGAAAGCACCAATGTTATAGTACTAAAATGGAAAGGAAATCAGGATAAAGGAAAAGGCGAGGAATGACAGTGATTGTATTCTTCTATCAGCAAATAGGTACCAATAGTAAAGGATGAGTACAGAATTAGAGAATATGAGGTGAGAGAGAGAAATCAGAAAAATACAGATGAGAAGAGAAAGAGACAATTCATCATTCTACACACCCCTCACTAAAGGGCAAAAGTTGTTATTATACTGCCAGCCTACTTTCCTTGCACGAAATCTCTCAGCCTAGTGTTGGTCATCTTAGTGCGTGTGCTCCTCCTGAGCAAAGCATTTTCTGGAAAGACTGCGACGTGTCCTTCCTCAATAACTAACTTATCATTTTCTGCCTGAAGAGGAATATTCTCCTCTGGGCTCATGACAAATTTCTTCCCAAATTTTGATTATGCAACGACCAATTTTCTGTTTAAAAACAAAAGTGTCTAACTCATAAGTAATAAGCTGCACAAAACTAAGCACTGAAATGGTAGAAAAATGAAAAAAAAAAATAATGAATGGAATAAATGTAAAAATAAATAGATAACTAAATTTAGAAGCCATTCACAATAACTCTCCCAACTTCTCCTGAATTATCTCCCACACAAAGGAATCAGCTTTCCTATCTTAGACATACAAAAAAGTCTTCACCACTCTTTTTCTTCTCAGAAACTCAAATCCACACCATCCTTTTTCTCTTTAGGTCAATCACTCACGGTCTTTTCTGTCTTGTTATTTCTTTCTTTTGCTTCTAAGCAGTTACCCTAGTTGAATCAAAAGTTTGCTTAAGTTTTCTCAAAACTCAACTTTTTCATTTGCAGAGGTTCATTTTCATGATGGCTCCCTTCCACATGCTGGAAGAAGTACCAACACCAAACCTGCAACACCTTTTCTCCTACTACATTGACCCAACTGGTGGTTCTCTTTACCCTTCAGATATTGACACTTCTCTCTATGATCCTTCCATTTCCCTTGCTCATTCTATCATCTTTCCAACTTTTCAACAAGATAATCTACTCCCATCTCCCAAACGCCAAAAGTGCTGCTGTGAGAGTGAAGTGCAAAAACTTACTACACAAACTGCCCTGCCATCCAGTTACACAGATGAATTTGTTGTGCCTTATGATAATTTCTACTCTTCACACATTGAGGAACTCCCACAACAAATATCAGTTGGGTTTGCACAATTTCATAGTACCTGTGAGGATCTTAAGTGTGTGAAAAAAGAAACGGAGAAAACAATATCTCCCCAAAGCTTAGCAGCACGAGAGAGGAGAAGAAAGATCAGTGAGAAGACGCAGGAACTTGGAAAATTGGTTCCTGGTGGACCAAAGATGAACACAGCTGAAATGCTTCATGCAGCTGCAAAGTATGTTAAGTACCTTCAAGCCCAAGTTAATTTGCTTGAACTCACAAAATCACTGGTAACTGTTCATTTCTTTTCATATTCTTTATGAATTAGATTACATATAAGTTGTATCATTTGTCCAACGATATGTTTTTGCTCATTTCCTGCGTAGTCATTATCTATTAGTCATTTGTCCAACGATATGTCCAACGATGCATCTTAGATATATAAAGATGGTTTGTAATCAATGTTTATAGTTCACTGCATAATAGTTGAAATTGTTCTATTGTCAGTTATTTGTAGTTCACTAATTTCTGACCAATTTTTGTATCAAGATTGCTTTTAGTTGGCTGTAATAGCGAAGTTTAAGGAATCGGTTACAGGATATGGTCTTGAGAGCAACAAATATATAAGAAATGAGAATTTTTTTAAGTAACTGCTGTGGTGTATACGAAATATACTTGTCAGTTTCTTTTTACAATATTCCATTTTTTTTAATTTATCTTTTATTTTCGTTATAAAACCAGTTTCTAAATCTGATTGGATTACAGTCCATGAATTAAAAAAGAAAAAAAAAGGACTCATTTCATGATTTTCAAAACATGTATGTGAAAAAAAAATTGTATGTGAAAAAAAAAATGGTAGTATGATACACTTTTACATTCATCTAACACAAGATATAAGGGTAAAATGGTTATAAAAGTATAAAGTTTTATATTTTTTCAAAAAAGAAGAGAAGAAAAGTAAGCAAAAATAGTGTTAAATAAATGTAAAAAATTTAAGTGTGTCAAAGAAACATTTTTAATGTAAAAATGATCAAATCAGTACATACTTTGAATTTTTATCTTTATTTTCTGTGATTCTAATTAATATTTTGCTAGTTTTGGCAGGAAGATAACGCAGAAACTCCTTCTGGAATGCTGCACTCACTAGTTGTTTCCTCCTTTGTTCAAGAGAAGTTATATAGAGAGGAAATGTGTTTTGTGGCAAAAGAAACTGTGATAACTATGACAAATCATGAAGATGTTCAATCAAGACCTACCATACTTAGGGATCTTAAACAGCTCATTCGGACAAACATTGCTAACAAAGAAAAGAAAGAATAAACCTGTCCATGATATGTTGTTTGGATTCTTCTGGCTGCCTTATTTTATTTTTTCAATTTTCTTAATATTTTGTTAGCAGTGTCCTCTTTTTAGCCAACAAAAATGGCAGTTTAAACCTTGTATTCAATTCGTGATTAATTTTGCTTTTTGGATGTACCAAGAGGCTAATATAGATTAGGTTAAGAAGAACCGAGGTTAGGGCACATTGCATCATTTTCGTGTTTTTTTGGTAATTTGTATTTTGTTTATCATTAATCCTTCGATCGACTAATGTTGTGCCTTTTTATGCTATACTAGAGATAGCAAGCATTATGATGTTTTTAAGAGAAAAAATCACTCTCCTTTTATTTATTTTTCTTTAATTATTCTTAATTTATATTTTCTTTTTCTATAAGTCAAAAGATTAAAACTTTTAAACATAATATTTAAAAGAATTCGTTACATATTAATCATAATAATATTAAAAGTAATTACCACCGTAAAATTAATATTAAATATATTAGTTAAGAATTATAATTAACGTAAAAAACAACAATATCTTAATATTATCAATTTAAAAAAAATAAAAATCAGGAGAGTTCAAGAGATAATGTTTTGGTCTAAAAAAATTATATTTTGATCAAGTGTTAGTGTAGAGGAAATTTTATATTTTTGACTCTAATATTATAATATGCTCTCTTATTTTTATCTGCTATCCATATAGAGAACTCTTTAGGTATAATTTTACCCTCTGCAATGTTTCATCAACAACAACATTCCAAACACTTTTGTCAACTAATTCAAGAAAAAATTTTATCCTAATTTTTCAAAAACGGTAGTTTTCACCACCAAATAAAAAATGGTAGTTTAGGATGGCCTACTTTCCTCAAATAATTGTTTATATTTGCATCAATACAAAAGCTTAATGTTATGGTTAGCCGAGACAATTTTAAAGAATTTAAATCATATTTTATGCTAAAATGACTGATAAAATTATTAAATTTAAAAAACAAATTAAAATTTAAGAAAATTTGAAAGATATTTCAAATAAATAAAATAGAAGAAATTGAAATATTAAATTTTACTCTTTTCGCTCTACTTTTATTTCTTTTATAATTGTTAAATTCAATTGTAAGTAATTTTAATACCATGTTTGTTTTTAGAAATTGTTACAATCTTTCATGGAAACACTCAGGTGAGACAAAATATATGTGGCTTTCACAGTCAGATAAGTTGTTTTCAGGTGAAAAGATTCAAATACACTTTGAAGAACTACTAAAGAGCAATATAACTCTATTTGTTCGTAATCCATCAATTTCCTATATAATTAGTTTCGGTATAATTATAGTTTTGGGAAAATATAAGTGCGTCAATTTTTTGTTGCCATATATTCAGAAGCAAATTAATTTTTCATTTGTATTTCTCTTAAAGATGACTGTGGATATTTTTTCCCTCATTATTCATAATATAGGTAAAAAAAGGTAGGTTATTTGAAAATATATATTTTTAGATAAATTATTTATGATTTTAAATGATTTTTTTACATTTTCAAATGTTCATATTAACAAGTCATTTAACTCTCCACCTATACCTCTTAATTTTCTTATTTCCCCTTTGACCAAAGCAAACCTGTTTTGAGGGATCAGTTATTTTTGGACCAAATTTAAATTAGAATTAAAGTGTCACTTCTCTAATTTACGTTATTAAAAGTTTGTATTAAATGTTCACATAAAATTAACATGAAACTCCAAATTTGACTGAAGAATGTAACTAATATTATTTATAATACTGTCTCTAAAAATTTCTTTCCAAATTCTTTGTAACAAATAATTCTTTAGAATATCTACACACTTTAGTGATGTTTAACATTAGATAGAAACTACTTACTAACTATATCATTTAAATTTTTTTTTCTACCTTTTAACTATATATTTTTAAATTAACATTTTTCACTAGTACAAAAACAATGTATAATGTCACGCGTTCAACATTCTATCACAGAACAACCAACTTTAAAAATAACTGGTTACATTGTTGTAAATAAATTCACGTGTTCAATGTCGTTTAGATCATCCATATGATGTCTAAAACCAAATGACGTCTCATCGAATAGAGTTTTGGATCCTTTGAAAACCCTACACCTCCATTCACCAAACTTTTGCTTCTCTACATAGTTTTCTTAATCAAATTCATTTTGATAACTTTTTCTTTTTGAGTTTCTGTCAATTTCTTCAAGTTCATAAAAACAAGACATTTCTTTATCTTTGATTCAACGTTAATATGAAATGTTTTTGTAAAACTTGAAGGTATGATAGAAACCCAGAACAAAAAGTTAATGGATATAGATTTTTTTTTTTAAATTCTTTAAGGTATATGACGTTGGATTTTATGCTATTAATCCGATGTCATATTATATTTGGACATCAGATTATATGTTAATCCGACATCATTTGATATATTTAGATGATTTTTTTTAAAATTTGTTCAAGATGTCTTTCAATAAATCAGTTTGTTTTGAAATCTGATAGTAAAAAACACTTATAACAAAACTTAAATAATAAATTATCCAACATTTAAACTGTATTAGATAACATTATGCAATAACAGTTATATGTAGTCAACCTCACTCTAATAATACCGTAATTTAGTCAACATTATTATTTCAAAACTAATAATAATGTCACAATTTAGTCAACATTAACATTTCAAAATTAATTCAATGTTTTCTTATAGTTTACGAAAACGAAAAGACCATGAAAACCGTTACTTAATTATTTTTCCTGCCAACGCTTTTCCCAACCTACGAATTAAAAGGTTAATAACAAAATTGTGATTGTTTTTGTCCCAAAAGCTTTATTAAATATAAATTCCTTTTACATATAAATCATGTCAAACCATACAAATTGAGTGCGTTTTCATAAGTGTAACATGGCACACACACATATATATAAATACATACTGAACCTGTATTCAATTCTCCACCAGTCCTAATCTACCAGATAAAATTCAACCAAATAAGAAAAAATTGCCAAAACATGCAAAGCTTAATCTCTTTTGTTTTGGTTCTTGCTTTTATCTCTCCATGCCTATGTTATAATGACACCAAAACTGGCCTTTATAATGTAATGAATTATGGTGCTAAGGGAGATGGGATATCGGATGATGCACAAGTATGTATCTTTTTGTTTTTGTTATTTACAATTTTAAGGCTTAATTGTAATTATTAATGTTAAATATGTTAATTCAATTTTTACAATCTCAATTGTGTAATATTTATACTTTGACTTGAGATCCAACATTTAACCACTATGTTAACTAGTGTCAGGTTTTCAATGTTCTAATACTAATTTATCAGGTCAATATTTCCATTGAGTGCCCAAGTTAATAAATTGATCAAAACTAAATAATAAAAATATTGGAATACACTTTTAAAAGAGGTTTCAATATATAAAATGAATAAATTTTTATTCAAAAAAATTGTTATTGTGGAATTCATTTGTCAATTCTTTCTTATTGTAAATTATGATAACCCATATTTCAATTTGGATCACTCCATAATACTTTATCGATATTTATTAATAAAGTATTTAATTTATAAAACAGTACTATTTTCATGATGACAACAATTTTTAGTTTTTTTATTGGATATTTGTTCTGAATTGGTGGCAGGCATTTTTGAAAGCTTGGCAAAGCAGTTGTGGAGCACAAGGTATGGCAACTCTAGTCATACCTGCAAACTATCGATTCCTTCTGTCACCTTTAATGCTAAAGGGTCCTTGCCATGCCTCAAATATTCAAATTCAGGTATTTCTAATGTAACCCTAGTTCATTATTCAACTGTTGCTTCTTTTATTAAATTCTTGGTACTTTTAAATTTCATTTTAAAACAAATTTTCTTCTAATTATTCTTCCATAAAAATAAAAAAGTAAACGCAATTAATATCAGAAAATAAAACGTATTTTCTATGTTATTTAATATTATATATATACATTAAAGTTTAATTGCAATATGAATTATAAATCTAACCACACAGTTACAAATGTATCCTTACTGCACCTTATTAACAATTACAAATTGTTATTACAGCACTTTACAAAATATTACTATAGTGATTAATGTCAAAATGAATTAAAACTCATGAATTAACTTAAGTTACTACTGATTGAGTTAGATTAGCTTGAAAAAAAATTGAAATTTTGATACGAATCAATTTTGAGTCTAATTTAGTAAGAATTTGATTTATTGAAGTTGAATATGTGATGAGTCAGGTTGACTCGTCAATCCACTTAATTTTCTGTTTTTACCTTGTTTTTGAATTATGTTTGGAGTTTAAGATGATTTTGGATTGTATTATATTTTTTTTATTTTGAATTGTTTTTGGAATCTAATATCATTTTGGATTGAAATTTATTTAGATTTGAATTAGAAAACAATTATTATTTTTTTTGGAATGAAAAAAAAAACTTGTCATTAAATGAGTCAACCGTTTAACGTATTCATTTGTTGTGAGTTCGACTGGATTCGAATTTTTTCGACTCACTAATAAATGAATGAGATTAGATTGCTTTACTAAATGAATAATCCGTAATGAGCTGAGCTGAGTCGAGTTGGTGAGGTGAACCGACTACACTAATTATGAGTGTGATGAATGTTGTTGCAGATCCGGGGGAAAGTAATTGCAGCTGAGAAGAATGCATGGGCATCATATAAGTATACTTGGATTTTGATCTCAAATGTAAATGGTCTGACAGTGGATGGAAGTGGAGGATCGCTGGATGGCTTCGGTTCTTCATGGTGGTCATGCAGAAACTGTCCACGTCCATCGGTGAGAGAATATTCTTTCTGATATTAAAAGTGTTCACTATGTTTTTATTAAGTTTAAGATTCTGATTCATGTGGGTGATGTGATGAAGGTCATTAGTTTCAATTCATGCAATGGTCTTAGTGTTAGCTCCTTGAACATCATTAACAGTCCAAAAGCTCACATAAACATAAACAATTGTGTGGGAGCCACATTCTCTGCTATCAGTATTCAGTCTCCCGGTGACACTCACAACACTGATGGAATTGATGTTTATGCTTCAAAAAATATCTGGATCAAAGATTCTACTATAGCATGTGGTAAATCAATCTTCATCACTTGCATATATATATATATATATATATATATATATATATATATATATATATATATATATATATATATATATATATATATATAAGTTTCAGTATAGTGTTTTTAAATAATTAATAGATGTGCAGTTTTAACTTAATTTGTCTTTCTAAATAGGCGATGATTGCATTGCGATCAGTGGTGGCTCCTCTTATGTCAATGTTACTGGGAGTGCTTGTGGACCAGGCCATGGAATAAGGTTTTTATATATAAACTCTGCATTACTTGACATATACATTATTGAAAATTCAAGCATTAGCATGTTGAATAAATATAAAGTTGTTAAATAACATATAAAAAATTTATAAATATGTTATTTTTTTAAAGTCCCATGTCGACTAGAGATAAAACTAAATTATAATATATAAGTGAAATGTAAACCTCATCTTATAATCCGATTTTGTAAAGTTAAGTTAGATTTAACGTTCATTTCTTAATATGGTATAACAGTCAGATTATCTAGCGAGATCTACTTATTATTTAAAGTTTTAAATTAAAAATTGTATCAAATTTTTAGATGAATTTAATTCATATATTTCATTTTAGTCAAATCTATTTTCGAAAAACACTTAGATGTATTAAATGATAATATATTTTGTTATATGCTTTTAAGTTTAACTATTGTGAAGCAGTGTTGGGAGCCTGGGAAATGGCAATAGTAACACAGTGGAACAAGTTCATGTACGAAATTGTAACTTCACCAATACACAAAATGGAGCAAGAATTAAGACATATGCGGTAAGATTTATTTTCTCCCTTTTTATGTGTCTTTTAGAGTTTTTACATAAAGATTCAACAAATACACGACGTTCTTTTGCTAATTGTTATAACATAATCATGAAGTTCATTTTACTATATCACAAAGTATAAGAGGTGTGATGGACAAAAGTGACAATTAATTTCCATGAAACATTAAAATTATGTAGGAAAGAAAAAAAAAAGGAAAAAATAAATATTTTTTGGTTGTTGGCATTTAAATGGAAATAATATTTCATGTTTATCCATTTCTTTTTTCAGGATGGATCAGGTTATGCAAGAGGAATCACATTTGAGGAAATTACATTGATACAAACTCGAAACCCAATAATCATAAACCAATTCTACACTAACAATGGCGTATCTTTAAAGGTATTCACTTAAGTTCATTACATTGTTAATTTATTTATCAGTTATTAAAGTTGGATTTTTGGCATAATTAGAATGGAGGAGTTGAAGTGAGAGGAATAACATTTCGTGGATTTCATGGAACAAGTATGACTGGTGAAGCTATTACCTTAAATTGTGGTCCACAAGGTTGTTTCAACATTACATTGGATCAAATTAACATTGCCTCTTCTCAACAAGGAAAACCAGCTTCCTGTTCTTGCAAAAATGCCCACGGAACAGCCACATCTTCTGTTCCAAATTGTCCTTGCTTAATGCCATGAATTCTTTCTTATTCTTTTATATGCCATATGCCAGATAATTAAATTATCAATTTTATCATCAATATTGTTATCTGCATACGTATAAATCAATATCTAAATAAAAATTATTTCTTTTTATTTTAATATTATATGAGATTCCAAACATTTTTGTACATTTATTTTGATATTCTGAAATATTGCTGAATATAATTTAATAATGTGACTACAGAAAGAGTTAATTTAGCTTCTAAATATTAATCTTGATCAAATAGAGACATTACTTAGTCAATTTTAATACAATGCAAATAATTATTTTAAAAAAAGTGAATAAAATTATTTTAACTTTTTTAAAAAATAAATATTTATATTATGGTCTTATTAGTATTAACTATTAACTTAGTCAATACAAATTTTCTTAAAACCAAAAAAGTTTAGAAAACACAATTTTTAATTTTTTAAAATAAATATTTGTATTAAATAAATTAAATATTAAAAATAAACAAAGTTAACATCAACTTATATATCACAATTTTTTTTTACAATCTATTATTGTTTTTTTCTTTGACGTCTCTTAAATGTTTGATGTCAATGTTGACGAGGTAAATTCTAACGTTAAATTTTGTCAGTAATACTTACCCTAATGTAATTTGTTTTTTTTTCTGTTTTCTTTTTTGAAATTAGTTTTCGCATGCATCAGAAAATTTCACATGACAGAATACATATTTTAACTACACATTCAAGTTCTCTATTGTAACACAAAAACTATTTTCCCTCAATATAAAAAATATAATCTAACATGAACAAATAAACTTAAAAAATAACCTAAACTTTGAATAGTGTATATAATATGATTTCCAATTAAACTAAAATAAAGAAAAACTTTGTCTCAATTCTATTCAGATCCAATAACTCAATTTCTATAACAACTAAACACCTAGATTTACCATTATAATGACAGTATTTTTCTTCTCTTGACTACTTTCTATCCAACGAGGCGTAAGATTCACATAAAGTTAAAGTGAAAGTAAATATAATTTGAAGAAAAGAATTCTATGTAAATTATGATTTTACAAAACGAGTAATGAAATATATTTAAATTTCTAACTTACTTAAATTTCAACTAACTTTGAAATTTAATATTCTTTATTCTTGACATCTCACTTAAAATTAAAAAAAAAAAAACATGATCTATATATAACCTCTCATCAACTAGGTTATGGTGAATTACTCTGTGGAAAAAGCTTCTATATAACATAAAAAGGATGTTATGACATATTTGCTTTTTATATTACATGATACTTAAACTTCTATTTGTACGTTAAGTTTCTCCCAAGTCATTTTTAAATTTGTTTTTCTTTTGAAGTTTCAAATTCCGATTAACCCTAATTCAATTTATTTCTAATATGTGTTTCTGTATTTGCTCATAATTTTTTGCAATATATACGCGTAAGAACTCCAATAAAAATGTTGTTAAAGGTCTAATAATCATCTAGCTAAGACGATCAAAATAATAATAACAATGAAACAATAAGCATTCTATTTCATTTAAAACCATAACACTAATTCTTAACCTATAAAAATCTTGTCCACATATAAAAACTCCTTACTTCCTTACTTCACTATGGTCAGTAGGAATTGACCAATATCTTAAAATGAGAAAGGACATAACATAAAACAAACTAAATAACAAAATAAAATAAAGCAAATAACTCAAAATTTGGTGTTCCTAATGGCATTTATAAAAAGAAGCTCGTACATATTGTAGTAGTTTTCGCAAAAAATAAAGATATATATTCTGGCTTAAGCATGTATGAAGGTAACACAACTTATGACGATAAAGAACATTCTGGAACAGTGTTTGTAGCTTTCCCATGAGCATTATTGCAAGAACAAGAAGCTGGTTTTCCAGGTTTAGAAGAGACAATGTCAACATGATCCAATACAATGTCGAAACAACCTGATGGACAGCAATTCAGCGTAATAGCTTTCTCCTTTGCAGATGTGCCACTAAATCCACGGAATATCACATCGCTCACATTCAATGCTCCACTCTAAGTACACCAAATAGGAAATCCAACCTTAATAAGCTTTCATAAACTGAGGGAAAAAGAAGTTGAAATCACACATATAGTTAATTGAATACCTCTGCTTTTCCATAACTTCCATAGTACTGATCTATAATTATTAGGTTGTCAGAATCTATTAATGTGATGTTCTCAAAAGTGATCTTTCTTGCATAACCTGATCCACCCTGCAAAAAATTATACTAAATTTTTTTCATTTTTACTGTATATGAAAGTTTTCACACTTTATACCCTTAAATTACTTACCGGGACTGTCTTAATTCTTGCTCCATTTTCAGTGTTTGTGAAAGTGCAATTTTTTACATGAACTTCTTCCACTGACTGTATCATACGCTTTGTTTCTACCCAGGCTGCCAATGCTGATTAATTTGTTCATGTTAATTAGAGGATTAGGGTTTGTTGAATTTGGATCTCAACAGAATATATTAAGCAATCACAGGAAACATTTTACAGATTGATGTAATGTGTATGATAATTTCATCAAACATTTGTAAAAATAAACCTTATTCCATGGCCTGGTCCACAAGCAATTCCAGTAGCACTGATGTTGGAAGAGCCACCACTGATGGCTATGCAATCATCACCTTGATAATTGAACAGATAGCAATTATTTTAAAACCATGGAACATTGAAATATGATTCAAGTACATAAAATGTAAACATGGTTTACCACATTGTATAGTGGAATTTTGAATCAAAATGTTTTTGGAAGTGTAAATGTCGAATTCATCAGTGTTGGGACTGTCACCAGGAGCACGAATGCTGATATCAGAGAATGTGGCATTCTCACAACTATTTATTCTTATGTGAGATTTTGGGCTGTTAGTGATGGTCAGATTGCTAACAGTAAGATCATTACAAAATTTGAATCTCAGAATCTGCATCGTCCACAAGAAAAATCTAGTTTCAACATATATATATATATATACAGAATAACTTAAAATCAGGATCCATCAGTATATTTTGAATGTTCACTAGAAGGATGAAAAACTCAACAAAGTTCAAATTGGTCGACACATCACAATCACTTGTTCATAAGTCTATTTTGAAAGGTTAAACAGAAGAAAAATTATTCTTTATCACACTTAAATTTTTTATATTTATTTTTATTTACTTTTTATTTTCTTCTAAAACTTTACACTTTTATAACCATTTTATCCTTGTACTCTGTCAAATAAATATAAAAATATGTCATGATATCGTTACTCTAAACAGAAAAAGAAAAAAAATATAATAATTTGCCCTAATGTTTAATATATAGGAGAGAACAAAGTTTAGACAGAATGGTCAAACCGTTGGTCGTTCGCAAGCATGGCAATTCCACCAAGTAGAACCGTAGCCATCGATTGAACCTCCACTTCCATCAATTGAGAGATTAGTTACGTTTGATATTACAATCAAATTGGACGTTTCATTTGTGAGACCTTTTGTTTTAGGGTTTTTGATTTCTGACACTTTTATCCACTCACTCTTCCCAGCTGCAACTATTTTCCCTTGAAGCTGCAAGAACATGTATTCTAGTTACATAAATTTGAATATATGTGTTTTATATGCGTAAGAAAATTTGGTGCATTGAAGAAGCAAAAAGTTCAAAGATAAAGTTTTGTCTGCTTTCACTTTGTTTTTTTTTTATCATTTGGAAGATAAGTAGAAGATTTGAGAATAAAACTATATCCAAAGAGCAAGTAATTGTTTTTAGTGAAGTTGACATAAAAATACGAAATAATATTTTTGTAACCACAAGGGTCAAATCGGATACCTGTTTTATCTAAAATAATATCTTATTACTCCTCATGTTACTTATGAGATATTTGAGAAAAAAATATTAATTTATTTTTTTTATAAATAACTTTAATGTTACAAACCTAAATTGAAGTATATGAAGTCATATTTTAATTAAATAATATTTCTTTCACTAATAATTTTATTTTAATCACTTATTTTTTCAAAAAATATTAAAATAAAACTTACTAATAATTATTAAGCAAGAAATAAAAAGGTAATTATGAATAAGTAACTGATATTTTCATATGGGATGCCATGATACTAATATTTGCTTCATTACCAATTAAAGAGCCATATTCATTATCTGTGACTATCCATTAAAATATTTATTTAGTATCCGTAGTAGATTTTATCTATAAATATATGTCAATAATTTTTTTATTCTTATGATCACTCATATACGTTGTATTATAATATGATATAAAAAGTCAAAAATATTTTATATAAAATGTTTGTTTTGCATTCATAATAATAATGTATTGAAATTAAGTTATTGGTATATATATATATATATATATATATATATATATATATATATATATATATATATATATATATATTTGCATTTGTCATTTGTATTGGTTTGGGTTATAGAGAACTTTAATATTGTGTGTCATGGAATTTGAGATCAAAATGGATTTGATGCATGAAACTTACTCATTCCATAAAAAATGAAATTTAAAACTTTCATCACATTTATAGAAACAACTAACTTTAGTTTTATGGATAAACCTAATTCTTTTTTGCTAGAAATCATACCCATATTTATTAAAAATAATTTAGAATGTTAAAAACCTTATACTGAAAATTCACTTTGTTTGATTTGTTTAACGTATATTGCTAAGGTCGTCACATATTTTTATTTTTTTCTTCTTTCATTTCATTTACATTATATAACTTTGCATGTAATCTATCATTAAAAATAATAATTTTCTTTAACCTTAATTGCTGCGCAGGTTTACCTGAATATTAACACTTGGGGCATTGCAAGGACCATTGAGGGTTATGTAATTTAGCAAGAATTCTCGTTTTGGTGGTATAACTAGGGTTGGTGTTTGTTGTGCTCCACATGTGTCTTTCCATGCACTTAGAAAAGCCTACATATAAATTCAAGTCAGAAAAATCATCTCAATGTTATCAAATATCAATGTGTATTTTCCTTAAATTAAAGGGCATTACTCACTAATTAACTATACACTAAACTGAATTTGGAGATAGAAAGTACCCCAGAATCATCAGATTTTCCATCACCATGAGCACCATAGTCTATCACATTGTAAGTATTTGTTTCGGTACTAAGTCTCGACCTCACACACAAACATGGTGAAACAAAACCAAGAATCAAAACAAAAGTCATTAGTCTTTGCATGTTTGAGAAGAGTGAAGTTGGCATGGCAAGATCCTTAGGAAAGTTCAAGAGTGGGCTCATAGATGATGAGGGAAGGATAGGTTCGAGTTTAAATAAATAGAACTTTGGACATAGGAGATGATAGAAAACAAAATGATATTATCAAATATTTAATAATAATAATAATAATAATAAATTATCAAATAACAATTAGATAAATATTAAATAATTATTAGAAAACATAATAATTAAAATGTGTCTAAGAAACAAGTTAACAAACTAAAGACAAAAATTAATAAATATTGATATAAATTTTTTAAATTACGAGTATTTTAATAAAAAAAAGATATATTGAGATGAATACATAGACTAGAACCAAATAAATAAATACATACTGGTCTTTATTCAAATTTAAAAATTTATTTTTTGTCCAAGTGGACCAATTTAAAAAATTTATGTGTTATCCAAGTGGGGGAAAGAAAGCCTAAGTTCAAATTGTTTTAAACGTTTTTATTAGTTGATAAATTGTTTTATTAAATCTATGTAACTTACAAAAACAAATTGCATAAAATTAAATTAAATTATATTATTTAAATTTATATAAGTTTAAATTGTGTAACTTATATTGTACTTGATAAATTAAATAGAAATATTTTATTAAATATGTATAACTAACAACCATATGAGTAATCATGATTTCATAATATTAATTACAAAAATATATATTATTTTTAATTTATATAAGTTTACATTGTGTAACTTATATTGTACTTGATAAATTAAATAGAAATATTTTATTAAATATGTATAACTAACAACATATGAGTAATCGTGATTTCATAATATTAATTAAAAATATATACTATTTTTAATTTATATAAGTTTATATTGTGTAACTTATATTGTACTTCATACATTGAATAAAATATTTTGGCAACTATATTATTAATCATAATTGCATAATATTAATTATAACTATATGTTATTTTGAAATATGTTTTTCTATTTAGGTCTATATATATATATATATATATATATATATATATATATATATATATATATATATATATATATATATATATATATATATATATATATATATATATATATATATATATATATATATTAATAAAGTGATTTTATCTTTTGTGTGATTTGTAATAATCAAATTTTATTTAATAACACATTTTTCTTATATATAAATTTAAGTGAAAATAAAAGTATTTAGCAAAATTTTATTTTTTTTAAATTGGTTATATTTCATAAATATTTTATTTAATATTATTTTTATTCATTAAAAAGGGTTGAAATTTTCTTTCAATTCATATGATAATGGAAATTTTATTGGTGATTTATGTGTTTAATCGATTATAACAAATATTATTATCACTAAGGGTCAAACTTTGTGGGTAATACTTAAAATTTGTCGATAAATTTAAATTATTGACAGCAAAAAGTTTTTATCAATAAATTTTATTTACAAAAATTTTATTCTATCGAAAATTGTCGGCAAAAAATTAGTCAAATATATTCGTCAATAATTATTGACAAAAATATTAATTGGTAAAATTGTCGATAAACATCATGATTTGGTTAATCTTTTTCTTTCTCCTTCTTTCTTCTTCTTCCTTCATTTATATTTGTTTTCATGAGTTCCGCCACCAACAAAGCACTCTTGGCCCCTAAACAACCATTAGTTCAACACATTTAACCAGTTGATTTGGGTGAATGAAAATCATTAGGAACCATCATGCAAAAGAGAATTAATGAAAATCATACGGAATAATCACTGAACCTGTTTTCACATTCTCAAATCTAAGAGAGAGAGTGGTGGAAGAAGAACGCCAATGATGTTCCTAGTCGTTGGAGAAACAATGTTAGCAAGAGCTTGCTGGAAACGATGAAACACAAACACAAACAAAAGGAAAAGAAGAAGAACTCATCGATGGTGTTGGTGGCCTACATAATCTTCGATGTGAGGAGCTCGATCAACGACTAAGGTCATTGGTGAAGGGAAACAACAACGAGGTCGTAGGTTGTTGTGGTGGTGGGTTTCGAGGGAGAAGATGACGAAAGTTTTTGTTTCTTCATCTTTAACAAAAGTTGGATATATGCAACACTAAACATGAGATTTGAGTGAGAAATTTGTTGCTCATTTTACTCACGGATATACTAATAAAAACATTTGTCAATAAATGATATATGTATCTCTGATGAATTTATATATAAAAATTTCGTTGATAAATTTATTAATAAAATTTGTTAGTAATTAAAATTTTAAAATCAAATAATTAAATTTATTGACTGATTTATTGATTTCGGTAAAATTTTATCGATAATTTCGTGATTTTTTAGAGTGGTAGAAGATTAATTAAACTAAAACAAGTACTTTAAAAAATATTTCTATATTCTTAAAAATTATTTATTTATAATGTTGATATGAAATTTAGAAAATAAATAAATGCTTTTAAGTTTTATAGAGATCTAAATTATAATTGTTTATTTTAAACAATCTGAACAAATTTCTCAAGATAAAATATGAAGAATTATTTTACATGCACAACATCGTGACACAATTTCTTATAGACTACAAATGTATTTAAACTTAATACACATGATCTAATACTTTAATCTTAAATCAAAAGTATCATTCTTACAAATAAAATAATTTATATACTTATTCTGTTTATATATATTTATATATATATATATATATATTTATATATATATATATGTTAATCAATATTAATCCACAAGGAAAACAATTTGACTATTCACATTCATTCATAATGTTACCATCTGTGTGTACTGCTCATATGAAAGCATTACACAAAATAATTAGGTCAACAAATAAAGAAGGAAAGAAAATATTTTAAATCTACAAAGCATTACACAAAATAATTAGGTCAACAAATAAAAAAGGAAAGAAAATATTTTAAATCTACAAAGCGAGTGAGAGAGTGTGTGATTAAATTACAAAACCACAAGTCAAATGGTGAGTTTTAATAAACTAAGTAGTATTTAATTTCGATAAGCTTTACTTTTGAACAATACACTTAACCTGAATTTGTTTCAGATTAATCATTACTATATCAATAATCATAATGGATGTGAGTGTAACTTTATAGTATTCATGATATTAAAATAAGTTTTGATTTAGGTCGATCCAAACTAAATTTTAAATGATTCGGTCTAACATGATCTGTCTCATTTTGTTTGACCTAAATTTTGTTCCGTCAAATCCAATTATCATGAATTAAACTAATTTAAGTTTGACTTAACTTAATTTGATTTAGGTCGATTCTCTCCAATCTCAATCTAATTTGGATCTAGTTTGACTTAATTTAACCCGAATCTAATGTAGTTTAACTTTGATGTACTCTATGTGTATGGTCTAATACAATCTTGCATTACTTAAAATTGACCTGACTCAACTTGTATGAGTTGGACTTAACTGAATGCATTTGCCTGTCCAAACTTAAAATTTTAAAAATTATTTAATATATATTTATATATAATCTAAATTAAATTGGACATGAAATAAAAAATGAATGGATTTTGAGTTAAGATAAACCAAATAAAGTAATTATTATAAATCGAATTTAAATATTTGAATCTTTTTCATCCACCTCTAGAAGTTGAGATAGAAATTTGTCAAAAGTCCATTAATATGGATCACTAATTTCAAGTTACATTCAATATAATTTTTTAATTATAAATTATTTCTACCATATGAGAACTTGAGATAAATCGCATCCAACCTCCAATTAAAAACATATCTTCCAATAAAGTGAATAAAATTAATCTTCAAATAAAAACCCTTATGAGAGAAAGTAAGAGAAGCAACTCTATCAATCCTTTTATAATGAACACTCCATGTATATTTTACAAGAGAGAAGGGGAAATACAACTGAACATCATTCAAATTTAAGACACAAAGTTGTAGAACATCCTAGTCAGTTGACCCCATGTGTTCCTAAGATAAACAAGAAAAAAAATCCTAGAAGGGGAAATAAAACCATGCTTATTTTGTAGTAGTTTTCCTAAAAGTAAGAGATCTACCACCCACTTACTAAGATACTACACATTTATTCGTTTATTCGAGAAAGAACATTTTGGATCAGTGGATGTAACTCTTCCACGGGCATTGTTGCAAGAACAAGAAACTCGTTTTCCTGGTTCAGAAGAGACAATGTCAATATCATCCAGAACAATGTTGGAACAACCAGGTAGACCACAATTCAAGGTAATAGCTTCGTCACTTGCTGATGTTCCTCTGAATCCACGAAATGTCACATCACTCACGTTCAATCCTTTGCCCTAAGTGCACCAAATTCAACAATGCAACATTCATATAATAAATAAGTTGAAACCACAAAGATATAAACACAAACACAAAGTTTAAGAGTACCTTCGAATTTTGACTGCCGTAGGTCTGGTCTATAATAATTGGGTTCATAACGTGCATTAATCTGATGTCCTCAAAAGTTATGTGTCTTGCATAACCTGATCCACCCTGCAAAAAGTTGAACAATGTATGAAATATTTCGTTAATCACGTCAAATATATATATTCTAATATAGTTAACAATTAAAATTAATAATAATTTAAATACATTTTTTCTTTTTCTGATATGTTTTTTTGAACAGTTATTACTTACTGGTGCTGTCTTGATTCTTGCTCCATTTGTAGTGTTGGTGAAGCTGCAATTTTTTACATAAACTTCTGACACTGTTTCAAAAGATCCGTCTCTTCCCAGACTGCCAATGCTGATTAATTTGTTCATGTTAATGGATTGAATTTGAGAGTAACAAAAGATATTAACTAAACATTTCAAGTTTTTCGTTTTTATATTAAATATTACAATCAACTCTGACTTTTCTAAATTGAACAATTATATTATATCATGAAATATATACTAAAAAGGGAAGAAAAATAGCAAAAATAATTTAGTGTTTGATGCCATGTTTAAGGGTGATAATTTGATAAAAGATGTATATAAATAAACCTTATTCCATGTCCTGGTCCACAAGCAATTCGAGTAGCATTGATGTTAGAGGAGCCATCGCTTATGGCTATGCAGTCATCACCTTTTCAGAAAGACAATTGCAGAAACAGCAGTTATTTTAACAGCATGCAACATTGAAATCTGATACATGTACGTAATATATGTAAACATGATTTACCACATCGTATGTTGGAATCTTCAATCAAGATATGTTTTGAAGCAAAAATGTCAATTCCATCAGTGTTGTAACTGTTACCAGGGGAATCAATGCTGATATTAGAGAATGTGGCATTCTCACAATTATTTATCCTTATGTGAGCTTTTGGGCTGTTGGTGATGGTCACGTGACTTACACTAAGATCATTACAAAACTTGAATCTAAGAATCTGCATCAACCACAAACATCTACTTCAAAAACATGTTATGTTATCAGTTATGGCAGTTTAACTAGTATAATATGATCTGGTTTTGACATTTTTTTTAAATTTTACGAAACATATGCAAAGATGCGTTGGAAGTCCATGTCGACTAGAGATAAAGTCAATTTATAATATATAAGTAGATATAAACATTATCTTTGAAGCCGATTTTGTAGGATTGAATTAACTTGAAGTTCATTTCTTATAAAAAAATGCATTATATGTTGTAACTTCCAATTATCAATTCATGTATATATTTTAAAGATAAAATGTGATGTACTATTCCATAAGATTCATTCCACATTTAGATTTATAATCAAATATATTGTATTTGATTGTGAAGACAAAAAACATAGTTTAGATAGAATAGTCAAACCGTTGGTCTTCCACATGGTTGGCATTGCCACCAAGAAGCACCATAACCATCGATTGATCCTCCACTCCCATCAATTGAGAGATTAGTTACGTTTGTGATTTCAATCAAATTACTTCTACCTTTTACCCATTCATCTTTGCTAGGTGCAACAATTTTTCCTTGAAGCTGCAAGATATTTTTGTAGCAAGATAATTTTAGATATAGTTTTCATACGCATAAGTAGAATATTATATCTCTGTGAACATGAATGTTACATGAAAATTTTGGTCTAATGATTATGAAACAGAGAATACTACAATGTAGAATTTATAATTTAAGGTGTTAATGTTTTAATCTCTATCGAATGTAGAATTTATAATTCCGTTTTTATTTTTTAAATCAGATTTCACAGTAACAAATTGAAAAGAAAAATGAATTTTGTAATTTGATTTTTAAAGCAAACTATTTAAAAAGTCTATTTGGCATTACTTATTAATTTATTCTGAAAAAAGAAGCAATTATTCAACAAGTGATACGGTTTATAGATTCCTCCAAAATTAAACCAATTAAATGAGTGAATAAACGAAACTTAGAACTCAATTGAGATTAACAAGAATCAATGTTTTGCAACTGTAATTTACTTCAAGGAAATCAAGTACATAAGCTAAATTGTATATTTAACACAAGAATTAATATCTCATATGCTATACAATTTTGTCTGCATAATTTATTTCATTCAAGTAAATTACAAGTGTTGCGTAGCTTTTTCTGGTGTTATTTTAGTCCACTTAACCCAATTGGCAAAAAATATTATTCATTTGATTTTAAATTTTATTTTAATTGAAGCTAAATTAAATATATATGTAATTTAAGCCTACTCTTTATTGGCTTGATGCAAAATGAAACACTGTTTGAGAAAGAGACAAAATTTCTACTCGAATTTGTTTGTAAGAGTATATTAAAAAGGGTAGAAAAGACATTGAAAGTTTATTATTGAAAATGTATTGGAGAAATAAATAATTTAGGAAAAAAAATTAAAATAATTTACACACCGAATCAAAATTCACATAGTTATAAGAAAAACATTGGTACCATTAAAAATAAAATTCAGTAAAATCAAAGAAAAATATTTTACACCACCAAAATTTAAATAAAAAAAAAAGTCAATCCAAAATTAAAGAAGTTATACCTTAATATTAACTTTTGTGGCAATGCACGGACCATTGAGGGCTATGCCTTTCAGCAAGAATGCTCCTTTTTGTGGTATAATAAGAGTTGGTGTTCCTTTTGTTCCACATGTATCTTTCCATGCACTCTCAAAAGCCTACATTAATAAAAAAAGACAAAGATTAATCTAAAAAATATATTAAATTAGAAAGATTAAATTCAAAATTATCAAATAAAAGTGATATTTCTCATGAAGTATAATTTAAACTAAATTAAAAGAAAGAAAGGAAAAAAAGTACCCTGGAATCATCTGACTTGCCATCACCATGAGCACCATAATCTATCACATTATAAGTGTTTTTCTCTGTTATAACAGTCGACCTTACACACAAACATGGTGAAACAAAACCAATAATCAAAAGAAAAATTATTAATCTTTGCATGTTTGAGAAGAATGAGATTGATATGAGTTGAAGAGTGGGATTGGAATTTAAATAGATATTGTAATATACTTAAATAGAGATTTGATCACAGAAAGAAAGAACGTAAAAGTATATTCAATGTGTTATTAATTAGGGAAGGAATTAACGCATCAATAATAATATCATTGATTATATTAATTATAGAGTTGATTAGTTTTATTTTCAAAAATTATATAATGTTTGTTCATAATAAATATTATCTTTCATATATGTTGATGTAATTAAATATTATTTATTATATTTATTATATTCAATATAAACTGTTCTTTAATTCTTTTATTAAACCCTTCAAATTAAATTAAAGAGAAAATATACTTTGACACGTTGACAATCATTTTACACATTATTTTATATTTTGAATAAAAATAATTTGTAATATCGTTCTAAAAGATTTTAAACTCACTGATGTTCTCCATTTTAATAAAATATTTCTAATTTATTTCTAATTTGAACCCAATTACCTTAATATTAATGTTTTTATAATATATAAAGTAATATTTTTAATAAAAGAATAACTCTATTACTAAAACTATTATAATAAAAGACATATTTATTATTATTATTATTATATTATTATTATTACCATTATTATTATTATTATTATTATTATTATTATTCTTATTATTATTATTCTTATTATTATTATTATTCTTTTATTATTATTATTATTATTCAGGGAATATACTCCAAACAATTTTAATGTCATGCTTAAAAAAATTACCTATCACGCAGAAACTTGCATAATTCCATGATCAAACAATTTTATGATAAACCTTCTTATTATAATAGATGTCTATATAATATTTTTATGTATTTGGTAAAAAAGAAAGTCTCGATGACCATAGTTTTGACATCAATATTTATAGTAGTGATATTTTTCGTCATAAAAAAAGTTGTAACGATTTCCTACTTTATTAGAATTTTAATTTCATCAAAAAAGATTTTGTGGTAAAGTGCCAATGTATATGAATTCTTCAAGTTGTAGTTCATAAAAAATCAAATATACAAGGAATCTTGATTATTATAAAATTTGAAGATCTGTTTAGGTTATAGTTATTTATATTACAATACACATGCAATTAAGTAAAAAATAATAAATAGATATTTATAATATTTGTATGTCGTATTATTCTTATCAAACTTTAAATTATACATTAATGCGAATATAAAAAATATAATAAAACAAATATTTATAGCTAATTATATTGTTACCTTTCGACATAATTAGATTTAATATTAATTAACTTAGGTGTAATTATAAAAAAATGAGTTATAATTAGGTGGTTGCTAATTTGGAACTTATTTCAAAATTTATTAATTAAGTTTGAAGTAAAGAGATAAGTGATTACATTTTATAAATATTTATTATAAAGACGATTTTATGATAATCGATTATAAAGGCAACCTTCTTATTAATAATCGATTATTCATTAATACAAAAATATCATATAATGTTATTGTTTTTTGGTCTTTCATGTCGAATTTAAGGTTGACGTCATATCCATGTCGAATTTAAAAAATAAGACGTTAATCAAATTGACATCGAATTTTGTTAATATTTGACGTTAAACAATTTGTTTATTTATTTTAATTAATTATAATCCCTTTTTACAACTTTACAAGACTTGAAAAGTAGAAAAACAACAAATTTTAATTTTTTGTATTTTATAAAGCATGAACTATAAACGTGTAGTATAATATTAACAACTAACAACAATAACAAACAAAAAATAAGTTCAATCAAACAACAACAACAACAAAAAACAAGTTCAACCAAATAACAACAACAAAAAACAACAACAAACAAGTTTAACAAATAAGTTCTTCAAAACGAAAACGAAAACTAACCTTCAAAAGGTGGGTTCGTCAGAATAATGTGTTTCCACCAGTGAGAGAGAAAGCAGAATGCGCCTATCACTACTAAAAAAACAATGTATAACGTCACGCATTTAACGTCTAACCACTGAATAGCCAACGTTAAAAATAACTGGTGACATTTTTGTAAATAAATGCAATTATTAAACGTCATTTAGAATTGTAATTCGACGTACAAGGATATAAAACGTCGAATGCCCCAGTGTTAGACATTAAAAGGTTAGTGAATTCAATAAAAATTTGAGCGGGAGATTGAAAATTCATTCACTTTATCTTATTGCGCGAGACCCTCTTCTCTTCTCAAACTTTTCTTGAACGAAGTTTGACGACTATTACATGTAATCTTTCTTTCTTTTGATACAAATGCATTTTATGTATGATTTTCGTTTGTTTTAACCGATTTCTTTCGTGCTTTTGTTCTTCATAGCGCATTCTACTTTCTTTGTCACCGGTGACGACACTTTATTCCGATAACCCACCTTTTGAAGGTTAGTTTTCGTTTTGAAGAATTTATTTGTTGAACTTGCTTGTTGATTTTTTTGTCAAACTTGTTTGTTGTTGTTTGGTTAAACTTGTTTGTTATTGTTGTTTGATTGAACTTATTTGTTGTTGGTTATTGTTGCTTGTTGTTGATACTACGTTCATAGTTCTTACTTTATAAAATACCAAAAACTGAAATTTATTATTTTTCTGCTTTTCAGGTCTCGTAGAGTTGTAAAAAATGATCACAATTAATTTTAACAAACAAAAAAAAATTATTAACGTCGTATATTGAAAAAATTCGACGTTAATTTAATGTTGAATTTTTTAAATTCGACGTCAATTTAACGTCTCCTGATATTACGTCGTTTCCTAATGCGCCGTTAAAAGCCCAAAATATTAGACGTTGTACGTGATTTTGGTACTAGTGTATGAAGGACAAGAACACGAAAATAATCCGTCAAAACAAACAAAAATTATACATAAAGTAGTTAATTAACATGCATTTGTATCAAATGAAAGAAAGATTACATGTGATGGTCGTCAAACTTCTTTCGAGCAAAGTTTGAGAAGAGAATAGGGTCTCGCGCGCTAAGATAAAGTGAATGAATTTTCAATCTCCCGCTCAAATTAAAAAAGGGAAACTTTTGGCTGACAAATAATACGTCGACGCTCCTACAAAATTAAAAAGGGGTTACTTTTTGGCTTATGGCTGACAAATAATACGTCGAAGCCCTTACAGAATTCGACGTATTATTTGTTGTTTAAAAGAAAAAAAAATTAAAAAGAGTGACTATTTGGCTTCTGACTAACAAATATTACGTCGAACCCAATAGGATTCGAACTATTGGTGGTTTAAAAGAAAGAAGAAAGAGAATGACGCGCTGATTTAAATAATTATCATCATAGAACGTGGAATTGAATAAGGCTTCGACGTTCTAAAATTGCATTTATTTACAAAAATTCCACCGGTCATTTTTAGCGTTGGCTATTCAGTGGTTGGACATTAAACGCATGACGTTATACAATGTTTTTGAACTAGTGATTCCAGAGAAAAGTTCAGAGAAAATTCATATAAAGACCTAATAATCAATTATCAATTATTCTAAAGAAAATTCATATAAAGACGATCTTCTGACTGAAATAATCGATTATCACACCTGATAATCGATTATTCCAGAGAATTTTGAAGAAAAGATAACATTCTTACTGAAATAATCGATTATCACACCTGATCATAGATTATTCTTATCAGTTTTGACATTAATATGATTTTTCGTATTTGGTTGCACCTAAGACTCGTCCAAATGACCAAAATCAATACTCTTGCTCGTAGAATTGATTCACAAACATGTTTATACTAAAAAGTGGATACTATTTTGATCTTTTGCCAAGATTTAGTTGCACTAATTCATTCCAACACTCTGAAAGATAACATATCAAATTTGACACCTTACCAACCTTATTTTTGTGTACTAAGAGTCCAACAAGTTTTAAAAATCTTATAAATAAACCTTAAACTTTAGGTTTTCCCTTTCCACCCCTATCTCAAAATTTCACCTATCAAAACTCCTTTCTTAGATAAAAACTAGCATATAACTCACCTATTTTATCCTTCCCAATTAACATTAGATTCTTGGTTATTTGAAGTTCTAAATAAGTTTAAAATGATCTAAAAATAGCTAACCAACATCAATTTTAGTTCCAAAATCACTCTTATAAAAATTCACCTACAAAAATCCCAATTTAGACCGAAAACCAACCCAACAACACTCCATTTTTACTACTCTCAACTCAATAACAGATTTATACTTCATCGAACTCCAAAACAGTAGCATCACATGTTTAAGCAATCTTCATTTCACAACATACACCACAATATTCACCAGTAGACAAACACTCACTCATTAAGATACAAACTTCATACAAATTGTAACAAATTCAACCAAGTACATCTCACACTTTATCTAACATGATTACATACTTCTTAATATGAAATTAAAGCAAATATCACTAGTAAAAAAAGAGGTTTTTAACTCGCACCATTAAGCTTTGGTTTCAAAAAAATTGAAGCGTATCAAAACGCGGTGGCAATTTTGTAATTTTTGCGAAACTATATGCCCCAGTTCAATTGGAACAGATGCCTAAGGAGTATACTGCCTCGGTTCTCTGACCAACCGAGGCAAAAAAACTCTACTTTTCCTTTGCAAATCAGCTTCTTCACATGCCAACTTTTTCAAAATAGGCCTACTGTCTCGGTTCTGTGCATAACCAAGGCAGTATGTCCTGCCAAAAGCTGACAAGCTCTGTATCTGAATGTTTCAAATCAATTTTGTCAACCTCTACTACCTCGGTTCCATTTGAACCAATGTCATAAGGCCTTTATGCATCGGTTTAACCGCGAACCGATGCCTATAGTTAGAAATATCTTTAAAGTTTTCCATTTATAATTTTCTTTTTGAATTTTTTTTGAAAGGTTTACGCATCAGTTGTGTTTAGAACTGAGCCAGTAGAGTCTTATTACCTGAGTTGTCTACTTAACCGAGGTAATAACTTCTTCAATTTTTAAATTTCAGACCTTTCATTCTCCCCTTCCACAACCTTCTCACCACCACCATGCTCAACTCCCACCAAACAAACGTAACCTCAGACTCACCATGCTCAACTCCCACCAAACAAATGTAAAGTTATGAAGTTATATGTTAAGAAATGAGTTTGAATATATATGAATTCTGAATATGAAATTTCCCTAAGATAGTGTATGTTCGTTACCGAACAGTCTTTGACCGTTTGGTTTTCTGAGCGAACTTGGTTAGAATTGGATTCTTTCATTTGGGAAGAATCCTAGTTGAGGGCGAGTGTCTTCGTGTTGTAATACTATGTTTGAGCGTTCGGCCAAAGCATAGTTGTGTCTTGGTATTCCGTGATAAGCTTAAGTGTATATGTATATATATATATATATATATATATATATATATATATATATATATATATATATATATATATATATATGTATTTGTATATTTTAGTCATTCTTAAACACTACTTCAATAGTATTTTAGTATATTTATCAAGCCCCTTCTCTTTAAGTTTAATAGCACTAGGTCTTATACCAAGTGTTCGTCCTAAGCAAGTGTTTGGTCTTACACCAGATATGCGTTCTAGCTCCTTAAGCTAAATTTCATAATAAGAGCGTTCGTTCAAGCCCACTAGGGTTCGCTCACTATAGTGTTCAGTCTTTAACTGGCATTCGTATTTCTTGATACTAAACCTAAATAATCTAAGTTTTCATAAGCGTTCGGTTTCTTCATGGGAATTCCTCTACGTATTATCCTTTGAATATCTTGGAGTGTCTGTGTCCATTGGTTCCGGCCTAGAGCCTTAGTACTGAGCATGGTCATTTAGGTGTTCGGTTGGAGTTCTTAAGAGTCGGTTCATCTAATTGGCTCATTTTGTAATTAAAGTTCGTTCTATTCGTTTCTTGTGATATATGATTTTACTCGGTTTCTTTCTCAAACCGATAGTAAGACTCTTGGTCTAAATCCATTATGGAACTAGAGACCTCTCGGTCTCGCTCCAATTATTCGGTCTCGTTCTGAGTCAGGGTTGAACGTTCGATAAATTGTATTTGAACGGATCTTTGTGTGAAATGTTTAATTGAGATGATTATTAACGAAAGATGAAGAGAATGTGATATGGATTTGAAATGTTTGGATTATGGACGAGCGTTCCGGGGAGGAACGACTCATGAATGAATATTGGAATTGGTAAAGTATGACTGTGGGCATGCTAAGATGGCTGTTCATCCTGATGTTCCGTGAGTACTCGTCTTCACGTAGAGAAGGGTAGGTCATGTGTGGGAACGGCAGGAGGTCCTAGTCCTTAGGGGTACTTTGGACAGATAGGACTAACCTCGGGTGGCAACTGATGAGGGCATCCCAATTACTACATCACCCGGGTGAACGAACGCCTGTAGCTACACAGATTTCATACAGTCCGGACAGTCAGTCTAGTAATAGGTTTTGTATGATACGTATGTTGAAATTCATCTTGTGTGTTGGATTGTTTAAAATGTATGTTTATGCATGAATTAAATTACATAAGCTTACCCTGTGTTTCATGTCTTGTCATGTTTTGTACGTTCGTCTTTGTCATTGCAATGATCATCCATGTGGATGTGAGCAGAAGGAGACGTACTTCTAGAAGAGACGCTGGAGGAAGATAACCTGGTCGAGGTTGAAGTAAAGACCGAAGAGTAGGACGTTCGGCTAATTATTGTAAGGTGGTCGTTTGATCATCTTCCCTATTTGTTTTAATATGACCGTTCGATATCTTCTTTTGTGAACCGTTTGGTCAGAAGTGTACCTATGTACAACTTTGTTTAATAGTAATGCTTAGTAAGGCCGTTCGGCCGTAAACGTACGTTCTCTTCTAGAGTAAGACTGATCTGTATATTATTAAATGTGATTATTCTATTATATAGTTTTAGACTGTATTTTTGGGATGTTACAATAATTAATGACAATAATTTTTAATTATATTTATTAATATTAATTAAAATGTAATATATAGGTAAAATTCATAATATATTAAATATGGTAATATTTTGGTCATAATAATCAATTGAAATTATATACTTTTTTTAATATACAGTATTCTTTAGACACTTTATTAATAAATTTCTTATGAAAATTAAATATTTTTATCATAGTTATTAAATATAATATATAATTGTTATTAGGATTCACATACTAAAATTCCTAAACCAACACGTCCTTTTACACTTTTATAAAAGTAATTCATATTAAATAAATTATTAAATAGAAGGTGGCCTTTTAATTTCAATAGTAAATTTGTTCTTAAATGGTTACAAATGCTTTCTCAGCATAAAACGATAATTGTAATGTTTGACGTTTAATAACAACTGTAAACAGACTCGACTTTTAATAAAATGTTTACATTTTCCGATGATCTCACTTAAAAGAGAAATATTATGTTTTGTTCTGTAATTTTAATCCAAATAAATTAAATTATGGATGATTAAATATATTTTTAGTTTTAAATATTAAAATGAAAATGAATTTTTTTATCTAAAATTGTGATATATTTTGATTTTCATAAATGCAAAATAAATTAATATAGTTATTTTAATCTAATTATGTTAAAAAAAATTATTTATAAAATACATTTCATAAAAGACATTGAATTAAAAAGTATCAAATAATAAAAATAATTCAAATTCTAATATAAAATGCATTTAATATTGAAAAAAATTAATATAATTAAATTAAAAAAGTTATAGAAATTTATTTTTACAGTTTAAAAATCAAATTGTTTAAAGTTTTGGACATAAATAAATTTTAATTTTATATCAAATTTCAGGAATTAAAAGTATTTTTAATCCTGTTAGTAATATACTTATAAAAAACATAATATTATTTTATTAAAAGACAATTCTTTATAAATTGTCTGAAAAACTTAAAGTCATATTTAGCGGTGTTTAATATTAAATATTTATATTTAAGTCTTAACATCATTTTCCATCTATTGTACACTAACATCGCAAATTAATGAGTTATAAATCCACTTTAATTATTCTCTTGTATGGAAACAATATCATCTTTTGTGATATATACATGTTCCTAAGTATTATAATTCTATTTTCTCTCTATCACTGTATTAAACAGAAAATTGATGCATATGATAATTGAAACTATGAATGTATTCTTTATTATTATTATTATTTTCTTCTACTACTTATAAAAAAATTTAAAATAGAGTTAAACGTAAAATATGCATAATATATATATATATATATATATATATAAGGAAACGTGTATTATATTATTTAAATAAGTTATAATTTAATGTTAACTTCTATTTTAATAATTTTTTGAAAATGTTTTTTTCACTTAGCATTTATGAAATTTTGAAATAACACATTATCTATTATTCAATTCTTCTTTCAATGAGAAAAATGGTCAAAAAGCATTTGTTTAGATAAAATATCAAGATAATGATTTTGCGATATTGTAAATAGTCATAGAATTAATAAATTCTATGTGAAAAAAAAAATAACAGTTTGAGGGTAATTTCAGCAAAAGTCAAATATAGAAGGGCGAGCAACTCTATTGATACCTCAAGCAAAATATATTTGATCAAAAGATTAAACCTAAATGATCCATGCAAGGCTCTAAATGTTATTAAGGTATTTAATAGGGTGTTTATAGGGTTTAACGAGTTTAAATATGTTTTTCTCTTCAAATTCTTATAAAAAATTATGTTTTCTTCTTAAATTAAATTGTAGAGTATTTCGTCTCCATAGATATATCCACTTGTGGTGGTTGGTAGTGAATACATCATGGTTGCATGGTGTTATAGTGTATGAATGTTGAAAAGGTGTGGTGGTGGTAGTTGGTGAGGCATGTATAGAAAAAGGATCTTCTATATCGATTTTTAAACTAGTATAGAAAAAATATATTATATATCAATTTTAAAATTATACAGAAAAGGAACTTTTTATATTAATTTTAGAATTAATATCCAAAGTTCATTACTTTCTATAACTCTTGTTTTGTATCTTTTCTAACCAATATAAAAAGGTTTTTCTGCAACAGTGAAACACAATACTTTATATAAATTTTGGTTTGAGTCCCTAGCAATATTTGGATCTATAATTTTTTTTATGTATGTATCTTTCACTTTGCATACCGAAAAGGATACCACAAATGTCATCTTTATTAATTTTATTTGTTATTATTAATAAATAAAAAAGCTTTAGGGTGATAGATATTGCATAGTAGACAAGGAAATCGAGAAAATATACTAAATTCACAACATCTCCATGTTCCTTAGAAATGCTATAAATATTGGAAATATCTAACAAGGTTAATTTCCCTTATATTAAATCTACCACCACCAAGGTTGGCATGGGAATTTATTTTATATACAAGATACTTTTGGAACGGTGGATCCAATCGTCCCATTAGCAATATTCTTACAAAAAGCATAGGCATGTTTGGAAGATTTTGAAGAGACAATGTAAATTTGATCCAATGTAATGTTGAAACAACCAGATGGGCTACAGTTCAAATTAATTCACTACAACAAAACATGGAATTACCGACGGCTTTTTATCGACGGACTTAGTTCCGTCGGTAAATGATGCATTACCGACGGCTTTTACCGACGGATGCAAAAAAATGTATTTTACCGACGGATATGGGCCTTCGGTAATTACCGACGGCCAAAAGCCTTCGGTAAAGCCTTCGGTAATTACCGACGGCCAAAAGCCTTCGGTAAAAAGAGCGGCAAAATTCCCGCCCATTTTTTCACTCTCTCTACGCAAAGTTTATACATTTTTATCACTCACAAATCGCTTCCTCTGCTATATTTCTCACCTTTTCTCACCTTCTCTGCCCCCATTTTTCTCTACTGTGCAACCATCTTCCCACACTGTCACCGGTGCCGCTGGGAGAACGCCACCGCAGCCTTTGGGAGGACGCGACCGCTGCCATGGGAGGACGCCACCGTTGTTGTGGGAGGACGCCGCCGCTGCTGTGGGAGGACGCCGCCGCTGCTGTGGGAGGACGCCGCTGCTGCTGTGGGAGAAGTGCCGCTGCCGTGGGAGAAGCGCCGCTGCCGTGGGAGAAGCGCCGCTGCCGTGGGAGAAGCGCCGCTGCTGCCGTGGGAGAAGCGCCGCTGCCGTGGGTGAAGCGCCGCCGCCGTCACTGGAGAGCACCACCGTTGCCATGGGAGAACACCACCGTGCAAGCTTCACTGCCATTTGGGATTTTTTCAATTTTAGGGTTTCTAAAACAATTAAAGAACCGAAGTGTAGCCTCTGATTTTGGTTTTGGAATGAATAAAATTGTTGTTTTGGTTTAGGAATGAAGAAATTTGGGTAAAAAAAACTGAAAAACGAAGGATACAGGAGAAGGGGAAAGAGGAAGAAGATGAACCAGATCGACGTATTTACCGAAGGCTTTTGGCCTTCGGTAAAGCCTTCGGTAATTGTTAGCGACAAGAGATTTACCGACGGCTCGATGGCCGTCGGTAGGCCGTCTGTAAATGTCTTTTTCCGACGGCTTTTGGTTGTTTCCGAGGGATTTGGGCCTTCGGTAATGCCCTTCGAGAAAATATACTAAATTCACAACATCTCCATGTTCCTTAGAAATGCTATAAATATTGGAAATATCTAACAAGGTTAATTTCCCTTATATTAAATCTACCACCACCAAGGTTGGCATGGGAATTTATTTTATATACAAGATACTTTTGGAACGGTGGATCCAATCGTCCCATTAGCAATATTCTTACAAAAAGCATAGGCATGTTTGGAAGATTTTGAAGAGACAATGTAAATTTGATCCAATGTAATGTTGAAACAACCAGATGGGCTACAGTTCAAATTAATTGCTTTCTCACTTGCAGAAGTTCCATTGAACCCTCTATAAGTCACTTCACTCACCCGCACTGCATCATATTCCTGTTACCACAATTATTTCAAATCAAAACTGAACTAATGTTGAAATCACATATCATAATAATGTAAATGCAGATTCAAGTTTATACCAGTTTACTTAGAGTTTTAATGTTAGTACTGGTCTATAATAATTGAATTTTGAACATCTTGCAACATGATATCCTCAAACGTGATTTTTCTTGCATAGCCAGATCCACCCTGCATAAAATTGGAGAATGTAAAGATAATAATTAAGATGATACCATGAGATATTGAATTGTGCAGATCTTAGCAAGAAACAAGATGGTTTACAATATATTAATTCTTAACATAACCAAAATATCCTTAAGAGATGTATATATAAGTTACTCACTGGCCATGTCTTGATTCTTGCTCCATTTGTGGTGCCAATGAAGCTGCAATTTTATACATGTACCTCTTCCACTGTTTCATAGGATTTGTTTCTGCCAAGGCTTCCAATGCTGCTTGATTCATACATGTTTCATTACATGTCATGCACAGTTAATCAGATATTTAACTTCATTATTACATCAACTTTCATAATAAAGAACACCACTTATTAAGTTCATTATTACATCAACTTCATTACCATGTTAGATAGAAAGTGGATTTTTAAACCTAACTCAACTCCACAAAACCGGCTTGTAAGGTGAGATTTGCATCCACTTATAAATTAAAAATTGATCTTATCTCTAGTTGATGTGAGACTTCCAACAATATATATATGATACAGTTTATACAAACCTTATCCCGTGGCCTCCTTTGCATAAAAGCCTAGTTGCATTGATGAAAGAAGAACCACCATTGATGGCAATGCAATCATCACCTGTTGCCAGAGTAGAATCTTGGATTACTATATTTTTGGAATTGGCAATGTCAAAGCCATCAGTGTTAGGACTCTTGGGAGGAGAATTGATATTGATGTGAGAGAATAATGCACCGTCGCAGCCATTTACTGCTATGTGAGCTTCAGGGCTGTTACTCATACTCAGAGATTTCACAGTAAGACCATTACAAGATTGGAAAACTAACGACTGCATCACATTCATATCAAAATTTTCAGCTAAAGGGCTTTGAGATTAAGAAAAAATATTAGAATCTGTAGAAAAAGAATGTGATATATCATACTGTTGGCCTTCTGCATGTTATGCATTTCTCCCACCAAGTGGAACCATTGCCATCAATGATTCCTCCATCACCATCAATTGTTAGACCATTTACATTGAATATCTGAATCCATCTGGACGAATCACCAACCCATTCATTCATAGATGGAGCAACTATCTTTCCTTCAAACTGCCACAGATTTAGAGCAAAAGAAAACAAAAGGAGAAGAAAATGATGAAACTTTTATAAACAATATCATTTATATATAAATATAAAATTCTATATTTTATTAGATAATTTAATATATTATAATTTTATTATGTTTAAATTAATATTTTATACCATACTTATTATTATGTTATTAAATAAAATATATGATAACATCTTATACTTTTTGAGTTTTCATATATTAAATAAATTATATATTTTATATTTTATAAAAATATAATCACTTTATAAATAATCTATAAATAAAAATCACTTTTTAAATTTAATTTCGATTTACAATTTTTTTAAGATCCGTCTTAACGTATGAATTTTATGACATTTCTTTCTAAATTTGATATAGTTATCTCAAAATTTAATAAATGTCGTTATTACAATGTTAGTAGAGTTAAGCATCGTTAGATTGGATTAGATTCATATCCAATCTAACTAATTTACTATAATCTAAATTTAATAATTTAAAATTTATATTCAATTATTTAATTTATCATATTAATCAAATTTAGATTATTTAGATGACTAGATAATTAAGTCAGGTTTTTCAAATTATGAATTTATATTAAATTAAATTATTTTAAGATAATTTTTTTTATAAATGACATAAATATATTTAATTTTTAAGTAAATAAATAATATGAATAATTAATGATTATTATAATTTTATATTACTTATTATTAAATTTTATCATAAAAATATTATATTAAAAATTCAATTTTAATTTTAATTTTAAATATATTTATAAATTTATAAATACTAAAATATAAATTCAATTTAAATTAAATATCAATAAAATGTTTATTCTCGACCATAAATTTATGTCTTTTTTACTTATTCAATTATTCAATCTAAATTAAAAATATATTTAAATTTACCTCTTGGATCAAAGGTCAGATACTTTTTTTTTCTGACTCATACCTTAAAGTCATGGTTGTGATTTTTTTACCAACTTTAAAATTGTCCACAATATTTCCTTTCCACCCACGTATAAAAAACTCAATTTTTGTAGCTTGTAAGTCATTTCCAAAAGCATTTGTAACTTAAAAAAGAAAAAGTAAAAACTTTTGCATAAAATTACAAGTACTAACTCAAAGTATTTACAAAAACATTTAAATTTATAATAAATTAAGAGTTAATTACATTTTCTTTATATTTAAAATGAGATTTTTTTAAAAGAAAAAACTCATGAATTGACCTTAATTCATAGGGTTTTTTAGATATTTTGGTCTATTAGACATTTTTTTATTCAACACCTTACAATAATGTTATGAAATGTTGGTTAGGGATACCTTAATGTGAACGTTTGGAGCCTTGCATGGACCATTAAGGTTTAATCTTTTCACCAAAAATATTTTGTTTGAAGGTATCAGCAGAGTTGCTGGCCCTTTCTCTCTACACATACCTTGCCATGCATTTGAAATTGCCTACAATCAATTAACACAAATAGTTAAAGATCACTCCATTGGTTGGAAAAAATAATAACATTACAATTATATGATTATTGTAAAAATAATTCAAATCTTGCATTCATTTTAAAAGGTTGTTTTCTAATTACAATCAAATAAATATTGTAAGATGATATTAAATTTTAATCAAGGTGAAATCTGTTTATCTGAAAAATTAAGCCATTCATTATAAAGAAATGTGATTTATTTATTTGAATATTTAAGGGTAACCAAAACCAAAACCAATAAATGATGAAAGTATATAACACATTTATATAAAGAGTGAGAATAAAAAAAAAAACTGATATATACATTTGAATCATCAGTTTTGCCATCAGCATGAGCTCCATAGTCCATCACATTAAAACATTTGATTTTGGTTTCAGTATTGCTGTTCAGACAGAATGTGGTTGAAACAAAACCTAGAATCAAGATTCCACACATTAACGTTTGCATTTTTAACAAATTCTAGAATAACACTCTTTTTTCTGTTCTTATTTATTCTTATTTGTGAAAGAATATTTATACAGGGAGCTTGATCCTTCATTATAACCAGTGATGAATAAATATGGAATTGGAAAAAATAAAGTAAATGTACAAGGTCAAAACCATTAAATTAAACATGTTTTCTTTAAGAAGTAATATAATAACTTTAAATAGGACACTGATTATTGATCAATTTAGATACTAATTGTTTTAGTAATAAAAAATGTAGTAAATTAATGTTAGAAATTAATATAAAAACAAAAACTAATTATAATTTTTTTGTTTAAACTAATTATAATTTTTTTGTTTAAACTAATTAATATTTAAACCATTCACTATATTAACTAATTTTGTTGTTTTTAAAATAAGTTATTATTTAAAATATTTTCTTTTAACTCATTCATCCCTTTTAATTTTTTCTATTTTTTTAAATTTAATAAATAAAATAATCTATAAAATAAATAAAAATATTTATAATCAAATTATAAACATTATTCATATTTATTTTTATAATTATAATTTTATTATTTTATATTAATATATAAAAAAGTGAATACACAAATGCATATCTATTCACCGATAGTCATAAAGAGAAAATAGAATTCACTTACATAAATAAAGAGAAAATAGAATTGTAATACTTAGGAACACATGTCACAAATATTGTTTCCATATGCGAGAATATTTAATGCTGATGTATAACTCATTAATTTGGGATGTAATGGAAGAACAGATGGAGATGATGTTATAAAAGTTTAAAATTAAGGTTTAATGTCTCTTTTATCCTTATTTTAGTCCAGAATCTCAAATAGATCTCCTTTTTTTTCGGCGTCTCAATAAGATTCTTATTTTTGAAAAATTGAATCAAATAAACTTTTTGTCAAATTGGACAAATGACCGTTTAAGTTTGGGTTACGTGGCATGGTCAGTGTATTCATTAATCACACGTGGCATTAAAAATGAGTTTTGGCATGCTGACGTTGCATGCTGACACAGTGGTGGTCGGCCTGGTGGTTGGCCACTCGGTCTAGTGGTCGGCCACTCAGTTTGGTGGTCGGATTGATGGTCGGCCTGGTGGTCGGCCACTCAGCCTAGTGGTTGGGACTGCTGACCGAACATAAACCGAACGACCTTTAACACAAGCCGAACGGTCATCAATGTCTTGCTAAGGAACAAACCAAACGGTCTTTTAAAATAAGTCGAATGGTCATCAATGTCTTGTTAAGGAAAAAACCATCAGGCCGACCATCGGACCAAGTGGCCGACCACCAGGCCGATCATCAGGTGGACCACCAGACTGAGTGGCCGACCACCAGACTGAGTGGCCGACCACCAGGGTGTCAGCATGCCAAATTCCCTTACACATGTATACTGTCAGCATGTCACGTAACACCCTTGTTAACGGCGTTTGATCAATTTGACGGAAAGCCTTTATTTGATTCAATTTTACAAAAATAAAGACTCAATTGAGACGTTGAAAAAGAAGGGGACCTATTTGAGATTATAGACAAAAATAGGGACCTAAAGAGAAATTAAACCTAAAATTAAACCGTGCTAAATATGTCTTTTCATACAATTTATAAAGAACACCAAAATTTTCTATTATTTTAATACTACATACATAATTTATATTAAAAAGGTATATAATTTCAATTCAGCTTAAGAATTATGATGAAAAAACTATATTTAATACAATATTACTAATTTTATCTATATATTACGTTTTAATATATATTAATAAATTAATAACTAGTCATTAATTTTTACTACGTTGTATTTAATAAATATTATTGGTAATTTTCACCATGTATTATATTTAATAAATATAATTAATACCATTAATAACTATTATTATTTGTTGAATTAATAATTAAACATTAAATATAATTTGATTTTCTAATAAATTAAAGAGTTTCATTTAATTGATATAAAAATTATCTTTAGTTTTCATCCATAAATAATTTAAAATTTTGCTTTTGATTTCAATTATAATTTGATACTTAATAACTGCAAAACCCCTAAACCCAGAAAATGGTATTTTAGGAGTGGTAGTAGTCTAAAAATAGTGAGACTCGACTTTTTAATATTAAATATTTTATTATAAATAGTTTTGTTATAAACGAGTTTCATTATTTTAAGACATATCATCCCTTTAGAAACCACTTTTCTAGAGTTTTCTACCTTCTCTCTATCAGTTCTAACTCCTAAGTCATCTCTTCGACGATCAAGAGGTGCCTAATTGATCATAGTGACGATGTCTAAATTTTAGCTGATCAATTTCTTTTATACAGTACGTAAGTTTTGACTCATTTTCTTTTCTTGTTCCTAATATGTTTTTAGAGAAATAAGAGTCGTTGCATGATCATGCTTCTCATACTCATTCTTGGTTAATCTAGAGTTATAAGGACCATGTCCGCTTCCAATTAGGTGTTTCGTAAGTTCGTCCAGAAATTCCTTGCATTTCAAGCAATCAATGGAAGTTCATAGAGTTGGGTAGTTTCTTGTGAGGTAAAGGAAGCTATAATTCTTGCTTTAAGTTTGTGTTTGTATCATAAATTTGGTATTTTTATGAATTATGGATGATTTTGGACAAATTGGTATGATTGGGTGTACAATATGTAAATTTAATTGGTGATTTTGATAGTATAATATGGAATATAATTGGAATGGTGTGATTGTGATGCTTCCACTGATATGATTGTGTGTTTGGGAGTGTTATTGTGGTTTGAATTTTATTTTAAAGCATTTGGAGTAAGTAAGAGTCAATTACTTGGGTTTTAAGCTTAAACAGTGATGTTTGATGAGTCGGTTAAAGAAATAGCTATTGGAGTGAGAAGGAAAGTAGTTTAGCACTGTTATGAGGTTATTTGGGACTTGTGACAAGTGTGTTTTGACTAAGAAGTGATATGTAACACTTAAGTGGTTCCTTGTTGAGGTTTTGAAGTGTTTTTAGTGTGAAAAAGAGGATTTGGAGTAGTGGTATTTAGGAGTAAGAGGTGTGTACTATTTTGGACAATTGAAAATTGATTAGGAGAATTATTATGCCTTGTCTAGACTCTTGGTTAAGAGAAATATGAGGTAAAATGAATTAGTAGTTGAAATGTTGAGTTTTGTATGACTTTAGGTTCAATTTTTGGAGTTTTAACTAGTGAGATTTCAAATTAGAAGTTTTGGGCTATAGGCAATGATATGTAATCTGTTATTGGGTCTATTAGGACTTGTTAGTTGTAGAAATTTGGTGTATATTAACACAAGTTTCAGATATGCGCACAATTCAAGCATAAGGCCTCAAAAGGATAGGACTTCTGAAGCTTCATATGTTGTTTAACTCAATTTTGTCCCCAAATTTTAAATGCATTAGACAATTTCCTTTGACTTTAAAATAACTCAGTAGCATAACCAATTCTAGATGCTTGTGGTAAGTATAAAGTTGTTTCAAACCTCGTCTCCTGAGGAACAAAAATGCAAGCACTACTTGAAAAATATTTTGCTTGGCTCCATTACTGACCACAATCTCATCAGGAGAATGTATAATTCCATTAGTTCAGTCACATTGTCAAACACAAAACCTCACATAATATAATCATAAATAAAACACACAAACATGCATATCATCTTAATTTTGAAGTAACCTTTTAGCTTGTGACATATTGCTTGGCGTAATTTTAATGTGCCAACATTGAGAGTATATCTGGTATAACTGTCATGAATTGCGTTCATCACAGCCTATCATGTTGTAATGCAGAGAAACTAAGTAATGTAGAGAGTAATGGATAACAAGAGAGGGGGGAGGCAAATGAGAGGAAGAGGAAGAAAGAACATTGACAAAAAAAAATTTCAGTGTTATACCTGTAGTAAATTTGGGCATTATTCGTTCGAATGTTGACACAACGAAGCTGCAAAGAAAAGCAAAGGTGATGAAGCCAATCTTGCACAGGATGTGGGTGACTCCGATTCTGATCATGTTCTTTTAATGAGCACAATTGGACGTGATAAAGATGAGTTGCGTTGGAGAATAACCAAAGACAGACGTAAGAGTAAACACTAGTAAAAAATCGTAATTTTAACTCGCATATTACACTTCGGTTCCAGCAAAACCGAAGCGTATCAAAACATGGTGGTAGTTTCGTAATATTTAGAGCACTATATGCCTCGGTTGTCAAGTAACCGAGGTCTAAAGGAAATATTGTCTCGGTTATCAGGGTGAACCGAAGCATAAACCCCAAAAATATTATATTAATTAAGTCTTTTTTCTGGTGGTGGCAGAGATACTGCCTCGGTTGGTAGGAAGGACCGAGGCATAAAAGTCTTTCTTATATGCGAAGGAGGTAATTTTCCCCCAAATGTTCATCTAAGAAAACCTAGTGAGACTGCCTTCTTTCTCGCATCGTCCAGCCTCGTCCCCGACCATTCCACCGGCGGCATCATCTGCTCCGACTGCGGCCTCGTCCCCGACCACTCCACCGGCGACATCGTCTTCTCCGAGTGCGGCCTCATCCCAGACCACTCCACCGGCAACATCCTCTGCTCCGAGTGCGGCCTCGTCCTCGAGTCCCACTCCACCGGCGACAAGGTCTTCTCTGAGTACGGCCTCGTCCTAGACCACTCCACCGGCGACATCCTCTACTCCGAGTGCGGCCTCGTCCTCGAGTCCCACTCCATGGACGAGATCTCCGACGGGCCACAACGACCCCAACCGTTGATAGTGGCATATTTTACTATGAATTCAGTATTGAATTAGAGAAAATATCAACTCTTTCTCATCCTTTTTACCTTGTAAATCCTAGTTTTCATTTAGTTTAAGAAGTGGTTTCATCTTAAGCTTTAATTAGATAAATTGATCATTAACCCCTTTATTTATACAAGTTAATTAGTTGGAAGAAGTCTCTGCATCAAATGAAGAGTGCTGGAACCAGAGAAAACAAGAAAACAACAAAAACAGCAAAAATATGAAGAACCAGAATCTGGAAAAAAGTTAGCTGGAGCGCCCTTTTTCCATGGGCGCTGGAGCGGGCTCTGCACCAGGACTGGAGCTAGCTGGAGCGCCCCCTACAAAAGGGCGCTGGAGCGCCCTTTTTCCTGTTTTCGCGCGCTGGAGCGCGGTCTCAAGCGCGCCTGCTGCTGATTTGGCATATTGGGTTTATTTAACCCCAAATTAGAAGGGCTTTGATATCTTTGGCATCCCAGACACGATTTCTCTCAATTGGAGCGTCCAGAGGCGAGCTAGGAGCTGTGGGAACAGCCCTTCTTCATCCTTGGGTCCTCCTCCTTCTTCCATTTCCACCATTGTTGTAAGCTCAAGCTCTCCATTCATGGAGAGCTAGTTTCATTCTTGTTGGGGATTGATGTAACCACGGATCTCTTATGTAATTACAGTTGTTTTGAATGATTATATGCCTCTTTCATTGATTGTTAGTGTTTAATTCCTCTACTTAAAGCTTGTATGAGTAATTCAACCATATCATGATTTTAGGGTTTGCTTGATATTGGGAAATATTGGGTGAATCTAGAACTGGATTAAACACCTAAAGGAAATAGTATCTAGGGATAGAACTAGGACCTTTGGTTGTCTTGAATCTCAATTCTTAAAGCGGATGAACTTGTTAGGTTTTCCAAGGGATTGGAGTTTAAGAAGTAAGTCTAGGCTCTCTCTACCAAGGGATTGGGTTTGAGTAAATTAGAAGATTGACATTGGCTAATTAATGAAGAGGAAGTGATTTTCTATACATAAGAGTGAAGTAGGTGAAATCATCCCCCAACAATATCATTCCATAGCATTTCTAATCTTTCCATTCCTAAGTGTTTGCGTTATCAAAGATCACTTTTACCATTTATGTGTTATCTTTACTTTAATTGCATAAAAATCCCAAAAACATGAAATCATTCTTTAGTCTAAATTAGTTAGATATTATACGATTGTCTAGGACACGAGTCTCTTGGGAAACGATATCCGGTCTTACCGGTTTTATTACTTGAACGATTTGGTACACTTGCCAAAGTCTCAACAAGTTTTTGGCGCCGTTGCCGAGGATTCGTGTTAAAACTAGACTTTTGTGTGATTTTAACCGATTTAGATTCTATCCTTTTGTGTATAGCTTTCTGTTTATTGTATTTATCATTTATCTTTATTTTTTGGGCTGACTTGTGGCACGAGTTTGGTTGTTTTCTAGTGTATGCAGGGAAACATCCGTACAAGGAGGACGGTGTCATCTGAACCACTCCTTGTGGATCCTGAGATCGAGAAAACAGCTCGTAGAAACAATAGTGACACAAGGAGACAGCGAGCTCTAAGTCAACAAGCTGCCCCTGAATCTTCATCTTCTTTCAACAATCAAGAAATAGAATCTTTTGATTCTTCTTCTGTGAACGGGATGGCTGGCGCAGGACCACCTCCAAGGAGAACCATAGGGGACTCAATCACTTACACAAGCCCGAGAAATTTCTCAAGCATTGTGAGGCCCACTATGAGTGACAAGCTGGCAGAAATGAAGCCTGCTCTACTCCAGCTCATCAGTTCAAATCAATTTTCTGGCCTAGACAATGAAGACCCCCATGCTCATTTGGTCACTTTCTATGAGCTATGTGGTACTATGGGTGTACAAGGGGAGGACGAAGAAGCATTATACATGAGACTCTTCCCATTCTCTCTTAATGGCAAAGCAAAGGCTTGGCTCCAGTCACAGCCTAATCAAAGTCTTACGAGCTGGGAGGATGTGGAATATAAATTTCTAGCACGCTTCTTTCCACCATCAAAGAGCACAGAAGTGAAGGCTGTCATTGCTACTTTTGTACAAGGAGTAGAGGAACCACTATGTGAAGCCTGGGAAAGATTCAAGTCTTTATTGAGAAAGTGTCCCAGTCATGGATTTAGCCTAGAGATGCAAGTGCAGACCTTCTGTAATGGTTTGCAACCTCATACTAAGATGATACTAGACGCATCTTTTGGTGGTTCAGTACTATTTAAAACTGCTGATGAAGCCATTGCTGTGATAGAAAATATGGCTTCCATTGACATGCGGAGCCAACATGGGAGAAATCCAGCACAGAGGAGAGGAGTATATGAACTGAGTGCCCAGGATGCTTTACTTGCACAAAATAAGATTCTGGCCCAACAGATGGAACTCCTAACTCAACATATGGCCAAACTACCTCAGCAGTTGCAAGCAATGCAAGCTCAACCTCAACCACATCATCAAGTAATGAGATGTGATTTCTGTGGAGATAGCCACCCCAACGGCCATTGTCAAAGTCCTAGTAGTTCCCAACATGAAGAAGTAAACTATATGGGAAATCAAGGACGACAACACTTCTTCAACAATCATTTCCCTAATCCTTCCAATCAAGGGTGGAGACAAAATCAAGAAGCTTCTAGCAGTAAAAATCCGTATCAACCTGCTCAACATTATCCACCTCAAAATGATCGGACTTCAAAGCTAGAAGACACATTGCAGATGTTTATGCAGCAGTCCATCCAAAACCAGAAAAACACTGATGCATCCATAAAGAACCTGGAAGTGCAAGTTGGTCAATTGGCTAAGCAATTAGCAAACCAACAGGGTGGACAATTTACTGCAAATACGCAAGTCAACCCCAAGGAAGAATGTAATGTAATATTCACAAGAAGTGGGAAAGAGGTTGGAAGAAAAGAAGAAGAAAAAGAAAAGCCAGAAGAAAAAGAACAAGAAAAGAATGAAGAGGAAGATCAAGAAATAATTGAAGAAGAGATTGTTGAAGGTGGAGAAGAGAATAAAAAATTTGAAAAAGAGAAAAACCAAAAAGAGAAAGAAATAGTGAAACACCTCCCTTACCCAAAAATCCCATCTACTAAAGGGAAGGAGAAACAATTGGCTCGGTTTAAGCAAATATTTGATCAACTTGAGATTACCATGCCATTGACCGAAGCACTACAACAAATTCCTGCCTACGCAAAGTACATGAAGCAAATCCTCAACAAGAAGAATAAGTATTTAGATGAGGAAACAATTGAAGTGCAAGGGAATTGTAGTGCCATCATGCAGAAAACCCTTCCTCCCAAATTTAAAGATCCGGGGAGTTTCACCATTCCATGCACAATTGGAAATCATGATATAGGTAGAGCTCTCGTTGACTTGGGGGCTAGTATCAATTTGATACCCCTATATATGCTTAAGAAGATTGGTGGTCTTGAAGTCAAGCCTACGAGAATGATGCTGCAGCTGGCGGATAGATCCATCAAGTACCCTTATGGTGTAGTGGAAGATGTGGTGGTCAAAATAGATAAACTCCAATTCCCGGTGGATTTTGTAGTTATGGACATGGAGGAATCTGCAGATATACCACTCATCCTTGGAAGACCTTTCATGAAGACAGCCAAGGTTGTCATTCATGTGGAAGAAGGAACAGTGAAATTGAAAGACCAAGATGAGGAGGTGACTTTCAACGTCTTTGGGGTTGAGCAGCAAAATCATGAAAAAGAGACTAGTCTTGAAGCTACAGATGAACTTCTATCAATTACTAGTCTAACAGAGCAAGCTGCCAAGTTGGTAAAGAGGAGCCTTAGTTGTTTATCTCCAAGAGTAAAGGGAGAAGAAGAAGAAAAGGAAGAGGAACTAGTTCACCAAAATCCTGTGATGGCAAGCGATGAGCCCAAACCTGGCAAACCAGTGAGATTCAAGAATAGGTTATGGGTCATCAAGAACATAAAGATAAATGGAGTGCTTGAGATAGAGGCTCCATATTCTAGGAGAGTCAAGTTGGTGACTAGGAAATTACTGAGAGGATGTTGGTGTCATGACAAGAAGATGCATTCCAACATCAAAAATCAAACTTGAGCTTAATGGAGTCAAGCTAATGACGTTAAACAAGCGCTTACTGGGAGGCAACCCAGCTTTCAAACCCTTTCTCTTTGTGTGATTTTGTTATTTGAGTGTGTTTTGATTGTTTGAATTTGCTTTAGAATGTTTTTTATTTGATTTGGTTATTTTGGAGCATGTTAGTTTCAATTGTAGTTTATGTGTTGTTAATGGTTAACTAGTGTAATGTTGAGTTTTATTGTGTATTGATGTGTTTTAGAATTGTTCAAACTGTTTTTATGTGTTCTAGTGTGATTGAGTATGTTTTGAATGGTTATGTTGAGTTTTGGTATGTTTAAAGTGTAAAATTTGAAGCCTTGAGTTGTAGAATTAGAAAGCTTTGGAAGTGTGCACCTAAATTGGCATTCTTGCACTCAATTTCAATCCTTATGGATTTGATCAAGTTTGTATAGTGAAAACATGTTAATCTGGGCTGAATTGAGCATCAAGAAGTGCCAAATTCCAAAAATCGTAGGTGTAGTTGTGAAATTCTGCAAATCTGCAATCTGGTATGGCGCTCCAGCGCCCTCTGCTCAGGGGCGCTCCAGCGCGCTCAGCACGAATCCAGTTTTCTGGCATTCTGACCCATAGCTAGCTCCAGCGCCCTCTGCTTAGGGGCGCTCCAGCTAACTTTTTCCAACCTGACCAGATTTTTCAGCAACTCTATTTTTCTCTTCTGCTTCAAATTTTTCATGCTCCAGGCTGTGTTTTGTGATTTTTCTTGCATATTTAGTGTGCGTTTGACCTTGTGAACTCATGATCATGTGATCTAATGATTGTTTGTTACAAATACATACTTTGTGAGCTCACATTTGCAAACTTTATTTTCAATCTTTTGTGCAGAAATGACTTCTTCATCCAACTCCAAGAGAATAAAAACAAACGCCGCCACAAAGTAGAGATGCCAACAGAGGAATATGCGACCCAAGTAGCATGGCTTGGGGACCAACCCAATTTATTGGGGGAGGTGGTGCAGAAAATGAAGGAGTCTGACAATGAGCTACAAATCATGAGTCACAGGACCTTTTATTTTGCTTTCTTTTACTTTGGTTGCTAGTTAGCTTTTGTTTTTCAATTTTAGTTAAGTTGTTTTTGTTATCTGGCTTGTTAGACTTATGCTGATTCATAATGCTTATGGTTTGATATGAAATGATGCTTGAGATGGATCAATTTAGTTCAAATTGTATTGCTTCCTTCATGAAAAAGTCTGAGAATGTTATATGCTTAACTAAGATCATTATTCATGGCAGTTGCTTGATGATGTTTGTGGAACCTTGAGTTAACCTTGTGAGATGTTGTGCTTTAGACTTTTCTTGTGAATGCTATCATATTTGATCACAATTGACTTTGCCTGAGTTTCTTTGATTTGAACCATTTGCTTGTTAGTTGCACATGATCAAGGCCATCTTGCTCTCCTACTTCTTCCACATATTGCCAAAGAAACCAATTCAAAACCTTTCGACCTTGATTGATAAATGACTCTTTTTGAACCTTAAAGCCCAAATAAAAATTTCCCTATTTTCCTTACCTTGAGCTAAATAGAGAAATCATCTGTACTGCAGGAGAATGATTTAAGTTTGGGGGAGTTGTTATGAAAGGATGAATTGAGAAAAATTTGAAAGTTACAAAAGTAACAAAAAGGAAGAAAGAAGAAGATAAAGAAAAAGAACTGAATGAAAGAAAGTTGGGTGTAAGTTCGACATTGGTGGTAATCTAAGTGAAGCAAAAGAAAACTTTTATTCATGATTGTAATTGTGTGATCTCTTAGCTCAAGGTGCTTTGTTATCCAGAAAAACCATGTTCCTTCTTAGCCCAGCCACAATTCAAGCCAATGAAAGTCCTTGTGATGTTGACTTACTTGTGCATGTGTTTAATCTGGTTGAAACAAACGGCAAAGTTGATTTGTGTGACAATTTGATAGTAGAGTGATAGACACACATCCTTATACACCAGTGCATTAGAGTGAAATACTATCTTAAGTGAGGATTGGTTCTACATAATTCAGTAAAGCATCCTGCCATGACTGTTGATCTCTTATAAACTATGGCATTTGATTGATTGATTGTGTTGTGAGCATCATAGTGGAAAACTAACATGATACACATTTCTAGTTGTTTCAAGTTAAGCAATGTATTATGAATCCAGATGTTATCTTTAAAAAATATGTTTTGTTTGACAGTCAGATACCTTTTGCTTGAGGACAAGCAAGGTTCTAAGTTTGGGGGAGTTGATAGTGGCATATTTTACTATGAATTCAGTATTGAATTAGAGAAAATATCAACTCTTTCTCATCCTTTTTACCTTGTAAATCCTAGTTTTCATTTAGTTTAAGAAGTGGTTTCATCTTAAGCTTTAATTAGATAAATTGATCATTAACCCCTTTATTTATACAAGTTAATTAGTTGGAAGAAGTCTCTGCATCAAATGAAGAGTGCTGGAACCAGAGAAAACAAGAAAACAGCAAAAACAGCAAAAATATGAAGAACCAGAATCTGGAAAAAAGTTAGCTGGAGCGCCCTTTTTCCATGGGCGCTGGAGCGGGCTCTGCACCAGGACTGGAGCTAGCTGGAGCGCCCCCTACAAAAGGGCGCTAGAGCGCCCTTTTTCCTGTTTTCGCGCGCTGGAGCGCGGTCTCAAGCGCGCCTGCTGCTGATTTGGCATATTGGGTTTATTTAACCCCAAATTAGAAGGGCTTTGATATCTTTGGCATCCCAGACACGATTTCTCTCAATTGGAGCGTCCAGAGGCGAGCTAGGAGCTGTGGGAACAACCCTTCTTCATCCTTGGGTCCTCCTCCTTCTTCCATTTCCACCATTGTTGTAAGCTCAAGCTCTCCATTCATGGAGAGCTAGTTTCATTCTTGTTGGGGATTGATGTAACCACAGATCTCTTATGTAATTACAGTTGTTTTGAATGATTATATGCCTCTTTCATTGATTGTTAGTGTTTAATTCCTCTACTTAAAGCTTGTATGAGTAATTCAACCATATCATGATTTTAGGGTTTGCTTGATATTGGGAAATATTGGGTGAATCTAGAACTGGATTAAACACCTAAAGGAAATAGTATCTAGGGATAGAACTAGGACCTTTGGTTGTCTTGAATCTCAATTCTTAAAGCGGATGAACTTGTTAGGTTTTCCAAGGGATTGGAGTTTAAGAAGTAAGTCTAGGCTCTCTCTACCAAGGGATTGGGTTTGAGTAAATTAGAAGATTGACATTGGCTAATTAATGAAGAGGAAGTGATTTTCTATACATAAGAGTGAAGTAGGTGAAATCATCCCCCAACAATATCATTCCATAGCATTTCTAATCTTTCCATTCCTAAGTGTTTGCGTTATCAAAGATCACTTTTACCATTTATGTGTTATCTTTACTTTAATTGCATAAAAATCCCAAAAACATGAAATCATTCTTTAGTCTAAATTAGTTAGATATTATACGATTGTCTAGGACACGAGTCTCTTGGGAAACGATATCCGGTCTTACCGGTTTTATTACTTGAACGATTTGGTACACTTGCCAAAGTCTCAACAACCGTCCTCGAGTCTAGATCCCCTCGCGACGATGACGGTCACGACACCCACACAGCCAGTACAGCCGCGAGATCGATGGTTTCCGGCGAGAGAGAAACGATGGTGGACGCGGCGACAGCGAGAATTCCTCGATCTCCCTCACCATCTCTGTTTTCTCTCCTACCGTCCTCTCCAACCCGCGTATAGGGTTCTTTAGAAGGGGGAAAGGGGAAAACCAGCCCGCATCTTGCCAGAAAGGAAAGAACTTGTCCGCGTCAACGGAGGTTTGGTTTCTACGATTTGAGTTTGGTTGCTGCAATTTGAGTTTGGTTTCTGCGATTTTTGAGTTTCTGGGTTCTGTGTGCAGGTTGGGGTGGAGAAGATTGAATCATGGAGGCACGATTTGGGTTCTGGGTTGCTGTTATGGTGGTTTTGGGTTGCTGTTATGGTGGTTCTGGGTTGTTGTTCTGGGTTGCGGGTTGTTGTTCTGGGTTGCTGTTCTGGGTTGTTGTTTTGGGTTATGGGTTGCTCTTCTGGGTTCTGGTTACTATTAAGGAAACTCTATGCATTTTTGTCAATCTCGGTCACCAAATCCTCCTGCTTGAACTGTGTTACCTAAAATTAAAAAAATATTAAAAAAAAAGTGTTACGGCCTCGGTTACCTAAAATTCGAGGCATAATCTTACCACTTTTGTCTCAGTTCATAACCGAGGCATAAAACCTACCTTTTTTTACCTCGTCTGTTTATGCCATGGTTGCAGAACCGGTGCCTATAACCAATTATAACCGGTGCTATTTCCTCTTCCTGCACTAGTGAAAGTTCATGAGTTGAACAGGTGTAAGAATGAAGTTTTTGCACAAGACAGGTGTCAAGAAATGGACCACGTGTTGATGTCTCACGATTCGAGCCATGCAGAAGACAAAACCTGTTGGTATTTAGATACAGGGTGCTTCAACCATATGACAGGTAAGAAGGAATGACTGATAGACCTGGATACAAGCATCACAAGCAGCATGAGATTTGCAGACAACAACGTGATCATAGCTGAAGGGGCTGGAAAAATCCTGATCAAACGCAAGGATGGTCGATCTGCTTACATGAACAACGTGTTGTATGTTCCAAACATGAAGAGTAATTTGTTGAGTCTGGGACAACTTCTGGAGAAAGGTTACACGATGACAATGCATGAGAAACACATAGAGGTGTTTGATGAAAGGCAACGACTTGTTCTCAAAGCTCCACTTGCCAGGAACAGAACGTTTAAGGTAAACCTCAATGCCACTGCTATACAATGCTTAGTTGTTGTTGATACTAAAAAGGAAGCATGGCTATGGCACTATCGTTTCGGTCATCTTAATTTTAGAAGTCTGAGTCTGTTGAGAAGCAAAGGCCTTGTGAAAGGGGTTCTAGTGATACAAATTCCTGACAGAGTGTGTGAAGGCTGTGTTGTTGGGAAGCAAACCAAAACTGAATTTAAGAAAAACGCATACAAGAGAGCAAAACAATCTCTTGAAGTTGTCTATTCAGATGTGTGCGGACCTTTTGATGTGAATTCGATTGGAGGTAACAAATATTTCTTACTCTTTGTAAATGAGTGGACTAGAAAGATTTGGATCTACTTAATTAAAGAAAAGAAGGATGTATAGTCATGCTTTGTGAAATTTTGTGCTATGGTGGAGAGACAATCCGGTTTGCAGGTCAAGACCTTCAGGACTGACGGTGGAGGAGATTTCAACTCACACGAGATGAACAAGTTATGTGTTGATAAAGGAATTGTGCATGAGGTGGTATCTCCATATACACCCCATCACAATGGTCTGGATGAAAGGAGGAACATGATGCTTCTTGACATGACTAGGTGCATGATCAAAGCCAAGAAGATGCCACACTACTTATGGGGAGAAGTCGTTTCCACTACAGCCTATATGCTGAATAGAAGCCCGACCATATCCTTACCAAATTGCACTCCTGAAGAAGCTTGGTCAGGAATCAAGCCAGTTGCTAATAACCTCTGGATCTTTGGGTATGTGTGCTACAAGCACATTCCAAATGAAAGAAGAAAGAAGCTAGATGATACAAGTGAAACCTTCATCCTCATGGGGGTATCACTCAACAGGAGTGTATAGACTCTACAATCCAAAGAAGAAATAGGTGATCATCAGTAAAGATGTGATAGTGGATGAAGGGGCTAAATTTGATTGGGAGAAGGCAGATGATAAACCAGTATCTATTCCTGGTTTGTTAGAAGATAGAAGTACTCTTGTGAAACACGTTTCTGTTAATAGTGAAGGCAACAATAGAAGATCTCAAAGAGTGAGGTTTCCCTCCACAAGGCTATCAGGTCACGAGGTGTTTGCAGATAGTGATATAGCAGATCGGGAGATTTGGCTCATCTTGTGTTTCTGGATGATGCAGAACCTATCACTTGGAGACAAGCTATTGATGTAAAGGAGTGGAAAGAAGCCATGATTGAAGAGTTGAAGGCTATTGAAAAGAACATAACTTGGGAAATGGTAGAGCTACCTCAACACAAATAGGCAATTGAGGTAAAATGGGTTTTCATAACCAAGTACAAGCTGGATGGTGATATAGCAAAACTCAAGGCTAGACTTGTTGCGAAGGGGTTTTTGCAGAAACCAGGAGTTGATTACACGGATGTCTTTGCACCAGTTGCAAGGCTTGAGACTGTGAGACTTGTGATAGCAGTAGCTATCTTTAATAACTGGAAAATTAAACAGCTGGATGTGAAATCAGTATTTCTAAATGGCCCTTTAAAGGAAGAGGTATATGTAAGGCAACCTCCTGAGTTTGAGAAGAGAGATGAAGAGTAGAAGGTTTATAAGCTGAACAAAGCTTTGTACAGGCTTAAGCAAGCACCATAGGCCTGGAACAATCATATTAATGTGTTACTGCTCAAACTGGGATTCTAGAAGTGTTTTGTTGAATTTGGTGTATGTGTGAGGACTGCTGGTCTGCAGAATAAGCTACTGATTTGCCTATACGTAGATGATCTTCTTGTGACTGGAGATTCTGAAGAAGAAATTGAAGAGTTCAAGAAGAGAATGAAAGAGGAGTATGATATGACCGATTTAGGCAAGCTGAACTACTTTCTCGGGTTGGAATTTGTTGAAACAGCGAGTGGAGTTGTTCTGCATCAAGGAAGGTACATCAGCAAAGTAACCGTTTTAATATGAAAGACTGCAATAGTGTACCAATTCCTGTCATTGCAAACTTAAAGCTACCGGAACAACTTGATGAAAAACGTGTGGATGCCTCGTTGTACAAATAGATTGTAGGGTCTTTGAGGTATATATGCAACAGCAGGCCAGATATAAGTTATGGTGTTGGATTGTTGAGTAGGTTTATGAATGAACCCAGGATATCACACATGACAGCTGCCAAACATGTCTTGAGGTACTTGAAGGGAACAACTAACTTTGGTCTTTTGTTTCCGAAAATATCAAACATCATGGAGGGTACCTTGGAGGTTTGGAGTGACTCTGACTGGTGCGGAGATAAGGTTGATAGAAGGAGTACCTTTGGCTAATTCATTAAGTACACAAGAGCACCCATTTGTTGGTGTTTGAAAAAACAAAGTGTGGTGGCACTTTCATCTTGTGAAGCAGAGTACATTGCTTCTGCAGAAACAACATGTCAGTGCGTGTGGCTGGAGGCACTTCTCAATGATCTAAGGCTTGAGTGTAGAAAGTCAATACAATTCTTGGTAGACAACAAATATGCCATTAGCTTGTCAAAGAACCTAGTGTTTCACGGAAGAAGCAAACACATTGAAACGAAATTCCATTTCTTGAGGGATTTGGTCAGCCAAGGAAGGATTGAATTAAATCATTGTTCAACTGAGAATCAAGTAGCTGATGTTTTTACAAAGGCTTTGAGACGGAACAAGTTTGAAAGATTGAGAGAGTTAATGAATGTTATACCTATAGGAAGTTTGGTTTAAAGGGGGTGTGTTGTTGTAAACCGAAACTACCATAAGCTATAGTTCACGTGCTTACTCTTTACTACATATATTTCTGTATACTTCCATTCTTGGTCAATGAGAATTATTTTTCTCTCTTGTTATCCATTACTCTATGCATTACTTAGTTTCTCTGCATAACTTTCAATATACCCGCTGCACTTCCTAGCATACATTCTGCACAAACATATCATTCCCATATATCTCATGACCATGAATATACAACACATACAAAAAGAAAAGGGACAAAAAGCAACGAAGAATAAACACTTATATTGTCAACTTAACAGAGTGAAATTTAACACGAAATCACCTCAGTTATCACAGCAGGAGTGCAAAATCAGATTCTCCAAAAAATAAGTGAATAACAGGAACTCTAGATTGTGAAAGAGCAGTGGCGTGATCACATATGGCTAGAGTTTTGGAAGGCCACTGCATCAACTATGTGACTCAGAAATATCTGAGTCATCAAAATTGCTATTACACTTTGCCTTAATTGCCACAGCCATTCTTTTCAGCTCATTGTGTTTATCTTTATGCATGGTTCTACAAAGGCAATAAAAGCACTAGCAACAAGCGATGCTGAAGAATAGTGACTCAAGGATATTAATCGTGCGCCAAGTTTGGAAAATTTACGGAAAAATGAAAAAGAAAAAATTGAGAACAAAAAGAAAGGTTTGGAAAAATTTAAACATAAAAAAAATTTATGAAAAATATATCATAATTTGTGAAGGTCATAAACATCTTTAAAAAATAATTAAAACTGTCATTATTATGAGTCTTTTAACAATTCACTATAATAATATTAATTTATGAAAAGTTTTTATAACCCCACTAAATAATAATTATTTTTAGTGAATAAAATATAATAATAAAATACTTTGGACACTATCCATGTTAAAAACATATATAATATTATCCACTTATACTGTGTCATCTATGTGACACAATATTTTATAAACTGGCTCGAGTCCCTAACAATCTGTGGAACTATAATTTCTCTTTTTATGCATGTATATTCGACTTTACATGCGTAAAAAAGACATCCCAAACGTATCTTTACTAATTTATTTGTTATTAATAAATAAAAAGTTTTAGGATGATAGATACTTTAGGGTTTCTGAAAGTAAAGATAAGTAGGCAAGAAAATTGAGAAAATATACTAAATTCACTAAGGTTAATTTCTCTTAGAAATGCCATAAATATTAGGAATATCTAACAAAGCTTAATTCCTCTTACATTAAATCCACCACCACAAATGTTGGCATGGGAATTCATTTTATTGACAAGATACTTTTGGAACGGTGGATCCAATCGTCCCATTAACAATATTTTTACAAAAAGCATAGACATGTTTAGAAGATTTTGAAGAGACAATATAAATCTGATCCAATGTAATGTTGAAACAACCAGATGGACTACAGTTTAAGTTAATTGTTTTCTCACTTGCAGAAGTTCCGTTGAATCCTCTATAAGTCACTTCACTCACCCTCACTGCATCGTCTTCCTGTTACCATAATTATTTCAAATCAAAATATTGAAATCACATATCATAATAATGTGAATGTAAATTCAAGTTTATACCACTTCACTTAGAGTGTTAATGCCGTAGTATTGGTCTATAATAATTGAATTCTTAGCATCTTGCAGTATGATTTCCTCAAACATGATTTTTCTTGCATACCCTGATCCACCCTGCATAAAATTGGAGAATGAAAAGATATTAATTAAGATGATACCATGAGATATTGAATGGTGGAGACTTCACATTAACTATAAAAAAAAGGTAGATTTACCATATATAAGGTACAAATCTTACTTTTTCAAATTGTTTTTATAAGATTGAATTATATTTAAATACTACTTATTAATAATGTATGACCAAACGATTAGTTATAGACGAATGATCAATCGGTCAGTTATTTTGATAGGCCAAACTCTTCGAATACTAAGAAATTACTAAACATTAATTAGCTTAGAACAAAGTATGATTATCAAGAATCGAGTCGTAATTAGGTCGTCGTTAACCTACACATCATTCTGAAAACTATAAATACAAGTTTGAGATAAAGAGATAGGTGAAATAAAAAGATATGTAATTACATTTAATATGCATTAATTTTTAAAATTGTTGAATCTTTACTAACTTTGATATTGAAATACCTTCTGCAGATAACATTCAAGTTTAATCGAACAAACATTTCGAACGAATAGTGTTAAAGACGAGTATTCGAATCATCTTAGCATAGTAAATATTTTACCTCGATCATCAAAATGTTTCTTAGAGAGATTTGTTATTTTGGATCCGGTTTTAGACTATCCATTAGTTTTATAATATATATAAATGTTTGAAGTTGGTTTTGTAAGGTTCTCATTTAATATTGAAGGATAAAATATCAAACAAAAGTTAACAAAAAATATTATGATGTATGAAGTATTGTATATATAAGTTACTCACTGGCCATGTCTTGATTCTTGCTCCATTTGTGGTGCCAATGAATCTGCAATTTTGTACATGTACCTCTTCAACTGTCTCATAGGATTTATTTCTACCAAGGCTTCCTATGCTGCTTGATTCATATACATGTTTCATATTACATGTCATGCACAGTTCAATCAAATATTTAACTTTACTATTACATCAACTTTCATAATAAAGAACAATTAATTTAACATTACAGAAACTATATATATGATACAATTTATACAAACCTTATCCCGTGGCCTCCTATGCAAAAAAGTCGAGTTGCATTGATGTAAGAAGAACCACCATTGATGGCAATACAATCATCACCTATTTAGAAAGACATGGTAAATTACAATGTTTCACACGGTAGTTTAGCTTAAATTCACACTCTATAACGCATTGAATACGATGAAAACTTGGTTAACCATATCAACAAAGTATATTCCTTTAAGTACTTTCTCCATGTTATCATCTTAAAATACCTCTTCAAACAAGTAAAATGTATTTTTTTCCTTTTAATTTCATTTTGAATTCTCTGTTGAAATTTTATTATTATTTCTCCTATCTTCGAAATATACTTATATGATTGCTTTTAATGTCTTAAACTATGTTAAAAAAAGTTTAATACACTGAAATTAGTATATTTTGAAGATACGACAGAAAAACAATATAAAAAAGTAATAGAAAATCCGAACTATTTTCTTAGTTTACCTGTTGCCAGAGTAGAATCTTGGATTACTATATTTTTGGAATTGGCAATGTCAAAGCCATCAGTGTTAGGACTTTTTGGAGGAGAATTGATATTGATGTGAGAGAATAATGCTCCATTGCAGCCATTTACTGATATGTGAGCTCCAGGGCTGTTACTCATACTTAGAGATTTAACAGTAAGACCATTACAAGAATGGAAACGTAAGGACTGCATCACATTCATATCAAAATTTTCAGCCAGAAGGCTTTGAGATTAAAATCTGTGCTAAAGAAATTTCAAGTAAATGAGGAATGGGATAAGAAAGAAAGTGAAAAGTAGAAAAAGAATGTGATATATCATACTGTTGGCCTTCTGCATGTTCTGCATTTCTTCCACCAAGTGGAACCGTTGCCATCAATGATTCCTCCATCAGCCTCAATTGTCAGACCATTTACATAGAATATCTTAATCCAACTGAACGAATCACCATCCCATTCATCCATACATGGAGCAACTATCTTCCCTTCAAACTGCAACAAAATTAGAGGAAAAGAAAACAAAAGGAGAAGAAAATTATCAAACTTGACTATAAATTTGAGTAAATGTTTTTGTTGAAATTCTAATTATGAGTTTAAGTGATACATCGTGTAAAAATCAGAAAATTAAACATTATATAAAGAATAATATTCATAAATAGATTGTTTTAAAATGGGCTAAATATGGTTTTTTTCATAGGTGTTTTCTTTATTAATAAATATATTTTCCATTCCCCATCTATTAAAAAAATTGACGAGATTTCACAATCAACTATAATATAGTCTTTACATGTGGTTTGGTGACGAGAATCTTTTAGATTTCTTTCGTAGAGTATAAAGTACAGAGATGAAATTCTTTACAATTTAATTTGATAATTGTATCGTATAACCGTTTAATCAACATAAAGACCATATAATCTTATAAGGAAATATCTAATCGATCAATGAGTAAGATGAATCGATCAGTCAGTCGTAAGTGAGCTTTAAGATTAAAGAAGATTACATTAAACTTAAGTATGATCATTATCTGTTGGATCATAATTAGGTCGGTGTTAATTTGAAACTCATTTCAAAATCTATAAATAGAAATTTAAGATATTGTGGTAGGTTAATTACATTTAATACACATGTATTACTAATATTGTTAAATTCTTATTGGCTTTGAAATCAAAGTAGCTTATACAAGTAACTCTCAAATCGAAACACAATAAATATGGAGTAAAGAAAAAATTTTGACCAAGAACCGATAAAAAAAAGGGTTGACCTCCCATAAATTGAACAATAAGATGTAATTTTTATAATATTTTGAAGTAAAAAATATATTTAAACTTATTAAATACCTTAATGCTAACATTTGGAGCTTTGCATGGACCATTTAGGTTTAATCTTTTCACCAAAAATATTTTGTTTGAAGGTATCACTAGTGTTGCTGGCCCTTCCTCTCCACACATATCTTGCCATGCATATGAAATTGCCTACAAACAATTAACACAAATGATTAAAGATCACTCCATTCGTTTGACACAAAAATATTACAATCAAATGATTATTGTAAAAAAAATCATATCTTGCTTTCGTTTAAAAAGATTGTTTTATAATTTACAATTAAATTAAAATTCTAAGATCATATTAAAGTTTAATCAATGTGAAAGCTGCTTATCTAAAAAATCTGTTTTGAAATAAGCCATTGTCATTATAAAGAAATGTGATTTATTTATTTGAATATTTAAGGTTAAGCAAAACCAAAACCAAGAATGAAGAAAGTATATAACACATTTATATAAAGAGTGAGAAAAAAAAAACTGATATATACATTTGAATCATCAGTTGTGCCATCACCAAGAGCTCCATAGTCCATCACATTAAAATATTTGATTTGGGTTTCATAATTGTGTTTCAGACAGAATGTGGCTGAAATAAAACCTAGAATCAAGATACCACTCATTAACCTTTGCATTTTTTACAAATTCTAGAATAACACTCTTTTCTTTTTCTTATTTGTGAAAGAATTGATCCTTCACTCTAACCAGTGATCAATAAATATGGAATTGGAAAAAAGAAATTAAATGCACAAGGTCATAATCATTAAATTACACATGCTTTTCTTTAAAGCTTAAAAATAACTTTAAATAGGTAACTGATTATTTATTGAACATTAATTCCTTTTTGGGTAGTCAAAACTGTAGTAAATTAATGTTAAAAATAGACAAACTAATTATAATTTTTTTATTTATAAAAAAATTTATTTTAAATATCAATAATTTTTAATTTATAAATTAATGTTTAAACTAGTTACTATATTAAAAAATTATTTTTATTTTAAAAATTAGTTGTTATTTAAATATTTTCTTGTAACTTATATATCTTTTCATGATCATCATATATAACAATAGTTAAAATAAATATTTTATTGAAATTTTTCTCAAAGTGTTATTTTTTTTCACACTGAATTTATTAGCTATATATTTTGATCTAAAGAAATATTGCTTTACTTTTTGTTCATTTAAAGAAGAATTAAATTAAAGATAAGGCGTTATCTCAACATTTCATAAATGCTAAGTGAAAACAATTTCAAAAACTAATTAAAATCAAAGTTAACATTAAATTATAACTTATTTAAATAATATATAATGAACATTTTATTATTATATATACGAAAACACCTACACTAATGTGTTTACTTCTTTTTTACTGATAACAAAATATAATAAAATTATAATTATAAAAGTAAATATAAATATGTTTCAATAATTTTATTAAAGACAGTTTTTCTTTTATTTTATAAATAATATTTTATTAAAAATAGTTATTTTAGTTTTAAAAAAAATTAAATTAAAAAAATGGTTGAATTTTGTTTTAAAAAAATTAAAAAAAGAACGTTTAAATTAAAAATAAAGGCATTTAAAAGGTAAAATATATAAACGGTTACTTATTAAAGCGTAAACTTGAAAAAAAAGTGTATAAGAAAATGAATTATCTTTATATAATATTATAGAAGTATAGGTTAAATATAAATAATTTTTATAATTTTATTATAAAAAAATTATTTACTTTGTATTTATTGATGTAATTAACATCCCAATTTTTAATAGTATTAACATTATTACGGGATAAATTATACATCCAAAAACTAGAATAATAATGAAAAAACATATATGAACTATTACCCTTATCCATCCAAAAGTAATTATAATAGTATAACATGTATTAGAAGTGAAGACACAATACTTATCAACAAAACTCTTTACACTTGAAAGTTAAAATGTGAATAGAAGCTTATCAAAACGAAACATATATATATATATATATATATATATATATATATATATATATATATATATATATATATATATATATATATATATATATATATCATTAGTAAACTAAGAAAAACTAAGATTGATCTTTTGTTCCATCTCCGTCGCTTAACATCTGATCCAGATATAGTTCCTCATTTGTTTACATCGTAAAAATGATCATTGCAACCAAAGAGATGCAAAAACACAAACACAAAGAAAAGGGGAAATTAGTTTATCAAATAACACACATAAGCATCATTGAATAATACAACTATCAATCATCAAACAATAATCACACATATTTCATCATCTAACTCTAGACTGACCATCCGGATACATGTATTGATATCGAACTATAGAGGCCCTTCTTTAGAGGTTGAACAACAACAACATCCTCATCAACAAATCACCACACTCCAAGGTTAATCCTTTCAAGCATCTATGGCTAAACAAGTAATCAATAGACTAGGGACCTCCTGCTACTCTCCACCACATAACCATCCTTTTCTTCTTGAGATTGGAGGTTATTGAGAGCGTCAGAATAACTTCTAATTACTAACTTCCTATACCAATACATAGGAAACATTCTTCGTTGAAACATAGGAAACACTAAAAAAAATAGGGGGATGGTTGAAGAGTTGAATAGTGTTTTAAAAACTTGTCGCAAATAGTGTTTAATATTAGTTTGTAGGAGTTAGACAGTTTGCAATAGTAGTTAAACACCTATATTTAAAGAGAGTCTTGAATGGAAAACTTGTTTAAACACAAAATCAATAAAGCACACTTTGATTTTATAATGATTCACTCAAATTGAGCTACGTCTAGTTCTTCCTTAAAAAAATTTTAAGGAGTTCCACTAAAAACGAATTTAATAAACTCCTAGTTTACAAACTAACCAAACTAGTTAGACGAGTTTCACCATTCCTGGTAACAACACTAGACCAACTGTCTTGAACGTTTAACTCCACTAAGTTAAACTTTACAAGTATATGAATTCATTTCTGAATCTAAAACAACAAAGTGTTTTTGAAATCTTACAAGACAAAAGATAACTCTCTTAGAGAGTATGAAATCAATATAATGAACTTCTAAACTTGTAGAAAAATATTTTCAAAGATTAACCTTAAAAGAAATAGCTTCGGGAGAAGCAATGAGCGTATAATGATCTTGATAGCAAAAGTTCTTTTTCTTCTCTTGATGCAATCTTCTTTATATAGACATCGTCGAAAATGATTTGTTAATCATAGCTTTTGACTTTCTTTTAGGTTAGTAGCCTTTATGGTATAATCAGAAACTATGTTGCGTCTTAACAGAACAACTGTGTTGTGTACTGAATGAGATAGGCATAAGGTATGTAGAAAACATTCCTTGTATATCTTCATGTTTCTAAATGTTCTTTTGATTCTGAGTGAACTTTTGAATAAAGTTACTAATCTACATAGAAAAAGAGAGCACAACACAACAGACAAAAGAGTACTTGAACATACATGCATTAAAACGTTAGACGACATAAGCATTTAGGCATGATACTTGTACTAATGTTTAGTGTTTGTCTGTTATGAGTAACTTCTATAGCATTTAGGATATCAAGCATTGATCGAGGTTATATGTGTATCCTAGATGGTCTAACTTTTTATGAGACGCTTTAACGACTAGGCATTCAGTTATGAACTCTATAATGTTTAACGCCTATTGCATATGTTCTAGATTAAGTATTATTTTGTTTTAGATGTTACGTTAGGCTTTAAAACAAAGTATGCTTAAACGATCTTGTATTAACATTCAAAACAAAGGATAAATGAAAGCCTCCATAATTTGCAAAAGGATAAGAAAATTGTAAGTCTTCTAAAACCAGTAGAAGCAAATTTATAAATGGAAACCGGTGCAAAATATGGACTAAATTTTAACTTGCATAATGGTGAGAACAAGGTTTGCGGGACCTGGAATAAATGACAATCATATTGAGATAGAAAAACGGACAAATACAACATGGAAGATAAAAATATTCTAGAACAAGGAAATGAATGTCTAGTTGCATAATAATTTGAACAAAAGAAGCGTTGTCAATAAGTTCAGACTAATTACAGAATGATATTAACACAAGTTGCAGATATGCGCACAATACAAGAATAAGGCCTCAAAAGGATATGACTTCTGAACCTGCATATGTTGTTTGACTCAATTTTGTTTCCAAATTTTAAATGCATTAGACAATTTCCTTTGACTTTAAAATAACTCAGTAGCATAACTAATTCTAGATGCTTGCGGTAAGTATAAAGTTGTTTCAAACCTCATCTCCTGGGGAACAAACTGCAAGATCTGCTTGAACAATACTTTGCTTGGCTCCATTACTGACCACAATCTCATCAGGAAAATGTATAATTCCATTTTCCTCTGCAGAAATAGTTCAGTCACATTCTCAAACTCCAAACCTCACATAACATAATCATAAATAAAACACACAAAGATGCAAATCATTTGAATTTTGAAGTAACCTTTTAGCTTCTAACATATTGCTTGGCGCAATTTTAATGTGTCAGCGTTTGAGGTATATATGGTAGAGTAATGATACCATGACACACTTTTACATTTATTTGACATAGACTACAAAGGTAAAATGGTAAAAGAAGTGTAAATTTTTGAATTATTTCAAGAGAATAAAGAGTAAGTAAGGGTACTGAATGTGTTTATCTTTATGCATGGTTCTACAAAGGCAATAAAAGCATAGCAACAAGCGATGCTGAAGAATAAGGACTCAAGGATATTCAAGTAACCTAAGAGTGGATAAGGATGGAAAAACACAAAACATAGCACATTATGAAGCGCATTAGCCATGGAAATCGCAAGTGCAGTTGGATAGGTAAACGAGAAGAATCTACGCAAAGTTAAATCGCCAACTAAAGAATGAAAGTATTTAAATAAGGAAAGACAGAGGAAAGGACGATGGGGTTGAACATATAGAGTTGACTTAGTGCAATAAGAGCCAAAGAGCCCTGAGAAACATGCCTTTTTCTTCAAATGCTTCTTTGTATACTTAAGCAAATACTTTCTTGTTTGAGTTGGTTGACAAAATCTATTGACAAGATACTTTTGGAACGGTGGATCCGATCGTCCCATTAACAATATTCTTACAAAAAGCATAGGCATCTTTGGAAGATTTTGAAGAGACAATGTAAATCAGATCCAATGTAATGTTGAAACAACCAGATGGGCTACAGTTCAAATTAATTGCTTTCTCACTTGCAGAAGTTCCATTGAACCCTCTATAAGTCACTTCACTCACCCTCACTGCATCATCTTCCTGTTACCACAAGTATTTCAAATCAGAATTGAACTATTGAAATCACATATCATAATCATGTGATGTAGATTCAAGTTTATACCACTTCACTTAGAGTTTTAATGTTGTAGTACTGGTCTATAATAATTGAATTTTGAGCATCTTGCAGTATGATTTCCTCAAACGTGATTTTTCTTGCATAGCCTGATCCACCCTGCATAAAATTGGAGAATGTAAAAATAATAATTAAGATGACACCATGAGATATTGAATGGTGAATAAATAATAAGGAAGATATTTACAATATATATAAATAGATACAAATATTACTTTTCAAATTATTTTTATAAAATTGAATTATATTTAAAAACTACTTATTAACTTAACTATAAATATACAAGTTTAAAATAAAAAGATAGGTAATTGATTTATTATGCATTAGAATTGTAAAATGATTTTAACATCGAACTATCTTGGTAACCTTCAAGTTTGATCGAACAGACATCTAGAATGAATGGTGATAAAAGTGAATATTTCGTTCCTTTAAGACACATGTATCTTAATAAATCGTTGATCTCGTCTGATAACCAAGTAACCAAGATATATTCCAGAGAGTTTTGTTATTTTGAAACCATTTTTAGACCATCCCTTAGTTTTATATAGAGATATATGTGTCTCAACATAAATATATGTTTTGAAGTTGGTTTTGTAAGGTTCTCATTTAATAATAATGGATAAAATATCTAACAAAACTTAACAAAAAAAATGTATGATATGTGAAGTATTGTATATATAAGTTACTCACTGGCCATGTTTTGATTCTTGCTCCATTTGTGGTGCCAATGAAGCTGCAATTTTGTACATGTACCTCTTCCACTGTTTCATAGGATTTATTTCTACCAAGGCTTCCAATGCTGCTTGATTCATACATGTTTCATTACATGTCATGCACAGTTCAAGCAGATATTTAACTTCATTATTACATCAGCTTTCATAGTAAAGAACAAGTTAACATTACAGAAACCATATATATGATACAATTTATACAAACCTTATCCCGTGGCCTCCTATGCAAAAAAGTCGAGTTGCATTGATGTAAGAAGAACCACCATTGATGGCAATACAATCATCACCTGTTTGGAAACACATGGTAAATTACAATGTTTCACAACGTAGTTTAGTTTAAATGCACACTCTATAAGTTCATTGAACAAGATGAAAATTTGGTTAACCATATCAACAAAGTATATTACTTTAAGTACTTTCTCCGTGTTATCATCTTAAAATACCTCTCCAAACACGTAAAAGGTGTTTTTTTTTCCGTTTAATTTCATTTTGAATTCTCTGTTGAAATTTTATTATTATTTCTCCTATCTTCGAAATATACTTATATGATTGGTTTTAATGTCTTAAAATATGTTAAAAAAAGTTTAATACACTGAAATTGGTATATTTTGAAGACACAGCAGAAAAAAATTATAAAAAACTGATAGAAAATCCGAACTATTTTTCTTAGTTTACCTGTTGCGAGAGTAGAATCTTGGATTACTATATTTTTGGAATGGGCAATGTCAAAGCCATCAGTGTTAGGACTTTTGGGAGGAGAATTGATATTGATGTGAGAGAAGAATGCACCATCGCAGCCATTTACTGCTATGTGAGCTTCAGGGCTGTTACTCATACTCAGAGATTTCACAGTTAGACCATTACATGATTGGAAAACTAACGACTGCATCACATTCATATCAAATTTTTCAGATAAAAAGCTTTGAGATAAAGAAAAAAATTACAATTTGTAGAAAAAGAATGTGATATATCATACTGTTGGCCTTCTGCATGTTATGCATGTCTCCCACCAAGTGGAACCGTTGCCATCAATGATTCCTCCATCACCATCAATTGTTAGACCATTTACATTGAATATCTGAATCCATGTGGACGAATCACCAACCCATTCGTTCATAGATGGAGCAATTATCTTTCCTTCAAACTGCAACAGAATTAGAGCAAAACAAAAACAAAAGGATAAGAAAATGATCAAACTTGACTATAAATTTGAGTAAATGTTTTTGTTGAGAATCTAATCGTGAGTTTAAGAGATACATCGAGTAAAAATCAGAAAATTAAACATTATATAAAATATAATATTCATAAATAGATTGCTTTTAAATGGGCTAAAGATGGTAACGAGAATCTTTTAGATTACTTTCGTAGAGTATAGAGTATAGTAGAGAGTATAAAGTATAGAGATGAAATCCTTTACAATTTAATTTGATAACCATACTGTATGACAGTGTGATCAAGTTAAGACCGAATAATCCCATTATATCTAACTAACCAAATTACTGATTAAGATGAATCGATCAGTCAATCATAAATGAATTTTAATGTTAAAGAAGATCCCATTAAACTTAAGAATAATTATTACCAATTGGATAGTAATTAAGTTGATGTTAATCTTAATATTATTCCAAAATTTATAAATACATACCTATGATAGGTTAATGCGTATTTGTTGTTAACATTGTTGAATCTTTAATAATTTTGACATTGAAATACCTTATACAAATAACTATCCAATTCGACCTAACGATAGTAAGTGTAAAGTGAAAGAAAAATTTGGAGTTATAAAAACGAATAAAAATACTCGTTCACCTCAATCCTACAAATCAAAACAATAACCCGTAATTTTTTATAATACTTTGAATAAAAAGTATATTTAAAATTATTAAATACCCTATTAAATACCTTAATGCCAACATTTGGAGCTTTGCATGGACCATTTAGGTTTAATCTTTTCACCAAAAATATTTTGTTTGAAGGTATCAGTAGAGTTGCTGGTTCTTCCTCTCCACACATACCTTGCCATGCATTTGAAATTGCCTACAATCAAATGGTTAAAGATCACTCCATTCGTTAGACAAATAATTATTACAATCAAATGATTATTGCAAAAAAATTCAAATCTTGCTTTCATTTTAAAAGATAGTTTTGTAATTTACAATTGAATTAAAATTGTAAGATGATAATAAAGTTTCATCAAGATGAAAGCTGCTTATCTAAAATCCGTTTTGAAATAATTCATTATAAAGAAATGTGATTTATTTATTTGAATATTTAAGGTTAAGCAAAACCAAAACCAAGAATGAAGAAAGCATATAACACATTTATATAAAGAGTGAGAAAAAAAAACTGATATATACATTTGAATCATCAGTTGTGCCATCACCAAGAGCTCCATAGTCCATCACATTAAAATATTTGATTTGGGTTTCAGCATTGCTGTTCAGGCAGAATGTGGCTGAAATAAAACCTAGAATCAAGATACCACTCATTAACCTTTGCATTTTTCACAAATTCTAGAATAACACTCTTTTCTTTTTTTCTTATTTGTGAAACAATATTTATACAGGGATAGCTTGATCCATCATTGTTACCAGTGATGAATAAATATGGAATTGAAAAAAAAAACTAAATGCACAATTCATAATCATTAAATTGCACATGTTTTTCTTTAAAGCTTAAAAATAACTTTAAATAGGTAATTGATTATTTATTGAACACTAATTCCTTTTTGGGTGGTCAAAACTGTAGTAAATTAATGTTAAAAATTAATTTAAAGACAAACTAATAATAATTTTTTTTTATAAAAAAAATTATTTTAAATATCAATAATTTTCAGTTTATAAATTAATATAAACTAGTCACTTAGTTATTATTTAAATATTTTCTTGTAAGTCATATATCTTTTGTTTTCATGGTCACCATATATAATAACAATAGTTAAAATAAATATTTTATTGAAATTATTCTCAAAGTGTTTTTTTTAAGACACAGAATTTATTAGCTATATATTTTTACCTAAACAAATATATTTTTATTTTTTGATCATTTAAAGAAGAATTAAATAAAAATTAATTATTTATTTTTAAAGAGTCTCAGTCTCATTGCTGCTCATCCTTGTCACTTATACAGAACCCCAAAAAAATTATCTACTTGGTCCTTTACTCATGTATAATATATACACGATCATTGCAAACAGAAATCAGTTACAAAAATAAACACCCTTTCACAATACTACTAAAAACTTAAAATAAATATATTCATATTTTAAACGAATTTATTTTGCATTATAAAATAAAATTAAAATGTTCATTTATATCATCTAATAAATGTTTCACTCAATAACATTTATTTAAAATAATAATAAAATATTTAAAAATATTCAATAATTAAAATTTATCTAAAATATAATCGAAATAAAAAAAAATACATTCTCAAAACAATATCAAGCTTCTCACTATGAATCATTATCTCTAACATTATCTACTCAAATATAATATAAGTCATACAATCATCACAGGTGAAAACCGCAATTACAAATATATACTAGTACAGTCAAGGGAAACGATAGCGGTTGTTTTCGTCCTTCAGCAGCGGTTCTTCAACCGAGGCATATACAGGCGAGGCAAAAAGTCCAGACTTTTATACCTCGGTTCATAATCAACCAATGCAATAGTTCTTTTTTTTTATTTTTTTTTACAAGACTTTATGCCTCGTTTCCCTATGAACCAAGGCAGTATGTGCACATCTACTGCCTTGGTTGAGACCTAAACCGAGACAGTATGGTCTTTTTTTTTTCTTCTTTTGCCTGACTTTATGCTTCAGTTGGGTCCTAAACCGATGTCGTAGGTTGCTTTTATGCTTTGGTTATTGCCACAACTGAAGCATATTCCCCTATCTTTTTTTTTAAGAACAGGTTTGTTTCTGCAACATTCCCAACTGCAGAAACAAACCTGCATATAATTTTATAGCCATAACAGTTCAGAATAATCCTAAAGCGTATATTTTGAATAAAAATTATATTAAAACATAAATACATTCAATATAATCATAAATAAACTTCTTAGAAACATAAATCAATCCAATGTAATTATAAATCAACTTTGAAACATAAAGTAATGTAATGTACAAAGTTAAACTAATAATAATGTACAAAAGCATAAAACAACTTAGAAGCATAAACTTAGAATTTACTATATGTTAATATCTACTGCATACTATTATATAATTGAATTTTAAGAATAGGAACCTGGAAGCGTGAAAGTCGGTCAACTATGGAGAATGTCCGCCTACTATCGAGAATGTTCGCGTATAAAACCTCACTACAACAGTACAATATCTAGACAAAAACAAACAACACATTAATTAGTTTCATAATTTCTAACAAAGTTTATTTCATCACCAATTCAAGATTATGTTCCTATATCTCGAATTCAAATTTATACACTAATTTACATTATCAACAAATTCAATAAAAATAATTCAAAATTATATAATACCTAATTCAAATATTATATAAAACCTAATTCGAAATTTATATAAAACCTAATTCAAGCAATTAAAACAAACCTAATTCAAAATTTACATACACAAATTATATAAAATCTTATTCAACCAATTATAACAAACACAATTAATACAAAAAAACACATGTAGATACACAAATTTTCCCATCACCACGCCTATCATCATCATCATCAGTACATACACAAATTTTCCCATCACCACGCATATCATCATCATCAATACATACACAAATTTACATATCATATCATCATCATCAAAAAACTTACCACAAATAACCAAAACAGAACGGACAAGAGACGAAGAACCAAGACAGCACGAAGTCCAGCGGTGCAAGGGCAAAGGAGGACCGTGGAAGTGAGAACAAGGCAAGGACGTCTTGACAGTGCGGAGGCGAGGCAGCAGCACAAGGCGACGACGGCGAGGCAGCAACGACAAGGCAGCTATTTGATTTTTTCTGCAAGAAGAGGCACCGTGAGCACAGAGTAGTGGGGGCGACAGAGCGGCGACCCTGTAGCGGTGGCGCTAGCGAAGGAAGAGTGGCAACGGCGACTAAAGGAAGTAAAAACAGCAGAGGAAGAAAAGAGTGTGCGTAGGGTAATTTTGTTTGGGAGTGAAAATATAAAGGAATTATGCCTCAGTTTTAATCTAAACCGAGGTCATAACATGCTACTGCCTCAGGTGTTCCAATAAACTGATGCCTAAACTCATAGTATACGCCTCAGGTCTCAGCAAAACCGATGCCTAAAAGCATCACTAGGTCCACGTGGAAAATTACAAGCGAAAAAGGCAGAGTGGCAGGGTGGTAGGTGAAAGGTGCAAAGCATTCTGCTTCGATTGCTGAAAATAACTGATGCCTAAACCTAATTTCAGAATGCTGACAGCAAAATTTTAGTTGGAGGCGGGAAAATGCAAAACCATAGGCATCGGTTTTTTACTTTAATCGAGGTATTTAGCTGAAATTGCGCATATACTTCGATTTTCGGGGTACCGAAACGTAATGCCCGACTTCTTATCCCCATATTCTACTAGTGATACAAGGGTGAACTAACTCGTGATAAAGAAATTGTGATTAATAGAAAAAATTCAATGATATAAATTTGGAAGTGAACTTCGATGAAAGATTTTCTAGTGACTTTTTTGTGGTTATTAAAGATAAGCAATGGAAGGATCCTAAATTGAGGCGGACAAGAGAATTGGTGAGTATATACCAGACAAATGATTTTGGGGTAGGGATTATAAAATACTAAGATTCAAAGGAAGCATTTGTGATGATGAAAAATATTATTCTTGAAGAAGGTCATAGAAGCTGACTTAGTATACACCTGAGTATGAACAAGATGTACAAAGATTTGAAGGAATCATTTTGGTGATCTAGAAAAGATATGTAGCACTACATGGCTTATTGTTTAACTTGTTAAAAGGCTAAAATGGAGCTCCAACATGCAGGAGGTTTGTTGCAACAATTGGAAATACCAAAATGGAAATGGGATAGCACATTTATGGACTTTGTCACCCATTTTCCAAGATCAAGAGGATGGCATGACGTTGTGTGGGTGATAGTGGATCGTTTAACCAAAAACACTCAATTTCTACCTATCAGCTTAAGAGTGTTAATGTCACAGTTAGCTCAATTGTATAGCAAGAAAGTGGTTAGACTACATGAGGTACCATCTAGTATTATATATAAAAGAGTACAAGAGTTGAAACAGGTTGTGCATATTCATGAGGTATTTCAACAAACTTATTTTTGAAAGAGATCTAACCAGTTTATTGACGAAAGGTCTTGGAGGACACATGTAAGCAAACACTTTTACTATTATTTGCTTTAAACTTTAAACTTATACTATTATTTCCTTTAAACTTCCTTCTTTTACTGAACATTTGTAAAATCTTTAATAGGAAGAATTTTTAAGTAGACTCTCATAGGTTATATCTGAGCAAGGATCGTGTTTTGATGCATTAGAAGAACATAATAGTGAGGAAGACATCATCAAAACATAGTTCTAGGTTGATGTTGTCAATGGAAAAAATAAAATATGATTATATCGGGTAGGACAAATTACACTTCTGAAAGAGGTACCCTCATCCACCAACCATCTTTTTCCAACAGTGTTGATAAGGTCGTTATCCACCTTACGAATAGAAGCACATGACCAATCTTATGATGATTTGAGTCGCAGGTTTAAGAATTTGCAAAATTTGGTCATGAGATTCATACCTCTAGAAGCACAAAGTTGTCTTTAACAGCCTCAGTCCACCAACACCATCGCAACAACGACCTAGTCTAGCTCAACGCATCCCAATCCAGCCATATTCACAACAACAACAACAAGATGAAGAAGAAGAAGAAAACAATTATAATGACCATGTAGATTATTAAGACTTTGTCACTTATAAACATACTTTTAAAACTTTTGTGTTTATATGAAGTACATTATAAACATGTATGTGATGTTTATGTGGTATTGTATTAATGTCATCTTGGATTTGATTGTCTCTTTTGTTGTCTGCTTGGTATTGTATTAGTTTATGTTCAGGATTCAATGTGTGGTACGGGAATATAGTCCACTATATTGAAATTTGTCACGTCATTTACTGATGAAATACCAATAAATAAGTTTGTTGTAATGTCCCGTACTAGTCACAAAATTTATTGATAGATAAATCTTTTGATAATTATTGACGGATGATATCCATCAACAAATATTACCAATAACACTTTTATTGAAGGATTTTTTTCGTCGATAGTCATTTATTTAATAACTAAGTATATATTGATGGTAGTTGTATGAGATTATTTGCAAATAACTAAGTTATAAGTTTTATAATATTATTATCTTTTATTTAAAACTTGAATTATCTTTAGCATACATTTTTTTTATGTATAGTTTTGTTATTTGTTTGTTTTGATCTTGATAATTTATAGGTTAAACTTCTTTAGTTGTTCCTATTTTTGTGGATTTTTTTCAATTCGATCCTCGTTTTATTACAATCTCCAATTTTGTCTTAAAAAATGCTAATTAGGTTAAGACTAAATTAGAAACCCAATTGACTTAAATTAGCATTTTTTTAAGACTAAATTGAAGATTTTAATAAAACGAGAATCAAACTGAAAAAAACTTACAAAAATAAAGATAACTAAAAATGTTTAACCTAATTTATATGAGTAAATGATACGTGTTGGAGCTAGTTTAAAGAAACAACTACTATAATTCTTAGAATTTGTATAAAAAAACTTATATTTTAATATACTAATTTTGATCTCAACTAAATTCTTTTTGAAATATTATTGTAATTTTATTTACAATTATTAGATGAACGTAGACTTTGTTTTATGATAATGTAATTCCTCTTTTATAAGTATTTGGTAAAATACGGTTGTTTATAAAACCAATATCCCTATCGTGCTTTCCCTTTTCACGTTATCCATTATCACGTTTTTCACATTTAAACAGTGAAAAAGGTAATCTTATTCGAGAAAAAGGAAGTTCAACAAAATCATCTCGCTAATTTCATTTCAATTTGGAATCATTTTTCACTTTCATCATTTTCATGAACCTTTTCTCTATAATAATTAAATTGAATTAAATTCAAAGAGCAATAGGAGATATTTGTAATAAAAAAAACTTATAAATTGAAAAAGATTTGTACGTGACATACTTAGTTACGTAATAAAAAAACTTGTAAATTATTATTAGTTTATTATTGTGATTTTTCCTAAATAAAAATCAAATTACGACTGATGCATTTATACTTACTAAAGGAAGATTATCTTTGTAATTATTTCATAACTATATTTGATGTAAATATATTTTTATTGCATAAATTATTTTATTTTTTAAAATTTATAGTTATTTTTTAAATTTTAATTAATTATTTATAATAAAATTATAAAATTATTTTATTTTATATCTTATCTTTTTAAATAAATTGAATTTTGAAGGAAATTGAGAAAAAGTAAAAATATAAATTTCCTTCTGTTCAATCAACAAAAAAATACATTTCTTTTTCTTTTTCTTTTATAATTTCTGTCGACAGCCTAATTCTTTGAATCGTTTGAAACCAAATTCTACATCAAGATCACAAAAAACTGTATTTGGGATATTAATTCAAATATAAATTGGATAATAGTTAAATTAATTATTTAAGACTATGTCTATCTAAATTTATTTTAATTCAGAATTAAGTTTGTAGAATGAAATGAAGCATGTAAAATTTCCATGGTGAAAACAGTGTCACTGTCACTTATGTTTTCTTCCTTTAAGGGTAATAATGGAGAAAAAGAAACTCTTTTGTCAGCAACATCATCATTGGTGACGTAACCTTCAGTTTAGGATAATTTTCCTCTTCATGATTTCCTTGAACCCTTTTGTCTATAAACTGAACTGAATTGAAACTCAGAAACCCAGTTGAGTAACAAAGATGGCACAAATGAGGAACAAGCAAGTGCTTCTGAGGGACCATGTCACAGGTTTTCCAAAAGAATCCGACATGAACATTGTCGAAAGTACCATAACATTGAAGCTTCCACAAGGTTCCAATCATGTCCTGCTAAAAAATCTGTACTTGTCCTGTGACCCTTATATGAGGAATCTCATGAACAAACCAGAAGGACCCCCCAATAGTCGCGCCTACACTCCTGGATCCGTAAGTCATTTTTTTTCCTTTTGTTGCTTCAAATTATGCAGTTTGATTCGTTAAAAAATGTAGCTCTTGTTTATGGACTTTTAGATACATATATGGGCTGTGTTTGTGTGAATTAATCTTTGAAAAATGATGTTGTTGGCATGTTCATGATATCGGGGACCGGTTTGTGTAATTGAAAGGTTTTAATTGGTATGAGTGTGAATATTTTGTTTGATAATCAGATGAAATCAATGCATTTCAGGAGGTGGGTTTTGCAATTTGTGTTTAAAATTCTTAAAATTTGTAGTTTTTGAGATTGTTCTTTGAGTTTAATCGCTATTCACACCATCAACCAATTGGAGTTGGTGATGATTATGAGTTTTGAGCTAGCTGTTGTGAAAGTTAAGAAATTTATTAAGGCAATTGTATGATTGAATGACACTGTAAAAACTCTTTACTACACATGCAATAATTTGCTCTTATTGTTTTAGTTTTTCACTTTACCTTTTGAATTGAGATTGAAGTTAATCAAAGAATGTTCATGATGGAAACTGCAATTGAAGAATATATCTTTGCTTCTGGTGATTAGTGTTGAGTGATTGCAGCCATTAACAGGATATGGTGTGTCTAAAGTGTTGGAGTCTGGACACCCAAATTATAAGGAAGGTGATTTAGTGTGGGGCTTTACCAATTGGGAAGAGTATAGCTTGTTATCCTCTGCTCAAATACTATTCAAAATTGAGCACACTGATGTTCCACTTACCTACTACACTGGAATTCTTGGTATGTGTTCTGTAATTTCAACTTACACTGTTTTTGAATGAAGGATGCATTTGACATTGATATCATTATGAACTGCATGTTGGAATTTATGGAAGTTTTATCATGAATAGATTACCCTTTTTTAAGTGTCATTAGGATAAAGGGTTTAACCATCACGGTGTAAGGATTTGTTTGGACAAGGTTCTACATAAGAACTTTCAAAAGAGAAAATTTATAAAAAAAAAAAAATGAAAGCCTCTATTCTCATTTGAAACTGAAAGTGCAGTTCTTCACTGCCTTTATATATCTGTTACAGCCTCTATTCTCATAGAAGAACATAATGTGTAGAACTTGGTTTTCTGTCTGTTTGTTCCTATTTCCTTCTCCATTTGCTTCCTTTGTTCAGTCAACGTTATTGGCTATTGATCACTGATTCAGGAGACTTGTTGGCTGATCAGCTTTGATACTGAAGAGAACAAACATTGCATCATGGTTCTTTTTCATTTGAAAGTTGTTGCTAAATTCTTTTATAGGTCTATTGCAGTGCATCTACAACTCTGTGATCTACTTCTATCAATTTATATTACACTTTTTAGCTTTTAATATTCTGATTCTATACATGCTTCCTCTTGATTTTGTTGAGCTCGGATTTGATAACATGACACGTTTTGTTCTTGGATGTTGTAACACAGGTATGCCAGGAGTGACTGCATATGCAGGGCTATTTGAAGTAGGCTCTCTCCAGAAAGGAGAGAAAGTTTTTGTCTCAGCTGCCTCTGGTGCAGTTGGTCAACTTGTTGGGCAATTTGCCAAACTAAATGACTGTTATGTTGTTGGAAGTGCTGGATCTAAAGAGAAGGTATTGTTGTAATTGTTTAGGCTAAGTATACCTTCAATCCTGCATAAATCAGCATCACCTATTCCTTATCTGCTCCCTTGTTTCAAACATTTCATTTGTTTTTGGCTCAAAAAATACTACTATTTGGTTAGCCTGTTTGTCTTGTTTCTGTTGAGTTTTTACGTTGGGCAATTTATCTTTTATAAACAACCACTTCTCAATGAAAAGAAAACTGAGACATCTTGCATTCATTTTTTTTTTTATTTCCAAAGATTATTGGTGCCATTAAAATGCAGAAAACATCTTATACTGGAGCACATGGATAAACAGTAAAAGTAATTTCTGTATGGCTCTATGCATGAATTCAGTTAAACTCTACTATATTTGCACTTGTATTCACACTGGAATCCAACTCACTTCCATCAGAAAATAAAAGAAGGATTGACAAAAATTATTAGTGCCAAGATTAACATTAGCACTTGTTTTTCTTCTAAATTTTGATACAAACAGAATATGGTAAAAGATTATGGTGATCATATCCTATTGAAGATCCTACATAGACTAACAGTATATAAATGAGCGTAAATCTCATTTTACAAATCGATTTTTATAAGTTTGAGTTAGGCTTAAAGTCCACTTATTGACATATCATGAAATAGATTATGCTTTATTATACTTAGTCCTTTTACTTGAATATAAATTTCTTGGATAATCAGGTGGATCTACTGACTGATAAATTTGGATTTGATGGAGGTTTTAATTACAAGGAAGAGCCAGATCTTGATGCAGCTTTGAAAAGGTCTATACTCAACAGTATTCTAAAGATATTTAGATCTCACTTTGATATGCTCATCAAAACTTTAAATTACTGTTCCTGGTAATAAAACATGGTGCTGCTGTAGTGACTAGTGTATGTGATTATACAAATCAGGCACTTTCCAGAAGGCATTGATGTCTACTTTGAGAATGTTGGAGGCAAGACACTTGATGCTGTACTCCTCAACATGAGACTCCACGGTCGCATACCTGTCTGTGGAATGATCTCACAGTATAATCTTACTGAACATGATGGTGTAACAAATTTGGCACAAATCATATATAAGAGGGTTCGTTTGCAAGGTTTTAACTTCATGGATTGGGTTCACCTATATCCCAAATTCTTGGATTTTCTTCTGCCTAACATCAGAGAAGGGAAGGTTGTGTATGTGGAAGACATAGCTGAGGGTCTCGAGAATGGTCCCTCAGCTTTGGTTGGCCTTTTCAGTGGCCGCAATGTTGGAAAACAAGTGCTTGTTGTTTCTCATGAATAGAGAAGCATTTGGTTTTTGTGTTCTCTATTGAGTTATCAGTTTTACTTTTGGATCTTCTGTTTAAAATCTTACAGTCTTTATATAACCTTTGCTGTATGATGATACTCTCTGTAGTATCAATGTAATCTGCTGTTTTCCTCTTCAATAAAAGGATTTTGTTTCTCTATGTGTTATTATCTATTATGCCAATATCTGATACAACAATATTTAAAAATAATAAAAACTTATAAATTATTATTATCATAAAACTATTAGTATTTTATAAATTAGATACTTTATTAGTAAAGTATCTTAAAGTAGGATGATATGTTATCAGTTTCTTCTCTTATGGTTTTTTGTTCATCATAATTTAACTATCTCTGCATAACCTTTGTAATCATCCTTACTCAACTGTTTAATGATTCTTTCTGCTTGTGATTTTCTTCATGACAGTATCAGAAAAATAAGATTTTGGGTCCTTAGTGGGGTCAAACTTATCCCCAAAGATTCATGCAGAGCCTTAAACATGGTCATCATTAGCCTGATCCAGGAACAAGTGTGTCCCTCCCAAAAAGCTATGCACTTTTTGATGTTTGTTCAATTCTTGTCTTCATAGATATTTTTGAAAGTGAGCATAGATATTTAAGAAGGGATTGAAGACTTAAATCCTGCAGTTAGAATTGGGAATTGGCTTTTTTATTAGTCTTGTGTAATCTAAAATTTTATATTGTATGATCTAAAATTGATTTTTAATTATTCTAAATTAAGTCCCATTATAAAAATTAGAATTGAATATGTTTTGTCTCTGTGTTTTATGAGATTTATGGAAAATGTTCTTTAATAAGAGTGTTTTTTTCACGTGATAAATGAATATTGAATTATAATATAATTTTCATATGTCATTTGTTGGAAGAGACATTTTTCTTGTTTTTTTCTTCTGCAATGGAGAACAAAAGAACAGCTGCAATCATGATGTAGTGAAGACAATGATAACATAATATAATGAAAGAGAATATTTTAGCCTTTATCTTGTTACTATGGGATACAATTAGTAATTTTCGGGTGCAGAAAGAAAACACTTGGGAGAAACTATTAAAAAGGTTGTTTGACATGATGCATTTTATAGATAAATAAGTACTTATTCTAAGTATTTGTTCAAATGGAATGATAAAAAGTGAAAGATTGAAAAAAAAAAGGAAAATTAAAGTAAAAATAAATTAATTAATTAAATCCTTAAAAAATTAATAGAATTAAATAAAAAAAGCTTATAATAGCACGTGATTAATTTGACATAAAGAAAGAAAAAAGTGTGGTACGTTTTTCTTTTCCTTTTACAAAGCCCAAATGAACTTTCTATCGTATTTGCTATCCTGCTTGAATTTAAACATGTAAAACAAAGTATTTTGAATAAAAAAGTATTTTCTAGAAAAGAATATATCTTTTATATAAAAATAGTCCATATTATGGTATTGTACATTTCATTTAATAGTATAAAATTATTAAATAAAATATTATAAAAATTTGATAATACACTAGATAAATATATATATATATATATATATATATATATATATATATAATATTGATATAGTTATCCATTTAATAATTATAATAATATAACATATGTAATCAACAATTGAGAAACTACAATAGATGTTTAAAATGAAGAAATTCTTATACATATCTACTAGATTAAGTTATACAATTATGTTTTTGCATCTTCTACAAAAGTCATATCAACACCTCATCATCTTTTCGTACTGAGATGTGATAATTGTAAAAGCACAACAACATATAAAAGAAAAGAAAATAGTGTACAAAAGAAATATCATAAGACAATTTAATTGTATCAAATACTAGTTCAATATATAAAGTACTAGAACTCATAAAAACAAACATAACAATTGACCCTATAACACTCTTAAACGCACAATTAACTCAAACTACCTTTATGAATAACACAAGCATGATCAGGACACGCCATTATGACCATTAATCAACAAAGACTAGGAAGAAGAACACAAACACTACATGCAAGCCAACAAGGGCCATATGTAGGAGAAGAACCATCAGACCAAGACAAAAAAACCAACTTATCCCATTGAAGAAATTGATTAGTTATTTTTTATGAACTCACTACTAGGAGAAATACTACGATCTCCAATCTTTAGAAAGATGAACGAATTGTAAGAAATCTTAGAGAGAAGAAAAGGAGGGTTTTAGGAAAAAATTTCTAGAGAGAAGACGTGTTTTTAAAATAATGAAACTCTTTTATAAAATTTACATTTATACCTTTACTTTTAATATTAAAATAATTCAGTCTCATCATTTTAAGCACAATATCAATTCTAAAACACAATTTTCTAGACTTTTACATTCTTCCATACAACAATAATTTTTTACTTCAAAAATTTTAACTTACTAGGAAATAGATATGGGTCTGACTATTTCATATTCTCATCTAACTCCCATGTAGAGTCACTGAATTTTCTGTCCTAGACTACCTTGACTAGATTGATTGATTTTCCTCTAAGTTGCTTCGTTTGTCGATCCCCTATAGCAAAAGGTGGCACCTCTAATGAGAGATCTTCTCTAACTTGTCCTCTACCTCTAGCACATGAGAAGGATCAAACATATACTTTCTCAACTAAGAGACGTGAAAAATCGAATGAAGGTTGGCTAATTGAGGAGATAAAGCGATCTCATAAGTTATTGGTCTAATTCTTCTCAACATTTGATATAGACCAATGAACTTAGGAAAATGTTTTCTCGAATGAATAACCCTTCCCACACTACTGGTTGGGTTACTCTCAAGAAAACATGTACTCCAACTACAAACTTCAAAGGTTTACTCCTTTAATAAGCATAAGACTACTACCGACTCTACGAGGCCTCATCCTCTCTTGTATCCTTTTCATCGTTTTCGTTGTTTGCTTCAACAACTTAGGCCCTACCAATACAACCTCTCCATCCTAATATCACATAAAGGGGTTTTGCACCTTCTGTCGTATAAAGCTTCATATGAATCCATCCTGATATGGTAATTGTTATTGTAGATAAACTCCACCAAAGGCATAACTTCATCCCATCCACCCAAATGATCTAATACAAATGTCCTCAACAGATCCTCAAGTGACTTAATCAATCTCTTTTATTGCCCATCTGTTTGAGGATGATAAGCTAAACTCATCCTCAGCCTGCTACCCAAAGAATGTTGTACCCTCTACTAAAATCTCTAGGTAAAAATCAGATCTTTGTCTAACACAATACTCGAAGGCAACCCATGCAGCCTTACTATCTCCTTGATATACAACTATGTCAGTTTGACCATGCATCCTCATATTAATTGCTAGAAAATGAATGCTCCTTGTTAAATGATTTACTATCACCCTGACAACATCATTACCCTTCACAAACTATGGCAAATAGGTAATGAAATTCATAGCTATGATATCCTATTTCCACTATGGTATCTCCAACTGTTGCAACATCCCTTTTAGTCTTTGATGTTCCAATTTTTCCTTCTGACAAGTTAAACAAGAAGCTACAAATTAAGATACATCATGTTTGATACCTAAGCACCAGAAAGAATCCTTCAGATCTTAATACATCTTGGTCATACCGGGATGGATGTCAAGACGAGTATTATGTCCTTCTTCAAGAATCAAACTCTTCAACTCAACATCATCAGGTACACAAACTCTGCATTTGAATCTCAAAACACCATCAGATCGTAACACAAAATGATGGAATCTGTTTTGGGAACTAAATGGAGATCCATGAAAGGAGCGTCAACTTAAGCTAAGGTTAGGAGATTGGAAGAAGAAGAAGGAATTTCAAGCTTGTTCTTTCTTTCCCTTAAGCCTTAGAAGACATTAGATCTCTCATAAAGAGTCATGGTTAAAGAAGATGGAAGAAGAAGATGGAGCTTTAAGGATTATACTCTTGTGGAAAATCACAGTCTTCTTCTTTATTTTAAACACTTTTTGTATATATGTAATATAGTCAAGGGCGCCACCATCTTAGAGAATACTTCAATGAATCTCCAATGTTAACTAGCTAGACCCATAAAACTTTGTATCTCTGACACAAACTTAAGACACTCCCATTTAAACGGGGCCTCCAACTTGGCCGGATGCACAAATATTCTCTGAGCTTATATCATAAGGTTTAAAAATTGCACTTTCATCATAAAAAAACTCACACTTAGACAGTTTGACATACAACTTCTTCTCTCTCAAAATGTCAAGCACTGTTTTAAGATGTTCAACATGCTCTTCATGAGTTTGGAGTAAAATAGTATGTCGTTTATGAATACCACAACAAACTTATCTAGGAAAGACAAAAATATTAATTACACCAAAAAGCATAACTACATACTCATAATGTCCATATATGGACCTAAAGGATATCTTTTGCACATCTTCATTCTTGACCAAAATCTGATGGTGCCCCAATCTTAGATCAATCTTTGAAAACACCATTGTACTATGCAACTGATCTATCAAATCATCTATCCTCGATAGGGGAGTACTTGTTCTTGATAGTCAACTTATTCAACTATTTGTAATTCATGCATAACCTTGAGCTACGTCTTTCTTTTCTACTAACAACACTTGGGCTCCCCATGGTGACACATTGGGCTGGACAAACTACTTTTCTAACAATTTTTTCTATCTGCTTCTTCAACTCTACCAACTCTGCTAGAGTCATACCATAAGGAGCTATTCCTGGCACAAAATTAATAGAAAATTTCATTTCTCTCTGAAAAGGCAACCTTGACACTTCCTCGGGAAAGATATCTCCAAACTCTTTTGCCATAAAGATATCCACACTTTTATCACCTTTCTCAACTTCCAAATGAGTTAAGATGATGAATCACTGGGACCCCTTCCTGATTTATTGCAACACTCGATGAGAACACAACACCACATACTCTACTAAGCTAGGGAACAACAACCTCTTTTCACTAAAATTAATAAGAATGTGATTGACAGATAGCCAATCCCTTCCTAAGATAACATCCAAACCCTATAGAGGCAAGCATATAAGGTTGATCTTGACCCTATGCCCTTCTACTATCATCGGACATCTGACACATAATACTAACATCATAACTAAACTAGAGACTAGAGTAGATACCACAAGATTGTACTGCAACTCTTACATTGGTAGACTCAACTTTTTAACACAAACTTCTAATAGAAAGGAGTGTGTCACTCCAAAGTCATATAACACGAATAAAAATTTACCAGCTATCTCACAACATCCAACTATAAAATTACCTCAACCAGTTGCCTCGACCCTATCATGGCATAAACTCTCCCTGAAGCTTGAGATCTATCACCTTTCCTCTTCTATTGAATTTGAAACACTGTTGCAGGTCTTGGTAGAGTGCTTTTATTAGAAGGACAATCTTTGAATGCCCCTTTTCCCCATAACTGAAACATCTCCTAACATTACCAACTGATGACACATATTCCTTATATTGGCCCTTCATACTAAAAGCATTGAACTTGGGATAGATTGAATTGTTCCTGAGAAGAAAACCCTTTAGTCTCTTAAGGTTAGGTCCTAGAATATGGTTTCTTCCTCTCCTTATGTATAGGTTTGGACCTAGATGATCCTCCCACCTTTTTTTGTTGTCTTTACTGACTTTCCATTTCTCCCTTTAAGTTCTCCATCACCATTGCCTTCTTTACTAAAGTAGGGAATTCTTTAATAGAGAGAGGAGCTATCATCAACTTGAGATCTCCCATTAAGTCATTTTTAAACTTTCTACATTGTCACTCTTCATCCATTCTCAAAACATGAAACCTTCTCAGATGCTTAAACCGTTCAACATATTCAAATATAGTCATACCTCCTTATACCAACTGCAAAAACTCCACTTCCTTCGCATACTTCACACTGTTTGGGAAGTACTCAACATAAAATTTCTTTTTAAATAGATTCCAAGTGATGTTCTCTCCACTTTCTTCCATCATCATCTTCATACTAACCCATTAGTCTATTGTTTCCCCATATAGCATATACTCTTAATAGGTTAACCTGTTCTACAACTTAGTGCCTTGAAACTAAAACTGCTCAAGACTTATAGTGCAAGATGGTGCTCGGCGGTGCCCTGCCACCACTGAGCGACAAAGCATTAGCAGTTTGGAGCAAAAATGCTTCTAGACTTGCACAACCTAGCTTACGCTTAGCGCCACACCAAAATCGCTTAGTGTTATACCAAATTTCAGCACAAATTAGATTTGTTTTTTAAGTGAAATGAAACTTGATCAACTGCTCAAATTGGTATTCCTTTTCCAGAGAAATGGTTCAACACAGTTTTTATACCTTAAATTCATACTAATTTATACAATTGCTCAGCTATTCAATTCTCTCAGTCATAAAATCACAAGCCAAAAGTCAATTCAATTATTAAACCATACCATTTAATTCAAACATAACATCAACCAGATTCAACACCATACCATTATCAATCAGAATTATCCAACTCACGCACACTAAAGCAACTAATTTCCTTTATGTGAAAGACGACCAATCAGCTCGATGACCCCAATAACACTCTTAAACGCACAAATAGTTCAAACTGCCTTATGAATAATGCAAACACGATCAAGACACACCATTAAAATCACTAATCAATAGAGATTAGCAAGAAAAACACAAACACTACATGCAAGCCAAAAAGGGTCACATGGAGCAGAAGAACCAACATAACAAATCAAAGACAAAAAACCAATTTATCCTATTGAAGAAATTGATCCGTTTGGTTTTTATGAACTCACTGTTATGATAAATATTGGCCTCCAATTTTCAGAAAAGTGAACAAATTGTAAAAAATCTTAAAAAGAAGGTTCTAAGAAAATGTTTATATTTTTAATATAACGAAACTCATTTATAAAAATTATATTTATAGTTTAAAGTTTTAATAGTAAAATAATCTGGTTTCATTATTTTAAATATTCTATAATTCAAAATATAATTTTGTGAATACAAATAAGTTAATTTCACTCCGTAACCAAATAAACCTTAAATATTTATTTCATTTTCATTTAATAGGAATTAAAAAGTTAACCAAAATTTACAAGAAATCGTACTTACTTTTTCATATGTATTTAATTTTTAATTTTTATTTAAATTTAACACACTTTTCTATTCTTTATATTTATTAAAAATATTTATTTGGTATCTATTTTGAATTTTATCTACGCATAAGAATGTTTTTTTATAAAAGAAAATATTAAAGAAAGAAAAAAAGAGGAAAAGAAACGTTGAGAAAAAGCCAAAGGTTGAAGGTGGGAACAATCATCACTGAACGAAGTTTGTGAAGTTATCAGACGTGTGTGTGTGCGCGCGTTAGCGTTGTAATCACAATCAATCGATTGTTGTCGCAAATCCAAACGGCGTCGTCGTCAGCGGCGGAAGATGTCTTCGCAGCAACAGCAAATGCAGAACAGTGGCGGCGGCGGCGGCAGCGGCGGCAGCATGGGCATCCCAGCGAGCGAGATTTTCTGGACTCTGGCCGATAAAGCCGACAAAAAGTTCTCCAAAATCAGGGACATTCCTTTTTACCAGCGCAGCAGGTTCAATTCGTGACTACACTCGTTCGTTTGCTAGTTTAAGTTCACCTAGAGATTGGTGTGTTTTGATCTAGGACTAGTTTTTGAGTGTTTTTTAGGTTTTAGGTCGAATGCTTTGCTTCTTGCTTTATTATTTATTTGTTTGTTCGTCATGGGGAGGTTTTCGGTTTTAAATTTTGCGGTTCTGTCACGATTCTTGAAATTGAGGGAAATTGCCGGCAAATGCTGCCGATGCAGTTAAAGGGGGCCTAGAAAATGTTAGTGTTGTGCCTGAAATTGTGGTTGCGTCTGTTTCTTGAGAACCTTTCACGGATAGAAGCAAGAGAAGGGAAGAATTGGGTTAAGTTAATGTGATGAGGAGGACTTATTTGATTATTTGCTTAAGAGATCAGCCTTGAATCTAAGGTATGTTGAGCAGTGGGGAGTAAATATTTCATTGTGATGTTGAGTTCGTTGGAAGTTGACCTTGATATTTGGTATGTTTTAATTTTGGGCTAATTGTTCGTTTTATTTTATTGTTTATTTATTCGTCACATGTAAGGTTTTATATTGTTATTGTGGTTTGGTTATGATTTTTAAATTGCCTACAAATGTTGCTGATGCAGTTAGAAAGGCCCCAAAAGCCTTGATCTTGCTGCCGAAGTTGTGGTTGTAAACGGTATTTTAAAACCGTGAGTTCTTATCACTGGGAAGTTGTGGGCAAATGTTGTCAATGTGGTTGCAATGGGTCCAAAATCCTTGAAGTTGTAGCCAAAATAACGGTTGCAGACTGTCTTTTAAAATCTCAATCTGATGGAAACAAGAGAGAGAATGGAAACAAATAGGTGTTATTTGATGTTTTGTTAAAGATGATGTTGGAAATTCTAGATTGACTAGAGATATGGTGAGTGGCAACCTTTGCAAGGTTTTGTAGGTTGAGTTAGGCTTGAACCCACTTTATAAGAGAGGTGAACCTGGGGGCTCAGATATGTTAGGATTTATTGCTTACACTGTCTTGGTAGTAAGGTTTTCACTGTGATGACGAGTGCATTGGTAGTGAACCTTGAGATTAATATGTTTTAATTTACAACACACTTTTGTAGGTGTGTTTTCAACTTTATGGGTGGATTGTTTCATTTTATTATTTGTTTATTTGTCACAAGTAAGGTTTTAAATTCTGGTTGTAGTTTCATTGTGATTCTTATAATTGTGTGAAATGGCCCGTAAATGTTGTTGATGCAGTTGCAGTTGACCAAACAACTTGGTGCTAAGGCTAAAATTGTGGTTGCAGACTATTTTTTAAAACCTCACATTGATGGCAAACAAGGGAAAGAGAGGGTGAATGGAAAAATTAGTAGTTATTTGATGATTTGTTTGAGAGGTTAGCCTTGAACTATGAAGCCCAGATACGGATACAAGACACGGACATGGAGATATGGCTAAATTGAAAAATATAGGATACAGGACACGTCGTGTAATATACATATTAGTTTCAAACTTACAACTAACACATTGTCAACTAACACAAAAATGAATATAATCTCTCTATCTAATATCCAAAAAGCAAAAAGTAGTGATCATATAAGATTTGTTCCTTATTTTTATAATCATAATAGAAACTTATGTAATAAGTTTACAAGTTTTTGGGATTTTTAGAAAATCATTGAATTATTGGTTATTAGCATTGTGTTGGAGTCATGTCAAAATCATGTCAAAGACCAAAAATTGTGTTTCAAATTGGACACTTTATCGATACGTGTGTTGTGTGAGTATCACATGAGTGTCGGTGTTTGATACGTGTTAGACACGGTAAACGCCATTTATGAGGTGTGTCCGAGCTTCATAGGCCTTGAAGCTAAGACAAACTAAGACATTTTAGGATTTTTTGGGCATGCTATGTTGGAGAGTAAAGATTTCATTTGGATGATGAGTTCATTGGGAGTTGACATTATCACTTTAATGGTGTGGTTTGTGAATGTAATTGAAAGTAATGTGATTTTTGCTGCACTATGGAATGAAAACCAAGAATAGGTTTTGATGTTGAGTCCCTGGATTGAGGAATAAATATGAGCAGAACTTAGATATAGTTTCATGTGCACTTTTGGTGTTGTTCTTTGTTAGTATAGAGAGATAGAAACTGATGAAAAGAAAACTATTTATGCAGAGAATACATAGTAGCTCTGTTTATAGAGCAATGTACAAAGTGAGGAGATCTCTTATAGATCTAACTAAATAACAGACAAGTAACTAACAGAATGACAGTTGGATCTGATAGGATTTAATATGATAGGTTATAATGGGTAATAGGTGTGCAGGAGAGAGAAAACAGTTGAAGAATTAATTGTTCAGTTTAGGAATTAATTGTTGTTGGGTAGTTAGAAGTGGGCTGCCTTTATAAGAAGGCAAGGGGGGGTCTGGTAGAGGGGAGTTTTTGATATCAATTGTATAGACAGGAACCTTGATCCTGTGGAGGGGGATTATGCTCCCAGTTACTGGTTGTACATGACATTGGTTGATGTGAATACATATTTTCATTCTTTTCTTACCATTTGGGTGCTATTGTGTGAGTGTGTGCTGTGAGACAGTTAGGTTTCATACCCAGAAACCTAACAATTTGGTTTGACCTGCCGGATCAAAGTGGGGGTGAAGGATCAAGAAGCTGCTCCGCTTAGGAGGGGACTAGCGGATCAAGAAGGGATCAAGAAGTGATCAAGAAAGGGTGGAAGCATGGAAGGAAGAGACAATACCTTGGAGAGAAGGGTCAGTGAACAGAAAATGGGGATGGCAGAATGGAGGAGAGATATCCAAGAAATAAAAGAAATGTTGCAGGAAATCAAGATTCACATAATGGGCTCAGAAAGAAGTGAGAAAGCTATCATGAGAGGAAAGAAAGATGGTTCAGAGGAAGAGCTGGAGGAAGACAGGGGCAAAGGGCAGCAGAATTGGAGGCAGCGGGTAGAATTGCCCAGGTTTGAGGGGTTGGACCCGTTGGGATGGATCTCTCAAGTTGAGAAGTTTTTTGACACCCAAAATATCACAGAGAAGGAGAGGCTCAGGTTGGCTTACAGCTGCATGGAGGGAGGCACAATTTATTGGTTCAGGGCCTGGAAAAATAAAACCAAGAACCTTTCTTGGAAAGGGCTGAAAGAGGCATTGATAATGGGGTTCGGAGAAAGAGATAGAGGTTTTGTTTTTGAAAAGTTAGGCCAAACTGCAAAAATCACAGAAGTTGCTGATGAGAAAGTTGTTGGTGTTGCTACCTAGGGAGTGGCAAAAGCTGCTCTTTCTGGGAAGGAAAGAGAAAGAGATATCAGTGCAGAAGACAAAAACTGTGATGGAGGCATTGTTTGTGTTGCTGCCCAGGAAGTGGCAGAAGCTACCGTTTCTAGGAGAGATAGTGGGGTAGGTTGTGATGTGTATGATAAAACTGTGAAGAAGGGTGAAGACAGAGGAAAGAAAGCAGAATATGGTGGAAACAGGGTGACTAATGATGGCTGGAAATAAAGTAGAAGATGCAACTGTCTTGAGTGGGGAAAAAATATGGTTGTCACAAACACATAAAACACTAGAAGACCAATGGCAGAGATATTTCTTTGCAGGGCTGCAATTTAACATTCAGAGGAAATAGTTAGCTCAACATGATGATGATGAAGGAATTGGATGGTCAGATCAACAAGTTCTTTCCTTTTTAGCTTCTAGGATGAACAAATTTGGGCAAGGAGAGGGCTTCGCCAGTACTGCTGCTATAAAAATACAAAAAAGGTTTTGGGGGTGGAAGAAGAGAAAAGAATTCTTGATCATTCATCAGAAAAGAGTTAAAATCCAGGCCCATGTAAGTGGTCACCAGGTCAGAAGGCAATATAGAAGAATCATAGGGTCCATGGGAATTCTGGAAAAAAAGCAACTCTTAAAGGAGTCAACAATTCTTTCATATAGACCACCACCCAAGCCTCCAGACCTTAATTGGAGGCAGCATCCAGTGGGTTCCCTTCCTATGATGAAGATGAGCCATGGGAACAAGCATTACTGTACCAACCTTGAGGACAAGGTTGTTTTGCAGCAGGGTGTAATGATAGGATTTAATATGATAGGTTATAATGGATAATAGGTGTGCAGGAGAGAGAAAACAGTTGAAGAATTAATTGTTCAGTTTAGGAATTAATTGTTGTTGGGTAGTTAGAAGTGGGCTGTCTTTATAAGAAGGCAAGGGGGGGTCTGGTAGAGGGGAGTTTTTTATATCAATTGTATAGACAGGAACCTTGATCCTGTGGAGGGGGATTATGCTCCCAGTTACTGGTTGAACATGACATTGGTTGATGTGAATACATATTTTCATTCTTTTCTTACCATTTGGGTGCTATTGTGTGAGTGTGTGCTGTGAGACAGTTAGGTTTCATACCCAGAAACCTAACAGGATCACTAAACAGTAACAGAATGCAGTTCACTGATTATGTTAGAGATATGATTTGATTGCATTAAATAGGGAGATATGATAGATTTAATAGGGAAATATCTTACAAAATATTTTTCAATATTAGATATTGATTTTGTTCATTATTATCTCTTTTTCATTATAAATAAGAATACTCATGTTTGTACACAATACACAAAATTTAGTGTATTCCTTTTTGGTTCTCTTCTCAACATGGTGTTAGAGCAAGTACCAATGCAGTACTATCCTCCATCACTTGTTTTGTCACTAATCCTTTCAGCAAGAAGAAAAAATGTTTAATGAACTACGTAGAAGTTCTATCCAATTATTGTTCATGAGCCCATTTGGATGTGAGCCTTAAACTTATTATGTTTCCTGTACTGAAATTTTGAAAGCAATATTGAAATTTTGGTTGACATCCAAATGCTATATTATTGATGTGATTTGGACTCAGGTATGATTGTTGATACATTCATTTTTGACTGAATATGGTTGATTGATATTTGATACTTGTATACAGTTTTATAAGGAGTCCAGTGGACACACACACTTATGGAAGAATTGGATTGGTTTTCTGTTTTGTTCTGTATACCTAACAGTTAGGCCTTACATTGGTCGTCAGAAATAATAATTTCATGATTTTGGTTAATCAATTGGAAATTAACAATGATATGGTTTACAATTAACTTTTTCCTAATTAACAATTTTGGCGCCCTTTAATTTCTGTTCAATGATTTTTGTTCCCCTATTCCTTTTTTTCATGATTTTATTTCCGATATTTTAGAAAACCAGCAATTTTGATATAATCCTTATTCTGCATTCAGTTTATTTTGATACAATTGAATTCTAGACCTAGCATATGCATTTAAGATAATCATGACATTATTTAATTAACTAAAATGTATTAAGAAAAAGAAATAAGCCTATTTAAAGCTGAAGATTGCATCAAAATTGCAGATTTCTAGTATAAGGGGGCTAAAATCAGAAAAAAAAAATATGGGGACTAAAATCATGAATCAGGAAGCAAAGGAGGATTAAAAAATTGCAATTTAGCCTCACTTATTGTTTGTTCAAAGTGCACAAAATTTCTAATCATGTGGCTTTGCTGTAGGCGTGATACGTACTTTTACAAGGTCTTCAAGGTTTACACACAATTGTGGAAGTTTCAGCAGGAGAATCGGCAGAAGCTAGTTGAAGCTGGGCTTAGGAGATGGGAAATTGGTGAGATTGCATCTCGCATTGGGCAACTGTATTTTGGGCAGTACATGCAAACAAGTGATGCAAATTATCTGTCAGAGTCATATATATTCTATGAGGCCATATTGACTCGGGAGTATTTTAAGGAGGGAATGTTTCAGGATGTGAATATTGCAAACAAACAATTGAGGTTTCTTGCTAGATTCATAATGGTGTGTTTGGTTTTGAATCGGAGGGAAATGGTACAACAATTGGTTAATCAGCTTAAAGTATTAGTTGATGAATGCAAGAGAGCATTCCAGGTTTGTCCATGCTAATTTTCTCTTGTATAGTTCATTGAAAGATAATTCATTTCCATTATATTTGAAACACTGTATTTAGCCAATCTGATTGTTTTTACAAATGATGTAAAGGTGTTGCATGTTCTGAATAGTTGGGTTCCATGCTGCATGGTAATGGTTGTCTAGTGCCTACTACTATGCAACCAATATATTCTTTGAAATATAGCCCTTGATATCTATTTTCATTTATATCATGGAGGTAGATCATTTACTGCATATTTTTTACAGTTTAACTAATGTACGTTGTACTAGACTGCTAATTGGAGTGTTCCATGCAAAACATGATGTTGTCCTGTACCCAGAATATGCTTTGATAGATTGACATTTGCAGATGTATTGGAAGTGACCTTCACACAATTTGGTTACAGGAAAGTGACTTTAAAGAATGGAAGCTGGTGGTTCAAGAAATAGTCAGATTTTTAAAAGCTGACACTGCTTTTATGAATCTCAGGCCCTTAAGATATAGTCTAGTTTTGGACTCTCATCCTGATACCTTGCCACATGTTCCTGCAGCCATTTCAAAGCGACATTTGAAACTACGAGATGCTGTATTAAGTAGCTTCCATGAAAATGAGGTAGGTATCCATGACTCTTTTTGGTTCATCTGTATAGAATAATAATTTGTTGAAAATGATAAAGTCATTAGGTAGTTTTCTACAGGTACTATAATATTCTGCAAAATTTTATGATTTTTCAATGTTGTTTTCAACTATCATTCCTCAACAGGTAAAGTATTCAGAGCTCACAGTGGACACTTTTAGGATGCTTCAATGTCTGGAGTGGGAACCTAGTGGCTTATTTTACCAGTCCAGTGGTTCAAAACTTAGCCAGAATGGGGCTACTGGGACTAGTCGCATCAGTTACATCCAAGACATTGCTGATCCTACTTTACCAGAAAATCCGCGGAAAGCTGTATTATACCATCCTGCACTGACACATTTTATAGCCGTAAGTATGAATACAAGTCATTCTTGCCACAAGTTTCAAGGATTTGATATAAAAGATAGGGTAGAGAGTACTTCTTCTATGTATAAAATGGGCTTCCATCATTTAAAATTGGGTCCAAGCGAGCCATTGTGTCTAACATCTATCAAAGGAAGCAGGGTTCTATTTGGCTGCAGACCATTGTTCCTTGTTGATATAAGGCCATTGGAAACTCTCCATCGTATATGTTACACTATAAACAAACTCCGTCTCCATTGAGAATTTGTTAGGTTTCTTGGTGACAAGAAACCAAAACTCTTTCAGATTAAGAAAAATACACACGAATAATACACCAACTTTGTAAGATGATGTTTTATTAGAAAAGCCAGTACAGAAACGTTCAACAACTTCCAGGGAAGAAATTCTCTTTTACACAGGACAGAACCTGTCTGAAACAAAATACCCAACTGCCCCCTTAGACATGTTTTCCCCCATTAAGAGATAACCCCACAGTAGGCGTTATAACCGCATCCTAACTTCTAACATACCCCCCTGTTAACTGTCTAACCCCCTCTTAATCTACTCTTAACTTCTATTTCTGCCCTTTTTCCTAACATAAACCTTGACAAGTTGTATCAGAATTCCCAATTTTGCTTATTAAGTGGTTGGTAATAGCAAATCTTTCTATTCTCTCTGCATATTAGAAGTGCAATTCCCTTGAAGTGGTTTTGCAAACTTAGGTCACAGACAAATTATATGATTTAACTGGACCATGATTCTTCATTCTAAATTCTGGAGTCCGAAAATGCTTGTAATATTACTCATAAATTGCTTTTTTGTTGGACGAATAATCTAATACCTGTGAATTACACTTTCATTTGCATTAGAAGTTCTTCTTTGTCCTTCATATGGGCTTCCCAAGCCCTTGAAATTGAATAATTTATGAAGTCATCTCATAGCTACAATATCATAGCAGCTAATTGACTTGCTAGGGTCGTTGGCTGGAATTATCCCGGGGGGACCAGGGTATCAGATCATCTGTTCTGGGTAAAAATGTGATAGATGTGCACATTTGTGCTTCTGTTATCTGCAACTAATTTAATAAATGTTCACATTTAGCATTAAAGTGACCATTTCTTAGAATATTGTTTGTTTATTTATTTTTATTTCCAGATATAATTTGGAATTTCCTTTTAATGGTCAGGTTCTTGCCACAATATGTGAGGAGCTTCCTTCTGATGGTATTCTCCTTGTGTATTTGTCAGCTTCAGGTTAGACTCTGTAAACAATGAATATAAGAATGTAAATTTATAGGGTTATCACACTTCTTATGCGAACTAAATTCCTTTAGGTAAAGATGAACTCTGTCTTTTCAACATCAAATGCAGGATATTGTAGTTCTCCTCAAAATGAATCTGGTTGCATACACCTTGGTTCTCATGGAGAGAGAGGTATAACTTGTGTGTACTTCCATTCTTGTATTGCCTTACATGTATAACGTCAAGGAACAATAAAGAGTCATCCTTGCACCCATTTTACACAAATTCACCTCATGCAATTGAAGTTGGCTTCATTGTGTGTTCATAACATTCCCGTAATTCTAGAAGACACTAGGAGTGGGATATCATTAAAGTGAATGACGCTGAGTAAATTCTCTAACAGATAAAAAGTTAAAAGGGAAATGAAATGAAGTAAACACAGTGCAGAACATAAAGTGATAGAATCAGTAGGTTGTGCATTTATCACTCCTAATGATAGAACCATCTTTGGTGGAGACAATAGGTGAAGAATTTAAACAAAGAAATTGTTGATGTTAAAAATTCCACATTGATTAGGGATATGGTCTAATTATAATTTAAAACTGAGTTTAAACTTATCCTATAAGTTGATTTTATAGGGTTGTTGGCTTAAATTCGGTTTTAAAGTTCAGTCTTTGGCAAGGGGTTGTTGTAGATCTTACATCAAATATGAATATGACTAATATAGTCCTTATAAAAAGGCTTAGACAATTTTCACCTTATAAGCCAATTTTTTGGATTGAGTTAGGTTTCTTAGTCCTATGGTTTGTTTTTGAAATTATGGGGTTTATGTAGAGATAAAGAGATAAAAAAAAGAGAACGAAACACTTCTGTATTGAGAAATATATAGCAATTTGTTAATTTGTTACGTAAAATTTAGAGCTCTACCAACCTCTTTTTATACTAATCATAATCTTACGTAATTAGGGAAGCAAATCATGATAAGGGAATATGGTAATTAATTGTAAGATAATAAGGAAATAGGGAAACTAATTGTAGCAAATAATTTTAAATATATGATAAATATTTTTATATTTTTTAGATTCTAACATGCCCCTTCAAATAATCTTTTAGATAATTGTTTTTACTACAAAAAGACCCTTTAAATAAAAGAAATCACACTACATAGCCGTGTTTCAAATAATGCTATGGCATAGCTGTTTTGGAAACTATTGCAATCACTACTTGCAGAGAACTAGCTGTCGGTTCTGTTGTTGCACTCATCGTGGGCATGGTGTCATGTTAATTATAGGTCCTAGCAAAGTGATTAAAAGACATTAATTATGATCATGGGTATACATCGAAAAAATTCCTGTAATATCTCAATGAGTCTAGCTCATAAATTTGCATAAAGATGATAATTTCAGTGTTCATATCCCATGATTTTTTGTTGGAATTGCAGAATACTTTAACCCAATCCCTTTTCAGGATCAAACTGCGTATATCCTTCTGACTTTCTACCATTTACTAGAAGACCACTTCTTTTAGTCATTGATAATGACAATAGCAACGCATTTAAGGCAAGCCTCAGATACTTTATATATTTATATATTTTTTGTATCTAATACTTGTGTCTATAGTATTTATATATATGCCAACTTTATCTAATAATTAGGGGGAAGGTATAGGTTGTTCATGTAATGACGGTGGATAATTCTGGTTAGAATCTATTAGGTTTCGAGTGAGAAAACAGATATAACAAACTGTTTTTATTGAACTGTATTATTCTCAATAGTATGTACAGTGTTTGTATTTATAGAAATACAAGAGAAAAGACAGCTGAACATAAGAATTGACTATTGACCATGATTAACTAATACAATCATACTAACATACCCTAGCTGAACCCCTCAAACTCAAGGAGAAGATTTTTCAGAAGAAAAATTCTAAACATTGAGTTGGAACGTAGAGAAATCAACCGAGAAGAAGATTGAGCCTTAGTCAAGACATCTTCCCACTGATTGTCACAGTACAAAACAGGAGAGCTAAAAGGAACTTGAAGTTCAGTGAGTAACTTAGAAATCCATGACAATTCAGAAGAAGTTTGAGCTAAACTTCTGTATTCAGCCCAGTGCTGGAGCGAGCAACAACCTATTGTTTACTTGACCACCATGATATTAAATTTGGACCCAGAAAGATAGCAGCACCAGATGTAGAACGTTGATCATCAATATCAGATGCCCAATCAGCATCACGGACGGCAAGCAGAGGGACTGAACTATTAAAGAATGCTGGCTGAAAATGCAGACCATGAACAAAGTGCCCTTTAAGTAGCGTAAAATTGCGTTTAACAGCATTCCAGTCAGAATCAAGAGGTCATGCCATAGACAGACAGACTTTATTTGCAGCAAAACTGATTTCAGGCCGTGTAAGAGTAGCATACTGTAACACCTCCACCACAGATCAATATAAAGTAGGGATCTGCAAAGATATCTGCTTCATGTTTGGAAAACTTGCAGTTAGAGACCTTGTGAGCAGAGATAGAGTGAGCTTCTGCCAAATAAGTTTTATGAAGCAAGTCACCAATGTACTTGGTCTGGGTCATGACAATGGAGTGATCAGATAAATGCTTGATTTCTAGACCAAGAAAGTAGTCTAGTTGATCAAGCTGTTTTAAAGAAAATGTGGCTTGAAGTTTGGATGTGACATGCCGAATGAGAAAAACAGAATTTCCAGTAATGATGATCTCATCAACATAAACAAGACGATAATGCACATCAGAAGCTTTCTTGTAGATGAACAAGGAGGTATCACAAATACTGTTGACAAACCCAAACTGATGAAGAGTATGCTGTAAGCAATTGAACCACTGTCGCCCTTTGTATTTATTAATGGAGCCATCAGCATTTTCCTTGACCTGAAAAACCCATTTACAACCAACAACCTTCCTGTTAACAGGTAAAGAAACTAAGTCCCAGGTTTTCTGGTGCATTAAAGCATCATATTTAAGCTGCATAGCAGCCCTCCAATCTGTATCCTTAAAGGCCTGTTTAACAGATATAGGCTCAGAATGAGTTAACAACAAAGAAGGATGAACTCTGTTTAAATATGCCTGATTTGGATCGAGTTTGCATAGGATGAGAATTAAGAGGTAGGAGGATCCTGAGACTGTGAAGAGGAAGAAACACCAGCATCAGAGACAACAGGAGACATGTCTGATGTGGAAGGAGAGTGAGACTGAGAGACAGCAGGAACAGAAGATGCAGGAAGTGGTGGCGGTTGGTGGGGTGAAGAAAGAATAGGATTTAAATTATAGTGAGCAACATCAGGAATGGGATTATATGATGTGGAAAACAGATCAGAATAAGGAAATCTGGACTCGTCAAACAAAACATCTTTGGAGATAAATATACGGCCATTGGAAGAGAAGAGACATTTATAGCCCTTATGCAACTGAGAATATCCTAATAAAAGACACTCTTCAGACTTAAAATCCAGTATAGACTGTGATATGGCCGTAATAGAGGAAAACGAGAACTGCCAAAGGTTTTTAGAAAATGAAAATCAGGATTTTTACGAAACAAAACAGAATATGGAATGGCAAAATTCAAAAAAGACGTGGGAAATCTATTGATTAGATAAACAACAGTAACAAAAGCATAATCCCAAAACTGTAAAGGAAGAGAGGCATGATGTAATAATGTAAGTCCTAATTCAACAATGTCTCTATGCTTACGTTCAACAATGCCATGTTGATGAGTGTGAGGGAAAAGTTCAACAAAAGTCTTAATTTTGGTGTTTAACTGCAGCTCAACCATTTTCTTAGAAGTTTGAAAGACAGACAAAGTATCAAATTTATTTTTGAGGGGAGAAATCGACATATACCTAGAAAAGGCATTAACAAAAGAAACATAGTATTTATAGCCTGCATAAGACGAAATATGAGCAGGGCCCGACAAATCTGTAAAAATAAGTTATAAAGGGGAATGAAGAACAAAGCTAGAATCATGAATGCGAACACTGAAACAAATGGCGAGAAATAGGACGAAAGCAAAAATCACATTTGCAAACAAGAATGAAGCCAAAAGACGTGAACACAATCTTTGAACGAAGAAGACTGTCAAGAAGCACACAGCAACGGAAGCAGGATCATCGAGGAAAAAAGCTCTAGATACCATATTAGAGTTTGAAGTGAGAAAACAAAGAAGAAAACAAATATAACAAACTGTTTCAATTGAACTGTATTATTCTCAATATTCTGTACAGTGTTTGTATTTGTAGAAATACAAGAGAAAAGACAGCTGTACATAAGAATTGACTATTTACCATGATTAACTAATAGAATCATACTAACATAAACTAGCAGGTTAGAGCTACCCTGCCTTTGGTACCCATGTTAGAGTTGATTGGTAATTTAGAAAAAAGTTTTTGTATTCTGGAAAAATGAATTCTCAGTTACAAACTATGAATGATCAGCTATTTATATAGTTGCAAGCTAAGCATCTAGAACCCCTGTCGGTAACTAACTCAGTTAGTTACAGGTACAGCTTACAACTAACTAATGGAAAACAATAGTTTACTCCCGTATTACAAAATATTCATTAGTTTTAGGAATTGTGTAATGAAAATATATTTATTAGTCTGGAAGAGGTCATTGCTACAATTTTCCTTTTTCGCGTGCTGTTATTAGATTACTCAGACATTTTAAAAGTAATTTATCAAAATATGCAGGTGATAGCAGACGCAGAAAAGGGAGAGCCAGTTGCAATGCTCCTTTCACCAAGCTGTTCTCCTGCTGTGTCTGACTGCTCACATCATTCAAATGGGAGCCTATTCACCATGTTTCTTACAGCTCCGCTGCAAGCTTTCTGTCTTCTGATTGGACTTTCAGATACTGATATTGATTTGGTCTGTAATCAGTGCGCTCTTCCTTCATGCTAGCAAAAGTTCCATTTTTATGAAAAAAATATTTTTTTCATTCGCTGGAAAAGGAAAGTTAATATGCTCAGCAACTTAAATTTGACTATAGGACACATTCAACAAAGCTGAAGCAATACTCACATCTTCACTAAATACCTGGGGGCTAGCATTGGCAATATCAAACACACTTAATCCTGTTTGGGGGCAGATTTTAGGTGATCCCTTTATTAGGAGGCTTATTTTGAGGTAAAAATTGTCTTCATTCCTGCTCGTATTATTATCTTTCATATAGTTCTCTCGCTTCTCTGTTCCAAACTGTACAGCCATGCCATCTGTGGCACATTGTGACTTTTATTTTCTTGTGTTTCTGTTGGTATTTGTTAATTCTTTTTATTTTGTTGATAATTTATCGCTATTTTGAAGATTGTAGAGGCCATTGTTGTTAAACACATTCAGTACACCATGATCACCACCATCATCATCATCATCAAACACTTGTTTGCGCAGTGTACACAAATTCTGTTGTTTGTGCAGGAATACCCTATAAACTGTCTCAACTAACTAAAATTATTAGATCTTAACTGACACCGAAAGTTTCTGTTGTAAATCTCTTGAGCGTTGACTTACTTTTACATGAATGACAGGCTATTAAATAATTTTATTCACATGAATTTTGTTTTTAACTTTGCCACTCTATGTTCTTATGTCAAGTTTGCTTCACACTTTGTTCAGATTCATGTTTTGTCAGGAAGTGTTGACCCTATATGCACCAGTTTACAAAGAGAACAAATTCCTTCCGACATGTGTCCCTGCTCTTCCGATGCCTGCCATGCCTCCAACTTACTCATATGAGAGTGTAATTCTGAATTTAGCCAGCATGTTTGGTGCAACTAAGTATTTCATCTTCTCAGAGGATGTTGTTCGTCCTGAAAATTTAGAAGTCGACATGAGTCAGTTGACTCTATGAAGATAATTAAAAGCATCATCTCGGAGGCATTAAAATGTATACAGAATGTTTGTATAGCAACTAAAAACATGAATTCTGTCAATATTTTTATTTTTCTGGTAGGTTTCCTAGAATTTAAGTTGTTCAGCCTTTGGTGTGAACATGGCTTTTATTAATAAACTTTTTTTTTATCTTAGGTTGTGCGAATGTCTAATGTGGATTGAAGCTCGACATGGCAAGTTGCATAGTCCTGAAGAATGGAATTGAACAAAAGAAGAAAGTTTGATATAGGGATCGGTATTGTTGCGAAGAAACCTTGTATTTGTTTTTGTCACTACAACCAATGTCATGATGCTTTGATGTTTTTTCTACTAAAATGATTCGTTAATGTTTTTGGCAATGAATAGAGAATGTTTGCGTTGGTATCACGGCTTTTCCTCTGCATCTTGATAAAAAAGAAGAATGCATTGCTATGAAACAGCTATAGAGCCTTGAGAATGCACCATAAAATTTTGTAGTTAAAATTAAATTCGGATTAGTTATTCGTTTCTAATTATTGAATAAGAGTGCTTTCAATGGACATAAACAAATATTCCAAAACTACTTCAATTATTTTACAGTAAATTTGGCAATAACTGAAAATGCATATCCATGACTACATTTAGTTGATTAAAGTTATGATTTATGAGGCTTGTGTCTTGCAAATTTCTAAAAATTAAATATAGGATTTAGTTGATTTTTTGATAGAATTAAGTTTTTAAATAGATTGAATAAGAAAGAAAAAAAAGTAAGACATGATAAGTAAAGTGTAAACTATATTAATATGTATCTCTAATAGTGAGTAGACTAGTAAAGAGTTTTTTGTTTTTCTATTTGATATTAGATTATTATTAATATTGCATATGCATGTTAGTAACTAAGTTCTTTAAATAAATCATGTCGGATAAGAGATCATGACTTTTCATTTATTTTCAATAAAGCAACAATGCATTTATATCTATAATGATTATTAAAAATGAAATCAACAACATCACCAATGCATTTATACATATAATGACCATTAACAATTATTATGTGACGATTGATTTATGAATTTTAATTAAATCGTGAAATTTGGTATGTTGGGTGCTTAAAAAGGATGGTGTGTTGAATTGAGAACTGGTGTATGTTGGGGTGTCTAGTTTGCTACATATAAAATTTGTTTATTGATGAATTTGGAAATGTAGATTTAGTGAATTTGTGCTGATATGTTTTTACAGAACTTGGGTATGAAATAAAGTAATAGAAGGGTGAGTTTTGGGCATAAAAATGGGATTTTTAACAAGATTATAAGATCATGGTTTAAGGGAAAGTCTACAGTTTTGGAAACTATCTTGGGATCATTTAGGGCTTAGTTGGTCTCTTAATGTACAAAAAATCTGGTAGATCGTCTGGGTAAGAGATCGTCTAGTAAGATATTGTTTGGGTAAGAGTCGTCTGATAAATCATTTGGGTAAGAGTCGTCTGGTAAGAGATCGTTTGGCAAGGAGTCGTCTGGTAGGAGATCTTCTGGTAAGGGGTCATCTGGTAAGAGATCGTCTAAGTAAGAGTAGTCTGGTGAGGAGTTGTCTAGCAGAAACTAAGTTGTGGGAAATCTCAAATTTGGGGTTCTGGACATCCGTTTTGGACGTTCTTTAGGTCGTTTTAAGAATTTTGGTGAGGGTTTCAAGGCTGTTTTCTGTGTCTAGTGTGAGTATCAAGCTGCCCTAAAGAAAATTGTATTATTGTGTGGTTATTATTTCTAGATTTTTATTAATGATTTTATACTTGGAATACCTCGAGTATGTGATGATAGCGATGATGATGGTTATGAGGTGATTAATGAAGATGTGTATACGTTTATTTATGCTTTGTGAACCTGTTATGATTGATGAATATGATGATGATATAAGTGTTTGATAGTGAGACTTTGGAGAGATGGGTAATTTATGAGGAAGCTCAAGGAGAGATTCTATGTTAATGAGAGTTGTGGTGAATGTTTGATAGTGAGACTTTGGAGAGAATGTATCCTGATATTCTACCAACCATTCAGCTCATGTAAAGTGAATGGGTGACAGAGAAAATGGTAGGAGGTCTTTACCCTAACCCTTTGTGTCATGTAAGGAAAGACTAACCTCATGGGGAAGTAGGTCATGTGATCCTTGTTTATGAATCTACAGAGTATAAATACTACTATGGGTGCAAACCTTCAGCGAAATCTGTCGAATTCAGATCAATGAGGTGAAGATGTTGAGCTATGATATGATCAAGTGTGTGATAGGTTGTGAATGTTGAGATATGATTTCTTATATTAAATTGTAATATGTTGATTTTTTGTATACTAGTTTACCCTTACATTTGTGTTGTCTGTCTCTTTTTGCTATAATCTCTTTGACAATGATCACCATTTGGTGTGAGCAAAAAATGTTCTAAATGTTAGCTCACCATTAATGGAGTAAGAGGATATCGTCGAGCGATATTTGGAGTTTAGCATATAAATATGTATATACATGCATATATATATATAAATACGAGACCTTTTGTATAACAATTTATCTCTTTTGAGATATCTGTGTTTAGAAGATTAAAAAAATATGATTTATTGATATAACTATTAGTTGGATAAGATAAACTGTATATTTTTTTTCTATATGTTATGTTTTATCAAATCTATAATATTTCTTTTAGTAAATTTTATCGGGATGTTACATTCTTCCTCTTTAACATTCTCGTTGCCTTCTTCTTTCTTTATAGTGACAGTGATGGTAGAAATGAAGGCAGTAATGAACTCGGGGTGGAGGATATTTAAGTCTTTTTCCTATTATTATAGGTTCAGTTAGTAATTGTGTGGGTGCAGGAAATAATAAACCTGGGGTAATAGTATGATCAATCACTTATTTTATTAATTATTTGCTAAAACGCAAGAAATATTCATCTAAACTAACACAAGGTGTTTTAACTTTTGCATACTGTAGTAGTTGGGAATACCTATCGATGGATTTGGCTATTATGTTTTTATGTTGTAATCTTAGTTTCTTATTAACACGTACTCTTATTCTATAGGACATGTACTATTGTTATTCAAATTAAATCTCAAAAGCAAACACATGATTTCTTTTACAATAGATATATTTTCCATTATAAAATATTTAATAACTTTACAATTAAAAATCGCAAAAATAGACCTAAACCAAACTGTAAAATAAAATTAAATCAAGCCTATCCAAGTTTAACTTTAACATAGGTGAATGATATTTTTTTTTTTGTTTCTTTTAACCTAACATGGGAGGGTATATTTAACAGTTATTAGATCACTGATTTTAAAATAAATGAATGATATTTTTCTGTTTATCTTATTTTATTTTATTTGGTCTCTTTCTGAATTTGCCCCAGTTGTATCTCCTTCCTAATCCCATCACAACCTATATACCTACTACCTCTGAACATCACAAAGCACCACAAAATCCACCATGAAACTACAACTAGCAACAAAACCACTGTGAGCTCCTCATCATTACTCAAATAGTTAAAAAAAATACATTATTCCAAAATATCCATGTTTCCAAATCAATATATTAGAAAATACATCTAGTCACATTGAAACAAACGTTTATATATAAAAAATGAAACTCATTATTAAGCCTGAACAAGACCCCTCGGAAAAATTACAAAAAAAAAACATTTCTGTACTCAAATTTGCATGAAACAGAAGTGTAAAAAACCATGGTTTTATTTGATAGACCTTGATAGTGAAATCTCAGTTAGACAGAAGCAGCAGTCTCTTTGACAGGTTGATCCTTGGACAATGTCTCCCAGTTGATTTGCCTAAGCATTTTGAATCTTTCATCCAATGTCACAAAGCCAGTTTCAGGAGCCACTACATCACTAATTCCAGCTTTATAGAGCAATACAACACTTGCCCCTATGTCAGGTCCATGAAGTTTTCCAGTCAACAGAACTCTAAGAGGCATGAAAAGTGATTTTCCCTTGAACATGAAAGTGGAGATGTTTAGTTTGATGAACAAACTCTTTAACACAAAAGAACCACAGGCTTTAAACACATTTGACCAAAATTAGGGGCTGAAAGAACACATTTTTTCCAAAATACTTTATCAATAGAATGCAAGTGGTGTTTAAGACTGTTCAGCTCACCTTCCGCTTAAGCGATTTACCAAAGCCTTTCACCCACTTTTGCCAGCCGGCATGGCCGTCTTCAAGTGCTGCCACCAGATCACCACTATCATAGGCTGCCAATAGGCTATCGGCAAACTCAGAAAGATTATCTTGCAAGAGAGGTTCTGCTTCATCGCTGCCACCAACATGTAGAGTTGTAACTACTAATAGTGCAAATACCACTGCCATTATAAATAAACACTTATCTACAAATACAATACACAATATTATAGCCAGCTACAAGTTGTGACCCTCAGACTTGCAAAGCTAAATCCACAATAGCATGCACATCTTAACCTTGTTCATTTTATATGGCCAATTGAAAATTTCCATCTTAGAAGAATGAGTAATCACCTCTGTAAAGTAGAATGCAAAGGATAAGAAAGCAAGTTAGTAAGGGCCTTGTCTGCATCATTTATCAAGTCAATCCCATCCTTAAGTAGTTGAACAGTTTCCTGTTAGTCAATCATGTGTTATCACTAACTTTTGAGTCCATTGTTGCAAGATGGGTCAAAACCATATTAAAAAAAAAATCACCATGCTTCAGAAAATGAAGCTAAGTAGATTGTATTTATGAGGAGTCTGAATCAAGAATGCATGCAATTAGATCTCACATCAATAAAAGGTCCAGCTGATACTGTGACTATGCCAGATGTCTTCCAGTACTCTCCAATAAGTTTGGTCAACTCCTCCAATGGACGTCCTCTTAAATGTTGACCATTCATCCACCTAAATTGAAGGCATAAAGTATATTACAGGGACATTAATTGTAATAGTTGTTTACTTTCATCAACAATGCCTCAGAACAGCCACTTATAGAACCTTATATTACAATTTGACTAAATAAACTCATTGTACATATAATCATAAATGCAACATTTACTCTGCAAGAGAAATGAGAACTTGTATTTTCTGTTGGATTTTTGAAGTTGTACTTTCAAAATACACTGATTTTGATACATAAAAATGTTTTTAATATATTTCATAATATCAAAATGAGTGCATTTTGAAGGTACAGCACCAAAATCACAGCAAAGAACCTGGACTTGAGAAATGCCAGTTAAGTAGTAACAATAAAAGTGTGTTGAAGAAAGTGTGCTATAGAATATGCTGCTAGCACTCCCCATCCTAGACTTGATGAAAGAAAAACAATAATTTCCCATTCAGAACAAAACCTGCCTGTATTTAGTAATTGTAAGAAATTTAACCCATTTGAGCTCAAAATGCAGGATATAAGCTAGCTGTGGAAATAATAAACCGATTATGCTTACAAAGTAGGCAAAAAGCAAGAAATTACCTTAACTTCGTTGAGTCAAAGATAGCACCACTTTTATTAACACGTTCAATAGTGAATTTTTCAACTGTTTACACAAGAAATACATTCTTAAAGTAAGAAAATTGCCAAGTAAATTTCCTGTTCAGAAAACAAAATAGTACAAGATATGAAATATTATGATAGTATTCTCAAAAAGTAGAGTAACAAAAATCACTAACCAAGTTGATCAAGAGTATAAAACTCATTTTCAGTGCCATCTCCCCAACCTAATAATGCTAGGTAATTCACCATTGCTTCCGGTAGGTATCCCATCTCCCGGAACTGTGAATGAGCAGTTATAAGAGTTTGAAATTAATTATCATTACAAGAGAAGAAACTTAATGGAAACTTACATAGTAAAAAATTATGAAGGAATGAGAATCAAGTGAGACCTCATAAATCACAACACAATTTTAAGACGGATAAAAGATGGAAAAAGGATAAATCAACCTCACCTGTCCCACTGATGTTGCTCCATGTCGTTTTGATAATTTGCTCCGATCAGGAGCTAAAATCAAGGAAACATGTGCAAAGAAAGGCATGGGAAATCCTAATGCCTGTAAACACATTCATGTCCGGATGTCGAACAAACCTTAATTAGTAACCAAGATTAATGCATGACTTAGGAAAAAATATTAAAAATTAAGTAAAATCTTGACCAATGGTTTAAGCCCACATTGACATTCCAATTGATAATATATGAATCACTTAAAAATACAACTTAAATTTTATCAGTGATACCATACATACCGCTCTACACATAAGTCAAATAAAACCACGTTCAATCAATATTTTAAGTAAATTCAAATTTCATTTTGGTGTTGACTTGAATTGAGAAACAAAAACAATGATAGACACTTTGAATTTTAAGGAAAAACTGATGCTGTAAAAGGTGATATGATATACTACACGGTTCGTATTTTACCTTATATATTAATGCCTGCCTTAGAGTGTTTGGTAAATGCTCCTCTGCCCTGAATTCAAAATATTTAACAGAATAAATCAGTGAAAAAAAAATCTTAGACATTCTGATTAACTAAGAAATTATAATCACTACCTGATAACATGGGAAATTGCCATGGTAGCATCATCTACCGTTACACAGAAGTTATAAACAGGCTGGCCATTACTCCTCATTATCACAAAATCTCCAAGTGTATCCAAGTTCCAACTAACCTTCAAGATACTACCAAAGGTAAGTTAATAAATAGCCAGTAAATGTTATTTTGGAAGAAATCTCATGCTTCATTTTCCATCAACTCAAATGTATGAAAAAAAAAGCAACACAAAGGCGAAAACAAGCTTTCTCTGAAAATTAGTCAATTTTAATTTATTCCCAATGAAAATGCATGTAGTCAGTCTTTACTGATCACATGGCATAATCAAGTTATGCCTGTAAGTGATATATGTATCATGTCACAACTGAAAAAATATAACCCTCTAGGCTAAAGGGAATCTTCAGAAAAAAAATGCTAAATCCACAGCATCACATATATCTTCTGTATCTATAGGGGATCACTGATACAAAATTATAGGATAAGATAAAATACTTCCAAGATATCAGTTGATTCTGTATATTCAAAGAAATGAAGGAATTTATTTCTATCACTCCCGAGAAAATGACAGAAAAATCAAAAAATGATGGAAAGAACTCACTTCGCCTCGAATTAAGTCATTAATTTTTAAACTTCCTTTAGGGACTCGAAACCGGTATGTATAAGGAGTCCCTTTTGCCAGCTCTTCTTCAACTTCCTCATCTCTTGCGCTGGCCCATTTACCTGTGTACACCGGTGGCAGATTCTTTAGTTTAGCATCCTCCTTCATCTTCTCCAGTTCCTGTTAAATAAACAAAAGCTAAGATTAATAGGTAACCTTAGCATTTATGATCAAAGATATAAAAGCACCAAAACTAGTTCAGTAAACAATGACCAAATTCTAATGGCCCAACCTCATAATCTCGTTCTTCATTTTAAGTGGTACACATCCCAAAATAAGAAACTTTTGTGAAACCAGCTCTCAATAAACTGAACCAAAAATTGAAGCTGAGGAAGCTTTTACGTCAGGTCAAATCTTTCAAAAAAGGATTTCAAATTTAAAATTTTGGATGACGTGCAACGAAGGGAAAACAGTCTAATGGCACACATTTTGAAGCATATGGGCAAAATTGGCACTTCATATCTTAAGTGTGTACTTCACATTAGCTTATTTCAGGAAAATGTTTTTTATTTTTTTTGCAGCTTCTTAAGTTTTCATTTTGGGGAGCTATTTCTCATAATTTGGGTACATTTCTTCAAGCTTTAAAAAAGGCAATTCTCTGGGGGGAAAAAAGCTAATAAATTGTTTGGAAAATTTTCACAATAAACATAAATTCTTTTAAACAATCTTTAATTAAAAAAAATCCCACTTTCGTAAAACGCATACACAAACATAAGGTATTAGTAAAACCCCCCCAAATACATGCAAACATGCTAAATCATCAAAGGTTACAAACATTGTCGCGTCCAGATCATTACATTCACATGAAGCAAGTTCCAAAACATACCTCATTAGAACAAAAGCAGCGATAAACATGGCCAGATTGGTGTAGGTTTTGTGCATATTGTTTGTATAAAGAATTCCTCTCAGACTGCCTGTAAGGACCATAATCCCCTCCAACACCAGGCCCTAGCAAATTCACCATAACATACAAATATACACACTTAACCATCAACAAATATACCACCAAAGCAAAACCATTACAACTGCTCAAGGAAAAAGATTACTGAACACCCGTATGTTATTTGTCAGTAATGATGCGTGAACACCATATCATTTCAAACACGGCATTTCTCTCTCTCTCTCTCTCTTCCTATCACATCAACTTACCCACCATACTTACATTTCTCTTTTTTCTCTCTATCCCTGTCAAATGTCAAATAGCTTTAAGGAGACCGCAAATCATCTTTGATGTAGGTATAGTAGATTATGTGACAAGAAAACGACATAAAAAGGGTGTCAAATATCCTTGGTCTATAAGGTAAAAGATTAGTGGACGCCCAATGTTAAGTGACACCAAGAGGGAAAAAAAGTGATAGAAAAGAGAGAAATATAGATATAATGAATTTCCTGTATCATCTTCAGCACTTGTTGTTTCTCTCTAACTCTTCTTCTTATAATATAATATACATGTCAGACCTACTCCTCTTTTTCTCCTTCTAGGTGTTAAATAGAGTGTTGTTATCCATTGCTATTTTCCCATATACAATTGATGATGATATAAAGAGATAGACAAATAAGGGGTGCCAAATGGAACAAATCACTCTTCAATGCACAATCACCAACTAACCCTCCTCCCAATCAAGTCCGTGCCGTTCTATTTATCATTTCACTAGGCATCCTGTTATTTGTTCATATACAAATTAATTATAGTGTTGCAAATTATGCTGCAAGATAGACTTTTTAGCAAACTAATGTACCCCAAAGTCAGAAGGCTCCACATTGTGCACAGACTAAGCCTTACATATGCAAAAGAGATGTTTCTATATTTGAACTCATAACAAACAAGTCACCAAGGCAAACCCTTGCCGTTGCCCCAGGGCTTCCCCTCTCATAAGGAAAGTTTTTTACACTTGAACTATATATCTATGATGTCATTCAGAGATTCAATTTTCTTATCTCTTTTAAATCTCCATTCATGCGTAGGTTTTACTTTACTTAAAAGTGCCTATAATATAGAGGTATTAATATATCATCATCATTGTTGAATGCACACTCACTCGCTCACCTTCATCCCAATCAAGCCCAAGCCAAGAGAGATCTTTGAGCATGGCCTCCTCAGACTCCCTTGTGGACCTCTCCAAGTCAGTGTCCTCAATTCTGAGCACAAATTTCCCACCTTTGGACCTGAAATCGTAACCCCAACACACCACATAGCGGAAAACTCAAAACCAACGAAGACCCACTATTTAAATTGAATTTTTATGATGAAAAATGAACCTGGCGAACAAGTAGTTGAAGAGGGCCGTTCGAGCACCGCCGACATGGAGGTTTCCGGTTGGAGACGGAGCGAAACGGACGCGAACGGGCTGCTCTGAGAGAGCAGAGACTGAGAAACGGCGTCGTTTGAAAAATAGGAAGGTGCGAGGGGCGTGAGAACGGTGGAAAATGGGAGGAGCAACGAGCTTGGACCATGGCGTGCCGCCACTCAACAACGCCATTTCTGTCTTCTTTTTTTCTGTGTTGTGTTTCACACTGGATAATGGTTTTGCTTCTTATTCATGTTTCTCTTGTTTGAGAGAAAGTAAAATAAAATAAAAATTGATAACAATTAATTAACTTAAATAAACACAATGTCTATAATTATTTTTAATAATTCTTTTGGTATATATATTTTATCGTCGATTTTATTTTTATTAATCTAAATTATTTTATCAGATTTTGTAGTTTTTTTATAATTGTTTTTTAAGAATATTTTTTATAAATTTTATAATACTTTTTATTTTAATATTAATTAAAATAATTAGGTTTTATTAAGTTGACACAGGTAGATGATGTCGCATGATACTCTCATAACTTTTTTACTTCCTAACATCCATATCATAGGTGAATTAAAATAATTTTATTATTTTGATAAAAGATGTAATCTTCTCCATACAAAAATAATTATATCATTCCTTAGTTCTTATTCTTATAAAGTTATTTATATTTATTTAGTCATTTATACAAAATTATTTATATTTTTTAAATTATAGTTTTTTTACTTATAAAAATACAGCAGCTTGAGAACGTGTATACATTTTTTTAGCATAGTGATAATAATAACTAATTTTTATTATAATGAATGATTTTAATTATATTAATTATTTTTATTGTCTTAAAAGATGAGCACACAAACACTAGTACTTCTAATTTTATGAACAATAACTAGTTTACATTTTTTTAAGAAAAATATTTGTAATTATCACAAGGAGAAAAATAGTTGAAAAAATTTAATAAATAATAATCGCCTTTCATATTTTTAATAAAATTGTATTCTCTTCCCTATGTTGTTAATAGAGTAAGAATTATATTTTTTATTTATATAAAACTCATAGGAAAATATAATAATAAGTTAATATTGTGTTGTTTGTTTAAGGGTTGTTGTGTAAAATAAGATAGAAAGTAGGTGTTTGGAACTTTATTACATGTGTGGTAGAGTAGGGTCAAGACAACTCACATAGAATGTCTTATAAGGAAAAGATTTTCCTTTTTCTTTTTTCTTTTATCTATTAAAAAAATTAAAAAATATAATCTTGGATGCATGTACATACACTTAGTTTTTACATTCCAAAACACAACTTCTCAAGTTCCCAAAAAGAAATCTGAAAATAGATGGTTGGATTCTTTGTGAAGATTCAATTCATGATTATGTGTATGAAAAGATCTTCGCTGTGAAAGACAATCCACTTCACATATCATATTCACTAAGTCTCCAAAAGAAGAATTAGTTTATGTCTTTCAGTTGAAGGATACCTTCAAAAGAAGCAAAGCAACATACTTTCCGAAGGACTAATGCACGAGAACATGATTCAATACTCTAATGTGCAAACTCTCTAATTAAATTATATAACTGGCTTTTCATGTACTTAAAATTGCATACCATACATAGCAAAAGATAGGTTATTGCTTTCTTCATACCCACAATTATTCTATAATGCATTTCATGTATTTCGAAATTTCTGTTTTGAAAATCTTATTCTTAAAAATTTGTTCTAAAAAGTTTTCAGAACATGTGTAGTCCAGAAGTGACTTTTTCCAAGGATGAAAATGGTCATTTAGAAAATTTTGGGGGTAAACAGAAATTGTGCGGGTGCAGGAAATAAAAGCCCAAAAGATGTTAAAAATGATATATTGATAAATGGTATAAAAGGACAAACCAACAGCAACATAATCTTATTGTATACCAAGGGAATCCAAATGGACAACCAAATTGACACAGAACAACAATGTTTTAGAGCTTAAAGATTCATTCATAACAGTAGATGACACTATCTTGCTTACACTCTGCTAATTATATTCAAACTATATCATCATGACTTCTATCTGATTAACAATACAATGTTTTTATACTCAACATAGAAACAAACATTTGATCATGATCACTAAGTTCAGAGGGTAATTTTGTTTATTTGTAATGTTGGTTTCAAACACCAAATAATAGTTTTTTTTTTTTTAAAAAGAAGTTAATTGGCACTTAAGGAGGATGTTCTAAACATCAACATTGGGAGGTTAAAATTTCTAGCTATACTCAAACCCTTTAGAGTTATTGCTCAAAATGCATTAAGGATGAGAGCATAAGAGAAAGTAGAAACATATCAAGAAAAGCCATTGAGAGTTCAATAGGATAACCAGATTGTGCCTTTGACAATGATCATTGGTGGATTAAAAGCTGAGAAGATACACAGGATGAAGAAACTAATACACTATATAGCCTCAATAATCTTGAAGAGTTAAAAACTATGACACTCAAGGACATTTTCTCTATTCTAAATTTAGCAAGGAGTATAGAAATTCGCCAAATCTTCAACCTTCAGTTCAGAATTTTCATGATGATTAGTTGCTAAAGGAACCCTTCACACCCTCAAGGCTCTCCCCCAAGGACGACCTGCAAGGTAAACAACAATGCTTAGACTAAACTTCATCCACACATGCCATGTAGTTCTCTCAACATATCAAGGTTCAATTATAATAAATTTCTTAACATGTACAAAATAAAATTGATTAAAAGGGTAAACATGAATCAAACATATTTTCTTATTTAACTTCAAATCAACCAATGGCTCTTGTTGCCTGTCATCCAACAACCTATATCAGCACTAAAACTAGAATCAGAGACAACTTCAAATCTCTGTCCATTTTAGACAACACAACACTGCAGAAAGAAACTCGTTAAATTTTCTAGCCTAAAGCCAAGGATGAATGATATATTATCCACTGTAAGTGTATGGTAATTGTTGTTTCCACTATGAACATACAAGTTGTCATTGACAACCTAAAAATAGCTTTTAAATTTTGTTATACAGTTGAAGTTATCTTTATTATAATAGTCATCCGCCCAAACATATCAGGGCTCTTCAATTTACTAGCCCTCCAAAATCAGATAAAACTTCAAAATAACAATATGTGACATTCCTAAGAAACAATGATCTTGTGAGATCCATTTTTCACTATCCCTACTCTCAATAATCAATGTACAAACACATGAATCCCAACCAAACAATAAAACTAAAGTTAACTAATAAAACTGATTAATGATCCAACTTATTTACTTCCCTAGGCTCTATGTTGATTACTTGGCTTAACCATACAAGCAAATTATGTGTCCTATTTACGGTTTTGGGAATTCAATTATTTGTTACAATAATGGAGAAAGAACCACAACTAAATGTAAGATCAAAGTCCATGCATTGCAAAACTTCAACCCTTCCAATATCATAAAAATTCCAAGCATCGAGTTGCAGAAACTATACATACTTATGCATGCAGTATTTGTACTCTTGACTGCGAATCAAGTCTTTTTCTCCCTCTTCAAGCTACAAGAAAAAAATTCAATTAAATTGAAAAAGGTATCTGATCTGAACTCTATTGAAAAAGGTATCACACGAAGAGATTGCCTCACCGGGTCACTCTCATAGATGAGCTCATAACAAGCTGGTGAAAGGCATCGCAGAGCACAATTCTCCCTTGCTATCGCTGATGATTTGCACGACCAACCCCACAACCCACTAACCACAAAAAGAAATAATCATAAATGTGGATCAATAGTTTCCAAACATCACATTTACTCCCATTAAATTTGTAAGAAAAAAAAAGCCAGTTAAGAACACCAACCAATATCTACAAACAATAGCACTAAACTTGAAGCAGAAATGGTTCAATTATAATGCTAAAAGAAATGAGTCAACTAGGATGAATCTATACCAACAAGAGTTGCTGATTATCAAAAAATTTTACAAACCAATTAAATATTCCAGAAATAAGAACCAGACCAGAAACAGGAAAACCAAGGGCATTTAGCTATATATTTCAGCCTAGCTCTGAACACACTTTTAGTTATAATGGTACAAAGGTTAATAACAAATTTAGAAAATATACAATTTAGTCCTGAAAATGTGTTACCTACTATGATCCTCCAACCACCAAAGTTTCTTCTATGGAAATTAATCCTCAAAATTCTCAGTTTGCTATCAAATTCAGTCTAGCCAAATCGCTGTGAAATTTACTCTTCCCAGATTCTCAAATTTCTATTAAAGTCCCTCTACCTAAAGTCTCAACTTGCTATCGTATTCACTCCATCCAAATTCTCAACTTGTTATTAAGTTCGATGCCCAAATTCTCAAATTGACACCAAATTTACCCAACACAAATTATGAACTTGCTCTCAATGTCAACGTCACTCTACTGAAATTCTCAACTTGCTATTAAGTTCGATGCCCAAATTCTCAAATTGACATCAAATTTACCCAACACAAATTATGAACTTGCTCTCAATTTCAAAGTCACTCTACCGAAATTCTGAACTAGCTAACAAGATAATAATCCCTTTGGATACGGATTTTGCATAGACAAAACTTTTGGGACCAATAAAACAAGTGTAACATCATTAAACATCAAAATGTAATTCACTCTAAAAGACATGTTCTACAACCCAATTTGTTAGATATTTTGAGAACCTGTCAATATCAGCATAGCACTGAATCTTGTTCTTCCTGACTTCAGTATCCTGCCAGATACCCAGATATTAAAATCAATCGGAAAACGAAAAGGGTAACAGAAAACGCAAAAAGAAAGAGGGATAGAGGCTTACCGAGATTGGGTGAGAAGACTTGGCAAGGAGTGTTGGGCAAAAGAGTAAGGATATTAAGAGAAGAGACAGGAAGAAATTTGGTGTTGCAATCAGCATTCTTAAAGTGATTGTTATGTGAAAATCAAAGAACAATCAAAAAATTCCAAACTTTTGATGAAAACAAGCAAAGCTAAATCAATCAAGCAGTGACAGTGGCTAAATGCCTTATTCCACAAAACAGGTTTCACAGTGACAAGATCTTTGCAGTACAGTGTTTTACCCATTATTTAGGATCATTTATAATTACTGATAAAGAAAGATTTTAATATTTTTTTAGAATACAGATTTTTATAAAACAATACTTATCATGAATAACAATTATTTATTGTTAATAATAAATTTTTGTTACCACTTCTTAATCTATACATTCTTATAAATACATGTTGTTATTTATAAATAATTATATTTAAATATCATGCATTTATAATATTATAAAAGTTAATAAAAGAATAGAGTCTGCATTCCAGCAAAGGATGAGTTGAAGAAGATGATTCTAAAAGAAGGACACAAGAGTCGTCTTAACATACATCCTGGTATGACTAAGATGTACAAAGACTTGAAAGAATCTTTCTGGTAGAGTGGGATGAAAAAGGATGTGGCGAAGTTTGTATCTTCTTGTTTGGTATGTCAGAAGGCTAAGATATAACATCAAAGGCCAGGTGGAATGTTACAATAGTTGGATATTCCCCAATGGAAATGGGACAACATCTCGATGGACTTTGTAACTCACTTATCAAGATCATGGAAGGGTCATGATTCCATTTGGGTGATAGTTGATTGATTAACGAAAAGTGCTCACTTTTTGCCAACCAACCTGAGAATGTCAATGTAGAAGAGTTGTATATTCAGGAAATAGTGAGATTGCATGGTGTACCAAATAGCATTGTCTCAGATCGGGATCCAAGGTTTACGTCAAGGTTCTGGCAGCAATTGCAAGAGGCTTTGGGTTCGAAGTTAAGAATGAGTTCAGCATATCATCCTCAAACAGATGGACAAACTGAAAGGACTATTCGGTCATTGGAAGATCTGCTGAGAACGTGTGTATTGGATCATTTGGGAGGTTGGAGTGAGGTATTGCCTTTGGTGGAGTTCACATACAACAACAGCTTTCATGCGAGCATTGGAATGGCACCGTATGAAGCATTGTATGGGAGAAGGTGCAGGACACCTTTGTGCTGGTTTCAGGATGGAGAAACAGTTTCAGTAGGTCCCGAGTTGTTGCAACAAACGACAGAAAAAGTCAAGTTGATACAAGACCGGATGCGTGCAACACAAAGTCGACAAAAATCTTATGCAGACAAGAGAAGAAGACCTCTTGAATTCAACAAAGGAGATCATGTGTTTCTACTGTGACACCGATTACCGGCATAGGTAGGGCTATTAAATCAAGGAAGTTGTCACCAAAGTTTCTTGGTCCTTACGATATTCTTAGGAGGATTGGACCAGTAGCATATGAGGTAGCATTACCACCACAGTTGGCGAACTTGCATAATGTGTTCCACGTGTCGCAGCTGAGGAAATATGTTTCTGATCCTACTCATGTTTTGGAAACAGATGACATTCAAGTACGTGAAGATCTTACTATCGAAGCGAGACCAATAAGGGTGTTAGAAGTTCAAACAAAGAAGTTACGGGGAAAGGAAATTCGTACAGTAAAGGTGCTTTGGAACGAGGAAACCCAAGATATGACATGGGAGCTAGAGGATTATATGATAAAAGAATACCCTCATTTGTTTGAGTAACATCTTAATTTTCGAGGACGAAAATTTTTGGAGTTGGGGTGAATGTAAGACCCTAGAACCTCAAGAATTTACCAAGTTGTAAAAAGTTCAAGTTATAATGTAAAATGGAATGCTGTCAAGTTTGACATGGTTTACTATTTTAATTATAACTTTTTGTAGAAAATATCAATTGAGTTGATGCTTGCTTTGTTGGAAACTAGACTCAAAGAGCTTCAATTTGACTACTCATACGCATATTTTGGACTTCAGGAAGGGGTCTAACCGAGCTGGGGAAAACGTGACAGTTTTGCTGTCTAGGGGCTAGCGTCCAACCTTGATTTTAGGTGTATTTTTACAAGTTGCGACTTTTTGGAGTGGGTAGGTTGTGTTCTGCACTAGGAGAACATTTTGGGACCCTTTGGAGACTTTCCTACCATGTTTTAGGGCTGGAAAATGGTTTAGGATGGTCCATTGGTTGTTTATTATTGCTAAGTGCCAAGTGCATGGGTCCTTAGTTGTCTAAGGCATCTTCTTTTAATTCCAAATCAGATTTGGAGTTTTGGGGGAGAGTAGAGAGGTCATTGGTGGGAGGTGAACGAAAATCCTAAGTGTCCTAAGTGTGGAGGCTAACTTGGTCTAGCAAGGAGGAGAGGAGTTGCTCTCTTTGAAGAAGAGTTTAAGGTGTTTTAGTCTTCATGAGGTAAGGGGAGCTAACTCAACTTAATTTCTAGAATTTTGTGGTTAGGAGTATGGTTCCAATTGCTTGATTTTGATGTAGGGGAGCTAATACTTTCTTGTTATGATCATGAATATGAGTATGAATGTGTTAAAATTTGGTAATGGTAGTTATCTATTGACTTGTGTAAAATTTGGTTTTCATGATTATAATTTCTTATTTTCGAGTTACTGTGGTGAAAAATTTCTATTAATTGTTTTCACCGTTGGATTTAGCTAAAATTTTAATATGTGAATCCTAAGACATATTACTAAAGTTTGACCGTTCGGATTTGAAATAGAAGTCTATACTTGGAGAAATAAATCCTGCATGTTTGAGTAAATTAGTTACCCCTGTAGTTCTGTTACTAAGTTGTCTCGGTAAAAATATAGATTTTGACCCATTTGACCGTTAGATCAACCTCAAAATTTTATATATGATTTCTAAGACATATTAATACAATTTGACCGATCGGATCTGTAATTGAAGGTCTATGTTTAGAGAAAGAAATTTCGAAAGTTTGAAACAATCGGATGAACACTGTATTGCTGTTCTTAAGCTACCATGGTAAAAATTTCATATATATTTCATCTACCGTTAGATTAAGCCCAAACTTTAGTATGTAGTGCATAAGACATATTAAGTGATCTTGACCGTTCAGATTTGGAATTAGATGTCTGTGCTTAGAGGAAATCATTCCGCATTTTGAGTTTAACCGTGAACCACTTAAATTTCTGTCTCTGAGTTACCTCGGTAAAACCTCCATATCTACCTAGTTAACGGTTGGATTACCCTAAAATTCTAATATGTTGTTCCTAAACGATAGGGTCATACTTCGACCGTTCGGATTTTAGATCTAAGGTACCGATTTAGATATATTAATTTCGTAACTTCTCAGGGATCTCAATATTGTTTAATTTATGTTTTTGGATCATTTATACAAAATTGATGATTTCTGACTCATTAACCGTTGGATTGGACTGAAAAGCTTACCATATGATCTAAACATGTTGTTGATTAGTTTGATTGGTTCAGATCGTCGATAAATAATATGTTGAAAAATGTAATTTGGTTAATTTGTGCTACTTTGGTAAGTAGGCAGAATTGAAATTGAGAAAAGTTCACCGGTTCTCTTATGCTTGTTGAGTATGATTAGTTTTGGATGGGTTGTGGTTGATTATGAATAATTTGTTGAAATAATGTAAATGATGTTGGTTTGCGCTACTTTGGTAAGTAGGCGAGTAGATGTTGGTTCTGCGTTACTTTGGTAAGTAAGCAGGGTGATTTGCGCTACTTTGATAAGTAGGCAGGATGAGATGATGAATGAAGAGATAAAGAGAATAATATAAATCGGGTTACTTTGATAAGTAGGCAGATTAACTATACTGTGCTACTTTGGTAAGTAGACAGTATTGTCTTGCTGCGCTACTTTGGTAAGTAGGCAGAAGAACTTGGTTTGTGCTACTTTGGTAAGTATGTAGAAGAACTTGGTTCATGCTACTTTGGTAAGTAGGCAAATTAATTATACTGTACTACTTTGGTAAGTAGACAATATCACTTTGTTGTACTACTTTGGTAAGTAGATAATAAAAATCACCTTGTTAGATTACTTTGGTAAGTAATCAGTATATCATGGTTATACTACTTTGGTAAGTAGACAAAAGGATTGTTGACTGTTGTGCTTTGGTAAGTAGGCAGATTAATAATATGTTGTATTAACTCTAGTAAATCGACTGATGATTTTGACTGGAGAAATATTATAAAGTATCAGTGTAATAGTTTTTTTTTTTAGTATGTTTGAGATGCATGTATTGGACTGATTGCCACACTTGTGATGTTAGTAAGATTGTGGATGAGGTATATTTCTTGAATCGGTTAGCTCACCCTATTGTTTGTATTTGTGTATGTGAATGCAATGATCGTATAATGTGTGATATTATACGGGAGCAGAAACTATTTCAGATGAATTAGCAGATGGTTCTGGACTTGCTTAGAAGATGAGAGATCTGTGGGGAAAAAGAGACATGGGAAATTTCTAAATAAATATGTTTGAAATTTCAAACTGTGTGGAATTTTAAATTTCAAAAGTTTATGAACTGTGTGAAATTTTATTTTAGAAGACTTGTGTTGTAATAAAGCACTTAATATTTTGTTGGTGTTGAAAATTGTTAAAGAAAAATTATATATGTATTTTTGTGGAAAATAAATTGTAACGCATAAATCGGGTAGTATTGTAGTTCATAAATATGTCTTATGAACTACATACTAAAGTTGGGCTCAATCTAATGGTAGATGAAATATATATGAAACTTTTGCCATGATAGCTTAAGAACAGCAATACAGTGTTCATTCGATTGTTTCAAACTTTCGAAATTTCTTTCTCTAAACATAGACCTTCAATTACAGATCCGATCGGTCAAATTGTATTAATATGTCTTAGGAATCATATATCAAATTTTGAGGTTGATCTAACGGTCAAATGGGTCAAAATCTATATTTTACCGAGACAACTTAGTAACAGAACTACAGGGATAACTAATTTACACAAGTCAATAGATAACTACCATTACCAAAACTGTCACGTTTTCCCCAGCTCGGTTAGACCCCTTCCGGAAGTCCAAAATATGCGTATGAGTAGTCAAATTGAAGCTCTTTGAGTCTAGTTTCCAATAAAGCAAGCATCAACTCAATTGATATTTTCTACAAAAAGTTATAATTAAAATTGTAAACCATGTCAAACCTGACAGCATTCCATTTTACATTATAACTTGAACTTTTTACAACTTGGTAAATTCTTGAGGTTCTAGGATCTTACACTTCACTTTCTTTTAAGATATTAGAACAGATTAATACTATATTAGTTGTATTTATGATAAAATGGATAAATTAAATATGTCAAAACATGATTTTTTATAAACGAAGGTGTGACAAGAATATATAAAAAATATCTACTATGATATTTTCTTTTCTTTCTTTTTTATATAGAATTACTTAAAATTGATAACAAAAATTAATTTCTTATGTTTTAATTTTACATCAATAAAAAAATTAAATTTAATCTAAAGAAATTCATTATAAACATTGTCATCATCAATAAAACTAACTACCTATTTCAACATTAAAAAAATGAGTTTTGACCAAAAAAATAAAAGTTTCTAATTGAAGATATACGTTGCAATACAACTTTTTTTACAAGAAAAACAAAGTAATATATATATATATATATATATATATATATATATATATATATATATATTTATAATATTATTACTTTAATATTGTTTTACTATTTTTGAACAAAAATGATTTTCGATTTACATTTTAATTTTTTTTATTTCTTTCAATTCAAATATTAATCAAACAATTCGATATGATCATTTTTTTTTTATTTTTTTAATGGTATGTATAATCATCTATAAAATAGTGTATAATAATGATTTTAAAAGATGATATTTTATTCTTTAAAGTGTAAGACATATAATTTTTATTAATCGAGTTTTATTTTATAAAAATCATAAATTTATTTTTAAATCCTTTATATATATATATATATATATATATATATATATATATATATATATATATATATATATATATATATATATATATATGACTTTATCTTTCATCGGTTTGAATATTAGAAGTAAAAGTCTTACTAATGAGTTTATATATCCCTTTAATCAAAGTTCAAACCAAATTAAATTTACTTTTTGCTTTATATTTGAGTCACTTTAATATTTTGAGTTGCATGTGATCCTCTAGTCCATGCATGTGACTCATAATAATTTAAAATGAATATGTTTTATATGTGGTCATTAAGGTATTCAATTTTTTTATTTGAGTTACTAGAGCAATTAGAAGCTACTAAAGTTTTTATGCGTGATTATTTTTTGTTGTATGAATTGATATGTTGAGTGTTGATGAATTGGTACAATAGATATTAATATATGATATTGGTTGAAGTAGCTTTAAATTTGTAATATGCATGTAAGTTATGATATTTGAACAACCTACTATCTGTCATTTTGGTCAATTTAGTCTACCTAAGGTATTTTGAACTTTGTATGTATGTTATTTTTGAACTAAAAAACATGTAAAAGTTATTAAATGGACCAAATAGGTCATACGATACATATGTAGAGTTTATGGTTTTGTGTAGACTTTTTGGGCAAGCAAGTCGTTCATTGAAAAAAATGAATTTAACTAAATTCAGTGAGCTCAAATGGGCTCTCTCGTTGGTTGAGAAAGGACTCGTTGGGCAAGCTTAATGAAACCAGCTCCTAGTGGTCCTAGTCACTGAGCGAGTGAACCTTTCACTAGAAAAGAATTTCTTTGAAAAAGTTAATAGGTCCGAGAGTGACTTGTTCATTGGGTCCTACCCTCGCTAAGCGAACATATCTTTAGGAATGTCTCGCTAAGTGAGAAAAGGATTCACTAAGCAGGTCTTAGTTTGAATTAAGATTAAACTCAAAGGTTGGGTTGGATAGAGTCAATCGTTTTATGCAATAAATCTATTAAATATGAGCTCTATAGCCAACAATTTCATTCTATAAAATGTGCTTAGTGTCAATACCCAATTTCGTCCGGGTAAATATAATTCATCACAAAAATAAATAAATAAAAACATAAAAAAATCAAAATGAAAAATACTATTTATTTTACTTTTTGCACCCCCAAATTTTCTTTTAAACACTTAATCCAATGGCCCAAAATAATCTCTTACTTTTTTACTTTCTCATCACCTCTTTTCTCTTATCACACCCCACTCTCCACATCACCATCCACATCACCCTCCACATCTCATTCCACATCATCTACCTTTTTCATTTACTTTTTCCACATCATTTCCATATTAATTTTATATATCAACTTTTCTAATTATTCCACTTACATTTTTTTAATTATATCTTCTCCATCAACATTTTTTATTATCCATTTTTCTCCACCTTATTTTTCCACCCACTTTTTATATTATTTCTTTCACTTATTTTCCACATTAACTTTTACTATTCACTATATTTTATTTCACCTAATTTTTCCACCAACTTTTTATATTATTTCTTCCACTTAATTTCCACACCTAATTTCTCCACCAACTTTTTATATTATTTCTTTCACTTATTTTCCATATTAACTTTTACTATTCACTATATTTTATTTTACCTACTTTCTCCACCAACTTTTTATATTATTTCTTTCACTTAATTTCCATACCTAATTTCTCCACCACCTTTTTATATTATTTCTTTCACTTAATTTCCACACCTAATTTCTCCACCAACTTTTTATATTATTTCTTTCACTTATTTTCCACATTAACTTTTACTATTCACTATATTTTATTTCACCTAATTTTTCCACCAACTTTTTATATTATTTCTTTCACTTATTTTCCACATTAACTTTTTCTATTCATCTTTTTTTATTATATTTTATTTCATCTAAATTTTCCACCAACTTATTATATTATTTTTATTCATCAACTTTCTTCATCCTTAACTCTATAAATACCTACATTCTCTTCACTTCACACACAAAAAATTACATAATATTCATCTCTTCTCTCTCAAAACCTCTTCATTCCATCCCAAAACTCTACTTCATTTTTCTCTCACATTTTACTATTTCCTAATCCCTCTATACATAGTAAATCCCATACCACATTTCTACTATAAATTCATCTTCTTCGCCATCAACCTATCTCTCCTTACAACTTATTACAAGCAAAGTTTTGCTTCATCTTTCAAATCTTTAACAAGGTACACATTTTCTTTTCATTCTATTTATATTCATTTTGATCATTTTTTAGTTTATAAATTTCTCCTATTTTCTACCACAATTTTATCCTATACTTTTTAATATTTTTACGTTATAGATATTTCAACTCATCTCTCTTCTTAATAAAAAGAAAACTAAAATATAAAAATTAAAGATAAAAAGAAAAATACAAAATGAAAAAATTAAAAATTACAAAAATATGTTTTAAAGGTTTAGGCACATGTGTGATCGCACGCATCGTCCTTGTGCTAAAAACCTTTTCTCTTTCTTCAAAATCCCAAAAATATGTTTTAAAGGTTTAGGCACATGTGTGATCGCACGCATCGTCCTTGTGCCAAAAACATTTTCTCTTTCTTCAAAAAAATGTCAAAAATACGTTTCAAAGGTTTAAGCACATGTGTGATCGCACGCATTGTCCTTGTGCTAAAAACCTTTTCTCTCTTTTAAATAAAATTACAAAAATATGTTTTAAAGGTTTAGGCACATGTGTGATCGCACGCATCGTCCTTGTGCTAAAAACCTTTTCATTCTCCTAAATAAAAAATACCAAAAAAAAATATAAAATCTTCAAAAACTAAAAAACATCTATGTGTCAGAACTACGTGATCCTTGATTCTCCATCAAAAGTGGAGATACGTAGGAGCAAGGTCAGTCCTTGTCAGGCTCATTCTCCCAAAAATCGAAATTATCCATAACAAGTTTTCAAACAATTTTCCAAACAAATTTCTCAAACAGTTTCTAAATGAACTACGGAACCCTGATTTCTCATTCTGAATGGGAATACGTAGGAGCAAGGTCAATCCTTGTCGGGCTCAAAAAACTAAAAAATATTGTTTGTTTCTTTAGAGTTTTATTTTAAGGGAAAGTTAAACATTTTGAAAACCACATCATATTTGCGTATTTAGTTAAAGGTACTGCCTTAAGGCAGACGTTGTAGGGTGTTGATACCTTCCCTACACGTAACCGACTCCCGAACCAAGAATCTGGTTCTAATAGACCATGCCTTATCATTTTATGGTTTTTCCGTAGTTTTCCAGAATAAACTATGGTGGCGACTCCAATCTCTTTAATCAAAATTTATCTATCTTTTTTTTCGGATCGTCGTCCCGTCGCGATTTTTCGGTTACGACACTTAGTTTATCATTATTGTGTTTAATGTGTATGATGTATGAATATGATTATTTTGAGGGAATTTGTCATCTTGTATATTGATTAATTATTGTGTTTAATGTATGAATATGATTATTTTGAGAAAATTTGTCATCTTGTATAATGATTAATTATTGTGTTTAATATATGAATATGATTATTTTAACTTAAAATTTATAATTATTTTACAAAATATTTTTGAATAATTATTTTACAAATTATTTTTTAAATATATAAAAAAATATTTAATTATATCTATTACATCTTTTACTAACTTTCTACTTACTTTCAAACACTCAATTTAAGTAACCTCACTTTACATTCTCTTACCTTTTATTTTCTTCCTTTTTCACTCGCTAATCCAAACACATTCTAAAATTAACTTTTATTTATCCTTACCACACTAAAAAGAAAATAAATAAAATTATAAACATATTAATATGATTTGTACACTCATAAGGTAGCGTTCACCCAAATGAACTTTCATTTCAAACATATTTTTCAGTCAGATAAAGCTCATTATAGGAGCCAAGATATTAGAGATGAGTCATCGTAAAAATGAAAGAAAATGGTTATAGATAATAATTGTATACAATTTGATTTAACAGAGTTTATTATTTACATGCATATTACACAACCTTCCACAGAAAAATCAAAATCAAGAATTGGTTTATTATCCAAAATGCAAAACATAATCATTGATTTAATCAAGGGTTAACTATGTTTTTATCCCTAAATTATAATATGATTTTGATTTTTGTTTCTATCTCAAATTTTGATCATGTTAAATCCTTATAATTAAGAAATGCATGAATATAATTCTTCTCACCCAATAATGTTAATTATATTTTAGCATGAAAAACTACAAATCACGTTAGATTTTTTAAGACGTTGACATGAAAAGATCTTATGGATTGCATCTAATGTGATTTGTCGTTTATCACGTCAAAAAACAATTAACGCTAATGGACAAAAATTATTACATATATGTCTTTCTTTAAGTATAAGGACATAACAAGATTAAAGTTTGAGAGAGGGAAAAAACCAAATTTGCCTTATGGTTTAGGAATAAAAACATAGTTAACTCTTTTATCAATTGTCATTTTATATCTAACATGGATACAGTTTCAATCCTATGTACAGAATCAAGAGAATTCGAGCATTCTTTGTGAAAGACTTGATGAGCAATGGCTACAGTGAAGAACTTTGAGCCTTTTTCTGGAACCACACAGCTGCAATGGTTACAAGGGAAGCATAAACTGAATTCGGTATCTTCTTCACCACTTTCCCAACATATGGAACACCCTCAGTGGCTCTCTTTGTTGCCACTGCAACTGTTGGTGCTACAACCATAGTGACAATAAGTTTTTGGCTAACAACAGTGAATGTATCAGCTGTCATTTGCAGGATGAAGTCGAAAAATTCTTCACGGTCAATATCCCCATCAAGGTTGATATCACATTTCTGCAAATTGTTATATGAATCACACTTAGTTCCAACAAACTAATAATTATAGTATACATAAAAAAAAAAATCAAATCTAGCTGAAGTAGAATGATAAATTCTGTTGGTCTGAACAAAGTTGTCTTTGTACATTTAGCTTGTTTTAAGAGTTGAATTTTAACGTAGTTAAGCATAACAAAAAGACCATTTTGAAGAAAAATGAAAAGGTGCCTCTCAATTCCTAGCACATGATAAATTTTGTCTGTTTGTTGATTCTTATTAAAAAAAAGGGTAAATCAAGTACATGATAAAGAATAGTTAGCTTCTTGCAAATAAAGTGAAGCTCTAATGGGAAGTGCAGAACCCATCTGATAAATTGCAAGAGAGGCATGTCCAGCACAATAGTCACACTCAGAAATTTAAAAACCATAGTGTCTTATGCACTTCTACAAAATAACAGAATTTAAGAATCCACATTTTCAAAAATTACATTTGTATTCCAATGGTTTTCACAGTATTGAAACTATTCAATAGCAGTGCTGAATCACTCTGTGACTATATCTTTGAAATGTGATGTGGAATGAATTCATGGTTCTTAAGGTACTTCTGCATGATCTTCACCCCAGGTAAAGTTGATATTCTTTACTTTACCCAAGTCTACTCACGTGATTTATGAAATTGAAATATCTTATTCAGTTTTCTCTTATAATGCAGAAGATGCAACCTTACACAACAATACTGACAAAGTATCTTACTACATTCCCCCTAACCACACTGATAACCTTCTTAAGATACAAATCAGTACCTTCCAGGCAGAACGATAATAAACATGACTCGGAAAATTATAAGAAATTTGTCAATGTTTGAACCCATCAAATTTCAAGATATTCTTCTTGTGTTCCAATACAACAAAATATTTCACATCTCATAAGAGCTGAATACTCTCACCCTCGAATCTATCTAGACACCATTTTACAGGAACAAAACCGTGATAGATCACTGAACACCAAAACGAACAATACTTTGAATATAATGACCTTATTGACACTTGCAAACTTCTAGTTAAAACACTCTGACTTTTTAGTTAATGTTTTGTGATGTATTCCCATCCACCATTAGTTTTTAAAATAGTATTAAAATGTATGAACTTCTTTGGGATTGAAAACTCACTTATTCAATGAACACTTTAGCTCAAAGTTAGTAGACAACTCAAACCACACCACAAACATTGGTCTTTGAACCAAAGTAGTCAGTTATGTTATTCTGCCCACAGATTATAGTTTGTCATACACGCTACAAGTCCCTGATATTTAGGCTATGTCTCAGTTGATGAAAGAAGATATAATGTTATGTTAAGTTGTTTGAATTGGTAAGATGAGTATGAAAAGGAAATTAGTGCAACCTACTCCATCCTAGTTCATTATTTACCTTAACTTTTCTTTCTCCCCCAATTTGAGAGGAATGAGAATATTTTTTCAGTATATCTTACATTCCATTATGTTCCATAAAATCATTCTACTCCATTCCATTCCAATCCATCTCTTCCATTATGTGACACATGATGATAGAATAGTCTTTGTTACCAACTGTCGATCATTGCCTCAAACCCTCTGCAAATTCAGAAACATGAAATTTCTTCACAAACACAAATCATCATTACACTTGTGCTAGTTTAATACTAAACTAAGAGGAGAATTATTATTTTTCACATAGTTTGAGACTGTTAGGATATAGGGTATTTGGGATATAAGGGTATAATGGGAAATGGGATTCCTCTACCTTCTATCCTAATCCCGTTTCCCATTATACCCTTATATCCCAAATACCCTATATCCTAACAGAGACACTGCAGGGCAGAAAGTCTTTTCCTGACATTGGATAATAGCCCTGATCCAATTCTATTAATTGTTGAATTGCAATCACAAGTGTTTAACAATGGCAATTTTACTGAGTAACAATGTCTACAGGCTGCAGTATTTCTTCCTTCCAAGTTACATGACACACCTTTATGTACAAATTTCCCAATTCACTTAGATCAAACCAATTAGTTAAAATACAACCAATACGAGCAGAGGTGAAAACAGGGAAACCAGAACGTTGAAGTCCTTCTCAAATTCCATGCTCAGATTCATTACTTGACTTTCACTTTGAGATATGTTGTAATACGATGACGATTTATATATCTTGACTTGAAACATGCTTTAATACGACGAAGATTTTCATTTGCCATTTTGAATTCCTCTCATTATCACTTTCACTTTCACCAAGTATGCACTAAACCATAAATACATCTGACATGGTTATCTCTCAAATTAACCAAAACTCTAACAAACAATTTATCAGATGAAGCAGGATTACTGCTTGTATTTAGATGAAGCAGGATTACTGCTTGTATTTAAACTCTCCTCTGTTATGATAATGGAAAACCTGAATTAGTAATATATTATTAAAAAGTTAAAAAAGGTATTCAGTACATAACATGATTATAAGAAAAAGCACCATAGCTTAGATTGGTTTCAACTGTGTAAAACTTTTACATATATAAATAAATAGAGTACCTAGTTTGATCTCATTATGTCACAATAAAGTACCTCTTTGACTTCTTTGACTCTGGCTTTTGATGGAGGGTCAAAATGGGGACCAGGTATATACTTGTTGATATCACTATAACATAGAAACAGGTCTCTTTTAGAAGAAATAATCAAATTCATTCAGTAGTTGAAAAACGTATTATCAAGGCCACCAAAATGTCAAAAACAATAATGAAGCAGCCTTCTTACTTGTACACGAGTAAGACAGCAATATACAGATCTTCAAAACTCAACTTATCACTTTCCTTTTGATTCTGTACTTTTTCAAAAACTTGATCTGTTATCTTTCTTATTTGCCTTTTCCTCCACTCCTTACCTGTGTAAAATGCATAGCTATTAAACATTAGCAATTGATCACTATAACATGAACACACAATTGTGTGCTATTTTTAATATGCCGTATCTTACATATGCAAGAATGTCAATATACTTAATGAAGGCGATAAAAAATGCATTATCATTAAATCATGTTACCTGATGTTCATGAAGAGTGAACTAGGAAAGTTTTCAACCATCAAAGAGTGGATTCGTAGAAATACCAATTATGCAGAACAGAATCATTAATAATTTAGGGGTTTGTGATAACCTTTACAAATTTGAAAGATTCAGTAAGTAATATCAAGTTCATTTCTTCAGCCTGAATTTATGCTACTTGAATACTAATATCTTTGGTCTAGCTGTTAAAAACCACTTCGTAAAAATCAAGTGTTCAATACTTGAATGGAGACCCTAAAATTACAGCAACTTTTCTTGCTCTCATACTTTCTCATCCTTTTTCTCCTTATTTCCCATCTATCATTTTTCTCCTTGTTTTCTCTTTAATTGGTTTTATTTCTATCCTACATCACAAGTTGGGTTACATAACCAAATCCAAATATCTATTTAGTCTTCTATCAGTCTTGGCTTTCTTGTCCTGTGTAATCTTACACATCTAAACTTCACACATTCTTGCCATCAAATCACAGCCTTTGTTGCACACACGGAACAAATGATGCCACTGACCACAACTTATCCCAAAATGGCTTAACTTTTAGACTTGAAAAGCAAAGCATCAGACACCCCCAAAGCATGATTCAAAAAATAAGCAACCCCTGTAATAGGATTTACATAAATTCCCAATTCAAAAGCTTAATTTCCAGCAGAAACCAAACATAAGGGTTTGAACAGCTTCAACACCTATCTAGTTACTACTTTACCAGATTTATCACATTCAAATTTAATCCACACCCCACTTGAAAATCACAACCATTTCTTTCAAAAATACCATATTTGGTACAGCAAGAAACCCCAACTTCCCCAATTTCATACTTTCCATAGCACAACATGGCAATAAATTCAATCACAGTGAAGCCTACTACTCATTCAGGACATAACTGGGGTTATATATGTATAAAAAACAAATATATTTTCAAGCTTCAAGCTTTTGATTTCTTCTTATTATTAATTAATACTTGGTCCACTGTCTAAACGACCCTTGATTGTAGGCACAGAAGGGAAATTTCAAAAACAGAGAAAGAGAAGATAAGAGAACAAATGAAAAAGATGCAGGAACTGAAAATCAGGAAATGGAAGGAAGAAAGAAGAAGGTAAAACAAGAAGAAATGAGAAGGGAAATAAGGAATACCATCTAACTTGTCAAATACTTGTCCCATGCTGTGATACCACAAACAAGTCTCTCAGATATGAAGCTTTGTCTGCGTGGTTGTGGTGATAGATTTAAGGCACAATAATATATACTATGAAATCAAACTTACGTTAATCCTTTGCAGAATCTAAAATCAGACATCTCATCATTTTGTTTTTGTTTTCTTTTTTCCATCGAAAACAAAACATATTTTCATCTATCATCTTATTTTGTTTAGATTTTTTTAAAATGTTTGAAAATTTGTATTTTTATTTCTGAAATTTTTGTTTATTACATCAGTTTGATCGTTCTCTTGAAGTACTATACGAAGAGTATTAATTTTGATTGGTATAAAAATATTTGTTATAAATTCATTTATCATGATAAATTAAAAAGTGAAAATTTTAATATAATAAAAAATTTAAGAAATCAAAGTAAAACATTTAAATATTAAATTTTGATAAAAATATTGACTTTGTCACACAAATTTTTTCATTTAATCTCTTTTATTTTTAAATAAATTCTGCATAAAATTCTCTTACTAATGATTCTCCAGTGAGTTTTTTCTTCGTAAAAATCAATTAGGAAAATTTATTTTTAAATAAATTCTGCATAAAATTCTCTTACTTAATGATTCTCCAGTGAGAGTTTTCTTCGTAAAAATCAATTAGGAAAGTTAAATGTTCGAATAAAAAGTCATGATGTTTTCTAAGACTATAATCACAATTAAGTATAAATGATAAATATCAAACACATTTTTGTATTAAACTAATTATTAATTATATTTATGATTGTTTTGTAACTCTTAAAAAATCAAATATCAAGCATTTTTGTAATAGTGTGAGGAAATAATTATAATTGTGATTAAAATGTGATTGTGTTATAATTAAATTAATGATAAGTAAAAATTGATTATAACTTTAATAAATACACGTTCAACTAAGTAGTTGATTATCATTAATTATTATACTTAATTAAGTGTAATTTAATTAAGTGTTTAGACTCTTTCTGACTTAAATATTAGAATCCTGGTATAATTCTAGCAGTTGAGATGAAGAAAAAAATTGTATTAATGAATTGACTAAAGATAATTACAAAGAATATGTGAAAAAAATTGAATTATCATAGTAAATGTATTTAGATTTTCAAATAGTTAAAAACATTTGATATTGAATTTTTAGCTATTGTTTAAGTACACTTTTTAAAATTAAAATGAGATCAACATTAAAAAAATTGATATAATGCATCGAAATTTAAGACTTCTTTCTTGAAGTTACACATGATTGATGTGACAAAGGGAAAGTGATGTTGATAGATTCTCATATTCATCATTTACTTTGATTTAGTTCAATAATTTTAATGAATAGTTTATTTGTTATTATTAAATTAGAAAATAGTAAACTATATATATGACAAATCACTTTATAATAAAAGTAAGTTAAGCGTTCTATAATAACGTTGATGTGCGAAAAACAAATTAAATTATTTATCGCAAATAATTTTTTATATAAAAAAAATGGTAAAGTATTACATTTATAATACTAACTTTTTCATAATAATAAGTTTTTAAATATATTTATTAACGATAAAATTCATATATTTACAAAATCTATAAAATCGATCACATGCCTTTTAATTACTATTTTTATTTTTGTTATAAATAAAGGTTTATATTTATTTTATTAAATTCATTATTTCAACAAATTTTGATTGCATATTTTGTAAAGGTTAAAAAGTTACGCGATAGAGTATTTTTAAACTAAGTTATTTTAATATTAAAAGTTCAAAAGTAGAATTTATATAAATAAATCATTTTTTAAAACTTTTTTTTAAGAGTTTTTTATTCTTTATTTAAGTTTTCTAAATCTCGATTCTCTATATTGAAATCAAAGATCTCTTTAATGATTCTTCAGACGAGATTTTCAAGTCTATTCAGTCAATTTTTGTGAAAGAGTAAGTTGATTTATGTTCTTTTTCTCAATTTGTGTGTTTTTTCATACATATGAATTGTTTCTAGTTCTATGTGTTATCTGAGTCTTCTATAAGACTCACTACTAATAAGTGGTCTTAATAATATGTCTTAATCATGTTTTATTATTTGTAGGAGCATATAGGATTCCTAGTGTTATTTTAGGGTCTTTAGAGTCGTTTAATCATTTGATAGTTAAGGGAAGCTAGTTACACTGATTTTAGCTTATACGCAAGTTTTGATTATTCTTGTATGCTTGTATGTCAGTTAGATTGTGGATTTGAATTGTTTGATGAGAAACGACCTATTGAGTTGAATTAGAAAGCTTGAATTGCCATTAGAAATGTTGATAGGGGGAGCTATATCTAGTTATACCCCATCTCACATGTGTTTTTAATGATGAACAAAAAAAATGTTTTATAGTTTCTTGCACAACAAATGACAAAACAATTGCTTGATCAAATATGTGTTTGTGCTTGAACTGATTGGTATATGCATTCATTGTATGAAATGAATCATAAGTTAAAACATATTGCACATTGCATATCTTAAAGAAATAATCGATTAAACTGTTTATATAATCTGTTAAATTTCTTCAGATTTCAGTATATGTTTATCAGGGACAAAACAACTATGTTTTCAGCGATTACATTAGTTGTATAATTGATTAAAACACGTTGTTGTACCTACATGTGTTTGCCGAGAGCATTGATGTGTTTAGAAAGGAAAATGATTTTGAAAATTGCTTAAGTATGGAACTTAACCGATTACATAAGTTTCATAATCGGTTAAAATGTTTATCTTGTGAAAATCATTTTCATTAAAAGTCATAACTGCCTATAACTGTCATATTTGTTTGTTGTTTTACTTAATCGAATGCATGCAGCCTTTAATTGGTTAAATATGAAACAAATGTAAAATGGTTAAAGCAAAAGGAAAAGTTTAACATATTACATTATGTGCTTAATCGATTAACCTGCGTCAAAGTGAGAAAATTCTAAAATAGACATATTGCATGCTGCTTCAATATGAATTAATGATATTACACTTTCATAACTAATTTGTTTGTTGAGTATTGACGGTAGGAGCGTCATAGACTTCTTGGAGAATCAAAATTATTCATTTGAAAGGAAATTCATCAAGATTCTTGCAAGATAGTTGTTCTTACACATTGCTGATCATATTCTGCATTTAAGGTGTACTCTTTAAGGATCAATGTCTTCACTACAATCAAGAGGATTGTGTTCCCTTTTGCTGTGAGCTAGGAAGAGAACTTGTGTGTTCTGCATTTAGAGTTAGAATTGTTCTAAAGATTACAGAAAATTGTGATTACTTTCGAAGTTGTGAGATTGTGAGTGATTCACATCTTGTACTATAGGTAGTATTGAGTTGGGGAAAGAGAGTGCATTGAGAGGTGACTTATCTGTATTTTTGTTTGTATAATTTTATCAATATAGTGGTTCCTTCAACTAAGGTTACTAAAGAAAATATGTAACTTTCGAAAAAAAGTTATTCTTGTTTACAGGAAAAAACCAAGCTTGCTCTCACTTTCAAGCTTTTATCTTAACAATGGAGAGTTGGAAATTGGGAGTTTAAGAGTGAGACTCCTTTGGGATACAGACCATCCACTCCATCATAATCATAGGTTATTCTTTCATTGGTACACTTTTCTTACATTGACCTTTGGTACAAGTTTTGTGTAAAAAATGTTTGTGCTCTTTATTTACATTGATGTACACAACAGTTGTTTGTGTAGAATTTATCAATGTTTCTTTGACAGTACAATTGATGTTTTTTTTATTTTGTGAAAATAAAGAAAGGAAATTTTTAAAAATAAATTATTCACTATTTTTTTTTCTGAACCAGCTGTCTTCTATCTAAAGTAATTCTGGTTAGTCCGGACTGGAATACCTTTAGCATAATGCAACTTTTCTAATGGTTTTCTTTTCGTTATATAAAATTGGATTGTCTATTTATTAAGTGCAGACAAAAAAATAGAGTAAATGGAAATAGAAAAAGGTAAATGAACATGTTAAAAATAAATTAAAACAAAAATATTTCATTAGAAATTAGAAAAAAATAAAAAATAATGCAAATTATTTGAGTAGAGCCATTTACCTTTTTTAATTATTTTTCTCCTGTTCCCTTTCAGTCAACTAAATATAATTAAATTCATCTTCTCCATTTTCACTTCCTCCTCCCATGTCATTACATGCATTGTTAAAAGTGCATTTCCTTTAACTAAAGTAAAATACAAATACATATACTGGTTCAAACCTTTTGCTTGAATGATAAAAGTGTGTGTGACTATAATATATATATATATATATATATATATATATATATATATATATATATATATATATATCATATCATCTTTTTTTCTCCTTATATGCCTTTGTACAGATTTATGCATTTACTATGATTCCCAAAAGTATAATTTTTCAACAGTAGTTGAAATAAGATGGTTTGATGGAATGAAGAAAAAAATAAGTCCTAGATTATATTCAATATCTAACAAAGAAACAAAAAGAAAGAAAAAAGAAGCAGAAAACATATAAGAGAAGCAAAACAAGAAATCTTATTATTGATGTGCAGAAAATGTATATAGAATTGCCACAACAGCCAAATATATAAAAGGAGAGAAAGAGAAACAAAAAACACGAATATGACACTATCAGATCGTCTGATGATCAAGTGATCTGAGAATTTCCGTGATCTAAAAATATTCTAAGGGGTTGCTCAGAATAATCATTATTAATCAGCATCATACTGAGATAACATGTTAGGGGTTGGAAAGTTTACGAGAGAAGAAAGAAAAGAGAGTAGAAGAATTTCTAACTGCTAAAGGCAGGAAGTATGGGTATAAAAGGAATAACGCATTATATTGTGATTAGTTAGATAATTATATACTTTGTATAGACCGGTTTTCGAACCCGGTGAGGGGATTAGGCCCTCGACTTACATGTTGTTTTCATTGTTCGTTAATGTGAATAATATACCCATTGTTTGATTCTTTTGGTCTGGGTGAGTGCGTATCAGTGACTGAGGGAGACGGTTAAGATTTTATTCTAAGATTCCTAACATAACATTATGCAAATAATATCTTCATCATGGCAAATTCTACCTTTTCAACTTAGTGTAACTTTTTATTGCTAAAATTAATTATAAACGAGTTTTATATTCTTAATATTAGATACTGTGAAGTCTCAACTAACTAGCTGGAGAATTATATCAATTGAGAAATTTACATTTCAACACACATTTACTAACTGCTATCATAGATACAACAATTCAAAATGACTGCAAAAGTCATACAAAGAGGCTTAATATTCAACAGAACTTAAGAAAAATTCAGATACAAAGAGGCTTAGTATTCATCAAAACTTAAGAAAAACTCAGCAATGTCCAAAAAAAACATCTGCATTCAGTCACGAGCAACAACAACCACTTGCTTACCAACATTCCGACCAGTGTAGAGACCAACCAAGGCTGCAGGGCCATTTTCAAGACCCTCAGCAATGTCTTCCACATACACAACCTTCCCTTCTCTAATATGAGGCAAAACAAACTCCAAGAATTTGGAATATGAATGGTAGAAATCATTTACAACAAACCCTTCCATTTTAATCCTCTTAAATATGAGATGTGCCAAATTTGTTACACCTTCATGTTGAGAAAGATTGTACTGTGAGATCATTCCACAAACAGGTATGCGACCATGTAATTTCATGTTAAGGAGTACTGCATCAAGTGTCTTGCCTCCAACATTCTCAAAGTAAATATCAATGCCTTCTGGAAAGTATCTGATGTGTCCATTGATATGCAGCAATCATTAACATTTATTGAATGCACAGATTCACTCAAAATTTCACTTTCACAAATTTGTTGAATTCTAACCTTTTCAAAGTTGCATCGAGTTCTGACTCTTCTTTGTAGTTAAAAGCTCCATCAAATCCAAGTTTATTCTTCAAAAGATCCACCTGGTTGTAAAATACAGTTCAAATGAGAGGAGAACAATATAATTTAGTCGGTGAGCAAAAAAATATATAAAATTCAAAGGATTTCATTTCAGGACCTCTTTATCAGACTACTATTGCTGGTGTATGCCATAATTCTCTTAAAAAAATTTTGAAGTAAAGCAGATTGGATACATAACATGATACTTTTGTAAGCAAACTTCAGCAAAGAACCAACATTGATGCAGTTTTATTGAAGTATAGAAAACATTATTAAGTGCAACTTCTGATATTTGAAAAAGGTTTATTGTTTGATACCTTTCATGAAAACAAAAATCTTCAACATATTTTAATTCTACATCTTGGAAAATGCCAAAACTATGCAACATGAAGTTTTCACTGACAAGTAACTCACAGGTAACATACTAGTATCTAATCTTGGAAATAGGAAACAACTTATCTATTTAATCTATTCCAAAACTGAACTCTATAAAACCGACTTATAGGGTCTGCGTCCACTTATATATTATAATTTTATAATCTCTAATAGATATTGTAAATGGTTTTGATACCACATTAAAGATTAGACTTTAAACCTAACTTAATCTTATAAAACTAATTTGAAAAATGAGGTTTCTACTTATTTATATACTATAAATTTTCTTTATCTCTAGTTAATGTGAAACTTTTAAAACAGACAGACATAGACATATTAAATAATAATAATTCAATGAATACCTTCTCTTTGCTTCCAGCACTTCCAACCACATAGCAACCAGTCAATTTAGCAAACTGACCAACAAGTTGACCAACAGCACCAGAAGCAGCTGAAATAAAAACATTCTCCCCTTTCTTGGGAGAGCCCACTTCAAAGAAACCTACATAAGCTGTCAATCCTGGCATACCTGTGCTCAAAGAAGAAACCAGAATGTGAGAAGCCAATACAACATCCATCCATAAGCTGGCATGCTTGCTATGATTCATCTTGAAAAAACATAATATACTCTAAGAAACTCAAATAAAAAACAGAGAAACGAATACTAACAATATAAATTGAGGCTTGCACATCAAAGTGACATGAGTAGCATATATGGTTGAATGAGAATGAACAATTGTGTTTGTCGAATATATACATACCAAGAATACCAGTATAATATGAAAGAGGGACATCTGTGTGCTCAATTTTGAAATCTATTTGAGTTGCAGGCACCAAGCTGAATTCTTCCCATTTCGTCATTCCCCAAACTAAATCACCTTTCTTGTAATCTGGGTGTCCAGATTCTAGGACTTTTGACACTCCCAACCCTGCTATTGGCTGCATTTACATAACTGTTAGTGCCATCATAATATCCTGACTAAAAATTGTATTTTCAAAACTACCTAGGGATTTAGAAAAAATTAATAAAAGACAACAATATCTACAAAGGAAGTTCAATTTAGATTCTAAATATTTTCACTCGTTGAAATAATATTTCTTAGTGTCTGCCGCCACATTCAATAATGTATTGTCCACATTAGAGTTTGGAACTGCTTAAAAAACATCTCTGAAGGAAAAGAGTGTATTTACTTAGCTCAACTTCTAAGTAATTTGGATTTATTGGTTATACCAGAACCCTAACCAAAAATATTATTTCATTTCTCTATCGTTTTATTTTTTTTATAATATTTATCAAGAAGCTTATCTAATCAAGCTTTGCTTCTTTACACCAGAACCTATACATTCATACTTCTCACTGAACTATTCATTCAAAACCAAAATAATGCTTACTTACATTTTCACTCAATCAAATTAAATATAAGAAAATCTCTACAACTTAGATTTGAGTTAGATGTATATTTTCATTCCAATTTCCCAATCAGGTCTCTCTATTATGATTTCATCAAATATTCAACACTGACAAGAAAAACCAGAATGATATTCCAATATCAAATAGCAATATGGATTAATTTTCACAAAATTAAGCCAAAAAAGTTGCAGGACTTACAGAGCCAGGTATGTAGCACCCAAATCCCTCATGGCCCATCTTGCTCATCAAGACTCTCATGTAAGGGTCACAAGAGAGGTAGAGATTTTTGAGAAGCACATCATTGGAACCTTCTGGAACCTTCAATGTTATTCTTCCTTCGACAGTGTTCATGTCGGATTCCTTGGGAAAACCAACCACATAGTCCCTTAGAACCACTTGCTTGTTCCTCACTTCTGCCATTGAAATTCGTAGAATAGAATGTGAATTGTTTCAGATTCTTCCCAAAAGCCAGGATATTTAGAGAGAATCTTAGAGTGTGAGGCGGGAAAATCGATGAAATGGGTAATGTGAGATCATTTATAAGGTAAAGTTGTTATCCACGTCGAATGTCTCGACGACAGAAAGATTGGTTATTTATTTCACATCGTGTCCCATATCGGACATTCATAACTTAACAAAAATTTATTTAATCTTCGTTTCACATTTAGAAAACAAAATTAATCAAATTAGTTTCAGTTTTAGAAAATTATGAATTCAAATTGATTTGGTTTGATCTGCGATTAAACAAGCAGTAAAATATATTTAAGAAACAAAAATAAGTAAATTTTATTTTTTTAATGATTATAATATTTCTATTTGTCGATTATCAGAATTAATTTCGGTCTGTATTAGTTTGTTGAAAATGACTTTACAGTAATTAATTTAATTTATAAATAACATAAAAAGTCTTGTACACCGTTAAAATTGTATATACCAACTTGATATACTGTTGTTGTCACTGTATTAAATTAAGTAGAGCTGATTGCTCTTTTGATGATGCCAAACTGTTTTTGCACAAACAAATCTTTAGGCGTTGAAAAGTTTCAAGAGCACATCTCTATTCTTCCACTGTCTCAACCACAACACCTCAAGCTACTAATTTTCTCAGCACAAACCTTTGGAGTGCGCTAACTGCTAGATAACCAATCACCGGACCAAAACATAGAGTCACTTGAGGCACGCAACAATATTTTAGACAATTGCAAAAGTCCTGCAACAATAATTTAATCCCAATTTAAGTGTTGTCTGTGTGCACCACTCCAAACAACCACCTTCAGCTTCAATTCTCCACCAACTTTGCACACCAAAAGCTTGTTGAAGCCAAACACCGAGTTAGTCAAAGATGGGATAGTTGTTGCTGCAACCTACTAAACCTGGCACCAAATCGCTTCAAATGAAGATTTGTTTCTTCAAACGCACTCAATTTTACAAAAAAAAATCAGTTTATAAGATAAAATTTACGTCTATTTATATAATTTAAATTGGTTTTATCTATGAAGCTTCCAAAAAGCTTTTATAACACATCAGACCTCTTCATGTTGCAGCTGACTCTAGCTGAACCAAATCACTTGTAGCATCCAACTTTGGACACTCAATCATGCAACCAATTTGACACCAGCTAGCAGTTGATTCAAAGTGGGGTATTTTACTTGCAGTGCCAACTCATAATAGCCTTTCAACACCTCAAAAGTTAGTCTAGCCAGCAGCCCCAAACATGTCAAACAAAACTGCATCAGACAAGCACCATAAAGGTAAGTAACGTTGCACACAGAAAACCAGGTTAGGAAAAACACAATTTATTTCACACTCCCTCCAGGTGTTTCTTTCGGCCAGATTAAGTGTATAGATGGATCACTCATTTTTTTCTCTCAAAAACCAGAATGCATCTCACTTTTGGCCAATCTTTTGAGCTAACATCTCAAGTGAAGGAGGAGCAACTCAAATCCAATCTCTCAGTCAACAAAACCAGAAGAAGTTTTAAGACACGTAATAAAAGCACTAAGTGAAGAAAGATACACCAAAACAGATTTAGGATTTTGACAAAACAAGGCAAGCAAATAAAACTTGCAGAAACATAAAGCTGAATTATATTGAATTGAAAAAAAAAAAAAAAAAGACAAACGGTGTATGAAGCCGAAAGCCTATATGAGCTACTTACTATGACCCGTATGTTAGAAGTTTGTCTTAGAAGTCCCACATCTAAAGTGGGCAAAGACTTCCCTCCCTCATTTGCATATAAATAGAGGTGTAAGGGAAGGTGTAAGATGCATCAAAAATTACTTGTATCCTCTTTGCTCTAAAGAGAGGGTGTTGTAATCTCTTCTATCTAGTAAATATTTTTCTTGACCTTGCCCTTGGTCTTGTGTTAGTTATAAATTTTCTCATCTTTAATTTTAGTTGTGTGTGCTTGTGTTGTATGACTGATACCCAACAGTGGTATATTACTGGAAATGTTTGGTAGTGTGAAAGTGCAGTCTGAGAAAGTTCTGGCTAGGAAAGACTTGGTACTTAAGAGTGTCCATTTGTGACCCACCTCTCTTTCCTGGGAACTTCTTGGTGCTTTACTTCACAGTCTACTTGTATCGTACCAGTAGACAATACTATTCATAGTTAGAAGTGCATAAGCCGGTTCAAGAGTGAAACCATGACAGCAAAATTTGAGATAGAAAAGTTCAACGGAAATAATTTTTCCTTGTGGAAACTGAAGATAAGGGCAATTTTGAGAAAAGACAACTGTTTGGATGCAATTGAAGACAGACGTGCAGAAATTTCTGATGAAAAATGGAAAGAGATGGATGACAACGCGGTTGCCAATTTGCACCTAGCAATGGCAGATTCAGTTCTGTCTAGTATAGCAGAGAAGAAGACTGCAAAGGAGATTTGGGATACTCTCATTAAACTGTACGAGGTCAAGTCACTTCACACTAGAATTTTTTTAAAAAGAAAACTCTATACTCTTCGAATGAGTGAGTTCACGCCAGTGACGGAACACATCAACAATCTGAATACATTATTTGCTCAGCTCACCGCGTCAGATTTCAACATAGTAGTTTACCAGATTCATATGATCAACTCATCATCAACATTACAAATAACAACATTGTTGGTCGTTTATCCTTTGATGATGTTGCTGGAGCTATTCTTGAAGAAGAATCCAGGCGAAAGAATAAGGAAGACAGGACAGAAAGTTCGAAGCAAGTAGAAGCTTTAACGATGATGAGAGGAAGATCAACGGAACGTGGCTCCAGTAGGAGTCAAAATCATGGTAGATCAAAGTCTCGAGGAAGAAAGAATTTTAAATGCTACAATTGTGGCATGAGGGGGCATCTGAAAAAAGATTGTTGGCACAAGAAGAGTGGAGGAAAGAACTTCGAAGCATCAAGCTCTCAAGGCTGTGTTGCAAAAACTTCTGAAGATGGAGAAATCCTGTATAGTGAAGCAGAAGTTAGTTCTAAAGGCAGAAGACAACTTTCTGATGCCTGGATAGTAGACTCAGGCGCGACATGGCATATGACTTCACACCGAGATTGGTTTCACACTTATGAACCTGTCTCAGGAGGATCTGTGTTCATGGGGAATGATCATGCCTTAGAAATTGGAGGGATTGGTACCGTCAAAATCAAAATGTATGATGGTACAATACGCACTCTTCAAGGAGTTCGACATGTGAAGGGATTGAAGAAGAACCTCTTGTCTGTTGGACAATTGGATGACCTTGGGTGCAAAATTCACATTGAAGGCGGAATCCTAAAAATGGTGAAAGGTAACCTCATTGTGATGAAAGCAGAGAAGATCGCAGTAAATCTATACATGTTGTTGGGAGATACGTTGCAAGAAGCAGATGCATCAGTTGCAACAACAAAA